>NC_139040.1:60595436-61221238 GCF_964662115.1 Mustela nivalis | reverse complement strand
AAAGACTGTAGTCAGAGATACAGAAGGACACTACATCATTCTTAAAGGGACTATCCACCAAGATGATCTAACAATTGTAAATATCTATGCTCCCAATATGGGGGTAGCCAATTACTTAGGAAAACTGTTAATCAAGATAAAGAGTCATATTGATATGAATACACTAATTGTAGGAGATCTTAACACACCTCTCTCAGAATTAGACAGATCATTGAAGCAGAAAATCAATAAAGAAACAAGAGCATTGAATGACACATTGGAACAGATGGACCTCAGAGATATATACAGAACATTCCACCCTAAAACAACAGAACACTCATTCTTCTCAAGTGCACATGGAACCTTCTCCAGAATAGACCACATACTGGGTCACAAATCAGGACTCAACCGATACCAAAAGACTGAGATTATTCCCTGCATATTCTCAGATCATAATGCTTTGAAACTGGAGCTCAATCACAAGGAAAAGTTCAGAAGGAACTCAAATACCTGGAAGCTAAAGACCACCTTGCTTAAGAATGCTTGGATCAACCAGGAGATCAAAGAAGAACTGAAACGATTCATGGAAACCAATGAGAATGAAGATACTTCGGTCAAAAACCTATGGGATACAGCAAAGGCAGTCCTAAGGGGGAAGTACATAGCCATCAAAGCCTCCCTCAAAAAAATTGAAAAATCCAGAATACACCAGCTGTCTCTACACCTTAAAGAACTGGAGAATCAACAACAAATCAAACCAACCACACATAAGGGAAATCATCAAGATTAGAGCTGAGATCAATGAGGTAGAAACCAGAGATACAGTAGAACGTATCAATGAAACTAGAAGCTGGTTTTTTGAAAGAATCAATAAGATGGACAAACCATTGGCCAAACTAATCCAAAAGAAGAGAAAAAGCCCAAATTCATAAAATTATGAATGAAAAGGGAGAGATCACAACTATCACCAAGGAAGTAGAAACAATCATTAGAAGTTATTATCAACAGTTATATGCCAATAAGCTTATCAACCTAGATGAAATGGATGCATTCCTGGGAAAATATAAACTACCAAAATTGAACCAGGAAGAAATCGACAACCTGAATAGACCGATATCTAATAACGAGATTGAAGCAGTGATCAAAAACCTCCCAAAACACAAGAGCCCAGGACCTGATGGATTCCCTGGGGAATTCTACCAAACCTTCAAAGAAGAAATAACACCTATCCTCCTGAAGCTGTTTCAAAAAATTGAAGCAGAAGGAAAACTTCCAGACCCTTTGTATAAAGCCAGCATTACCCTGATCCCCAAACCATGCAAAGACCCTACCAAAAGGAAGAATTTTATACCAATATCACTGATGCATATGGATGCTAAGGTCCTCAACAAGATCCTAGCCAACAGTATTCAGCAGCACATTAAAAAGATTATCCACCATGATCAGGTGGGATTCATCCCTTGGCTACAAGGATGGTTCACCACTCGCAAATCAATCAATGTGATACAACAAATTAAAATGAGAAGAGAGAAGAACCACATGGTCCTCTCAATTGATTCAGAAAATGAATTTGACAAAATCCAACATCCGTTCCTGATTAAAACGCTTCCAAGTATAGGGATAGAGGGAACATTCCTGAACCTCATCAAATCTATCTATGAAAGACCCACAGCAAATATCATCCTCAATGGGAAAAAGCTTTCAGCCTTCCTGTTGAGATCAGGAACAAGACAAGGATTCCCACTTTCACCACTCTTGTTCAACATAGTATTAGAAGTCCTAGCAACAGCAATCAAACAACAAAGAGAAATAAAAGGTGTCCAAATTGGTAATGAAGAAGTCAAACTCTCTCTCTTCGCAGATGACATGATTCTTTATATGGAAAACCCAAAAGACTCCACCCCCTAACTACTAGAACTCATACAGCAATTCAGCAACGTGGCAGGATACAAAGTCAATGTGCAGAAATCAGTCGCTTTCTTATACACTACCAATGAAAATACAGAAAGGGATATTAGAGAATGGATTACATTTACTATAGCACCAAGAACCATAAGATACCTGGGAATAAACCTAACCAAAGAGGTAAAGGATCTGTACTCGAGGAACTACAGAACACTCATGAAAGTTATTGAAGAAGACACAAAAAGATGGAAGACCAGTCCATGCACTTGGATCGGAAGAATAAACATTGTTAAAATGTCTATACTGCCTAGAGAAATCTATACTTTTAATGCCATTCTGATCAAAATTCCACCGGTATTCTTCAAGGAGCTGGAGCAAATAATCCTAAAATTTGTATGGAATCAGAAGAGACCCCGAATCTCTAAGGAAATGTTGAAAAACAAAAATAAAATGGGGGGCATCACGTTACCTGATTTCAAGCTTTACTACAAAGCTGTGATCACCAAGACAGCATGGTACTGGCATAAAACAGACACAGACCAGTGGAACAGAGCAGAGAGCCCAGATATGGACCCTCAACTCTATGGTCAATTAATCTTCGACAAAACAGGAAAAAATATACAGTGGAAAAAAGACAGTCTCTTCAATAAATGGTGCTGGGAAAAATGGACAGCTATATGTAGAAGATTGAAACTCAACTATTCTTTTACACCATACACAAAGATAAACTCAAAATGGATAAAAGACCTCAACATGAGACAGGAATCTATCAGAATCCTAGAGGAGAACATGGGCAGTAATCTCTTGGATATCAGCCAAAGCAATTTCTTTCAAGATACGTCTCCGAAGGCAAAGGAAACAAAAGCAAAAATAAACTTTTGGGACTTCATCAAAATCAAAAGCCTCTGCACAGCAAAGGAAACAGTCAACAAAACAAAGAGGCAACCCACGGAATGGGAGAAGATATTTGCAAATGACAGTACAGACAAAAGGTTGATATCCAGGATCTATAATGAATTCCTCAAACTCAACACGCACGAAACAGCCAAACATATCAAAAAATGGGCAGAAGATATGAACAGACACTTCTCCAATGAAGACACACAAATGGCTATCAGATACATGAAAAAATGTTCATCATCACTAGCCCTCAGGGAGATTCAAATTAAAACCACATTGGGATAACAACTTACACCAGTTAGAATGGCCAAAATTAACACAACAGGAAACAACATGTGTTGGAGAGGATGTGGAGAAAGGGGAACCCTCTTACACTGTTGGTGGGAATGCAAGTTGGTGCAGCCTCTTTGGAGAACAGTGTGGAGATTCCTCAAGAAATTAAAAATAGAGCTTCCCTATGACCCTGCAATTGTACTCCTGGGTATTTACCCCAATGTTACAGATGTCGTGAAAAGAAGGGCCATCTGTACCCCAATGTTTATAGCAGCAATGTCCACAGTCGCCAAATTATGGAAAGAACCAAGATGCCCTTCAACGGACGAATGGATAAGGAAGATGTGGTCCATATACACTATGGAGTGTTATGCCTCCATCAGAAAGGATGAATACCCAACTTTTGTAGCAACATGGACGGGACTGGAAGAGATTATGCTGAGTGAAATAAGTCAAGCAGAGAGAGTCAATTATCATGTGGTTTCACTTATTTGTGGAGCATAACAAATATCATGGAGGACAAGGGGTGTTAGAGAGGAGAAGGGAGTTGGGGTAAATTGGAAGGGGAGATGAATCACGAGAGACTATGGACTCTGAAAAACAATCTGAGGGGTCTGAAGTGGTGGGGGGTGGAGGTTGGGGTACCAGGTGGTGGGTATTATAGAGTGCATAGATTGCATGGAGCACTGGGTGTGGTGAAAAAATAATGAATACTGTTTTTCTGAAAATAAATAAATTGGAAAATTAAAAAAAAAAAAAGAAGGAAAGTTGAAGTAGAAGTAAAAAAAGTTACCTCAAGGAAAATCCCTAGACTACATGATTATTCAGTGAATTGTAATAAACATTTTATTTAAAATTATCAAAATCTTCCAAATAATGATATGGAGGAAACTCATTCAAAATAATTCTATGAGACCATTATTACCCCCTTCCAAAAGGAGATAAAACAATACAAAACAAGATCTTATCTTGTCTAATATGAGTATACCTACCTCAGTTTTCTTTTGACATCTCTTTGCATGATAAATATTTCTCCACAAACTCACTTTCAATCTGCTGGTGACTTTGGGTCTCAAATGAGTCTCTTGTAGTCAACACATACATAAGTTTTCTTCTTTTTATTTTTCCTTTTTATATCAATTTTGACCCTTTATGTCTTTTGATTGGAGAATTTACATTCAAAGTAATTATTTATAGATATGTATCTATTTTCTTTTATTACTTGTTTTGTAATGGTTTCAGGAGATTTTCTCTGATCCTTTCTTGTCTGTCACTTTTTTGGTCTTTTCTTTCCACTGAAAGAGACCCTTTAATATTTCTTTTTTTTTATTTTTTAAATTAAATTGATTTATTTATTTTCAGAAAAACAGTATTCATTATTTTTTTCACCACACCCACTGCTGCTCTATAATACCCACCACCCGGTACCCCAACCTCCCACCCCCCCCCCGCCACATCAAACCCTCAGATTGTTTTTCAGAGTCCATAGTCTTTCATAATTCATGTCCCCTGTTAATATTTCTTGAAATGCTGGTTTTGTGGTCATGAGCTCTTTTAGTTTTATTTGTCTGGGCAAATATTTATCTCTCCTATTCTTAATGATAGCCTTGCTGGATAGAGTATTCTTGACTGTAGAGTTTTCCCATTCACAATCTTCTGTTGGGAAATCTGCAGCTAGCCTCATGGTTTTTCACTTGTATTTAAGGACTTCTTTGTCTTGCAGCTTATCTTTTTTTTAATTTATTTTTTATTTATTTTTGGCATAACAGTATTCATTATTTTTTCACCACACCCAGTGCTCCATGCAATCTGTGCCCTCTATAATACCTGCCACCTAGTACCCCAACCTCCCACCCACCTGCCAATTAAAACCCCTCAGATTGTTTTTTAGAGTCCATAGTCTCTCATGGTTCACCTCCCCTTCCAATTTCCCCCAACTCCCTTCTCCTCTCTAACCCCCCCATGTCTTGCAGCTTTTAAATGTTTTTTGTTTGTTTGTTTGTTTTGTTTTGTTTTTCTTTATCACTATATTTTGAAAATTTCACTGCAATCAATCTTGGTGTTGCCATGCTTTTGTTGATTTTAATGAGAGTTCTCTGTGCCACCTGAATGTGGATGTCTGTTTCCTTTCCCAGATTAGGAAAGTTTTCTGCTCTTGTTTCTTGAAATAAATTTTCTTTTCCTTTTTTTTCTCTCTTCTTCTTTTTGGACTCCAATATTAATAATAATAATAATATAATAAGTTATAATGTTTGATGTAATCACTGAGTTGTCTAAAAGGCTATTCATATGTTGCATAATTCTTTCTATCTTTTGTTCAGCTTCAATGTTTTCTAATATTTTGTGTTCTAGGCGACTAATTAATTCCTCTGCTTCTTCTAGCCTGCTTTGCATTGGAACAAGCCTGTTTCCCACCTCATATATCACATTATTCATCTCTGATTGACTTTCTTAACTGTTTTATCTCTGTGTTAAGGGTCTCTCTGATGTCTTCTATTCTTTTCTCAAGCCCAGTGGATATCCTTATGATTGTTACTTTAAATTCTCTATCAGTGATGTTACTTACATATGTTTCTCTTCGATATCTGGCCATGACCTTAGCTTGTTCTTTAATTTGGGATGAATTCCTCCATCTTGGCATTTTGTCTAAGTCTCTGCCTTCTTCTCTGTGTTAGCAAAGTCAGTTATGTCTCCTATTCCTGAAAGTAATGACCTTATGAAGAAGAGATCATGTAGTGCCCATGACCTGGCTCTTCAGGGAATGTCTCTGATGTGTGCTCTCTTCTGTTGTGTTTTGTCTGCTTTTGTCTTCAAGCCAGTCATCTTCAGAGCCTGTCCTTGCTTTTTGTAGGCAATGTTTTGTCCCTGGCCTGAATGTGGTGAGTTTTAATAGGATGTGCTCTGGTGTGCTTATGAAATGAGACCTGACACCAACTCCACAAGAACTGAGGCCATGCAGAACTCTTTGGTCAGGAGACATGGTGTGGCAGGGGTTTCTGCTGATCTTCTGGTGGAGGGGCCCACTTTGCTGAGATTTAGGCAAGGTTGACTGAGAAGGGGAGTTGGACACAGGCTTTGTGTAAGCAAGTTAGGTAGTCAGTATTGGTGTGCTGCTGCTTCTAGTACATGGCTCTGTGTATATGCTGAGGAGCAGGAGAGAAAAATGTGCCCCAAAGATTATTTGTTCCCAGAGATTTATCTCTATGAATGCCACCTCTCATAGAGGCACTCCTAGAATAATGGAAAATCTCCCTACTCCCGTGTGCTTCAGACACCCTACAGAGTGCTGTTTCCACAATGTCTGTCCTGGGATTTTTGCCTGCAGTCTCTCTATGATCATGGCAGTGCCCTCAGTACTCTACCCCAGCCATGTCCTCTGACCTTTAAACTCCTGATTTTAAGCCCCCATGGGTTGCAAGAACCCAGGAAATTCAGCCCCCTTCATTTTCCAAGCCAATGACTTTTGGGGAAACATTTTCCTTATGCATTCTCCTATGTGCCCTTTTCTGTGACCAGAGAGCCCTCCCCTCCATAAATCCATGATCCATTTGTCCCCTAAACCATGTCTCCACTGTCCTACCTTCTTTGTTGTGGCCTCTTCTCTTACTTTAGTTGTGGAACTTATTCTTTCCATCTTCAGATCAATTTCTGGAGCATTTAGGATGTGTTGATATTTATCTAGTTGTGGGACTAGACAAGATTTTGGTCCTTCTACTCCACTACCGTCTTTAAAAATTGTCTTGTTGTTTCCAAATTTGTTCTTCATCACCACATTTTGTCAATTAATTGAAATATGTCTAGAATCTGCTTTTATTCACTTTTTAGGGGTTTGGAGGTGTCATTTGGATCTTGAGAGCTGTTTTCTTCCCAAAATTAGTGAAGTTTTTAGCCATTATTTCTTCAAATAATCTTTCTGCCCCCTTTTCTCTTCTTCTAGGACTCCTGTGATACAAAGGCACTGATTTTGACAGAGTTCCTGAGTTTTCCAAGTCTATTCTCATTTTTCATAATATATTAATTGAGCCTTTTATCTTTGTTACGTAATTCCTTATCTCTCTATTAAAGATATCGCTCATGTTTTCCACTCTTTTCTCAAGTTCAGGGAGTATCCTTATGATCATTACTTTAAATTCTCTATTAGGCATGTTACTTATATCTGTTTCACTTAGGTTACCGGCTGTGGCCTTGCCCTCTTCTTCCATTTGGGTTAAATTTCTCTGTCTTCTCATTTGTATAAGTTTCTCTTCCTGTTTTTGTGCGGTAGGAAAGTCATGCACATCTGTTCTTGATGGTAATGCTTTGGTCTGTAGTTTCCCTTCTTCTCAGGATCTGGCACTCCCAGGGCTGCCTCCAGTGTGTGCTGTGTGAGCTCTGGTGTTTTGTCCTGGCTGCTTTATTATTAAGGCACTTTGTCTTCAGAGGCTTTTCTTGCCTATTGTGGACAATGCTTGATCCCCGGCCTGAATGTGTCTCCCTTTAACTATGTGTGGTATGGTCTTCTTGTGAAATAAGACCTCAGTCCAGCACTGCTGGATCTGAGGCTCTGCAAAAGTCTCACATTGGGAGAGACATTGTGAGCAGGGGTTTGAGTGGGTCTTCTGGGGGACTGAAGCTGCCATGTTGTAACATGACTTGGAGGGGCAGGTCCACCAGAGTATGGAGGCAGGACTTGGCATAAGCAAGTTAGGCAGCAAGTGTAGGCACTCACTGGTTCCTGCAGGTAGCCCTGGGCTTATGAGGAGATCTGGGGGAAGGAAATAGTAACTGCCAGTTACTATGTTCACAGACGGGTCTTTCTGTGAATGTCATATCTCTGGGACATGTTCAGGGATAAGTAAATAATCTCTCTATTGTGTGCCCCAGGCACTCTTCAGATCGCTGTTTACATGCTGTATGTCCACAGACATTGCCTGTTTTCTCTTCAAGGAGAGTGAAGTGCTCTCCATACTTTCTCCCAGCCAAACCCACTGACATTTAAAACACGAGGATTTAATTTCTGGTGGTTTTATGAACTCAGGCTATTTGGTCACTCTTATTTTCCAGGCAAATTATTATGTAGATTCATTTCCTCACTGTGCTGCCTATGGGATAGTCTGTCTCTTGACCTTTTCCAAGGGAAGTGCTCCCTCCCTACCACTGCAGCCATGATCCTTTCTCTCCATATTGTGTTTGTGAACTATCTTCTTTGATGTGGGCTTTTCCTACCTTTAGTTCTGGATTTTTTCTGCCAGTTTTCAGGTCAGTTTATGAGTTATTTAGGATGATTTGGTAGTTATCTAGTTGTATCATGAGGCAAGGGAAGTCTAAGGTCCTTCTACTCCATGCCCATCTTCCAACATATCCCAAACTTTTTTTTTTTCTTTCTTAAAGATTTTACTTAAATTCAATTTATCAAGCATGTAGTGTAATATTTGTTTCAGGAGTAGAACCTAGTGATTTGTCACTTACATATAACACTAAGTTATCATCACAATGAGCACCCTCCTTAATGCCCATCACCCACATAAACCATCAACCCACCCACTTCCCCTCCAACAATCATATTTATTCTCCATAGTTAAGAGCTTCTTATGGTTTTCCTCCTTTCTATTTTTATCCTTTTGTATTTTCCTTCCCTTCCCCTATGTTCATCTGTTTTATTTCTTAAATTCCACTTTTGAGTGAAATCATATGGTATTTGTATTTCTCTGACCAAGTTAAATTACATAACATAATGCACTCTAGCTCCATCTATTTTGTTGCAATTGGCAAGATTGTATTCTTTTTGATAACTGAGTACATTCCATTGTATACGTATGTGTGTTTACATATGGAACACAACCCAGATCCTCACCAATGTGACTGGGGGTAATGTTGAATCTTGCGAGAAAACTCTGGGAAATGGAGGGCAAGAATCTTCCAGGGCTGCCGCCCAGATTAGACATGGGAGGATCCCTGGAGTGTTTTCATGTCATCTTTTAGATAGTCCTGATAAGAGTGGGGAATCCTTAACTTGCTCTTGTTATTTAAAGCTAAGAGATGATTATTGTTCATTTGTCTCACTTGATTGCCTGCACATAAATCATATCTCACACATAGCCCATGCCCTGCACATAAATCTATATCCTGTTTATAATCGGATCTCGTGGAAGGTATAAAAGAGTGATTGTAAGAAATAAAGATGTCTACTGATCATCAGTCAGTAGTCCCCCCATCACTTCACCTCTGATCACCAGGATACCCACCTTGCAAAGTGTGTGTGTGTGTGTGTGTGTGTGTGTGTGTATCACATCTTTTTTATCCATTCATCTGTTGATAGACATCTGGGTTCTTTGCATATTTTAGCTACTGTGGACATTGCTGCTATAAATGTTGGGATGTATGTGCCACTTTTTCTATTTTTACCTTTATGAGGAACCTTCATATTGATTTCTGGAGTGGCTGCATCAATATGCATTCCAACCAAAAGTGTAAGAGGTTTCCCCTTTCTCTACATCTTTATCAACATCTTAGGTTTCTTGAGTTGTTAATTTTTAGCCATTCTGACTGGTGTGAGTTGATACTTCATTATGGTGTTGATTTGTATTTCTCTGATGATGAGTGATTTGCACATGTTTTCATGTCTCTATTAGCCATTTGTAAGTATTTGGAGAAATATCTGTCTGTGTCTTATGCCCATTTCTTAACTGGATTATTTATTTCTTGGGTATTGTGTTTCATAAATTCATTATAGATTTTGGATACTTTTCCTTTACCTGGTATGCCATTTGCAAATACTGTTTCCCACTCTGTATGTTGCCTTTTAGTTTTGTTGTTTCCTTCACTGTGTTGTAGCATTTTATCTTGAGGAACTCCTAATGCAAGAATCCATCAGACTCCTAGTGGAGAACATGGGCAGCAACCCCTTTGACCTCAGTCATAGCAACTTCTTATTAGACACATTGCCAGAGACAAGGGAAACAAGAGCAAAAATGAACAACTATCTTCTCCATAAATGTTTACAATTGTTATATCTTCTTGTTCAATGGATCCCTTTATTATGATATAGTGTCCCTCTTCATCTCTTATTATAATATTTGGTTTAAAATCTAGTTGGTCTGATGTAAGTATGTCTACTCCAGCTTTCTTTTTATGTTTAATAGCATTAAAAATTGTTTTCTACCCCCTCACTTTCAATCTGGAGGTGACTTTGTGTCTAAAATGTGTCTCTTGTAAGCAGCATAACTATGGGTCTTACTTTTTTTTTAATCCATTATGATTCCTATTTTTTTTTATTAGAGCATTTAGTCTATTTAATTCCAGGGTAATTATTGAAATATATGAATTTAGTGCCATTGCATTACCTGTAAAGTTGCTGTTGCTGTAGATTGTCTCTGTTCCTTTCTTGTCTTTGTTATATTTGGTTCCTCTCTCCCACTCAAAGAGTCCCCTTTATTATTTCTTGCAGAGCCTTTTTAGTGTTCATGAACTCCTCTAGATTTTGTTTGTTTTGAAAGCTCCCTCTCTCTCCTTGTATTATGAGTTACATGTTTGCTGGATAAAATATTCTTGGCTGCAGATTTTTCCTTCTCAGCATGTTGACTATATCATACCACTCCTTTATGGCCTGCCAGGTCTCTGTGGACAAGTATCCTGCTAATTTTATGTGTCTGCTCTTGTAGATTAGCACCTTTTCCCTCTTTAGCTGATTTCAGGATTCTTTATTTACAAATTTCATTGTAATATATAATGTTGTTGACCTGTTTCTGTTGATTTTGAGTGCAGTTCTCAGTGCCTTTTGGACTTGAACGCCTGTTTCCTTTCCCAGATTAAGGAAGTTTTCAGCTATAATCCATTCAAATAAACCTTCTTCTTCCCACTCTTTTTCTTCAACTCCTATGATATGGATATTATTGCACTTTATGAAATCATTAACTTTACTAAATGTGTATTGATGATCTAAGAGTTTCCTTTCTCCTGTTTTTCCAGGCTTCATTAGTTTCCGTAATTTTATCTTCTATGTTACCTATGTGTTCTCTTCTTCCATCCACACTGTGATTACATATAGCTGATATTGCATCTCATATACAGCATTTTTTGAATTTCAAACTGACTAGTTTTTAAGTCTTTTATCTCTGCAGCAAGTGTTTCTCTGTTGTCCTCTATGCTTTTTGCAAGGTACCTAGTATTCTATGGTTGTAGATCTAAATTCTTTTTTTTCTTTGTTTTTTTTAAATTTATTTTTTATTTATTTTCAGCATAAGAGTATTCATTATTTTTGTACCACACCCAGTACTCCATGCAATCCATGCCCTCCATAATACCCAACACCTGGTACCCCAACCACCCACCCCCCGCCCCTTCAAAACCCTCAGATTGTTTTCAGAGTCCGTCGTGTCTCATGGATCACCTCCCCTTCCAATTTCCCCCAACTCCCTTCTCCTCTCTATCTCCCCATGTCCTCCATACTATTTGTTATGCTTCACAAATAAGTGAAACCATACGATAATTGACTCTCTCTGCTTGATTTATTTCACTCAGCATAATCTCTTCCAGTCTCGTCCATGTTGCTACAAAAGCTGGGTATTCGTCCTTTCTGATGGAGGCATAATACTCCATAGTGTATATGCACCACATCTTCCTTATCCATTCATCTGTTAAAGGGCATCTTGGTTCTTTCCACAGTTTGGTGACCGTGGCCATGGCTGATATAAACATTCGGGTACAGATGGCCCTTCTTTTCACTACATCTGTATCTTTGGGGTAAATACCCAGGAGTGCAATGGCAGGATCATAGGGAAGTTCTATTTTTAATTTCTTGAAGAATCTCCACACTGTTCTACAAAGAGGCTGCACCAACTTGCATTCCCACCAACAGTGGAAGAGGGTTCCTCTTTCTCCAGTCCCCTCCAACACATGTTGTTTCCTGTCTTGTTAATTTTGGCCATTCTAACTGGTGTAAGTTGATATCTCAATGTGGTTTTAATTTTAATCTCCCTGAAGGCTAGTGATGATGAACATTTCTTCACGTGTCTGATAGCCACTTGTATGTCTTCATTGAAGAAGTGTTTGTTCATACCTTCTGCCCATTTTTTTATATGATTGTCTGTTTTGTGTGTGTTGACTTTGAGGAGTTCTTTATAGATCCTGGATATCGACCTTTTGTCTGTGCTGTCATTTGCAAATATCTTCTCCCATTCCGTGGGTTGCCTCTTTGTTTTCTTGACTGTTTCCTTTGCTGTGCAAAAGCTTTTGATTTTGATGAACATTCCTGAACTTTATCAAATCTATCTATGAAAGACCCACAGCAAATATCATCCTCAATGGCAAAAAGCTTGCAGCCTTCCCGTTGAGATCAGGAATACAACAAGGATGCCCACTCCCACCACTCTTGTTCAACATAGTATTAGAAGTCCTAGCAACAGCAATCATATCATCACCCCACCCTCTTGTCCCTGGGAATGACAATAAATTCATAAACCTCTAGCTAAACTCTTTTAAAAACAAAGAGAATGCTTTCAAGATATGTCTCCAAAGGCAAAGGTAACAAAAGTGAAAATAAACTTTTGGGACTTCATCAAAATCAAAAGCTTCTTCATAGCAAAGGAAACAGTCAAGAAAACAAAGAGGCAACCCATGGAATGGGAGAAGATATTTGCAAATGACAGTACAGACAAAAGGTTGATATCCAGGATCTATAATGAACTCCTCAAACTCAACACACATAAAACAGGCAATCATATAAAAAAAAATGGGCAGAAGATATGAACAGACACTTCTCCAATGAAGACACACAAATGGCTATCAGACACATGAAAAAATGTTCATCATCACTAGCCCTCAGGGAGAATCAAATTAAAACCACATTGAGATATCACCTTACATCAGTTAGAATGGTCAAAATTAACAAGACAGGAAAGAACATGTGTGGGAAGGGATGTGGAGAAAGGGGAACCCTCTTACACTGTTGGTGGGAATGCAAGTTGGTGCAGCCTCTTTGGAGAACAGTGTGGAGATTCCTCAAGAAATAAAAATAGAACTTCCCTATGACTCTGCAATTGCACTCCTGGGTATTTACCCCAAAGACACAGATGTAGTGAAAAGAAGAGCCATCTGTACCCCTATGTTTATAGCAGCAATGGCCATAGTTGCTAAACTATGGAAAGAACCAAGATGCCCTTCAATGGATGAATGGATAAGGAAGATGTGGTGCCTATACACGATGGAGTATTATGCCTCCATCAGAAAGGATGAATACCCAAATTTTGTAGCATCATGAACGGGACTGGAATAGATTATGCTTAGTGAAATAAGTCAAGCAGAGAGAGTCAATTATCATATGGTCTCACTTATTTGTGGAGCATAACAAATAGCATGGAGGACATGGGGAGTTAGAGAGGAGATGGGAGTTGGGGGAAATTGGAAAGGGAGGTGAATCATGAGAGACTATGGACTCTGAAAAACAATCTGAGGGTTTTGAAGGGGTGGGGTGGGAGGTCGGGGTACCAGGTGGTGGGTATTAGGGAGGGCATGGATTGCATGGAGCACTGGGTGTGGTGAAAAAATAATAATAATAAAATACTGTTATGCTGAAAATAAATAAATTTAATTAAAAAATAAAAAAGAAAGAAGAAGCCTGATCCCAAAAAATGAAAACAAACAAACAAACAAATGAACAGAAAGCTGTAAGCTTGATCCCAAAGAAAGAAAGGAAAAAAAAAAGTAAAAGAAAAAGAAAGAAAGAAAGACAGACCGACAAACCTGGTCCTATTTCCACCAGAACTGAAGCTGATGCTTTGGAGCACTCTGAGATCAGTAGACCTGTTGCATGTGGGGGGCATTTGTTGGCCTTCTCAGAGACAAGCCTGCTGAGCTGGCTCTCAGTCAGACCTGCCTTGGTAAAGATGACCCTGCAAGGCACATGGGGGCGTGGTTTGGTGTAAGCAGCCCCAGCCTCCATTGGGGGTGCTCTTTTGCTCACTGATAATCTGATTGGGCTGGTGGGCAGGAGGTGTGCGTGGTGGAAAGTTGTATCATCACCCCACCCTCTTGTGCCTGGGGATGACAATTCATGCCTCCACGGTTCAGCAAGCCCTCACAGATAAAATAGTTTCCCTTCTTGTGTTCCAGGCTTCCATCAGATCCTGGCCCTCTGTCTGTGCTTGGGTCATAGGCACACCCAGTGTCACTGTTCTGTCTTTTATTCCTGGTGCATAGCTGGGATTCAAAACTCCAAATCTGAAAGGAACCTGCAAGTCATAGACCTATTCACCTCTCCTGAAGAGAGCCCTGCAATGTTGTGCCCAGTTCTGTTCTGTCCAGAAAAGCAGTTACATGGCTATGCAGGTGCCTGGGAATTATGATGAAGCACAGTGAAAATTTGTGACCAAGTAATCTGCCTTTTGCATATGCCTGTCTGCTGCATTGAATGGCTTCTCAGGGTGCCTGCCAGATTCCTTGTCTTTGGGGAAGCAATATACTTTCTTCCAAATGTACTCCTGGATGGGAAATGTTCTCTCTCAGTGTGACCCAGGGGATCCCCACACCATGCTTTCTGCCATCTGTTCCTTGTTCTCCATCTTCTCTCTGTGAAAGCACCACTCTCCACCTGGTCTGACTCCAACAAATGGTGATGACTTCTAAAACCTCAGAATTTGAGCTCTGCTGTTTACAAAAAAAAAAAAAATTGCTATAATCAGTTACACTCAATTCCCCTGTCAGCGGTCTTGGGGTGTGTTTTTCTTGCATGAACACAGCATGCTGATCTATCCCTCTGTCACTCTCTACTTTCTTCTATCTCCAAATGTTATTTATTTAAAAATATCAAGAAAATTGTCAAGCTCTTAGGTAGATTGGATAAGATTTTTTTAAAGTCTTAAATGTCTAAAACAAGAAAAAGATAAGGACATTTGTAATGACTTACAGAAATTTAAAAAAATTACAAAACAGTGTTATAAACATTTGTATATCAACAATTTGTATAACTCAGATGAAATGGAGAAATTCCTAAAACAAGCAATCCACAATCTGCCAAGATTAAAATACGAAGAAATAGAAAATCTAAATACATATATATTGCTACTAAGGAGATTGGAACAGTAACCAAAAACCTGTAAATAAAATCTCTGGAATCTCAGGAGCAGATGGCTTTAATATTGATTTTTACCAATCATTTAAGGAAGAATTAATCTCAATGCTTCTGAAACTCTTTCTAAATTTGAAGAGGAGAGAAAACTATATAACTCAGCATTAACCTAATACCCAAGCCAGACAAAGGTACTGCAAAACAAACAAACAAACAAAACAAAACAAAAAATCCCTACACACCAATTTTCCTGAATGGATATGAATGCAAAGATCCCTAACAAAATATTATTAATGCAATTTCAACAACATATTAAAAGGATTATATATCAAGACTTAATGGAATGTATTTATATAATGTAAAGATGCTTCAACATATGAAAATCAATCAGTGCAATACACCACATTAGCAGAATGAAAAAAAAAAACAGGATCATTTCAATCAGTGGAGAAAAAGCCATTTGACAAAATACATCATGTTATGATAAAATCAGTCATAGCTAATTGCTAGTCATAGATAATAACTTCTTCTGTATAATAAAGGGTATCTCTGAAATTCCACAATTAATGTCATATACAATTGTGGAAGATAAATCTTGTTACTTAAGATTAGGAACAAGAGGGGTGTCTGGGTTAAAGCCTCTGCCTTCAGCTTAGGTCATGATCCCAGGGTCCTGGGATCTCAGGCTCTCTGCTCATTGGGGAGCCTGCTTCCCTTCTTCTCTCTATGCCTGCCTCTCTGCCTACTTGTGATCTCTGTCTGTCAAATAAATAAAATCTTTAATAAAAAAAAAAAGATTGGAAACAAGAGAAGAATCCCTGTTTATGTTACTATGTTTTGAACATAGTAGAGGGAGTTCTAATCAGTGCAATTAGGAAAGAAAAAGAAATGGAAGCATCCACACTGGAAAGGAAGAAGAAATTTAACTCTGTTCATAGATAACATGATCTTATTCAATGAAAACTAAAGTTTATATTTAAAAAACATTTTATACTAATAAATTCAACAAATGTAAAGAATAATTTACATTTCTGTACACCATAGCGTAAGTGCCTGACAATTAGCTTTTCTAATTATAATGTAAGTGCCAGACATTCACTTTAATTGCCAAATGATTCACTTCAAAGACATTTATCCTGAATAAACACATTACCAGATATCCAACTGCATAAAAAGACAGTACACAAAACCCATAGAGTTTTTGTTTTTGTTTTAATTTAAGTAATCTCTACACCCAACTTGCAGCTTAAACTCATAAACCTGAGATCAATAGTTGGATACTTTGTTGACTGAGCCAGCCAGGCACCCATGTGAAGTTCTTTTTTGTTGTTTTTTTAAAGAAAGCATTAGGAGAAAGGTAACTAAACATTTGACCAGCTCCTTGATTTTCACTTCCTTTACTCTAATTCCTGCTTTTACATTTTAAGTTCACCAATAAAGGAAAAAATAAATGAATCCATGAAACTCTAGGCACCCCACCCTTGACCCCAAGGAAGGCAGAATTCGGAGTCTGTATTATCTTTCTCTCTATCCATGATGTCACTCTGTGGCCCTGGGAATGCTGTGTACCCATCTGGACATGTGAGTAACAAATATTGTCTTTTTAAAGTTACCTCATGGCTGCTGCTGAAGGGCAATTTGCAATCCAAATAAGAACTACAATATCAGCTCTGCTTAAGGATATGTCTTTTGGGTCTTGCCACAAGTAGTACAAGACCAGGTTAGTGACCTGGCATTTCTAGACAAAAGCATCACTATCAATAGGCTGAGACCAACCAAAAATATGCATTAACAATTAACAACCTTGAAAGCAAATTAAGAAAGTAATTTAATGTATAATAATATATAAAGAAAATCCCAGATTTCAAGTTAAATTACAAAATTGTACTAAATATACCCGTAGATCAAAGAACAGGATAGAGATCCCAGAAATAAGCTCATAATTATATGGTGGATTAATCTCAACAAAAGAGACAAGGCCATGCAGTGAGAAAAAGACAATCTCTTCAACAAGTGGTGTTGGGAAATCTGATCAGCTACATGCAAAAGAAATAAACTGGACTACTTTGTTACACCATACACAAAAATAAACTCAAGAAGAATTAAGGACCTAAATGTGAGACCTGAAGCCATAAAAATCCTAGGAGATAACACAAGCAGTAATATCTCTAACACTAGCCATAGAAACGTCTTGCTAGATATGTCTCCACAGGCAAAGGAAACGAGAACAAAAATAAATTTTTGGTACTTTATCAAGACAGAAAGCTTTTTATAACAAATGAAACAATCAACAAAACTGTAAGACAACCTACAGAATGAGAGAAGATATTTGCAAATGACCTATTTGATAAAAGTTTAGTATCTAAAATATATCAAGACTTAGACAATTCAACACCAACTCCCCCAAATAATCTAAGTAAAAATTGGCAGAGACATAAATTGACATTTCTCCAAGGAAGACATATAGATGGCCAACAGATGCATGAACAGATGCTCACATCACTCATCATCAGGGAAATGCAAATCAAAAGTACAGTGAGATATCACCTCACAACTTACCTCAAAATGACTAAAATCAACAATACAAGAAACAAGTAATGGCAAGGGTGTGGAGAAAAAAGAATCCTCATGCATTGTTGGTGGGAATGCAAACTGGTGCAGCCATTGTGGAAAACAGCACATTCCTCAAAAAAGACTAAAAATAGGACTACCAAATGATCCAGTAATTCCACTCTGGGTATTTACCCCAAAACTTAAAAAAAAAAACCTAATTAAAAAAGATTTATTCCCCCCTATGTTTATTGCAGTGTTATTTACAAGACCCAGAATATGGAAGCAGCCCAAGTATCTACTGGATAGATAAAAGGATAAAAAATAAATTATATATATATATATATATATTTATATTTATATATATATATATCGCACACATATATATACATATGCATACATATATACACATATATATACATACAAATATATACATATATATACATATATATGTGTGTGTGTGTATATATATATATATATAAGGATATTATTTAACTATAAACAAAGAATAAAATATTGCCCTTTGCAATGGCATGGATGGAGCTACAGAGTATAATGTTAAGCAAAATAAGTCAGTTAGAGAAATACAAATACCATATGATTTCACTCATATGTAGAATATTTTTAAAAATGAAAAAAACTAAACTATTTTGTTTATTATGTTATGTTAGTCACCATTTGGTACACCATTAGATTTTGATGTAGTGCTCCATGATTCATTGTTTGCATAGAATACCCAGTGCTCCATGCAATGCATGTCCTCCTTAATGCCCATCACTGGGGTAATCCATCCCCCTACAACCCTCACCTATAAAACCCTCAGTTTGTTTCCCAGAGTGCATAGTCTCTCATGGTTCATCTTCCCTTCTGATGTCCCTCCCTCCATTTTTCCCTTCCTTCTACCATCCTCAATAGTATTCTTTACATTCCACAAATAAGTGAAACCATATGACAATTGACTTTCTCTGCTTGACTTATTCCACTTTCCATAGTATCCTCCAGTTCCATCCATGTTCATGCAAAAGCTGGGTATCCATCCTTTCTGATTGTTGAATAATATTCCATTGTATATATGGGCCACATCTTCTTTATCCATTCATCTGTGGAAGGGCAACTTGGCTTTTCCACAGTTTGGCTATTGTGGATATTGCTGCTATGAACATTGGCATGCATGTGCTCCTTCTTTTCACTACATCTGTATCTTTGAGGTAAGTATCCAGTACTGAAATTGCTGGGTCATAGGGTAGCTCTATTTTAACTTTTTGAGGAACCTCCCCACTGTTTTCCAAATTGTCTGTATCACTTTGCATTCCCACAAACAGTGTAAGAGAGTTCCCCTTTCTCCACAACCTCTCCAACATCTCTTGTTTCTTTTTTCTTGCTTTGTCAATTTTTGCCATTCTAAATGGTGTAAGGTGGTATCTCAATGTGGTTTTGATTTTAATTTCCCTGATGGTTAACAATGATGAGCATTTTTTCATGTATCTGCTAGTCATTTGTATGTCTTCATTGGAGAAGTGTCTGTTCATGTCTTCCACCCATTTTTTTACTGGATTACCTGTTTTTTTTTTGGGTGTTGAGTTTGAGAAGATCTTTATAGATCTTGGATACCAACCCTTTATCTGTAGTGTCATTTGCAAATGGCTTCTTCTATTCTGTGGGTTGCCTCTTTGCTTTGTTGACTATTTCCTTTGCTGTGCAGAAGCATTTTGTCTTGACGAAGTCCCAAAAGTTCATGTTTGCTTTTGTTTCCCTTGTCTTCAGAGGCAAGTCTTGAAATAAGTTGCTGTGACCAATGTCAAAGAGGTTACTGTCTATGTTCTCCTTTAGGACTTTGATGGGTTCCTGTCTCACACTGAGGTCTTTCATCCATTTGGAGTTTATCTTTGTGTATGGTGTAAGCGAATGGTTGAGTTTCATTCTTCTGTATATAGCTGTCCAATTTTCCCAGCACCATTTATTGAAGATACTGTCTTCTTTCCACTGAATATTTTTTCCCACTTTGTCAAAGACTAGTTGACCACAGAACTGAGGGTTCATTTCTGGGCTCTCTATTCTATACCATTGATCTATGCGTCTGTTTTTGTGCCAATTACTGTGCTGTCTTGGTGAACATAACTTTGTAACTTAGGCAATGTGATGCCCCCAGCTTTGTTTTTCTTTCTCAACAATTTCTTTATGACTTGGGGGTCTTTTCTGGTTCTGTACAAATTTTAAGATTGTTTATTCCAGCAGTTCAAAAAATGCTAATGGTATTTTGATTGAGATGGTGTTGAAAGTATATATTGCTGTGGGCAGCATAGACGTTTTCATAATATTTATTCTTCTGATCCATGAGCATGGAATGTTTGCCATCTTTTTGTGTCTTCTTCAATTTCTTTCACAAGTGTTCTATAGTTTCTAGAGTACAGATCTTTCACCGCTTTGGTTAGGTTTATTCCTAGATATGTTATGGGTTTTGGTGCTATTGTAAATGGAATTGATTCCCTAATTTCTCTTTCTACAGTTACATTGCTAGTGTATAGGACAGCAACATATTTCTGTGCATTGGTTTTGTATCCTGCCATATTACTGAATTGGTTGGTGTCTGAGTTCTAGTAATTTAGGGGTGGAGTGCTTTGGGTTTTCCACATCACATCATGAAGAGAGAATTTTACTTATTCTTTGCCAGTTTGAGTACATTTTATTTCTTTTTGTTGTCTGACTGCTGATGCTAGGACTTCTAGTTCTATGTTGAACAATAATAGGCAAGAATGAGCATCCAAAAACCACTATTAACCATAGTGATCAAGCTGATGGTTACCAAAGGGGAGGTGGGTGAGAGGAATGGGTAAAATAGGGGAAGGAGATTGAGATGAGCTTGTCATGATGAGCACTGAGTAATTCATACAATTGTTGATTCACTATATTGTACACCTGAAAGTAATATAATATTGTATGTTAAGCACAATGGTTTTAATTTTTTTAAGTGTATATGGAAAAGTAACTTTCCAGATTAAAAAAGGGTAAATAAATCAAAAAGTTAAAAGAAATACAAGCATCATTTGATAAAAATAAAATAAAAACTGTTTTCAGAAAAATAAAAATAAAATAATTAAAAAAACAATGCAAGAAAACTTTCCAGAAATAAAAAGGTATCTTAATCTATACATTTTAAAGGTTCAGAGAGTATATAGAAAAGGAACCCAGAAACATAGTAGTAAAATTATTTAATTTCAAATATAAGACAACCTTCAGGCATCCAGCCCCTTCCCAAAATCAGATAAATTTAAAAAGGTAGAACAATTACACTTTAAATTAGCATTTTTATGGAGTAGCTGTTTTTAAATTAAACTTTTAAAATTAGGTAAATGTAGACTCACATGTAGTTGTAAGAAATAACACAGACAGAATCCATATATTTTTAACCTAGTTTTACCCAATGATATGATCTCACAAAACTATAGGACAGTATCACAAGAAGGATATTGACATTGATAGAATCAAGGCACAAACCATTTCCATTGCTGAATGGATTCCTCATGTTATACCCAGATCTTCATCTTTATTCCCTCCTAAGCTACTGACAATCACTAATGTGTTCTCCCCATCTATAATTTTGTGAACTAAAGAATATTATATAAATGGAATTATACAAAATGTAATATTTAGTTTTTTATTCATTCATCAAAGATCTTTGGAAATTCACCCCTGTTGTTGAGTTTCAATTGTTTTTTCCTTTTACTGATGAGGAAAATTTCACAGTATATATGTACCACAGTTTGTTTAAGCATTCATCCAAAGAGAAATAGTTGTGTTGTTTCCAATATTTTACACTTAGGAATAAAGCAGCTATAAATATTTAAGTATACATTTTTGTGTGCTTATATTTTTAAAAACTTTTTTTAATTTTTATTTATTTATTTTATTAGTTTCCTTTTTTATCAATTTCAGTTAGCCAATATATAGTGCATCACTAGTTTTTGATGTAGTGTTCAATAATTCATTAATTGTATATAACCCCCAGTGCTAGTCAGATCATGTAACCTCCTTAATGCCCATCACCCAGTTACCTCATCCCCCCACTCCCCTGCCTTCTATAACCTTCAGTTTGTTTCCCAGAGCCCAGAGTCTCTCATGGTTTGTTTCCTTCTGTGATATCTTCCATTTAGGTTTCCCTCCCTTCCCCTATTATCCTCTGCACTATTCCTTATATTCCACATATTAGTAAAACCATATGATGATTGTATTTCTCTTCTTGAGTTATTTCACTTAGAATAATCTCTTCCAGTTCCCTCCATGTCAATACAAATGGTATGAATTTATCCTTTTTAATGCTGAGTAATATTCCCTTTTATATACAAACCACATCTTCTTTATTCATTCATCTGTTGAAGGATAGCTTGGCTCCTTCCACAGTTCAGATATTTTGGACATTGCTGCTATGAATATTAGGATGCATGTGCCCCTTCTTTTCACTACATCTGTATGTTTGTGGTAAATATCCAGTAGTGCAATTGCTGGGTCATAAGGTAGCTCTATTTTTAACTTCTTGGGGAACCTTCATACTGTTTTCCAGAATGGTTACACCAGCTTGCATTCCCACCAACACTGTAGGAGGGTTCCCCTTTCCCCACATCCTTACCAACATTTGTCATTTCCTGACTTTTTAATTTTAACCATTCTGAACTGGTATGAGGTGGTATCTCATCTTGGTTTTGATTTGTATTTCCCTGACAATAAGTGATGTTGAGCATTTTTTCATGTGTCTGTTAGCCAATTTTATGTCTTCTTAGGATAAGTGTCTCTTCATGTCTTCTGTCCATTTCTTGACTGGATTACTTGTGTTTTTTTTTTTTTTTTTTTTTTTTTTTTGAGTGTTGAGTTTGAAAAGTTCATTGTAGATCTTGGATATGAGCCCTTTATCTGAAATGTCATTTGTAAATATATTCTCCCATTCTGTAAGTTGCCTTTTAGTTTTCTTGACTGTTTCATTTACTGTGCAAAAGCTTTTGACCTTGATGAAATCCCAATATTTCAGTTTTGCTTTTGTTTCACTTGCCTTTGAAGACATGTCTTGAAAGATGTTGCTGTGTCCAAAGTCGAAGAGGTTACTGCTTCTGTTCTTCTCTAGGATTTTAATGAATTCCTGTCTCACTCTGAGGTCTTCCACCCATTTTGAGTTTATCTTTATGTATGGCATATGATAATGGTCTAGTTTCCTTCTTTTGCATGTGGCTGTCCAGTTTTCCCAGCACCATTTATTGATGAGATTTTTTTTAATTCCCACTGGATTTTTTCCTGCTTATTTGAAGATAAGTTGACCATAGAGTTGAGGGGCAATTTCTGGGGTTTCTATTCTTTTCCATTGATATACATGTCTGATTTTTGCTAGTACCATACTGTCTTATTGATCACAGCTTTGTAATGCATGAAATCAGGCATTGTGATGCCCCCAGCCTTGGTTTTCTTTTTCAACATTCCCTTGGTAATTCAGGGTCTTTTCTTGTTCAATAAAAATTTTAGGATGGTTTGTTCTAGCTCAGTGAAAAATGCCAATGGTATTTTGATAAGGATTGCATTGAATATGTAGATTTCTTTGGGCAGCATAGGGATTTTCACAATGTTTATTCATCCAATCCATGAATACAAACTATTTTTCTATCTCTTCATGTCTTCCTCAATTTCTTTCATAAGTGTTCTGTAGTTTCCAGAGTACATATCCTTTATATCTTTGGTTTGGTTTATTCATATTCTTCAAAGTTTTTATTTAAATTCCAGTTAGCAGTTACTTATCAGAAAGGATGAATACCTACTATTTGCATCGATGTGGAGGGAACTGAAGGGGATTATGCTAAGTGAAAAAAGTCAAGCATAGATAGACAATTATCATATGGTTTCAGTCATATATAGAATGTAAGGAATAGCACAGAGGACCATAGTGAAAGGGAGGGAAAACTGAATGGGAAGAATTGAGAGGGAGACAAGCCATGAGAGACTTTGGACTCTGGGAAACAAACAGGGTTACAGAAGGGAGGGGTGGGGGGGATGGGGTGACAGAGTGATAGGTATTAAGGAGTGCACGTGATGTGATGAGAAGCGGGTGTTATCTGCAACTAATGAATCACTGAACACTTAATCAAAATAATGTTGTACTATATGTTGGCTAATTGAGCATAATTAAAATTTCCATTACTTAACATACACTGTAATCTTAGTTTCAGGTGTACAATATAGTGGTTCAATTCTTCCATACAACACCTGATGATCCTCACAACTGCAGTCCTTAATTCCCATCACTTGTTTAACCCATGCTCCCACCCACTTACCCTCTGGTAACCATCAGTTTGTTCTGCATAGTTAGTGCCTGTTTCATGGTTTGCCTCTCTCACTCTCTTTTACCCCCTTTATTTTTTTTAATTCCACATAAAAGTGAAATCATATGATATTTTTATTTTTCTGTGTGGTTTATTTCGCTTATAATACCCTATAAGTCTACCCATGTTGCAAATGACAATATCTCATTTTTTATAGCTGAGTAATATCCCAGTGTGTGTGTGTGTGTGTGTGTGTGTGTGTGTGTGTGTGTAATTTTATCTTTATCCATTTATCAGTTGATGGACACTTGGGCTGCTTACCTATATTGGCTATTGTAGCTAATGCTTCTATAAACATTGATGTGCACGTACCCCTTTTAATTAGGTTTCGTTGTTTTTTGTTTGTTTGTTTTGTAAAAAACTATTAGTTCAATTGCTAGATCATTGGGTAGTACTGCTTTTAACTTTTTGAGGAAACTTCATACTGTTTTATACAGTGGCTGAATCAGTTTGCGTTCTTACCAACAGTGCAAGAGTTTTCCCATTTCTTCACATCTTTGCCAACATCTGTTTCTTGTCTTGTTGATTTTAGCCAATCTGAGAGCTGTGAGGTAAAATCTCATTGCAGGATATTTTTTTTTTTTGCCTTTAAGATTTAATTTACAGTGTAATATTAGTTTCAGGTGTATACTATAGTGATTCAGCACTTCCATACAACACCAAGTGTTCATCACAACGAATGCATTCCTTAATCCCCATCACCTCTTTAATCTATCCCCCCACCCACTTCCCCTCTGGTACTTTTGATTTGTATTTCCTTGATGATCAGTGATGTTGGGGATTTTTTCATGTATATGTTGACCATGTATATATCTTCTTTGGAAAAATGTCTACTCATGTCTTCTACCCATTTTATTTTTTTTTTTTGTGAGTGTTACACTTTATAAGTTTCTTATATATACTTTTTAATGTATTTCCCCAGAATAAATTCATAGGAATGCAATTGCGTTAACATGAGATTTAGATGGTCTTTTTTTTTTTTTTAAAGAAACTGAAAAACTGGGGCGCCTGGGTGGCTCAGTGGGTTAAGCTGCTGCCTTCAGCTCAGGTCATGATCTCAGGGTCCTGGGATCGAGTCCCACATCGGGCTCTCTGCTCGGCAGGGAACCTGCTTCCCTCTCTCTCTCTCTCTGGCTCCCTCTCTGTCTACTTGTGATTTCTCTCTGTCAAATTAATAAATAAAATCTTTTTAAAAAAAAAGAAACTGAAAAACTGTATTCCAGAGTGGTATACTATTTTTACATATCCACCAGCAATGCATTTATGATCCAGTTTCTCACCATTCTTACCAGAATTTGTTGTCATTATTTTGAATTTTAGCCATTTTGAAAGACATGTAGAAATATTTCTTTAGGCTTTTAATTTTCATTTACCTAATAAATAATAATGCCTTACATATTTTCTTGTGCTTATATATCATCTGTATATTCTCTATTGTAAAATGTCTCTTCAGGACTTTTTCCATTATTTAATTGGATGTTCCAGCTGTTGAGTTATATACATATATAATTGATACAAATTTGTTTACAAATATACAGTTTGAAAATATTTTCTACCAGTTTGTAGTTTGTTTTTCAGTCTCTTAACAAGATATTTGGAATATCCGAATTTTTAATATCTATGGAATCCAATTTATCAAATTTTTATTTTATCAATCATACTTTTGGTTGCATATATAAGAACTCTATCCCTATTCCTAGACATTAGAAATGTTATTTACTTTTTTCTTCAAGTATTATAATTTTATGCTTTAATTTTTATTTTATTTTTCAAGATTTATTTATTTTAGAAAGACATATAGAGAGAGCATTAGGAACAGAGTGAGAGGGGGACAGAATCTCAGGCAGACTCCATGTTAAGTATGGAGTCCAACATGGGGCTTGATCCCAGAGCCCTGAGATCATGACATGAGCCAAAGCCAATCATCAGATATTCAACCAATTGCACAACCCAGGCACCCATATGTTTTACGTTTTAATCTGTGAATGATTTTGCCTTAATTTTGTATAGAATGTGAGACTTATGTTAAGGTTTTGTGTTTATTTCTGTTTTTGGCTATAGATGTCCTGCTGCTCCAGAACTTGTTTTTGAAAAGACTATCCTTCCTCCATTGAATTGATTTTGAACCTATGTAAAAATAATGTGCATATATTTGAGGGGTCCATTAATGTTTTTATTTTGTCCCATTATTTTTTTCAAAAATATTTTATTTATTTATGTGACAGAGAGAGAGGGAGAGAGCACTAGCAGGGGGAGCTACAGAGAGAGAGAGAGAGAGAGAGGGATAAACAGGCTCTCCGCTGAGCAGGGGGCTTGATGTGGGGCTCAATCCCAAGACTCTGGGATCATGACTTGAGCTCAAGGTAGACACTTAACCAACTGAGCCACCCAGGTGACCCTATTTTGTTCCATTAAACTACATTTCCCTGCATATATTATAGTCATGATTATGGTATTTAATGCATAATTAGTCTTGAAATAAGGTAGGTTGGCTTTTTCTAGTTTCTTCTTTTCCAATTCCTTTACATTTCCATGTGAATTTTGGAAAAATAGTGCTTGTAACTAAAAAATTTGGGGGGGGGGATTTTGATGGGAATTGCATACATTAAAATATCAATTTAAGTACAATTGTTATATTTTTTATGTTGAGTCTCCAACCCATGAAGGGGTGTGTGTCTCCATTTATTTAGACTATCTTTGGTTGCTGTTACCAGTTTTTTGTAGTTTTCAGAATAAAAGTATCATGTTCATCGTTCAGTGATGATATATGTTATTATATTTTTAATTTCTGTTTCCCTGTGTTCATTGCTAGTAGAAGTAAATACAATTAATGTTGCTGTTGTTATTGTTGCTCTTGTAACTTGGGACTGCTGAACTTAATTGTTATTTCTATATTTTTGGAGATTCCTTGGTGTCTTCAGTGTAGAAAATTATGCTATCCACTATAAGGATAAGTGTTATTTCTTATTGCTCTTCTTTTTTTCTCTTTTTACCCATTGTGCTAGCTAAACTCTCTAGAACTCTGTTTAATAAGAATGATGTAAGCAGACATATTTGCCTTGCTCCAGATTATAAAGGGAAAGCATTCAGTCTTACACCACTGAGTACAAAGTTAGCTGTTGGTTTTATAGATGCTCCTCAGTGAATTGAGGAAGTTCCTCTCTATTATTATTTTTATGAGAGCCTTGATCATGAATAGGTGTTCATTTTCAAATGCTTTTTCTGCACTGATTAATATAATCATTTGATATTTCTTATTAAGTGCAATAGAATGAATGCTTATTGATTTATGTTTTATTAATATATAATTTACATGACACATAATTCACCCATTTAAAATGTACAGGTCAGGGATACCTGGGTCGCTCAGTGGGTTAAAACCTCTGCCTGTGGCTCAGGTCATGATCCCAGGGTTCTGGGATCGAGCCCCGCATTGAGCTCTTTGCGGAGTGGGGAGAAACTGCTTCCCTTCCTCTCTCTCTGCCTGTCTTTCTGTCTGCTTGTGATCTCTGTCTGTCAAAAAAATAAATAATAAATAATTAAAAAACAAAATAAAATAAAATGTACAGGTCAGTGGTTTCCAGTATGTTCACACTGGTGCAACCATTATCACGATCAATAAATATTTTCCTCACTCCAGCAAGAAACCCTATACTCATTAGCAGCCATTCCAAATTCCATCCCAAACCCCCAGCCTTAGGCAACCACTAGTCTATGTATTTTAGTTTTATATAGATTTTCCTATTCTGAAATTTCATATAAATAGAATCATACAACTTGTGAACTTTTATGTAGTTTCTTTTACTTAGTATGTTTTTAAATTTCATCCATGATTATAGCATGTTTCTTTCATCCATTTATTTCTTATTGTTAGATATTCCAATATATAAATATGCTGCACCTTATGCATCAGTTTATAGGTATTTTGCTCATTTCCATTTTTGGGCTATTATGAATCATGCTTCTATGAATATTATGTACAAATTTTTGTGTATATTATGCACTTATTTTAAATGGAATGTTGTTTTTTTTGCATAAAGCCATACTTCTTTACAATACTAGATCTGTGAATCATATTTTGGGAATGATTAAAATGTATATTTGTCCACAGTATTATTTCTTTTTTTAAAATTTTTTATTTTTTTAAACATATATTTTTATCCCCAGGGGTACAGGTCTGTGAATCACCAGGTTTACACACTTCACAGCACTCACCAAAGCACATACCCTCCCCAATGTCCATAATAGCACCCCCTTCTCCCAACCCCCCTCCCCCCAGCAACCCTCAGTTTGTTTTGTGGGATTAAGAGTCACTTATGGTTTGTCTCCCTCTCAATTCCATATTATTTCATTGATTCTTCTTCTACCCACATAAGCCCCCATGTTGAATCACCACTTCCTCATATCAGGGAGATCATATGATAGTTGTCTTTTTCCACTTGACGTCTTTCGCTAAGCATGATACGCTCTAGTTCCATCCATGTTGTCGCAAATGGCAAGATTTCATTTCTTTTGATGGCTGCATAGTATTCCATTGTGTATATATACCACTTCTTCCTGATCCATTCATCTGTTGATGGACATCTAGGTTCTTTCCATAGTTTGGCTATTGTGGACATTGCTGCTATAAACATTCGGGTGCATGTGCCCCTTTGGATCACTACGTTTGTATCTTTAAGGTAAATACCCAATAGTGCAATTGCCGGGTCATAGGGCAGTTCTATTTTCAACATTTTGAGGAACCTCCATGCGGTTTTCCATAGTGGCTGCACCAGCTTGCATTCCCATCAACAGTGTAGGAGGGTTCCCCTTTCTCTGCATCCTCGCCAGCATCTGTCATTTCGTGACTTGTTGATTTTAGCCATTCTGACTGGTGTGAGGTGATATCTCATTGTGGTTTTGATTTCTATTTCCCTGATGTTGAGTGATATGGAGCACTTTTTCATGTGTCTATTGGCCATGTGGATGTCTTCTTTGCAGAAATGTCTGTTCATGTCCTCTGCCCATTTCTTGATTGGATTATTTGTTCTCTGGGTGTTGAGTTTGCTAAGTTCTTTATAGATTCTGGACACTAGTCCTTTATCTGATATGTCGTTTGCAAATATCTTCTCCCATTCTGTCAGTTGTCTTTTGATTTTGTTAACTGTTTCCTTTGCTGTGCAAAAGCTTTTGATCTTGATGAAATCCCAATAGTTCATTTTTGCCCTTGCTTCCCTTGCCTTTGGCGTTGTTCCTAGGAAGATGTTGCTGTGGCTTAGGTCGAAGAGGTTGCTGCCTGTGTTCTCCTCAAGGATTTTGATGGATTCCTTTCGCACATTGAGGTCCTTCATCCATTTTGAATCTATTTTTGTGTGTGGTGTAAGGAAATGGTCCAATTTCATTTTTCTGCATGTGGCTGTCCAGTTTTCCCAGCACCATTTATTGAAGAAGCTGCCTTTTTTCCATTGGACATTCTTTCCTGCTTTGTCGAAGATTATTTGACCATAGAGTTGAGGGTCTATTTCTGGGCTCTCTATTCTGTTACATTGATCTATGTGTCTGTTTTTGTGCCAGTACCATGCTGTCTTGATGATGACAGCTTTGTAATGGAGCTTGAAGTCCGGAATTGTGATGCCACCAACGTTGGCTTTCTTTTTCAATATCCCTTTGCCTATTCGAGATCTTTTCTGGTTCCACATAAATTTTAGAATTATTTGTTCCATTTCTTTGAAAAAGATGGATGGTACTTTGATAGGAATTGCATTAAATGTGTAGATTGCTTTAGGTAGCATAGACATTTTCACAATATTTATTCTTCTAATCCAGGAGCATGGAACATTTTTCCATTTCTTTGTGTCTTCCTCAATTTCTTTTATAAGCACTTTATAGTTTTCTGAGTATAGATTCTGTGTCTGTTTGGTAAGGTTTATACCTAGGTATCTTATGGTTTGGGGTGCAATTGTAAATGGGATTGGCTCCTTAATTTCTCTTTCTTTTGTCTTGCTGTTGGTGTAGAGAAATGCAACTGATTTCTGTGCATTGATTTTATATCCTGACACTTTACTGAATTCCTGTACAAGTTCTAGCAGTTTTGGAGTGGAGTCTCTTGGGTTTTCCACATACAGTATCATATCATCTGTGAAGAGTGATAATTTGACTTCTTCTTTGCCAATTTGGATGCCTTTAATTTCTTTCTGTTGTATGATTGCTGAGGCTAGGACCTCTAGTACTATGTTGAATAGCAGTGGTGATAATGGACATCCCTGCCGTGTTCCTGACCTTAGTGGAAAAGCTTTCAGTTTTTCTCCATTGAGAATGATATTTGCGGTGGGTTTTTCATAGATGGCTTTGGTGATATTGAGGTATGTGCCCTCTATCCCTACACTTTGAATAGTTTTGATCAGGAAGGGATGCTGTACTTTGTCAAATGCTTTTCAGCATCTATTGAGAGTATCATATGGTTCTTGTTCTTTCTTTTATTGATGTTTCGTATCACATTGACTGATTTGTGGATGTTGAACCAACATTGCAGCCCTGGAATAAATCCCACTTGCTCGTGGTGAATAATCCTTTAATGTTCTGTTGAATCCTATTGGCTAGTATTTTGTGAGTATTTTCGCATCTGTGTTCATCAAGGATATTGGTCTATAGCTCTCTTTTTTGATGGGATCCTTGTCTGGTTTTGGGATCAAGGTGATGCTGTCCTCATAAAATGAGTTAGGAAGTTTTCCTTCCATTTCAATTTTTGCAACAGTTTCAGGAGAATAGGAATTAGTTCTTCTTTAAATGTTTGGTAGAATTCCCCCAGGAAGCCGTCTGGCCCTGGGCTTTTGTTTGTTTGGAGATTTTTAATGACTGTTTCAATCTCCATACTGGTTATGGGTCTCTTCAGGCTTTCTATTTCTTCCTCGTTCAGTTGTGGTAGTTTATATGTTTCTAGGAATGCATCCATTTCTTCCAGATTGTCAAATTTGTTGGTGTAGAGTTGCTCATACTATGTTCTTATAATAGTTTGTATTTCTTTGGTGTTAGTTGTGATCTCTCCTCTTTCATTCATGATTTTATTTATTTGGGTCCTTTCTCTTTTCTTTTTGATAAGTTGGGCCAGGGGTTTATCAATTTTATAATTCTTTCAAAGAACCTGCTCCTAGTTTCGTTGATTTGTTCTCTTGTTTTTTTGGTTTCTATTTCATTGATTTCTGCTCTGATCTTTATGGTTTCTCTTCTCCTGCTGGGCTTAGGGTTTCTTTCTTGTTCTTTCTCCAGCTCCTTTAGGTGTAGGGTTAGGTTGTGTACCTGAGACCTTTCTTGTTTCTTGAGAAAGGCTTGTACCGCTATATATTTTCCTTTCAGGACTGCCTTTGTTGTGTCCCACAGGTTTTGAACCATTGTATTTTCATTATCATTTGTTTCCATGATATTTTTCAATTCTTCTTTAATTTCCCGGTTGACCCATTCATTCTTTAGAAGGATGCTGTTTAGTCTCCATGTATTTGGGTTCTTTTCAAACTTCCTTTTGTGGTTGAGTTCTATCTTTAGGGACGTATTGATTACGTCCCTATCCTTTGGTACTGCCTCTTGTTCTTTTCTTTTGTGGTGAATTTTTCCGTCTTTTCATTTTTTCCAGATAAGAGTATATGAAGGAGCAAGTAAAATACTAAATGGGTGGCAACAACCCCAGGAAAATATGCTTTAACCAAATTAGAAGAGATCCCAAATCGTGAGGGGGGAGAAAGGGGATAAAAAGAGGTTCAAAAAGGAAGAAAGAAAAAAAAAGAAAAAAGAAAAAAAACAGGAAAGAAAAGAATTTTCAGGAAAGAAAAGAATTTTATAAAAAAGAAAACAAATAAAGAAAAATATAACAAATAAAAAATGTATATATTAGGGGCGCCTGGGTGGCTCAGTGGGTTAAGCCGCTGCCTTCGGCTCAGGTCATGGTCCCAGGGTCCTGGGATCGAGCCCCGCATGGGGCTCTCTGCTCAGCAGGGAGCCTGCTTCCTCTCTCTCTCTCTGCATGCCTCTCTGCCTGTTTGTGATCTCTCTCTGTCAAATAAATAAATAAAATCTTTAAAAAAAATGTATATATTAGATAAACTAGTTTAAAAACGTTATAAAAGAAAAAGGTAAAGGTTAAAAAAAATTTTACCAGAAGGTGAGAAAAAAAAACAAAAAATGAAAAAGAAAAAAATTAAATTAACTGCAAGACTAAAAAAAAAATCACAGGGAAAAAGCCATGAGTTCTGTGCTTTGCTTTCTCCTCCTCTGGAATTCTGCTGCTCTCCTTGGTATTGAAACCGCACTCCTTGGTAGGTGAACTTGGTCTCGGCTGGATTTCTTGTTGATCTTCTGGGGGCGGGGCCTCGTGTAGTGATTCTCAAGTGTCTTTGCCCCAGGCGGAATTGCACCGCCCTTACCAGGGGCCGGGCTGAGTAATCTGGTCAGGTTTCCTTTCAGGAGCTTTTGTTCCCTGAGCGCTTTCTGTAGAGTTCCAGAGAAATGGCCGCCTCCTGGTCTCCAACCCGGAGGAGCCGAGAGCCCAGGGCCCCACTCCTCAGTGCGCCCTCAGAGAACAGCGCCCAGTTACTCCCGTCTGACTGACCTCCGGCCACGTTCCGAGCTCACCGAGCCTGCGACCGGTTCAAGGTCACCCCGAGCTGCGAGCTTACTGTTGGCTCTGTCTCTGTAGCCAGCTTTCCCGTTCTAATACCCACAAGCTCTCCGACACTCAGACAACCCCGATCCTTCTGTGACCCTGCGGGACCTGAGGCCATGCTGACCCCGCGTTGGCTTCGCCCCGGTTTAGCCTCTGGAGCGATGTCCCTCAGTGGAACAGACTTTTAAAAGTCCTGATTTTGTGCTCCATTGTTCCACCGCTTGCAGGGAGCCAGCCCCTCCCCCCAGGGTCTATCTTCCTGTTGCTTTGGATTCACTTCTCCGCTGGTCCTACCTTTGAGTAAGTGATTGTTTTTCTGTTTCCAGAATTGCTGTTCTTCTTCTCTTCGATCTGTCGATGGATTTGCAGGTGTTTGCAATCTTTAGATAAGCTATCTAGCTGATCTCTGGCTAGCTGAAGTAGTCTCAGCCTGCTACTTCTCCGCCGTCTTGACTCCTGCCCCTGTATTATTTCATTAATGTCAAATTTAGTTTCTCTTTCAGAGGCCTTAATCCTGATACTTCATGCAAATTAATCCACCATTTTAATCCCAGAATTTTGAAAATAATAATATAGTAAACAACATGATTTAGTGTGTGATCAAAATAACCAGTGATAATGAGAGAGAAGATACAAAAATACAATAAGCAATCAATAATATAACATTTTAAAGTTATTTTCTTTGCAAGAATAAGACCCAGTAGCTTATTTCACTTATGTGTGTAGTAGAGATTTAATTTTTTTATTGCTTGTTTAAACATTTAATAGGTTTTTCCTAGCAATCTTGCTATACAGAATTGCTACAGCAAGATTCAGTGAACTCAAAATAGGAAGAAACATATTTATTCTCTCTTCAGTGTTTTCTTTTTTTTTCAAAATTGATTTGAGTATGTATTTAAATTCTTATTTTTAAGTGTGATCAAATGCACTTATAAAACTGACCATATTAATTAATTTGTATAATTTGACAGCATTAATTCAATTCATGTTGTTTTACAACCAATCTGCATATATTTCATCCTGCAAATCTATAATTCTGTGTGCATTAAACAACTCCGTTTGTCCTCTTTCCCTTAGCCACTTGCAGCTATCATTCCACTTTCTGTTTCTACGAATTTGACTATGCTACATACCTCATACAGGTAGAGCCATACAATATTACTCTTTTCATCACTGACTTATTTTACGTATAATATTGTCCTCAAGGTTTAACCATGTTGTAGCATGTTTCAGAATTTACTTTTTTAAATACCATACCATTATTTGTGCATATCACATTTTGGTTGTACCTACATCCACCAATAAACATTCAGTTTATTTTGATCTTTTGAACATTGTGACTAACACTGCAATGAACATAGGTATTCAAACATCTCTTTAAGATCTTACTTTCTGTTCTTTTGGACATATATACAAAAGTGTAATTACTGAATCAGATGATAATTCAGTCTATTTTTTAAACACTTTTTTGTCTTCTATGGAAGCTGTACAAATTTATATTCTCAAGAACAATGCATGTGTTCCAATTTCTTTATATCTTCATCAACAATTGATACATTTTTAGACAAAAGCCATCTTAATGGGGTAGAGGTTGCACCTAATTATGTTTTTTATGAACATTTCCTTAAGATTAGTGTTATTGTGCCAATATTGTATACTTCTTGGCCATTTTTATAAGGTGTTGGGAGAAATGACCACTTGAGTCATTTGTCCACTTTAAAATCAGATTTTCTATGTGGGTTATAGAAAAATTAAAGTAATGATCATAAAGATACTCACTTAACTTGATGAAAGAGTGGAGGACATCAGTGAAATACTTAAGAAAGAGAAAACATAAAAAAGGACCAATCAGAGATGAAAAGCACAATAAATGAAATTAAACATACTCTTGATGGAATAAATAGCAGACTGGAAAAAGAAGAGAAATGAATTCATGAACTAGAAAACAAAGTAATGAAAATAAATAAGGCTGAAAAATGAAACAGAAAAAATATGCAAAATAAGAATAGATTTAAGGAATTTGGTGACTCCATCAAGTGTAATAATATTTGCATTATAAGGTTCCCAGTAAAAGAAGAGAGAGGAAATGGGTAAGAAAATTTATTTGAAGAAATAAAGGCTGAAAACATCCCAAATCTGGGGAAGGAAAAAAAAAATGGCCACATCCAGAAAGCACAGAGAAGTCAAACAAAATCAACCCAAAGAGGTACACACCAAGACACATAATGATTAAAATGGCAAATAAAAAGTGATAAAGAAAAAAAATAGAAGTAAAAAGAAGAAACAAGAGTTTCATACAAGGGAGACCCCATAAGGTCATCATATTTCTCAACAGAAACTTTGTGGGCCAGAAGGGAATGACATAATATATTCAAAGTTCTTAAAGGGGAAAAAAAATTCTAAACCTCAAAATATTTTATCCATCAAGTCTGCCATTTAGAATAAAAAAGATAGTTTCTGAAATAAACAAAAACTAAATTAGTTCATGAACACTGAAGCAGACCTTCAAAAAAATATTAAAGGTGACTCTTTGAGTGGAAAGGAAAGAACTTGGGTGAGAGTATGCAAAGAAAGAAACACACACAAAAAAAAAACAGTAAAAATAAGTATTTCTGTAAAAAGTCAGTCAAGGCATTCACAAAGTAAAAGATTGTGCAAATTGACACCATATACCTAAAACATGGATATGGCACAGAACTAAATAATAGGTTCTAACGTAAGCAATGATTAACTTAATATAGACTTCCATATGCAGAAGGTGTCATATACAAACACAAAGGTAACTACAAATCAATACCACTAAGAGTTATGTAAAGAATAGCAAAAGTAGCCCAGATATCACACACACACACCCCACACACACACCACCAACAACAAAATATTAAAGAGAGGAAGAGAAGAAAGGTTCAGAGAAAAACTACAAAAGAACAAAACAAGCAATAAATTGGCAATAAATATTCATTTATCAATAATTATGACAATAATACAATAATAGTAGGGGACTTTAACACCTCCCTCACTGAAATGAACAGATTACCTAAGCAAAAGGTCAACAAGGAAATAAGGGCTTTGAATGACACACTGAACCAGGTGGACATCACAAGTATATTCAGAACATTCCATCCCAAAGTAACAGAATGAACATTCTTCTCTAGTGCACATGGAGCATTCTCCAGAACAGATCACATCCTGGGTCACAAATCAGGTCTCAACTGGTACCAAAAGATTGGGATCATTCCCTGCGTATTTTCAGACCACAGTGCTTTGAAATCAGAACTCAACCACAAGAGAAAATGTGGAAAGAACTCAAATACATGGAAGCTAAAGAACATCCTACTAAAGAATGAGTGGGTCAACCAGGAAATTAAAGAAGAATTGAAAAAATTCATGGAAATAAATGAAAATGAAAACACAGCTGTTCAGAATCTTTGGGACACAGCAAAGGCAGTCCTGAGAGGAAAGTATATAACAATACAAGCCTTTCTCAGGAAACAGGAAAGGTCTCAAATACAGAATGTAACCCTACACCTATAGGAGTTGGAGAAAGCACAGCAAAGAAAGCCTAAACCCAGCAGAAGGGAAATAATAAAGATCAGAGCAGAAATAAAAGAAATAGAAACCAAAAGAACAGTAGACCACATCAACAAAAATAGGAACTGGGTCTTTGAAAGAATTTATAAGATTGATAAACCCCTGACCAAACTTATCAAAAAGAAAAGAGAAAGAACCCAAATTAATAAAATCATGAATGAAAGAGGAGGGATCACAACCATCACCAAAGAAATACAATTATAAGAACATATTATGAGCAACTATACACCAGCAAATTTGACAATCTGGAAGAAATGGATGCATTCCTAGAGACATATAAACTACCAAAACAGAGCCAGGAAGAATTAGAAAAGCTGAACAGACCCATAACCAAGGATATTAAAGTAAGTAATCAAAAGTAAGGTGATTGAAGCAATAATCAAAAATCTCCCCCCTCCAAAAAAAAACAGGAGCCCAGGGCCAGACGGCTTCCCAGGGGAGTTCTACCAAACATTTTTAAAAGAATTGATACCTATTCTCCTGAAACTGTTCTAAAAAATAGAAATGGAAGGAAAATCTCCAAACTCATTGTATGAGGCCAACATTACCTTGATCCCAAAACCAGACAAAGACCCCATCAAAAGGGAGAATTACAGACCAATATTCCTGATGAACATGGATGCCAAATTTCTCACTAAAATACAAGCCAATAGGATCCAACAGTACATTAAAAAGATTATTCACCATGGGGCACATGGGTCGTTCATTAGTTGAGCATCTGTCTTTGGCTCAGGTCATGATCCTGGAGTCCTGGCATTGAGCCCTGCATCAGGCTCCCTGCTCAGCTGGGAGCCTGCTTCTCCCTATCTCTCTACGTGCAGCTCCCCCTGCTTGTGTGCTCTCTCTCTCTAGCTCTTTATCTCTCTCTCACTCTCTCTGTCAAATATATTATAAAAAATGGTCATGGTATTTTTTTTAGCTTTATACAAATTTTAATATTGTTCTATTTCTATGAAAAATGGCATTAGAATTTATTAAGGATTGCATTGAATCTGTAGATGGCTTTAAGTAACATGCACATTTTAACAATATTAATCCTTCCAATCCATCAGCACAGAATATTGGTCCATTTATTTTTGTCTTTTTCAATTTCCCTTATCAATGTTATATAATTTTCAGTGTATAGTTTTTTTTTGTAGTGTTCAGATCTTTCACTCCCGTTAAAGTTATTCTTATGTATTTTATTCTTTTTAAAGCAATTATAAATGGGAACTGTTTTCTTAATTTCTTTTTTTTTTAATTTTTTTATTTTTTATAAAAATATATTTTTATCCCCAGGGGTACAGGTCTGTGAATCACCAGGTTTAAACACTTCACAGCACTCACTAAAGCACATACCCTCCCCAATGTCCATAATCCCACCCCCTTCTCCCAAACCCCCTCCCCCCAGCAACCCTCAGATTGTTTAATTTCTTTTTATGACAGTTTATAATTAATGTATAGAAACATAATGGTTTGCGATTATAATTTTGTATACTTCAAGTTAACTGAGTCATTGATTAATTCTAATATTTTTGGTAAAGTTTTTGAGTTTCTATGTATATTTTCATAACATCTGAAAATAGTCATGGTTTTATCTTTTTTTTCCAATTAGGATGACTTGTATTTACTTACTTTTTGTGCCTAATTACTCTACCTAGACCTTCCAATATTATGTATAATAAAAATGGGAAATGTTGGAATTATTTTCTTGTTCTTTATCTGAGAGGAAAACTTTTCAGTTTTTCATCATTTAGCATGATGTTAACTGTAGTCTTATCATGTATTGCCTTTATTATGTTGAGGTATGTACCTTCTATAATTACCTTGTTGAAAGTTTTCCTTATGAATAAATGTTGAATTTTGTCAGATTGTTTTGCAGATGTTTGACTATCCTTGCTCTGTGGAATAAATCCCATTTTAACATGGTGTATGATTCTTTTAACATGTTGCTGAATTTGGCTAGCTAATAGTTGAGGACTTTTGTATCTATGCACATATGTTACATATGTATACTTCATATATATAGTGCCACTTTCATCTCTCTTCCCAAGGTTCTCCTGAAAAATCATCCGAAAGTATAATGGGGATGCCTTTTACATAATTGTTTTTCTCTTGCTGCTTCTAAGATTCCCTCTTTTTCTTTAACTTTTGATATTCTAATTATGTTTCTTGGTGTGTGTCTGTTTGGGTTGAATGTATTTGGAATTCTCTGGGATTCCTAGAACTGGATGTCTGTATCTCTCCCCAGGTAAAGAATGTTCTCAGTCATTATTTCTTCAAATAACTTTTCTACCCATTTTTCTTCTCCTGGGAACCAGATAGTGCAATAGTTAGTCTGGTTGGTGTTGTTCCATAAATCCTTTAAAATGTCATTTTTTAAAATTTTTTTATTCTTTTTCCTCCTCAGATTGAATGAGTCTCACTATCCTGTCTTCATGTTCAATGATCCTTTGCTCTGTTTCACTTATTCTGTTGTTGACATATTGTAGTGTTTTGTTTTGTTTTCAGTTCAGTTGTATTCTTCAGGTCTATAACTTCTGTTTGGTATCTTTTTATTTACTTATTTAAATTTTTTTTCTTTTTTTATTAATTAATTTATTTTCAGAAAAACAGTATTCGTTATTTTTTCACCACACCCAGTGCTCCATGCAATCCGTGCCCTCTATTATACCCACCACCTGGTGCCCCAACCTCCCACCCACCCCCGCCACTTCAAACCCCTCAGATTGTTTTTCAGAGTCCATAGTCTCTCATGATTCACCTCCCCTTCCAATTTACCCCAACTCCCTTCTCCTCTCTAGCACCCCTTTTCCTCCATGATATTTGTTATGTAAAAATATCTTATTTATTTATTTGACAGAGAAAGACACAGTGAGAGAGGGAACACAAGTGGAGGGAGTAGGAAAGTGAAAAGAAGACTTCCTGTTGAGCAGGGAGACAGATGCAGGGCTCGGTCCCAGGATCTTGGGATCATGACCAGAGATGAAGGCAGACACTTAATGACTGAGTCACCAAGGCACCCCTGTTTGGTAACTTTTTTTAAAAAAGATTTAATTTATTCATTTTACAGAGAGAGAGAGAGAGATCACAAGTAGGCAGAGAGGCAGGCAGAGAGAGGGGAAGCAGGCTCCTCGCTGTGCAAAGAGCCTGATGCAGGGCTCAATCCCAGGACCCTGAGATCATGACCTGAGCTGAAGGCAGAGGCTTAAACCACTAAGCCACCCAGGTGCCCCTGTTTGGTAACTTTTTAAAAAAAAATTAAAAAAAAAATTGGGGCACCTGGGTGGCTCAGTGGGTTAGGCCGCTGCCTTCAGCTCAGGTCATGATCTCAGGGTCCTGGGATCGAGTCCTGCATCAGGCTCTCTGCTCAGCAGGGAGCCTGCTTCTCTCTCTCTCTCTCTCTCTGCCTACTTGTGATCTCTGTCTGTCAAATAAATAAATAAAATCTTTAAAAAAATTTTAAAAATTTGACAGACAGAGATCACATGTAGGCAGAGAATCAGGCAGAGAGAGAGGACAGAAAACAGGCTTCCTGCTGAGCAGAGAGCCTGATGCGGGGCTAGATCCCAGGACCCTGGGATCATGACCTGAGCCAAAAGCAGAGGCTTTAACCCACTGAGCCACCCAGGTGCCCCATCTGTTTGGTAACTTTTTAATGATACTTTTTATCTCTTGAATTTCTCACCATTTTAATCCATTCTTCTTCCAAGTTTAGTGAGCATCTTTAAGACTGTTACTTTGATCTCTTTATCAAGTAAATTACTTATTTCTGTTTTATTAACATTTTCTTAAGAAGTTTTATCTTGCTCTTCTATATTTCTCTTATGATATGTTTTACTCGACTCTGTTGGTTTCCACACATTAGATGAAACAGACACCTCGCCCTGTCTTGAAGAAGTGACCTTGTATAGCAGATAAACCTTATTGTTCAACCTTTCCCTGGTGATGGAATATCAAACTTGTGATTGTCCAAGCAGCCTATCCTATTTTTAATAACTCACAATAGTGGAGAGTACGCCATGAGTTGCCAGCAATGGAAATTTAGGATCTCAGTCAGAAGCCAAGCCCTCAGCTAGTGGATTTTAAAGGATCTAAATATACACATTGTTGTGCAGCCACAAATGTGAGTCTCAGTGGCCACCAAAATTGGGCAATTTACAGGTGCTCCTTGGTGGAAATCACAAAAATTTGGGGTATAGACAAGTGTAAAAGTTTAGTTCTGGCAGATATTGGTGAACTCTACAGAGGCAGACAAACACAAAGATGACATCCAACTGGCCTACATTCACATAGAACTCCTCCTCAGGATTCTAAATGTGTGCCAAACCTGAAGTCTGTCACTGAGGCTGAAGCTCCTGGACAAGCAAATAAGCTTCTTTCACAAAAACTTGAAGTATGCTTTAGTTTATTGCCTATTCAGTGCCCCGGGTGGTAGTCTGCCAAGAACTGTCTCTCCAATTGTTCCAGTCTTATGTGACCCAGGAACACAAACCCCCTTGGCCACGAGCACTGAACAATCAAAGAGTTTCCCGTCGGGGGCCAGACACAGAAACCAGAGCACCAGATGTGCATAAAAGCTCCTTTCTGAGTGATGCTAACATTCTGGAATGTGGCAGAAGGAAAACACAAAGTAGTGTTCACCTCTTAGGGTCTGGAAAGAATTACAGTCAACCTTAAGATGTGTGTTTAATTAAAAAACTGCTCTGTAGCCTGCAGCTATTATTATGAGATACTAATAGACATCTTTTTTGGAAAGATTGCATTTGTGGATTTTTTGGTCCTTTTTGTGCCCTGAAAGTGAGAATTGTTTAAAAATACGTTTCCTATTTGTTATAGTCTTGTGGAACCCATGAGCATAAGACCTGACCACCAAAGCCATCTTATGTATAGGTGTCCCCTGGCAGAAGCTTCAAAAATCATGGTGCCTGACAAAGATATAGAACTGTCTTCTAGGAGTTACCAGCAAGCTGGCATGAGGCAGAGGGAGGAGACAAAGGTTGCATCTACTGCCCTCTACTCCCTGAGAGTTTCTTTGTAGGCCCCAGCTGTGTGCCAACCAAATACCTACTCCTCTGGACAAAGTTCGTAGACAAGAAAAAAATGCCACTTTTTCAGAAAGACTTGGTGTGTCTTTTATTCTGTTGTCTGTGCAGTCCCCTGGGATGGTTGTCTGGTAAGAACTCTCCCTCCAACTGTTACATTCTCCTGGAACTCAAGAATGAAAACCTCCTTGACTTCCACAGCCATGGGTTCAAGGGGTGTGACCCTAGCCAGCAGCCGCAAACACTGGGGGCCCCAAATGTAAAAATCAGTTCAACAAACATGTAAAAGTTTTTTCTCTGAAATATACTGGCACTTTTGTTCTTTCCACAGGGAGAGAGTGCACAGATAATTCCCACCAAGTGGAAAAAGATGGAAGGAGAGCATGAAGATAACACCCACTGGAAAGGAAAAAAATGGAGCCCACTAGATGGAGAAAGGTAGAAGGAAAATGTGACATTTGCACCCACCAGGAGAGGAGAAAGTTTGGGGTTTAAATTAAAAATATAAAAAATAATGGTTCATGAAGATTACACCCGAAGGTCTTAGATATGTATTAAATCATATGTCTGTCCTTTAAGCAGATCCTTTCAGATTAGCAAGTGATTAACTTTCATATAAAGTCTATATGTAATCAGTTGCTTCTGTGCCAGGCCCTCATATGTTTCATATACCCGTTGGCCATCTGTATATATAGAGAGATAGATAGATGATAGATAGATAGATAGATAGATAGATAGATAGATAGATGTCTATCCAGGATCTTTGACCACTTTAAAATCTGGTGGTGGGTATTAAGGAGGACACATATTGTATGGAGCACTGACTGTGGTGAATGAACAATGAATCTTGGAATACTGAAAAAATAAAATAAAAAATAAAATAAATAAAACCAGATTTTTTTGCTATTGAGTTGTAGGTACCTTTTATGAATTTTGTGTATTAGTTCTTTTTATACATATGGCTTACAAATATTTTCTCCCATTCTATATGTTGTCTGTTCACTCTGTTGTTTCCTATAGTGTGCTATGTTGTCCCCTTAGAGTCTCTCATTAGTGGGTGTGACTGCAGACAAATCAGACACCTGTCTCAATCCATCTGCCAGACTGAAGTGACAGGAACTAGAGTACTCTTCCTCTGCTATTTGCTGAATGGTTTTGTTGTTGGGTGGAGCCAGTAGTTAAGTCGGATGCCTGCCCCCAGTGCAAATGCACTGACTGACAGGATATTTTTTCTGCACTTCCAGTGATAAGGTTTGGCTGCCAGGGCTGCAGTCTAACTAGTGTGCATGGTTATCTTCCCTTCTCCCCAGTAGAGGAATCACTTTGGAGAGGTGCCAATCCTTGCTGGGCTGGGAGCACCACGAGCTTCTTTGGAGGGACAACTGCCCAGTGGGGTGACCTGAATGAGACAAATTCACAGGACATTGTGGGGGTTGGCCACTTTGGGTTAACAAGTTATGTGGAGGGTATGCATGCTGTTTTCCTCAGGTGTCTTACTCTCTAGGCTAAAGAAGGTAGAGAGTAATGGCACCTGCCAGTACTTTTGTTCTTGGAGATGTCTCCTAAAGATTTCTGCACCTTCACCATACATTCTGAAATTAGTAAATATATCTTCATGTATACTTCAGGCACTTTTCAAACTGCTACTTCTACAGTACATCTTGGCAGGGTTTTGTTTGTTTGTTTGTTTGTTATGTTGTGTACTTTGGAGTGAGAACTCAATTTTCTACCACTCTCTGGGTCTTTCAGAGCCAAACTAACTAATTCAAAGTACCCATAGTTAAAACCTGTGGGAAATTAAAAAAAAAAAAAACAATTTGTGTACGTAAGCCCCACTAGTTTCCAAAACCAAATATTGAGGAGACTTGTCTACACAGTGCAGATCTCTCATGTCTGGTATGCTTGGTATAGACTTTGCTTCTCTCCCTTCTCCATGTTTGTGGTGCCCTTCACATTTGTGCTTTGTATCACTAGGAGTTTGGATCCCTACCACATAGTCACCCTTTCCACTGTTTTTGATGTGACATCATCTCTATGATCAACTACAGAAAGTTTATTTTGCCAGTCACTGGGTCATTTTCTGGACTGGGTGCACTGATGTCCCTACTATCAGGGAAATGGCAAAATTAGAATCCTTGAAATTTGCCATTTTCCCAACAAAACTAAAATACAACCTATGGAATGGTAGAAAATATTTGCAAATCACATATCCAATAAAGAGTTAGTAGCCAAAAGATATAAGGATGATTTGGTGGCTCAGTCAGTTAAGTATCTGCCTGCAGCTCAAGTCATGATCTCAGGGTCCTAGACTCAAGTACCTCATCAATCTCTTTGTTCAGAGGGGAGCCTGCTTTTCCCTTTCCCTGCCATTCTCCCTAATTGTGCTCTGGTGCTCTCTTTCTCTCTCTGTCGCTGACAAATAAATAAATTATATATATACATATATAATTTATAATATAAATATTTGTAATATATATTCTATTATAATAAATAATATAATGCTATATATGTGTGTGTATATATGTATATATATATATATATATAAAATACTGATACAGCTCAACACCCAAAATATAATCCAATTTAAAATGGTCAGAAGACATGAGAACAGGCGTTGCAAATAAAAACTACAATGCGATACCTCATCACACCTGTCAAATGGCTCAAATCAAAACAAAAGGAATGTGGAGAGAAAAACAAAACAAAACAAAGCAAAAGAACTTGTGTACTATCGGCAGGAACGCAGACTGGTACAGCCACTCTCGAAAAAAATATGGAGGTTTCTCAAAAAATTAAAAATACATCTCTGTGATCCAGTAATTATACTCCTGGGTATTTACCCAAAGAATAAAAAACACTAACTCTAATGGATAGATGCACCTCCATGTTTATTTCAGCATTATTTCTAATAGCCAAATTATGAAAGCAATCGAAGTGCCAATTGATAGATAAATGGATAAAAATATGTAATACACACACACACACACACATTATTTATCCATAAAAAGAAGGAAAATCTTGCCATTTGCAATGACATGGATGGAGCCACAGAGTATCATGGTAAGAGAAGAGTCAGTCAGAGAAGGACAAATACATATATGTTTTCATTCATATGTAGGATTTAAGAAACAAACAAACAAACAAAATGAACAAAAGAAAAGAGACCAAGAAAGAGATTCCTAACTATAGACAAGAAACTGATGATCACTAGAAGGTAGATGGATGGGAGAATAGGTGAAATAGATGAAAGGAATTAAGAGTACATTTATCTTGATGAGCACTGAGTAATGTATAGAAATAGATCACTACATTGCACATCTGAAATTAATATAACACTGTATGTTAACTATACTGGATTTATAAACAAATAAATAAAAAAGGTTCCTGATCTTTTCTATTTTTCTGCTCTCTAAATGCAAATATAATCTGAGGTTTTAATTGTCCTAATTGTCTTTTATGCTTTTTAACTATTTTTTTCTTTTTTCCCTTTTGTTTCTCTAATTTCATTTTTTAATCTTGTGCTTAAATTCCACTAAGTAACATGTAGTATTAATATTAGTTTCAAGTCTACCATTTAGTGATTCAACACATATACAGCACCTGGTGGTCATCACAAGTGCATTCTTTAATCTGCATCACCTATTTAATATCCCCCCACTGCCTTTTCTCTGATATTCATCAGTTTATTCTCTATAGTTGTATACTTTTTGGTTCACTTCTATCTTTTTTCCCCTATTGTCACTCATTTTGTTTCTTAAATTCCACAGTTGAGTGAAACCATATATTTGTATTTCTCAGATTGACTTATTTTGCTTACCAGAATACTCTCTAGCTCCACCCACGTTGTTGCAAATGGTGGGATTTCACTCTGTTATATGGCTGAGTAATATTCTTCTGTGTGTGTGTGTGTGTGTGTGTGTGTGTGTGTGTACCTTTTCTTCTTTTCTATTCATCTGTTGACGGGCATTTGGGCTTGTTCTGTAATTTGGCTATAGTTGATAATGCTGCTATAAACATTGGGGTGCATGTATCCCTTCAAATTGGTATTTTTTATATCATGAGTAAATGCCTAGTAGTACAACTGATGGACTCCAGAATAGCTCTATTTTTTAATTAACATAAAATGCATAGTTTCAAGGGTAGACATCCCTGATTCATCATCATACCCGATTCACAGCACTAACCACAACATATAACCTCTCCAATGTCCATCACCCAGTCACCCCATCCTTCCCACACCTTTCCCCACCAGCAAACCTCAGTTTGTTTCCTGAGATTAACAGTCTCTTATGGTTTGTCTATCTCTCTGGTTTCCTCTTGTTTCACTTTTTTGTCTCTTCCCCTATGATCTTCTGCCTTTTTTCTCAAATTCCAAATATCAATGCAATTATATGATAATTATTTCTTTCTGAATTATTTCATTTAGAATAACAAACTCTACTTCCATCCATGTTGCTGCAAATGGAAAGATTTCATTTTTGATAGATGCATAATATTCCATTGGATATATATACACCATACTTCTTTATTCATTCATCTGTCAGTGGACATCTAGGCCATCTAGGCCTGTCCATAGTTTGGCTGTTGTGAACATTTCTGGTATAAACATTAGGGTGCACATGTCCCTTTGGATCACTACCTTTATACCTTTGGAGTAAATACCCCATAGTGTAATTGCTGGATCCTAGGGTAGTTCTATTTTCAACTTTTTGAGGGAACTTCATACTCTTTTTCAGATGGCTGCACCAGCTTGCATTCCCACCAACAGCTCAGGAGAGTTCTCCTTTCTCTGCATCCTTACCAACATTTGTCATTTCCTGACTTGTTATTTTTAGCCATTCTGACTGGTGTGAGGTAGCATCTCACTGTGGTTTTGACTTGTACTTCCCTAATGCTGAGTGATGCTGAACACCTTTTCATGTGTCTGTTGGCCATTGGGATGTCTTTTTGGCAGAAATGTCTGTTCATGTCTTATGCCCATTTCTTGATTGGATTATTTGTTCTTTGGGTGTTGAGTTTGGTAAGTTCTTTATAGATTTTGGTACTAGCCCTTTGTCTGATATGTCAATTGCAAATATCTTCTCCCATTCTGTCAGTTGTCTTTTGTTGACTATTTCCTTTGCTTTGCAAAAGCTTTTTATCTTGATGAAGTCCCAATATTCATTTCTTCCCTTGATTCTCTTGCCTTTGGAGATGTTTGTAGGAAGAAGTTTTTTTGCAGCTGAGGTTGAAGAGGCTGCTGCCTGTGTTCTTCTCAAGGATTTTGATGGATTCCTGTCTGACATTGAAATCTTTTAACCACTTTGAGTCTATTTTCATGTGTAGTGTAAGGAAATGGTCCAGTTTCATTTTTCTGTGTGTGGCTGTACAATTTTCTCAACACCATTTGTTGAAGAGACTGTCGTTTTTCCATTAGACATTCTTTCCTGCTTTGTTGAAGATTAGTTGGCTATAGAGTTGAGGGGCCATTTCTGGGCTCTGTATTCTGTTCCATTGTTCTATGGGTTTGTTTTTGTGCCAGTACCATACTGTCTTGATGATTACCGCTTTGTAGCAGAGCTTGAAGTCCGAAATTTTGATGCCATCAGCTTTGGTTTTCTTTTCGACATTCTTCTGGCTCTTTGAGGTCTTTTCTGGTTCCATACAAATTTTAGGATTATTTGTTACATTTCTTCAAAAAAAAAAAAGTTGATGGCAATTGAATAGAGATTGCATTAAGTGTGTAGATTGCTTTAGGTCGCATAGACATTTTCACAATATTTGTTCTTCCATCCCATGAGTATGGAATCTTTTTTTTTTCATTTCTTTGTGTCTTCCTCAATTTTTCATTAGTATTTTATAGTTTTCTGGGTACAGATTCTCTGCCTCTGTGGTTAGTTTTATTCCTAGGTATCTGATGGTTATGGGTACAATTGTAAATTGGATCGACTCCTTAATTTTTCTTTCTTCTGTCTAGTTGTTGGTGTATAGAAATGCAACTGATTTATGAGCATTGATTTTAAATCCTGACGCTTTATGAATTCCTGTGTGAGTTCTAGAAGTTTTGGGTTGGAGTATTTTGGGTTTCCCACATAAAGTACATATATTATCTGCAAAGAGTGAGAGTTTGACTTCTTTGCCAATTCAGATGTCTTTTATTTATTTCTATTTTCTGATTGCTTAGGCTAGGACTTCTAGTTCTATGCTGAATGGCAGTCGTGATAGTGGACATCCCTGCGGTGTTCCTGGCCCTAGGGGGAAAGCTTTCAGTTTTCCCCCACTGAGAATGATATTCAACGTGAGGTTTTCATAGATGGTTTAAAAAAAAAAGACTATTATTTATTTGTTCGTTTATTTGGCACAAGAGAGAGAACACAAGCAGGGGGAGTGGCAGGCAGATGGAGAGGGAAAAGCAAGCTCCCTGCTGAGCAGAAAGCCCAACATGGAGTTTGATCCCAGGACCCTGGCATCATGACCTGAGCTGAAGTCAGCTGCTTAACCAACTGAGCCACCCAGGTGCCCCACTATAAATGGCTTTTATGATACTGAGGTATGCAACTTCTATTCTTATGCTGTGAAGAGTTTTACTTAAGAAAAGGTGCTGTAATTTGTCAAATCTTTTTTTTTTCTGCATCTATTGGAAGTATCATATGGTTCTTGTCCTTTCCTTTATTAATGTAGTTTATCACATTGATTGACTTGTGGATGTTGAACCAATCTTGCAGCCCAGGAATAAATGCCACTTGGTCATGGAGAATAATCCTTTTCATGTACTGTTGGATCCCATTGGCTAGTATTTTGGTGAGAATTTTTGCATTCATGTTCATCAATGATATTGGTCTATAATTCTCTTTTTTTTGGTGGGGTCTTTGTCTAGTTTTGGGATCAAGGTAATGCTGGTGTCATAGAATGAGTTTGGAGGTTTTCCTTCCATTTCTATTTTGGGAACAGTTTCATAAGAATAGGCATTAATTCTTCTTGAAATATTTGGTGGAATTAACCAGGAAACCCATGTAGCCCTGGGTTCTTTTTGTTGGGAGATTTTTAATTATTTCTTCAATTTCCTTGCTGGTTATGGGTGGATCGTTCTATTTCTAACTTTTAAAAAAGATATCATTTAGTTATTTAAGAGAGAAATTGAGCAAGCAAGAGAGACCATGAGTTGGGGAGGGAGGGGCAGAAAGAGACAGAGAAGCAGTCTCCCCACTGAGCCTGGAACCCATAGTAGTGCACAATCCCAGGACCCTGGAATCATGACTTGAGCCAACGGCAGACACTTACCTGATTGAGCCACCCAAGTGACCCATATTTTTAACTTTTTAAGGAACCTCCATACAGTTTTCCAGAGTGGGTGCACAGGTTTGTATTCCCACTAACAGTTTGAGAGTGCTTCCCTTTCCCCACTTCTTTATCAAGACTTGTTTTTTCCTGTGTTGTTCATTTTAGCCATTCTGACTTGTGTGAAGTGATATTTCATTGTAGTTTTGATTTGCTTTTCCCTGATGATGAGTGATGTTCAGCAACTTTTCACGTGTCTAAGCCATCTGTATGTCTTTTTTAGAAAAATGTCACTTCGTGTTTTCTGCCCATTTTTACATTGGATTATTTGGTTTTTTGGAGGAGTTGAGTTCTATGAGTCCTTTATATATTTTGGATTCTAACCCTTTACCAGGTATGTAACTTGCAAATATTCCTTTCCATTTTGTAGTTACGTTTTAGTTTTGTTGATTGTTTCCTAAACTGTGAAAAAAACTTTTAATATTGATGAAATCCTAATAGTTTAATTTTGCTTCCCTCCCTTTGCCTCAGGAAATATATCTAATAAGAAGTTGCTAAGGTCAATGCCAAAGAATTTACTGCCTGTGTTCTTCTCTAGGATTTTAAGGGTTTCCTGTTTCACATTTGGGTCTTTAATGCATTGGGGATTTGTTTCATGTATGGTGTAAGAATGTGGTCCAATTTCATTCTTCTCCATGTTGCTGTCCAGTTTTCCCAGAACCATTGTTTAAGAGACTGTCTTCATTCCATTGGATATTTTTTCCTGCTTTGTCAAAAATTAATTGAACATATATTTGTAAGTTGATTGTTGGCTTTTATACTATGTTACATTGATCTATGAGTCTATATTTTTGGTAGTAACACACTGTTTTGATTACTACAGCTTTGTAATACAACATGAAGCCCAGAATTGTAATTCCTCCAGTTTTGCTTTTCTTTTTCAAGGATGTTTTGGCTATTTTGAATCTTTTATGGTTCCAATCAAAATTTAAGATTGTTTGTTCTAGCTCTGTGAAAAATTATGCTTGTATTTTGATAGAGATTCTACTAAATATGCAGATTGCTTTGGGTAATATAAACATTTTAACAATATCTGTTCTAATCCGTGAGCATAGACTGTTTTTCCATATCGCTGTGTCATCTTCAATTTCTTTCATCAGTACTCTATACTTTTCAGAGTTCACATCTTCTACTTCTATGGTTAGGTTTATTACTAGATATCTTATGGTTTTGGATGTAATTTTTAATGGGATTGATTCCTTAAATTCTCTTTCTACAGCTTTGTCATTGGTATATAGAAATGGAGGAGAATTGTGTACATTTATTTTGAATCCTGGGACTTTACTGAACTCATTTATAAGTTCTAGCACTTTCTGGTGGATTCTTTGAGGTTTTCTACATAGAGAATCATGCAAATAGTGAACATTTGAATTTTGCCTTGCCAATTTCAATGTTTGTGTTTTTGTTGTTGTTGTTGTTGTCCTATTGCTGTGGCTAGGACTGCCACCACTATATTAAACAACAGTGGTGAGAGTTGGTATTCCTTTCTTCTTTGTGACCATAGAGGGTAAGGTCTCAGTTTTTCCCCCACTGAGGATATATTATCTGTGACTTTTTCATATATGGCCTTTATTATGTTGAGGTATGTTCTTCCTAACCCTACTTTGTTGAGGGTTTTTTATAATGAATGGCTTTTTTTAAAAGATTTTATTTATTTGACACAAAGAGAGAAACAGTGAGAGAGGGAACACAAGCAGGGGGAGTGTGAGAGGGAGAAACAGGCTTCTTGCCCAGCAGAGAGCCTGATGTTGGACTTGATTCCAGGACCCTGGGATCATGACCTGAGCTGGAGGCAGACAATGAATAAGCCACACAGGCACCCAAAGAATGAATGTTGTAATCTATCAGATGATCTTTCTGCATCTATTGAAAGGATCATAAGGTTCTTTTCCTTTCCTTTATTAATATGATGCATCACATTGATTGATTTGCAAATATTGAACCACGCTTTCAGTACAGGAATAAATCCCACTGTTGGAATAAAATCCAACAGTATATCAAAAGAATCATTCACGTTCTGCTACTCCTCCTGCTTGTGCTCCCTCTCTGTCTCTCTCTCTGTGTCAAATAAATGAATTTTTAAAATAATTAAATAAGGAGACACAACATGGCGAGGAAGTAGGAGGAGGCGCTGTTTCAACCTGTATCCTAAAGTGAGCTGATTACTTACCAAAGAATTCTGATTGCCCATGAAATCAGCCGGAGATCAGAATTATACATGTCTGGATCTCTACAGGGGGAGAAGACACCAGTGGGCAGGTAAAGCAGAGTGAGAACGTTGGACTAATATTGGAAGATAAACAAAAGGGGGAGGGATCCACCAGAGGCGACCGATTGGAAAGTAATACCCCTAATATGAGAGTGCCCTGCATCTGGAAACCTGCATTAACTTGGAGACTGGTTGAAAGCACTCAGAGCAAAGGATCATGGGAGGGGAGAATTGTGGGAATTGGGGCATCTAGGGACAGGGGCTTAAGTCCCTGGACCCAGTGTCTCAGCGGTCAGCGCTGAGCCAGAGAGAGTGTGGCAGAGAAACCAGGTCTTGGTTCCTGAGCCGCCAACGCACCTGAGAACACATGGGGTCCGGCTCCTGTGAGGGGCTGGGAGCCTCGTCAGATGGCAGAATGCTGAGCCATGCTAACAGAGACTGAAACGTGCGCCACTCACCCTACCCTGCGGGAGGTGCAAGAAGGCCCAGCCCAGCACTCTTAGACCCGTGCCATTCTATCAGAGCCTGAGATGTGTGAGCACCCCAATCCCTCCCCTGAGAGAGGTCCGCGAGGGCCCAGCCTGGTGCTCTCGGATCCGAGCCCTGCTATCAGGGCCTGAGACACATGCGTGACCCACAGCCTCCCTTGAGAGAGGTGCTCATAAGCCCGGCACTCTTAGACCCAGAAAGACCAGGCATTCCCAGCTCAGGTCAGTGGGAAAATCGCAGTGTGCAATTGTGCTTGGAAGCTCTCTGGCAGTCTAGAGCTGTCCAGACAGTTGCCGCTGCTGTGGTTTTGGGTACAAGCAGAAGATCCTGCATCCCCATGGACCGCAACTCAGAACCTGCTCTGCCAGTGGCCAAGGGGGAACTTATATGGGCTCTACACACCCACAGGGGACCAGGCTGAGGCATTTCTCTGAGAGGGAGGTCAGGGTGCATTTTGCTTTCCTCTAAACCTACAAAAAACATCAAATGTGGTCAAGGCGAGAAAGAAAAGAAAAAGTGAACAAACATAAAAACCTCCAGAGAACAATAGCATGAAAAAACCAGTTTCCTCAGAGCCCACCCCCTTGAGGGGGGCGGGAGTACTTAATTCAGGGAACATCATTGACTGAAAACCCACCTGGCAGGCCCCTCCCCCAGAAAACCAACCAGGAAAGAAAAAAAATAAAAAAGACTACAAGAGAACAACCACCACTACTTCATAGGACAACTTTTATTTTTAACTCGTTCCCACAATTCTAGTTCATTTTATTTTTATATAAATAATTTTTTAACCTATTGACCATCACAGTGATTTGTCCAGTACATCAAATTCCATAAGAATCTTCTAACCCAGGGATGCCTGGGTGGCTCAGTTGGTTGGACGACTGCCTTCGGCTCAGGTCATGATCCTGGAGGCCCGGGATCGAGTCCCGCATTGGGCTCTCAGCTCCACAGGGAGTCTGCTTCTCTCTCTGACCTCCTCGCTCATGCTCTCTTTCACTGTCTCTCTCTCTCAAATAAATAAATAAAATCTTTAAAAAATAAATAAATAAAATAAAGAAAGAAAGAAAGAAAGAATCTTCTAACCTGAACTTTTTGATACATACACCTCTGTTTCCCTTTTGCATTTCTACCTTTTAAATTTATTTTTTTTTAATTTTAGTTTAGTTTAGTCTAGTTTATTCCTTTTTGATTTTTATTTCTAATATTTATATAGAGTTAAACTTCAAGGTAATCCCCTTTCCCCCAATCAATGCTACCCCTATAGGTAAACCAATTTTTAATCCCCCTTTATCTTAGGAAAGTTAAGTCCTTTAACAAAGATATCAAGATACATCCAGGAAGAATCAAAACAACCTTCCTCGCCCACACTGAGAATGGATAACCACTCTCTCATCTTTTTCTTCTGCCAGTGTTTCTGTGTTTTTGTGTTTTGCCTGATAGTATATAAATCTTACACATGGGTTTTTTAATTTTTTTTAACAAGGTTCTTCCTTTATTTGCATATATATATTTTTTTCTCTTGTCATATACTTTTATCAGTCATTTAGTTTGTCTGTTTTTGTTTGTATACTTCATCAATCTTACCTTGGGGCCCATTTGGGCTGAAACTTCTCTTCTATCTTCCCTTTTGTTCCTGTCTCTCTCTCTCTTTTTTCTTTTTCTTTTCTTTTTTCTCTCGTTTGAGAGGGGAACCCTGATTGCTCAAAAGCGTTTCAGGGTGCACCTTGACTGCACCACACTCAACACACCCAGTTACATCTTCTCAGTCATCTCTCACCAAAATGACTAGGAGGAGGAATGCACAAGAGAAGAAAAATCCAGTGGATGGGCCTTCTGCAACAGAGATAACAGCTATCAACATAGAAAATATGTCGGAAAGAGAATTAAGACTAACAATTAACCAGGCAATAGCTAGGTTGGAGAAAACCATGGATGACCAAATGGAATTGATTAGGGCAGAACTGAAAGCGATCAAGAATGATGTTCACAATGTTAGGGCAGAGCTGAAAGCTACCAGGGATGAGGTTCACAATGCTCTTAATGAGTTCCAATCTAATCTAAATTCTCTCAAAGCTAGGGTAACTGAGACAGAAGATAGAATTAGTGATCTGGAGGACAAACAGATAGAGAAAAAGGATCAGGAGGAAGCCTGGAACTAACAGCTTAGAAGCCATGAAAACAGAATCAGAGAAATAAATGATGCCATGAACCGTTCCAATATCGGAATTATTGGAATCCCTGAAGGCGAGGAGAAAGAAAGAAGTCTAGAAGATAGAATGGAACAAGTTCTTCATGAAAATTTTCCCAATCTCGTGAATAGAACCAGCGTTCATGTACTAGAGGTTGGACGGTCTCCACCCAAGACTATAGATTCCAGAAAAACATCAAGGCACGTGAGCATCAAATTGAGGAATCATAATTATACATATAATCTCCTGAAAGCTGCTAGGACAAAGAGGCTCCTTACTTACAGAGGAAAGCCCATCAGAATAATGTCAGACCTGGCCAGAGAGACTTGGCAAGCCAGAAAGGGCTGGCAAGATATATTCAGGGCACTAAATGAGAAGAACATGCAGCCAAGAATACTTTATCTAGCAAGACTGACATTCAAAATTGATAGAGAGATAAAGAATTTGCAAGACTGGCAAGGCTTAAAAGACTATGCAACCACCAAGCCGACACCACAGGAAATATTAAGGGGGGGTTCTATAAAAGAGGAAAAATCCCAAGAATAGCATTGAATAGAAATATAGAGACAATCTACAGAAAGAACGACTTTAAAGGTAACACAATGTCAATAAAAACGTTATCAATCAATAATCACTCTCAATGTGAATGGCCTAAATGCGCCCATGAAATGGCACAGAGTTGCAAATTGGATAAAACGACAGGACCCATCCATATGTTGTCTACAAGCGACCCATTTTGAACCTAAAGATACACCCAGACTGAAAGTGAAGGGATGGAGAAGCATTTTTTAAGCCAATGGGCCTCAAAAGAAGGTCGGGGTAGTGATTCTCATATCAGATAAATTAGATTTTAAACTAAAGACTGTAGTCAGAGATCCAGAAGGACACTACATCATTCTTAAAGGGACTATCCACCAAGATGATCTAACAATTGTAAATATCTATGCCCCCAATATGGGAGCAGCCAATTACATAAGAAAACTGTTAATCAAGATAAAGAGTCATCTTGATATGAATACATTAATAGCAGGAGATCTTAACACACCTCCCTCAGAAATAGACAGATCATCAAAGTGGAAAACCAATAAAGAAACAAGAGCATTGAATGACACATTGGACCAGATGGACCTCATAGATATATACAGAACATTCCACCCTAAAACAACAGAACACTCATTCTTCTCAAGTGCACATGGAACCTTCTCAAGAATAGACCACATACTGGATCACAAATCAGGACTCAAGTGATAACAAAAGACTGAGATTATTTCCCGCATATTCTCAGATCACAAAGCTTTGAAACTGGAGCTCAATAACAAGCAAAAGTTCAGAAGGAACTCAAACACCTGGAAGCTAAAGGCCACATTGCTTAAGAATGCTTGGATCAACCAGGAGATAAAAGAAGAACTGAAAAAATTCGAAGAAACCAATGCTATTGAAGACACTTCGGCCCAAAACCTATGGGATACAGCAAAGGAGGTCCTAAGGGGGAAATACATAGCCATCCAAGCCTCCCTCAAAAAAATTGAAAAAACCAGAATACACCACCTGTCTCTACATCTTTTTTTTTTTTTAAAGATTTTATTTATTTATTTGACAGAGAGAGATCACAGTAGGAGAGAGGAAGGGAAGAGATCACAGAGAGAGGAAGGGAAGCAGGCCCCCTGCTGAGCAGAGAGCCCGATGTGGGACTCGATCCCAGGACCCTGAGATCATGACCTGAGCCGAAGGCAGCGGCTTAAACCACTGAGCCACCCAGGCGCCCCAACCTGTCTCTACATCTTAAAGAACTGGAGAATCAACAACAAGTCAAACCAACTCCACAGATAAGAAGGGAAATAATCAAGATTAGAGCTGAGATCAATGGGGTAGAAACCAGAGATACTGTAGAACGTATCAAAGAAACAAGAAGTTGGTTTTTTGAAAGAACCAATAAGATCTATAAACCATTGGCCACACTAATCCCAAAGAAAAGTGGGAAAGCCCAAATCAATAAAATTATGAATGAAAAGGGAGAGATCACAACGAACACCAAAGAAGTAGAAAAAATCATCAGAAGTTATTATCAACAGTTATATGCCAATAAGCTAAGCAACCTAGGTGAAATAGACGCATTCCTGGAAAACTATGAACTTCCAAAATTGAACCAGGAAGAAATTGACAACCTGAATAGATTGATATCTAGTAACGAGATTGAAGCAGTGATCAAAAAACTCCCAAAACACAAGAGCCCAGGACCTGATGGATTCCCTGGAGAATTCTACCAAGCTTTCAAAGAAGAAAAAACACCTATTCTCATGAAGCTGTTACAAAAAATTGAAGCAGAAGGTAAATTGCAGACTCTTTTTATGAAGCCACCATTACCCTGATCCCCAAACCAGGCAAAGACCCCACCAAAAAGAATTTCAGAACAATATCCCTGATGAATATGGATGCTAAGATTCTCAACAAGATCCTAGCAAACAGGATCCAAGAGCACATTAAAAAGATTATCCACCATGACCAGGTGGGATTCATCCCTGGGATACAAGGATGGTTCAACATTCGCAAATCAATCAGTGTGATAGAACAAATTAATATGAGAAGAGAGAAGAACCACGTGGTCCTCTCAATCCATGCCGAAAAAGCATTTGGCAAAATCCAGCATCTGTTCCTGATTAAAATGCTTCAAAGTATAGGGATAGAGGGAGCATTCCTGAACTTCATCAAATCTATCTATGAAAAACCCACAGCAAATATCATCCTCAATGGGAAAAAGCTTGCATCCTTCCCGTTGAGATCAGGAACATGACAAGGATGCCCACTCTCACCACTCTTGTTCAACATAGTATTAGAAGTCCTAGCAACAGCAATCAGAAAACAAAGAGAAATAAAAGGTAATGAAGAAATCCAATTCTCTCTCTTTGCAGATGACATGATTCTTTATATGGAAAACCCAAAAGACTCCACCCCCAAACTACTAGAACTCATACAGCAATTCAGCAACATGGCAGGATATAAAGTCAATGTACAGAAATCAGTGGCTTTCTTATACACTAACAATGAAAATACAGAAAGGGAAATTAGAGAATCGATTCCATTTACTATAGCACCAAGAACCATAAGATACCTGGGAATAAACCTAACCAAAGAGGTAAAGGATCTGTACTCAAGGAACTACAGAACACTCATGAAAGAAATTGAAGAAGACACAAAAAGATGGAAGACCATTCCATGCTCTTGGACCGGAAGAATAAACATTGTTAAAATGTCTATACTGCCTAGAGCAATCTATACTTTTAATGCCATTCCGATCAAAATTCCACCGGTATTCTTCAAAGAGCTGGAGCAAAAATCCTAAAATTTGTATGAAATCAGAAGAGACCCCGAATCGCTAAGGAAATGTTGAAAAACAAAAATAAAACTGGTGGCATCACGCTACCTGATTTCAAGCTTTACTACAAAGCTGTGATCACCAAGACAGCATGGTACTGGCATAAAAACAGGCACATAGACCAGTGGAACAGAATAGAGAGCCCTCAACACTATGGGCAAATAATCTTTGACAAAATAGGAAAAAATATACAGTGGAAAAAAGACAGTCTCTTCAATAAATGGTGCTCGGAAATCTGGACAGCTATATGTAGAAGAATGAAACTCGACCATTCTCTTACACCATACACAAAGATAAACTCAAAATGGATAAAAGACCTCAACGTGAGACAGGAGTCCATCAGAATCCTCGAGGAGAACATAGGCAGCAATCTCTTCGATATCAGCCACAGCAACTTCTTTCAAAATATGTCTCCAAAGGCAAAGGAAACAAAAGCAAAAATAAACTTTTGGGACTTCCTCAAAATCAAAAGCTTCTGCACAGCAAAGGAAACAGTCAACAAAACAAAGAGGCAACCCACGGAATGGGAGAAGATATTTGCAAATGACAGTACAGACAAAAGGTTGATATCCAGGATCTATAAAGAACTCCTCAAACTCAACTCACACAAAACAGACAATCATATCAAAAAATGGACAGAAGATATGAACAGACACTTCTCCGATGAAGACATACAAATGGCTATCAGACACATGAAAATATGTTCATCATCACTAGCCCTCAGGGAGATTCAAATTAAAACTACATTGAGATATCACCTTACACCAGTTAGAATGGCCAAAATTAGCAAGACAGGAAACAACATGTGTTGGAGGGGATGTGGAGAAAGGGGAACCCTCTTACACTGTAGGTGGGAATGCAAGTTGGTGCAGCCTCTTTGGAGAACAGTGTGGAGATTCCTCAAGAAATTAAAAATAGAACTTCCCTATGACCCTGCCATTGAACCGCTGGGTATTTACCCCAATGATACAGATGTAGTGAAAAGAAGAGCCATCTGTACCCCAATGTTTATAGCAGCCATGGCCATGGTCACCAAACTGTGGAAAGAATCAATTTGCCCTTCAATGGACAAATGGATAAGGAAGATGTGGTCCATATACACTATGGAGTATTATCCCTTTATCAGAAAGGATGAATACCCAACTTTTGTGTCAACATGGACGGGAATGGAAGAGATTATGCTGAGTGAATTAAGTCAAGCAGAGAGAGTCAATTATCTTGTGGTTTCACTCATTTGTGGAGCATAACAAATAGCACGGAGGACATGGGGAGTTAGAGAGGAGAAGGGAGTTGGGGGAAATTGGAAGGGGAGGTGAACCATAAGAGACTATGGACTCTGAAAAACAATCTGAGGAGTTTGAAGTGGCAGGGGAATGGGAGGTTGCGGTACCAGGTGGTGGGTATTATAGAGGGCACGGATTGCATAGAGCACTGGGTGTGGTGCATAAATAATGAATACTGTTATGGTGAAAAGAAATTAACAAAATCAAAAAAATTTATAAAAGAAAAAAAGAAATAAAAGAGAAGGAATTATAAATGATACCACAAAAATATGAAAGGGCATAAGAAACTACTATGAACAACTATAAGCAAACAAATTGGATGACCTAGAGGAAATGGATAAATTCCTAGAGACATACCCTTTCAAGACTGAATCAGGAACAAATAGAAAATCTGAATAGACAAATACTACTAAGAAGATAAAATCAGTAATCAAAAACTTCCCAATAAACCACTTACAACTTATCTGATGAATTCTCTTAAAGATTCAAAGAATATTTAATACCAATTCTTCTCAAACTCTCCCAACAACATGAAGGAGATGAAATGTTTCCAAATTCATTTTATGAGGCTAGTTTTCTCCTGAAACAAAATCATAAGGAACCCAAAAAAGAAAGTTACAGGTCAATACCCTTGATAAAGATAAATGCAAACATCTTAAACAAAATCTTAGGAAATCAAAAATAACAATACATTAAAAAGATTATACACCATGACCATGTGGGATTCAGTCCAATCAATGTGATACACCACGTTAACAAAATGAAGGATTAGTTTATATAATTTCCTCAATAAATGGAGCAAGAGCATTTGACAAAACTCAATGTCCATTTATGATTAAAATTTTCAATAAAATGGGTATTGATGGTATGTACTTTAATATAATAAAGGCCATATATGACAAACCCACTACAAACATAATACTCAATGACAAAAAAAAAACTGGTAATTTTTTTTCTTTAAGATCCGAATAAAGATAAAAATGTCCACTCTCACCACTTTAATTCAACATATAATGGAAATTTTGGCCACTGCAATTAGTCAAAAAAGGAAATAAATGCCATCCAAATCAGAAAGGAAACATTAAAACTATTATTATTTCAAGATGGCATGATACTATGTTTTCTTCTAGGACTTTTATGGTTTCAGGTCTTATATCTAAGTCTTCAATTTTCAGTTTATTTTATTTTTTCAAGTGTTATGATCTACATTTTTTCCTTTTTAAAAAAGTTTTTGTTTAAATTCCACTTATTTATCATGTAGTGTAATATTAGTTTCAGGTGTACAGTTTAGTAATTCACTACTTACATATAATACCTGGTGCTTATCACAACATTGCAACAAGTGCACCTACCTCTCCTCTGGTAAACATTATTTTGTTTGCTATAGTTAGGAATTTGTTTTCTGGTTTGCATCTGTCTCCTTTTATTCCCTCTATGCTCTATTTCCCCTATGGTCATTTGTTTTGCTTTTTAAATTCCACATAAGAGTGAAATGATATAGTATTTTTCTCTCTGTGACTGATTTACTTCACTTAACATTATATACTCTACCTCCATCCATGTCATTGCAGATGGACTATTTCCATAATTTGGCTATTGTAGATAAAGCTTTTATAATCATCCAGGTGCATGAATCCCTTTGAATTAGTATTTTTATATTATTTGAGTAAATACCTAGTAATGCAATTTCTGGATCATAGGTTAGTTCTATTTTTAATTTCTTGAGGAAGCTCTATACTGTTTTCCAGAGTGGTTACCCCAGTTTTCATTCCTACCACCAGTGTAAGAAGGTTCCATATCCCTGCCAACACCTGCCGTTCCCTGACTTATTGAATTTAGCCATTCTGACAAGTGTGAGGTGATATATCACTGTAGTTGTGATTTGTATTTCCCACATGTTGAGAGTCTTTTTATGTGTCTGCACCTCCCAAAGAAGATATCCACTTCAACACTAAAAACTAAATAATTTGAATATAATAATTGGGAAAGGACATGAATAGATATTTATCCAAAGGAGACATACAGATAGCTAACAGACACACAAAAAGATGTTCTGCATCATTAATCACCAGGGACATGCAAATCAAAGCCATAATATCAACCTCACAGTTGTCTGAATACATAAAATTTAAAAAAAAATTAAAAACAAGGAATAACAAATGCTGGCAAAGATGTGGTGAAAAAGGAAGGAAACTTCATGCATTTTTGGTAGAAATGGAAATTGGTGAAGCCACTGTGGAAAACAGTATTGAGGTACTTCAAAAAACTAGAAGATAGTAATATCACATGATCCAATAATTCCACTGCTGGAGTTTTACCCAAAGAACACAAAAATCGTAATTTAAGAGGACATAATCTTTTATCTTTTATCAAAAAGATATATTTACCCTTATGTTTATGGCAGCATTATTTACAATGGCAAAGATATGGAAGAAAATTAAGTGTCCTTCCATAGATTAATGGATAAAGAGAGATCTCAGTCATTAAAAAAAATGAGATCTTGCCATTTTTAACATTGAAGCACCCAGAGGATAAAATGCTAAGTGAAGTAAGCCAGACAGGGAAAGAAACTCCAAAATAATAGTAATAGTAATAATAATAAGAAGAAGAAATAAGAAAAGAAAAAGATAATTCTGGCCAATAACTCTTATAGATATAGATGGAACAATCCTCAACTACATATTAGCAAATTTAACCCAACAACATAGTTAAAAATATCATATAGCACAATCAAGTGGGATTTATTTCTGGGATGCAAGTGTGGTTCAATAGTCACAAAACAATCAATGTGATATGTTACATCAATCAGCAAAAGGATAAACAGCATAGGATCATTTCCATAGATGAAGAAAAAATATTTGGAAAAGTATAACATCCATTATAAAAATACTCAGAAAAATAGATCTAAGGGAATACCTCTCAAAATTATTAAAGGCCTTATATGAAAAACGTACAGCCCAAATAATTTTCAATGGTGAAAAACTGAAAGCTATTCCTCTAGTGTCAGAAAGAAGACATGGATGCCCACTCACATCACTTTTATTCAACATAGTACTGGAAGTCCTAGCCAGAGCAATTAGACAACACAAAGAAATAAAATGTATCCGGAATGGTAAGGAAGAAGTAAGACACTCACTATATGCAGATGACATGATACCACATATAGAAAACCCTAAACATTCTACCAAAAACTATTAGAAGTAATAAATAAATTCAGTAAAGTTGCAGGATACAAAATCAATGTACAGAAATCTGTTGCACACCTATGTACTTAATAAAGTAGCAGCAGAAAGAGAAATGAAAAAAACAATCCCATTTACAATTGCACCAAAACAATAAAATATCTAGAGCTAAACTTAACCAGAGTTGGAAAACCAGTCCTTTGAAATGTATATAACACTTAGAAAATAAATTCAAGAGAATTCAAAAAAATGGAAAGACATCCCATGCGCATGTGTTGGAAGAACAAATACTGTTAAACTTCTATATTATCCAAATAAATCTACAGGTTCAAAGAAATACCCATAAAATATCAACAACACTTTTCATGGAACTAGAGCAAACAATCCTAAAATCTGTATGGAAGCATAAAAGGCCTTGACTAGTCTAAGCAATCTTGAAAAAGAAAAGCAACACTGGAGGTATCACAATCCCAGTTTTCAAATGATACTACAAAGCTGTAGTAATCAAAACAGTATGGTGGCACTGGCACAAAAATAGACACATAGTTACATAGAACAGAATAGAAAACTCAAAAATGAACCCATGGCCCTAAAGTCAATTAATCTGTGACAGAGGAGGAAATAATTGCCAATGAGAAAAAGACAGTCTCTTTTACAAGTGGTGTTGGGAAAGATGGGCAGCCACGTGCAAAAAAAAAAAGGAAAAAGAAAAAAGAAAAGAAAAGGAAGGAAGGAAGGAAGGAAGGAAAAAGAAAGAAAGAAGAAAGAAAGAAATTGGACCACTTTCTTAAAATAAATTCAAAATGGTTTAAACACCTAAATGTGAAATCTGAAATCATAAAAGTCTTGAAGAATACACAGGCAGTAACTTCTTTGACATCAGCCTTAGCAAATTCTTTCTTAAATATCTCCTGAGGCAAGAGAAACAAAAGTAAAAATAAACAATTTCAACTACATCAAAATAAACAGCTTCTGAAAAATGAAGGAAACAATCAACAAAACTAAAAGGCAACCCACAGAATGGGAGAAGATATTTGCAAATGACATATGATAAAGTGTTCATAATAAAAATATACAAAGAACTTATAAAAATGAATGCTCAATGCACAAGTGTTGGCTACAATGTAAAGAAAAGGGAGTTTTTGTGCACTGTTGCTGGGAGTGTAAATTGGTATAGTTTCTGTGGAAAACAGGATGGGGGTTCCTCAACAAATCGTAAATATCTGGCATATCATCCAGTAATCCCATTTATAGACTTATGGGTATATATAGAGGGGAACTGAAATCACTGTCTCATAAATATTCTGTACATCCATGTTCATACACACACACACACACACTATATATGTATATATAGAGAGTTAGTTATATCATCTATCTATATAGATATATATAAAATATATATAATTATTTCTATATAAACATATAATTAAATAAATAATAATATATATTAATTTTAGCCATGTAATAGAAATTGTTTCACTTGTGACAACATCGTTGTACATTGAGAGTGTTATGCAAGGTGAAATAATTCAGAAACACAAATAATATATGCTATCACTTATATGGGAAAACAGAAAGGACCCATAAAATAAGAAAAGGATGGTGGTTGAAAGGGACTTGTGTTGGGGTTCTGAGGTGGGGAGATCTTGGTCATAGTGTACAAATTAGTTATAATGTGTGTAAGTTCTGGGTATCTAATGTACAGCATGTTGGCTATAGTTAATGATATTGTATTATATGCTTGAAAATTGCGAAGACAAAGTATCTTAAATGTTCTCACAATTTTAAAAAAAAAAGTGGTAATTTTGTGAGGTCTTGGAGGTCATGACCAACCTTACTGTGCTAATCATTGCATTATATATAGATGCTATTATCACATTATACACCTTAAACTTCCACAATATTATATGTCAATTATATATCAATAAAGTTGGTAAAAAAAAAAAAAGAATTATCAGGAGTGGGCAAAGTGCCCCGAAAACAGCCCAGATAGCCTGGGAAAATGACAAAGTAAGAGAATGCTGACCCCACCTCCTCCAATGGATATAACTAGATAACACTCACATCAGTGTAAATACCCAAGAAAATGACCCAAAGACTAGCAGAACAAATTCCACAACGTAGGGTACTGAAGAGGCCTCACTGAAGAAAATGAAGAGAGAGAGAGTTGGAAGTGAAATGTACCATGGCAGGTACCTGATGGTTTTGGGAAGGGCAAGAAACAGACTATACACCAGGCAGCAAACATTAGAAAGACAAATCTCCATATAATTTGCCTTTGAAACCAGAAGGGAGTAATTTTGTGAGCTCTTACAAAAAGCGTACTTAAAGCCTGGAATTATAAACATCAACAGTCTCAGCTCTGGAAGAGCCTGGAGGACAATAGGACACTGAGGTTATTCCCTTAAAGAGACAATGTGAGAAACAGCCCAAGAAGACACAACATAGAAGCAACAGTTTGAAAAATATCTGGGGCAGACAAGAGGGTGAGCTGTTCAATCATTTCAGAAAATCTTCTGGAGAGGCAGGGATTAAAGGGAGAGACCTACAGGAACAAAGGAGCTGGCAGGTGCCATCTCCTTCCCCAGCCCACCAGCATAAACATACTGCCACCTATAGAACCTAGTGCACAGCCAACACTCACCACCCAAATTGCTTAGAGCAACCCCTGCCCACGTGTGTTTTAGCAGATCCACACTTTCCAGTTACTCTTGCCTCAGTCTCTACGCTATGAGCCCCCATCCTCAGGAATATGGCACAAACCCTAAAAACACAAACTCCAGTCAACGCATTTTGTGGGGTCTCAATTCTGGTAGTGGCAGCATCAGGCCTCACTTCACAAGCAGACCAGTGCCAACCTTTTTAAAACACATCCTATCCTGACTGGGACCAAACACTGCCCACAAAAGGCAAAGAAAATCTCTGCAGACAGTTGGACTGAAAGAAAAAGTGACTCGGACATAACAGCAAGGCAGAGGCAACACACATATGAGAAACTCCCTGAAGCACTAGATTCTGGGAAAGAAAGAACACAGCATTGCAAAGCACTACTGGATTTCTTCTTAATAAGGTCATTACCTTCTAGAGCAAGAGATGTATATGACTTTCCTAACACACAGAAACAGACACAGAGACTTGGAAAAAATAAGAAGACAGAGGAATAAATCCCAAATTAAAGAACAGAAACAAAGCACAGCAAAAGACCTAAGTGAAATGAATAACACAATATGACTGATAGAGAATTTAAAGTCATAACCATAAAGATACTCACTGGCCTGGAGAACAGGTTGAGATATCAAAGAGATCAAAAAGAAACAATCAGAGCTAAAGAACACAATAAGTGAAATTTTTAAAAATATGTTATATAAAATAAATAACAGGATAGAGGAAGCACAGGAATGAATTAATAATCTGGAAGACAGTAATGGAAAGCAATCAAGCTAAGCAAGTGAAACCAAAAAGGATTATGCAAGTTGAGAATAGACTTAGGGAATTCAATGACTCCATCCAGCATGATAACGTTCATATTATAGAGATGCCAGAAGAAGAAGGAGCAGAAAAGTACAGAAAAGTGATTTGAAGAAATAATAGCTGAAAATATCCCAAATCTGGGGAAGGAAACAGGTATTAAGATCCAGAAAACACAGAGATCCCCAAACAAAATCAGCACAAGGAGGTTCACAACAGGACACATAATAATTAAAATGGCAGAATTGGTAGTAAACAAAAAGACATTTAAAAGCATCAAGAGGAATAAATAAATAAATAAAATCACCAAGAGAAAAGAGAACTGTTGCATACAAGGGAAATCCCATAAGGTTAGTTTTTTGTTTGTTTGTTTTCTTTTGTTTTGTTTTGTTTTGATTTTCTTCCCCAGCAGAAACTTTGCAGGTCAGTAGAAAATGTCATGATAAACTCAAAGTCTTTAAAGGGAAAAACTTTACAGCCAAGAATATACTCTCCAGCAAGGATATCAATCAGAATAGAAGGACATATAAAGAGTTTCACAAGCAAACAAGAAAAAAAAAGAAAAAAGAAACAGGAAAGGAAGGAAAGAAGGAGCTCAAGACCACTAAATAAACCCTCAAGAAATATTTAAAGGAGACTCTTTGAATGGAAAGGAAAGAACATAATTGAGAGTATGAAAAATAAAAAATACAAAAGCTGTAAAAATAGGTAAATCTGTATAAGCCCTAAAAGGATAAAAATAAAGTCAGTAAAAGAATAAAGTCAGTAAAAGAATAAAAATCTGATGCAATTTACCTAAATATGGGAAGAAAAGATTGGCTTCAAACTTAAGCACCATCAACTTCACATAGACTGCTATATTCAGAAGAAGTTTTGTACAAACCTAAGTATATCAACAAATTGAAAACCAGTAATGGGGCATCTGGGTGGCTCAGTCACTCAAGTGTCTGCCTTCAGCTCAGGTTATGATCCCAGGGTCCTGGGATTCAGCCCTGCATCTGGTTCCCTGTTCAGTGAAGAGGCTCCTTCTCCCTCTCCCTCTACCCCTCCCCTGCTCATGCTCTCTCTCTCAATTGCTCTCTTTCCTGATCTCAAATAAATAAATAAAATATTTAAAAAAATAAACAAATGAAATCCAGTAAGAGATAAAGACTAAAGAGAAAGGAATCCAAGTATATCACCCAAGAAATCCAGAAAACAATGAAAGAACACAAGGGAAGAATGGATCAGAGAAAAACTACAAAAAAACAAAAACAAAACAAAACAAAAACAAAATGAAACAAAAAAACCTCCCACAAAACTAGTAACAAAATGCAATAAATACATCTATATCAGTAATTACTTTAAATGCAAATGGACTAAACACTCCAATCAAAAGACACAGGTGGCTGAGTTGAACAAAAGGCAAGACCAATCTATATGCTTTCTACAAGAGATTCATTTCAGACCAAAATACCATTGCAGATTGAAAGTGAGAGGATGGAGAAGCATCTGTCTTGCAAATGGATGTTAAAAGAAAACCAGAGTAGCAATACTTAGTTTGGAGAAAATAGACTTTGAAACAAAGACTGTAAAAGAGAAAAAAGGAACACTATATAATAATAAATAGGACAATGAACCAAAAAGATAAAATAATTTTAAATATTTATATACGCAGTGTGAGAGAACCCAAATATATAAAACAGGACAATCTTATTAGTATGGGATTTTACTCCACTTACATTAATGGACAGATCATGCAAACAGAAAATAAACAAAGAACGAGTGGCTTTGAATGACACACTGGAACAGATGGACTTAACAAATATATTTATAACATTTCATCATAAAACAGCATAACACACATGCTTTTCAAGTGAGCATGAAATATTCTCCAGAATAGATCATGTATATGGCCACAAAATAATAATCAACAAATTCAAAGGGTTGAAGTCATATGCATCTTTTCTAGCCACAGTGCTATCAAACTAGAAGTTAACAACCAGAAAAAATCTGGAAATACCACAAATAGATGGAGGTTAAGTTGCATATTACGAAACAATGAATTGGTCAACCAAGAAATAAAAGAAGACACTTTTAAAAATACATGGAAGCAAATGAAAATGCAAACACAAATGGTCCAAACTTGTGGATGCAGCAAAAGTGGTTCTAAGAGAAAGTTAATAGCAGTGCAGGTCTACTTGTCAAATAAATGACATAACACACCTAAAATAGCTACAGAAAAAAAAGAAACCCAAAGACAGGATCAGGGAAGAAATAATATGAATTAGAGAATAAATAAATGTATAGAAAACAACAACAGCAACAAACCAGTTTAATGAAACGTGAAACTGGTTCTTTGAATAGATTGACAAAATTCATATACCTCTAGCTGGCTAATCAGAAAATGGAAAAATCAAAGAAATAAAATCATTGATGAAAAAGGAGAAAGAACATCTGATACCACAGAAATGCCAATGTTTATAAGGAATATTACAAAAAATCACATGCCAATAAATTGTACAACTTAGAAGAAATGGATAAATTCCTAGATATATGTAACCTACCAAAACTGAATCAGGCAGAAGTAAAAAATAAGATAATGCCAATTATAGCAAGGAAATTGAATCAGTGATCAAAAAACTCCCATCAAAAAAAAAAAAAGTCTAGAACAAGACAACTTCACAGGGTATTTCTACCAAACATTTAGAGAAGAGCTAACACCTACTCTCAAAATATTCCGAAAAATACAAAAGGAAGTAAAACACCCAAATTCATTCTATGAAACCAGCATTACTCTGATAACAAAATTAGATAAGGGAACAATTAAAAAAGAACTACAGGCCATTAACTCTGGTAAACATTGACACAAAAATCCTCAACAAAATACTAGCATACTGAATCCAACAATGAATTTTTAAAATATTCATCATGATCAAGTAGGATTAATTATCAGAAGCAAGGGTGGTTCAATATTCATAAATCAATGTGATAAATCACATCAATAAGAAAAAGTTAGCTTCTAGTTTGATAGCATTGTGGTTAGAAAAGAAACATGGTATGACTTCAACCCTTTGAATTTGTTGAATATTATATCATTTCAATAGTTACAGATAAAGCATCTGACAAATTACAATGTTCATTTGTAACAAAAACCCTCAAAGAAGTATGCTTAGAGGTTATATGTTTCAGCATAATAAAGTTTTTATATGAAAAAACAACAGCAAACATCATTGTCCTTGGGGAGAAAAAAAAAAGCAGTGCTTTTCCCCTAAGGTTAGGAACAATACAAAAATGTCCACTCTCACCAATTTTACTGAATATAATACTGGAAGTCCTAGCCACAACAGTTGGAAAACAAAAAGAAATAAAAGGCATCCAAATTGGTCAGGAAGAAGTAACACTAACACTCTCCTTATTTACACAAGACATGATACTCTACAGATAAGATCTAAAAAACTTTACCAAAAAGCACTAAAACAGATAAATGAATTCAGAAAAGTCATAGGGTACATAATCAATATACAGAATTCTGTTACATTCCTATATACTAATAATGAAAGAGCAGAAAGAGAAATTAAGGAAGCAATCCCATTTATAACTGCACCAATAAAATTAATAAGATTAAAATAAAATAAAATAAAATAAAATAAAATAAAATAAAATAAAATAAAATATGTAGAAATAAACTTAACCAAAGAAGTGAAAGACCTGCACTCTGAAAATTGTAACACACTGTTGAAAGAAATTAGAGATGACAGAAAGAAACAGACACTCCATGCTCATGGATTGGAAGAATAAATACTGTTAAATTGTCTATATTGCCCAAAATAATGTACACATTCACTGCAATCTAGAGAACTAGAACAAAAATCCTAAAATTTGTAAGAAACCACAAAAAGCCCCAAATAACCTAATCAATCTTTAAAAAGAAAAACAAAACTAGAGTCACAATTCCAAACTCCAAATAATATTATAAAGCTTTACTCCTTAATTTCCGTTTCCTCTGTCTTGCTGTTGGTATAGAGAAATGCAACTGATTTCTGTGCATTGATTTTATATACAGAAACTTTACTGAATTCCTGTATAAGTTCTAGCAGTTTTGGAGTGGAGTCTTTTGGGTTTTCCACATATAGTATCATATCATCTGCGAAGAGTGATAATTTGACTTCTTCTTTGCCGATTTGGATGCCTTTAATTTCCTTTTGTTGTCTGATTGCTGAGGCTAAGACCTCTAGTACTATGTTGAATAACAGTGGTGATAATGGACATCCCTGCCGTGTTCCTGACCTTAGCGGAAAAGCTTTCAGTTTTTCTCCATTGAGAATGGTATTTGCGGTGGGTTTTTTATAGATGGCTTTGATGATATTGAGGTATGTGCCCTCTATCCCTACACTTTGAAGAGTTTTGATCAGGAAGGGATGCTGTACTTTGTCAAATGCTTTTTCAGCATCTATTGAGAGTATCATATGGTTCTTGTTCTTTCTTTTATTGATGTGTTGTATCACATTGACTGATTTGCGGATGTTGAACCAACCTTGCAGCCCTGGAATAAATCCCACTTGGTCGTAGTGAATAATCTTTTTAATGTACTGTTGAATCCTATTGGCTAGTATTTTGTTGAGTATTTTCGCATCTGTGTTCATCAAGGATATCGGTCTATAGCTCTCTTTTTTGGTGGGATCCTTGTCTGGTTTTGGGATCAAGGTGATGCTGGCCTCATAAAATGAGTTTGGAAGTTTTCCTTCCATTTCTATTTTTTGGAACAGTTTCAGGAGAATAGGAATTAGTTCTTCTTTAAATGTTTGGTAGAATTCCCCGGGGAAGCCATCTGGCCCTGGGCTTTTGTTTGTTTGGAGATTTTTAATGACTGTTTCAATCTCCTTACTGGTTATGGGTCTGTTCAGGCTTTCTATTTCTTCCTGGTTCACTTGGGGTAGTTTATATGTTTCTAGGAATGCATCCATTTCTTCCAGATTGTCAAATTTATTGCCGTAGAGTTGCTCATAGTATGTTCTTATAATAGTTTGTATTTCTTTGGTGTTAGTTGTGATCTCTCCTCTTTCATTCATGATTTTATTTATTTGGGTGCTTTCTCTTTTATTTTTGATAAGTCGGGCCAGGGGTTTATCAATTTTATTAATTCTTTCAAAGAACAGCTCCTACTTTCGTTGATTTGCTCTATTGTTTTTTTGGTTTCTATTTCATTGATTTCTGCTCTGATCTTTATGATTTCTCTTCTCCTGCTGGGCTTAGGGTTTCTTTCTTGTTCTTTCTCCAGCTCCTTTAGGGGTAGGGTTAGGTTGTGTACCTGAGACCTTTCTTGTTTCTTGAGAAAGGCTTGTACCGCTATATATTTTCCTCTCAGGACTGCCTTTGTTGTGTCCCACAGATTTTGAACCATTGTATTTTCATTATCATTTGTTTCCATGATTTTTTTCAATTCTTCTTTAATTTCCCGGTTGACCCATTCATTCTTTAGAAGGATGCTGTTTAGTCTCCATGTATTTTGGTTCTTTTCAAACTTCCTTTTCTGGTTGAGTCCTAGCTTTAGAGCACTGTGGTCTGAAAAAATGCAGCGAGTGATCCCAATCTTTTGATACCGGTTGAGTCCTGATTTAGGACCGAGGATGTGATCTATTCTGGAGAATGTTCCATGTGCACTAGAGAAGAATGTGTATTCTGTTGCTTTGGGATGAAATGTTCTGAATATATCTGTGATGTCCATCTGGTCCAGTGTGTCCTTTAAGGCCTTTATTTCCTTGCTGATCTTTTGCTTGGATGATCTGTCCAATTCAGTTAGGGGAGTGTTAAAGTCCCCTACTATTATTGTATTATTGTTGACGTGTTTCTTTGATTTTGTTATTAATTGGTTTATATAGTTGGCTGCTCCCACGTTGGGGGCATAGATATTTAAAATTGTTAAATCTTCTTGTTGGACAGACCCTTTGAGTATGATATAGCGTCCTTCCTCATCTCTTATTATAGTCTTTGGCTTAAAATCTAATTGATCTGATATAAGGATTGCCACTCCTGCTTTCTTCTGATGTCCATTAGCATGGTAAATTCTTTTCCACCCCCTCACTTTCAATCTCGAGGTGTCTTCGGGCTTAAAATGAGTTTCTTGGAGGCAACATATAGATGGGTTTTGTATTTTTATCCATTCTGATACCCTGTGTCTTTTGACAGGGGCATTAAGCCCATTAACATTCAGGGTAACTATTGAGAGATATGAATTTAGTGCCATTGTATTGCCTGTAAGGTGACTGTTACTGTATATGGTCTCTGTTCCTTTCTGATCTACCACTTGTAGGCTCTCTCTTTGCTTAGAGGACCCCTTTCAATATTTCCTGTAGAGCTTGTTTGGTGTTTGCAAATTCTTTCAGTTTTTGTTTGTCCTGGAAGCTTTTAATCTCTCCTTCTATTTTCAATGATAGCCTAGCTGGATATAGTATTCTTGGCTGCATGTTTTTCTCATTTAGTGCTCTGAAAATATCATGCCAGCTCTTTCTGGCCTGCCAGGTCTCTGTGGATAAGTCAGCTGCCAATCTAATACTTTTAGCATTGTATGTTACAGACTTCTTTTCCCGGGCTGCTTTCAGGATTTTCTCTTTGTCACTGAGACTTGTAAATTTTACTATTAGGTGATGGGGTGTGGGCCTATTCTATGCTACCTAAAGCAATCTACACATTTAATGCAGTTCCTATCAAAAAACCATCCATCTTTTTCAAAAAAATGGAACAAATAATTCTAAAATTTATATGGAACTAGAAAAGACCTCGAATAGCCAAAGGGTTATTGAAAAAGAAAGCCAACGTTGGTGGCATCACAATTCCAGACTTCAAGCTCTATTACAAAGCTGTCATCATCAAGACAGCATGGTACTGGCACAAAAAGTGACCCATAGATCAATAGAACAGAATAGAGAGCCCAGAAATAGACCCTCAACTCTATGGTCAGCTAATCTTCGACAAAGCAGGAAAGAATGTCCAATGGAAAAAAGACAGCCTTTTCAATAAATGGTGCTGGGAAAATTGGACAGCCACATGCAGAAAAATGAAATTGGACCATTTCCTTACAACACACACAAAAATAGACTCAAAATGGATGAAGGACCTCAATGTGCGAAAGGAATCCATCAAAATCCTTGAGGAGACCACAGGCAGCAACCTCTTCGACCTCAGCCGCAGCAACATCTTCCTAGGAACAACGCCAAAGGCAAGGGAAGCAAGGGCAAAAATGAACTGTTGGGATTTCATCAAGATCAAAAGCTTTTGCACAGCAAAGGAAACAGTTAAAAAAATCAAAAGACAACTGACATGATGGGAGAAGATATTTGCAAACGACATATCAGATAAAGGACTAGTGTCCAGAATCTATAAAGAACTTAGCAAACTCAACACCCAAAGAACAAATAATCCAATCAAGAAATGGGCAGAGGACACGAACAGACATTTCTGCAAAGAAGACATCCAGATGGCCAACAGACACATGAAAAAGTGCTCCATATCACTCAGCATCAGGGAAATACAAATCAAAACCACAATGAGATATCACCTCACACCAGTCAGAATGGCTAAAATAAACAAGTCAGGAAATGACAGATGCTGGCTAGGATGTGGAGAAAGGGGAACCCTGCTACACTGTTGGTGGGAATGCAAGCTGGTGCAGCCACTCTGGAAAACAGCATGGAGGTTCCTCAAAATGTTGAAAATAGAACTTCCCTATGATCCAGCAATTGCACTATTGAGTATTTACCCTAAAGATACAAACGTAGTGATCCAAAGGGGCACGTACACCCGAATGTTTATAGCAGCAATGTCCACAATAGCCAAACTATGGAAAGAACCTAGATGTCCATCAACAGATGAATGGATCAAGAAGATGTGGTATATATACACAATGGAATACTATGCAGCCATCAAAAGAAATGAAATCTTGCCATTTGCTACAACATGTATGGAACTAGAGCATATCATGCTTAGCGAAATAAGTCAAGCAGAGAAAGACAACTATCATATGATCTCCCTGATATGAGGAAGTGGTGATGCAACATGGGTGCTTAAGTTTGTACGAGAAGAATAAATGAAACAAGATGGGATTGGGAGGGAGACAAACCATAAGTGACTCTTAATCTCACAAAACAAACTGAGGGTTGCTGGGGGGAGGGGGTTTGGGAGAAGGGGGTGGGATTATGGACATTGGGGAGGGTATGTGCTTTGGTGAGTGCTGTGAAGTGTGTAAACCTGGTGATTCACAGACCTGTACCCCTGGGGATAAAAATATATGTTTATAAAAAATAAAAAATTATATATAAAAAAAAATATTACAAAGCTTTAGTAACCAAATCAATATGGCACTGGAACGAAAGCAGATAAATCAATGGAACAGATTAGAAAACCCAGAAATAAACCACAATTATATATATACACATTTACTATTTATTATATAAATATACACAAATATATGCATATATTATTTAAATATATACATACACAATTTTAATATTTCAATATATTTAATATCTAATACATGTTTGTTAAATATAAAATTATACATAACTATATAATTCTATATAAATATATGTTTACTGTATTTAATATTTGACATTTATTTAACTATAAACACATATATATTATTTAAAAGCAAGTTAATTAACATATAGTATATTATATATTATTTTACATGTATTATATAAAAATAAAATTTATATAGATATAAATACAAATATAAATATTTTATATATTCAATATTTAATATATATTTAAATATATATACAATTATGTTATTTAAAATCAAGTTAGTTAACATGTAATGCAGTATTGGTTTCAGAAGTAAAATTAGTAATTCATCACTTGCATATAACACCAGTGCTCATTCCAACAAATACCCTCTTTAATACCCAATGGCAATTCAGCCCATCACTCCACTCACCTCCCCTCCAGCACCCCTCAGTTTATTTGCTTAACCATTGAGTGTCTTATGGTTTTCCTCATTCACTCACTTTACCTCTTTATTTTTCCTTCCCTTTCCCTAAGGCCATCTGTTTTGTTTCTTAAATTCCACATGAGTGAAATCATATATTTGTCTTTCTCTAACTGACTTATTTCACTTAGCATAATACCCTCTAGTTCCATACATGTTGTTCCAAATGGCAAGATTTCACTCATTTTAATGGCTAAGTAATATTTCATGTTATATATATATGTACATATATATAATACATTATATATAATAAACACATAATATTCCATTTTATATATCCCATCCCATATATATTATATCCCATTATATATTATATACATATAATATTCCATTATATATACATATTATATCTAAATATATAATATTTATAATTATATGTATAAAATATTTATAAATTATAAATATAAAATTTATAATTATATATAACATTTTATATAATATAAATATATATACATTACCTGTTCCATTCCATTACACACACACACACACACACCACCTGTCCTTTATCCATTCATCAGTTGTATAAACTTTGGGGTACATGTGCACATTTGGATCACCTTTTCTGAATCCTTTGGATAAATATCTCATAGTGTAATTTCTGTGTCATAGGGTAATTCTATTTTTGACTTTTTGAGGGACCTCCATACTGTTTTCCAGAGTGACTATAACAGTTTGTATTTACATCAACAGTGTAAAATTTTTCCCCTTTCCTCCACATACTCACCAATATCTGTTGCTTCCTGATTTGTTAATTTTAGCTATTCTGACAAGTGTGAGGTGGTATCTCATTATGTTTGATTTGTTATTTCCCTGATGATGAGTGATCCTGAGCAGTTTTTGATTTATTGTTAGACATTTGAGTGTCTTCTTTGGAGAAATGTCTCTTCATGTCTTCTGTCCATTTTCTAACTGGATTATTTATATTCTGGATGTTGGTTTTGATGTTATTTTTCAAAAAGATTTATTTATTTATTTATTTATCTGAAAGAAAGAAATAGAGTGGGGACATGGACAGAGGGAGAGAATATTCCAGGGAATCCCTACTGAGAAGGGAGGCTACTGCAGGGCTTGATTCCACAATCCATGAGATCATGATGTGAGCTGAAACCAAGAGGCAGACATGCAACTGACTGAGACATTCAGTTGGCCTGGTTTTGATTAGTTCTTTATACATTTTGAATACTAGCCTTTTATCTGATATGTCATTTGCAAATAACTTCTCCCATTCCAAAGGTTACCTTTTAGTTTTGGTGATTGTTTAGTGTGTTGTGTGGAAGTTTTTTTTTTTTTGTTTTTGTTTTTGTTTTATCTTGATAGGGTGCTAATAGTTTATTTTTCCTTCTTTTCCCTTGCCTCAGAAGCATGCCTAGTAAGAAGTTTCATTGGTCAAATTCAAAGAGGTTGCTGATGGTGTTCTCCACCAGGGTTTTTATGGTTTCCTATCTTACATTTACATATTTTATCCATTTTGAAGTTATTTTTGTGTATTGTGTCAAAAAGTGGTTCAGTTTCAGTTTTCTGCATGTGGCTGTCCAGTTTCCCCAAAAACACTTATTGAAGAGACTGTCTTTTTTCCATTTCATATTTTTCCTGCTTTGTCAAAGATTAGTTGACCATGTAGTTGTGGATACATTCCTGGCTTCTCTATTCTGTTCCATTGATATATGTGTCAGTTTTGTGCTAGTACCATGCTGTCTTGATGATTACAGCTTTGTAATATAGCTTGAAGTCTGGAACTGTGATGCCACCAGCTTTGGTTTTCTTTTTCAACATTACTTTGGCTATTCGAGTTCTTTGCTGATTCCATTCAAATTTTTGGATTGTTTGTTCTAGCTATGTGAAAAATGCTGTTGGTTGATAGGTATTTCATTGAATGTGTAGAATGCTTTGTGTACTATAGGTATTTGAATAATATTTGTTTTTCTAATCCATGAGTGTGGGCTATTTTTTCCATTTTTTCATGTATTATTCAATTTCTTTCATAAATCTTCTATAGTTTTAATATACAGATCTTTTACCTCTTTGGTTGGGTTTATTTCTAGGTATCTTGTGGTTTTAGGTGCATTTGTAAATGGGATTGATTCCTTGATTTCTCTTTCTGCCCTTTTATTAGAAATGCAACAGATTTCTGTACATTGATTCAATAGCCTGTGAGTTCACTGAATTCATGAATCAGTCCTAACAAATTTTTGGTGGAGTTTTTTGAGTTTTCTACATAGAGTATTAGAATATTGTGAGCAATGATATGCCCCAAAATTGGGCAATCTGGAAGAAATGGACAAATTTCTAGAAAAATATGAATTAACAAAATTGAAACAGGAAGAAATAGAAAATCTGAACAGACTCATAACCAGCAAATAAATTGAGTCAGTAATCAAAAATCCCTTGACAAACAAGACTCCTGTGCCAGATGGCTTTCCAGGGGAATTCTGCCACACGTGTAAAGAGGAATGGATACCTATTCTTCTGAAACTCTTCCAAAAAAAAAAATTAGAAATGGAAGGAAAACTTCTGAACTTCTTCTATGAGACCAGGAGCATCTTGATTCCAAAACCAAGGGTTCCACTAAAAAGAATTACATTTAAAATGGGTACGAACTATAGCATCCTCTCAATAGCTGCATTAAAAGGATTTGGCAAAATTCAGCATCCTTTCTTGACTCAAGAAAGTAAGGATAGAAGGAACATACCTCAACATCACAAAGAGTATATGAAAGCTAATGCCACAGCTGATATCATCCTCAATGGAGAAAAACTGAGATCATTCCCCTTAAAGCAGGAACATGACTGGGATACTCACTCTCACCATGGTTGTTCAACATAGTACAGGAAGTCTTAGCTTCAGCAATCAGAAAACAAAAATAAATAAAAGACAAGCATCCAAGTCAGCAAGGAAGAAGTCAAACTTCAACTCTTCTACTTTTCACAGATAACATGATATTTTTATTATGTATTTTATTGACCATATCTATTTATATTTGGTTAATTTTGACAAAAAAGATACAAAATCTCTTTAGTTTTTAACTTATTTTATTTTTTTAATTTGGGTGTATTTTACATACAATGTTACATTAGATTCAAGTATACAGTGCAATGATTCTATGTTTCATTAATGTTATGTTATGCTCACCACAAGTGTAGCTATCATTCATCACCATATAATCCTATTAAAATATTGTTTATTATATTCCCTATGTTGTACATTTTATTTCCATGACTATTCATCCATAATTGGAAGCCTGTATTTCTTACTCCCCTTCACCTATTTTGCTCATGCCCTACCCTTCTTCCTTTTGGCTACTATATTTGTTCTCTGTATCATAGGTCTGATTCTGATTTCTGTGTCTCTGTTTGTCATGTCTTGTTTATAGGCACTGCGGGAAAGAGTACAAAAGTTCCTTTAAAAATTAAAAACAGAAATATCTTATGATCCAATCATTTTGCTATTGGATATTTACCCAAGTAAAGTGAAAACATTAATTTGAAAAGATATATGCACCCCTATGTTTATGCAATAATATCTACAATAGCTAAGATATGGAAGCAACCTATGTGTCTATCAATATATGAATAAAGAAAATGTGATGTATGTATAAAAAAAGGTAAGATCCTGCCATTTGTGACAACAGGAATGGACCCACAGGGTATTATGCTAAGTAAAGTAAGTCACACTGAGAAAGTAAAAAATATTTTTTAAATGTAACTTTTAATATGAACTAATTAGAAAGACTTGAAATCTTATATTTTAATTTTAGACAAAATGCCTTTCAATAACTAAATAATAGGATACAAAAATTAAATTAATCAATTACCAATATTGGCACAAATTTAAACCACTGAAATTTATGTTTTATATGATAGTTTGAGGAGTTCCCTTATTAACCAGGCAGTAAAGTATGGTCAACAAAATAATTGGTTTGTGCTCAGGAACACGAAGGTTTAGAATACATACTTTTGTCTTTAGGAAGAAAGTATATTAATTTGCAATATTTGCTATTCGTGCCATCTCTAACTTCTTGTTTAAACCAGATCCCCGTTTTAATCTCTTATTGCATCCAATCCTTTTTTCTTTTTCTTTTTTTCCTTTTTCTTTCTTCCTGTCCTTTTTCTTCCTAACACTTAAAGTGTTATGAAAGTAGTTATTATTGATTTATTCTGTGCTTTTTAATTCTTTTTCTCCTCCTAATGGTAAGGACCTTATTAGTTTTGCTTAATGCTAGATCTTCAGTAGCTAATATGTAGTGAAACTCAATAAATATTTGGAAGAATCAATTATTCACTTCTTAAATCATCATCTGATAAAACTTCTTTTAAAACAATTTCAAAGGGAATGGAAGTTATTGTAAAAATGGAAATGGACACATTAAATATGTACCAAGTGTGGTAGCACAGTGAAAAATGTAATGTCAGTATCTGGAGAGCAAAAATTTCACAAATTATATATATTTCAAAAGTAGGGGATTGAAGTTTGGAAATGTCACTTCTTAGAGCTAAAATTATTCAGAATCATACAGAAATTTTGACAACTATAGATTATCACATATTCTCATTTCTAAACACTTGTTCTATTAACGTGGTAAGAAACAACTACCTTATAGCTCAATTAAATGTGAGATATAGGGTAATATTGGATATTTACAATGTGTTAATGAGACATGGGGACAGGTAGAATTTCTCATGGAATCTAGAAAAATGAAAGTTAAAAGATGAGAATTGTCAATATTTTGTAACAATGGAAACATTTTTGTGGATCTGGTTGATACAAGTATTTCAGTCATTAGAAAGAGACACTGTTATAGTGAGAAAACACTACTGCAGATTGGAAAAAAGAATCCCAAATCAATTGGAATTTATCTGTATTCACCAAGAGAATTTTGAGATTTAATTCATTTTCCTTATAACATGGATAGGTTGCTTCAAGGATCCAAAGCAAGTATTATTTCCCATGTAAATTAATGAACAGAAATGTTATATTATCAATTCATATGATTAAAAAGTTAGGCATCCATCAATTCACCACAGCTTGGTCACCTCTTTGATTGTTAAAACTAAACATTTGTAGTAGAAATTCTTTGGACTGGGGCACCTGGGTGTCTTCAACTCAGGTCATGATTCCGGGGTCCTGGGATGAAGACCCATATCAGGCTCTCCCTGCTCTATGGGGAGCCTTCTTCTCCCTCTCCCTCTCCCTCTACTGCTCCTCCTGCTTGTGCTCTCTCTCTCTTTCTAAGAAATACATAAAATCTTTTTTTTTTTTGAAGAAAAAATTTGTGGAATAGCTTCTCATGACTTTCCCATTGTTTCCCCATGAAACCCAGCTTTAATCAGTCAACTTCAATTTATAGGTAACAATACAATAGGATACTCCTGAATAGATGAAAGAATCTTAGCAATCTTAGTCACATAGGAATGATATATAATATAATAATAAAAGTTTTGAAGATCAGACCTTGGGGAATTGCAGCAATAAAATATGGAAAATACACTGATAATGTGTGTCAGATAAATGAAATAAGTGAAAAGAAGGATCAGTGCCAAGGAATTAAAAGAAAAGTATTATATCAGGTAGTGGGTGGTCAGTTGGACTGAATGCTTCTGAAAGGGCAAATAAGATAAAGATAATAAAGTGCCCTTTAGATTTTCCTTAACAAGAGATTTTTTTCTTGCTTAACAAGTGCAGGTTTAAAATTAATAGGAAGGATTGAATGAGTGGGAGGTGAGAAAAATAACAAGAACAGACTACACTTTCTTGTCTTTCACTTATTTTTTTTCCTTTGTTAGTTTGATTTTAATTATTCAAGTGATATATACCTATATTTTCCATTGCTTAATAGAATACCTCTACTTCCTTATAAAGTATTCCTTATAAATAAGTAAAGTTTATTTATCTTTATGGTTGAATATATTATCTAGGGATTTGTTTTTAAGAGAGGATTTGTAAATGGTGAACATTTTAACCCCTTCTATTACTAAAATGTCTTTAGTTTGTCTTCATTCTTTGATTTTTTTTTTTTTTTGGTTGATGCACTATTTTGTTGAAGGACTAATTTTAGAGTAAACTTGATTATTTTCCCTTTGAGGTAAGTGGACCTTTACATGGAGATACAGACTTCTTCAGTTAAAAACCCAAGTAAACTTTAGTACTGTGTCCCATTCTCTCAAGATCAAAGGATAAGAAAAGTGAGAAGCACTAGGTAGAGAAGATAAGAGTGTTCATAATTTCTCATCACACTGAGAAGACTACAAAATAAGCTGACAGAGGAGATGAATAACAAGATGTCTAGCCGGCAAATTGGTTTCAGCAGAAGCAGCACAGTCTGGGTGAGTGCTGTTGACTTAGGCTATCTCAGATCATAAGTCATCAGGCCCTCCTTTTTAAAAGGCTCTCTGGGTATAGTTCTTAATTCCACTGTAAGTAGTGAGGCACAATGATCTAATAAAAATGGGGAAGAGACACGTGAGAATATAGAAAAAATAATTCAAAAGTAATTCAATATAAATGCATAAAGATGACCTCAACCATAATCACAAAGAAATGAAAGTTAAAATTACTTTAAGAGATGGGTAAGAGAAATTAACATAAATTTTTCCAAAGAAATCCAGATGGCTGATAGAAATATAAAACGAGGCTCAACACCACTCATCACCAAGGAGATGCAAGTCAAAACTACAGTGAGATATCACCTCCCACATATTACAATGGCTAAAATAAAAAAAAAAAATTCAAGAAAGAGCAAGTGTTGGCAAGGAGTTGAGAAAAAGGAACTTCTGTGCACTCTTGGTGGGAATGAAAACTGCTGCAGCCACTCTGGAAAATAATATGGAGGTTCCTTTAAAAAGTTAAAAATAGAGTTACCCGGGGCACCTGGGTAGCTCAGTGGGTTAAGCCTCTGCCTTCAGCTCAGGTCATGATCCAGGGTCCTGGGATCGAGTCCCGCATAGGGCTCTCTGCTCCGCAGGGAGCCTGCTTCCCTCTCTCTCTCTGCCTGCCTCTCTGTCTACTTGTGATCTCTCTCTGTCAAATAAATAAATAAAATCTTAAAAAAAATAGAGTTACCCTACAATCTTGTATTGCACTACTGGGTATTTACACACACACACACACACACACACACACACACACACACAACTAATTTGAAGGGAAACAAGCTCCCCTATGTTTATGGCAGCATTAATTACAATAGTCAAATCATGGAAACAGCCCAGGTGTCCATCAACAGATAAATGCATAAAGAAGAAGTGGTATATATAAACAATGGAATATTATTCATCCATAAAAAAGAATGAAATCTTGCTATTTGCAACAACATGGATGGAGCTAGAGAGTATAATGGTAAATGAAATAAGTCAGTCAGAGAAAGACAAATACTGTATAATTTCACTCATATGCAGAATTTAAGAAACAATAAAAATGAGCAAAGAAAAAAGAGGGTAAGAAACAGACTATTATCTATAGAGAACAGACTTTACATATTTTTTTTTATAAAAAAATTTTAGAGTATTTCCTTTTTTTTAATTAACTTGTAAAGTATTGTTTTGTTTCAGGGGGTACAGGTCTGTGATTCATCAGTTCTACACAATTCACCGCACTCATCCATAGCACATACCCTCCCCAATGTCCATCACTCCACTGCCCCATCCTTCCCACCCCTTTCCACTCCAGTAAACAAACTTTATATCTTTTAAAGTTCACTCATTTAGTATGACTTCTTATCTGGAAATCCACATGTTCATATTTAGAGAACTAGTTTAAAAAAACTCCAGCACATCCATACAATGGAGTGTTATGCAGATATGAATATAAAAGAATGAGTGAATTCTCTATATATTGATATGTAAAGATCTCCAAAATACATTAAGTGGGGAAAAAAAGCAAGGTGTGGAATAGTGTATATTGGATACTTACTTTTGTGTAATAAAGGGTATATATATATATATATATATATATATATATATATATATATACTGCCCAAGAAACACTGAAAGGAGATATTAGAAACTAACAATAGGATTTACCAACTATGAGAAGGGTGGCAGATTGTGGAAATTGATAGATAGGAATATACGGTGAAATGTAATAAGACAAATCAAAGGCCATGCATCCAAATCACCTGGGCATTTAGGTACTGGGCAACATGTATACATTCAGGATTTGGAGCATCCTGGACAAAAGTAACTAGTCAAACAACATAAGGTCCTCATACATCCATAAAACCCAATTACAAATTTCAAATAATATTGGCATCTATATTCAAACAGTTTTATCCCAATAGATACAGTTTTTACTTTATGAGCCAGTTTGATTTAAAAAAAATAACATTTCAGTTTAAAAATTTTTTACTTGGAAGGAATTATTTCCTTAAAAAGTGTTATAAGAACCTATTACCAAGACAAGAAATTAATGTGAAGAAGAAAGAAAATACGATAGGTTAGAGGAAAAGAATAATTACAGAGAACCCACCATCATTTTTGTCCACAACAGGTCACTTTTGATTTTATAATTTTAGAAAATATTTTTATATATACATATATATTTATATAAAATTTTATAAAATAATTTTGATTTTATAATTTTAAGAATAATTTTAACATCCATTAAAAACATAAAATGGATAATATTTTATCCATAGCTCTTGGCATCTAAACATTACTGTGATCTCATTTTACAGATAAGCCAAATCAGAGGCTCATACTGTGTATACCCTGGATATTAGATCAAGACTTATCACTTCATATGACTGTCACATTTTACCTTGCTGAGGAATTAGGTTTCATTTGTGACTATAAACAGAACAAGCATTGGGACTTGGATTTATGGATCTGTACTTTGCCACTAAAGTGATGTGTCAGGTCATTTGTTGTTCTTATTCAGGTTAAAACATATGCAAAATGCCATAAAGTCTCTTGGTATCAAGTGAGTGCTTGTCCTTGGAACATCTGGGAAATTATTTTGCATGATTCTTTTTTTTTTAAGATTCTATTTATTTATTTGACAGAGAGAGATCACAAGTAGGCAGAGAGGCAGGCAGAGAGAGAGAGAGAGGAGGAAGCAGGCTCCCTGCTGAGCAGAGAGCCCGATGCGGGACTCGATCCCAGGACCCTGAGATCATGATCTGAGCCGAAGGCAGCGGCTTAACCCACTGAGCCACCCAGGCGCCCATTTCGCATGATTCTTTTTTTTTTTTTTTTTAAAGATTTATTTATTTGACAGAGAGAAATCACAAGTAGACAGAGAGCCAGCCAGAGAGAGAGAGAGAGGGAAGCAAGCTCCCTGCTGAGCAGAGAGCTCGATGCGGGACCTGATCCCAGGACCCTGAGATCATGACCGAGCCGAAGGCAGCGGCTTAACCACTGAGCCACACAGGCGCCCATTTCGCATGATTCTTAACTGTATTTTCAATTTACTGCCTTGGAGTTGATTTGGGTGATGTCAGTCCTATTAGTAGAAGTAATTCTAACTTCATTATATAGCTAGAAGTTTAAAGTGATGATGCATTATAATTTTTTTTAATTGAAGGAAATAAAAGGTTTGGGTCAATTTGAGATTATTTAATTGTAGAGAAAGAACATGTTTTTCTCTTTGATGGTTCCCAATGCCTTTCATTGATAATTAATTTCAGGATGAGATGATGCATTTGAATCTTTAGTGCAAAACAATTTTGGCCTACCATTTAACCTGAAAGAGGTACTTGTACTACTCTTGGTTTCTTATAATATTCACACTTCTTAGTTGGTTGTCTTTTTCTTACCGAGCACTATACAAATATACCTTGTTCTATCAAAATACTGATTAAATAAAACAGGACTATTATGTATTCAATATATATTTATTAAATTCATCTGAGTTGCTTCAAACAATGATTTCCATATCCAGTAGAAAAAATCTAAACTGTGATTATATTTGTTGTGCTAATAGGCTCATTAGCTAATAGACTATTAGCAGCAAAGATTTACTTCATTCACTTTCCCGAATCCTATGATAACAAGTACATTGCAGTAACTATTAAAAATAGGTCCCTATTAAAAAAAATTCTAAATCTGGAACAAAATAAAAGAAAAAATAGGTAAATCATTTCCCAAGAGATGGGAATGAAAAAGGTAAAAACAATTTTTTAAATCTTTTTTTATTTAATTTCTTTTCAGTGTAACAAATTTCATTTTTTATGCATCACACCCAGTGCTCCATGCAGTATGTGCCCTCCATAATACCCACCACCAGGCTCCCCCAACTTCCAAACCCCCTCCCTTTCAAAACCCTCAGATTGTTTTTCAGAGTCCATAGTCTCTCATGGGTCATCTCCCCCTCCAATTTCCCTCAACTCCCTTCTCCTCTCCATCTCCCCATGTCCTCTGTGTTATCCTTTATGCTCCACAAATAAGTGAAACCATATGATAATTGGTTCTCTCTGCTTGACTTATTTCACAAAGCATAATCTCTTCCAGTCCTGTCCATGTTAATTCAAAAGTTGGGTATTCATCCTTTCTGATGGAAGCATAATACTCCATAGTGTATGTGCACCACATCTTCCTTATCCATTCATCCACTGAAGGGCATCTTGGCTCTTTCCACAGTTTGGTGACTGTGGCCATTGCTGCTGTGAACATTAGGGTACAGATGGCCCTTCTTTTCACTACATCTGTATCTTTGGGGCAAATACCTAGTAGTGAAATTGGTAGCAACAATTTTCTGTTATTTTAAAAATTATAGTTAGTGAACATATAGTGTTATATTTATTTCAGTTGTAGAATACAGTGATTCAATATGTCCATACAACATAAGGTCCTCATCTCAGCAAGTACACTCCTTAATTCTCATCTACTATTTACCTATCACTTGACTCACCTCCTTTCTGGTAACTATTGATTTATTCTCTATAGTTAAGAGTCTTTCCTGGTTTGCCTCCCTCTGTATATTTCCCATTTCTTTGTTTCTTTGGTTTCTTAAGTTTCAAATATGACTAAAATCATATTTGAGTCAGTTGTTCTCTGACTGATGTATTTCACTTACCATTATACTCTACAGCTCCATCTTTTTTGTTGCAAATGAAAGGATTTTATTCTTATTTTAAAAAGATTTATTTAGTTATTTTAGAGAAAGAGAGCACACACAGAGGTAGAGGGAAAGGGAGATAAACAGACTTTTGCTGAGCAGGGAGCCCCACTCAGGGCTTGATCCAAGGGTGCTGAGATCATGACCTGAGCGAAATCAAGAGTCATCTGATTCTTAACCAACTGAGCCACCCAGGTGCCCCAATTTCATTCTTTTGTGGCTGAAGAATATTCCATTGTGTATAAATACTACATCTTCTTCATCCATTCATCAATCAGTGGACACCTGGGCTGTTACCATAATTTTGCCATGTAGATAATTCTCCTATAAACATTGGGGCACAGGTATCACTTTCAATTAGTGTTTTTGTATATTTTGGGTAAATACATAATTGCTGGGTCATATGGTAGTACTATTTTTAACTTTTTGAGAAACTTTCAAAGTGTTTTCCAGAGTGGCTGCCCCAGATTGCATTCCCACCAAAAATGTAAGAGCATTCCCCTTTCTGCACATCCATGCCAGCAATTGTTTCTTGTATTGTCGATTTAACCATTCTGACAGGTATGAGGTGATATCTCATTATTGTTTTAATTGTATTTTCCTAATGATCAGTGATTTTGAGAATCCTTTCATATGTCTGTTGGCCATCTGCATGTCTTCTTTGGAAAAATATCTATTCTTCTGCCCATTTTTAGTTAGAATATTCATTTTGGGGGTGCTGAATTTATATATTTGGGATATTAATCTTTTATCAGTCATGTCCTTTAAAAATATCTTCCCCCATTCCATAGCTTACCTCTTAGTTCTGTTTATTGTTTCCTTTGCTGTGCAGAAGCTTTTTATTTTGAAGACATCCTAATAGGTTCATTTTTTTTTTTTTCAAAATTTCCCTTGCCTCAGGAGACATATCTAGAACAAAGTTGCTATGGCTGTTTTCAAAGAAGTTATTGCCTGTGATCTTCTCTAGAATTTTTATGGTTTCAGGTTCTCACATTTAGGTTTTTAATCCATTTTGAATTTATTTTTGTGTATGGTATAATAAATTTGTCCACTTTCATCATTTGCCTGTTGCTGTCTACTTTTCCCAGCACCACTTTTTAAGACTTTTTACCCTTGTATATTCTTTCTGCTTTGTGGAAAATTAATTAACCATAGAGTTGTGGGTTCATTTCTGGGTTTTCCAATCTGTTCTACTGATCTGTAAGTCTATTTTTGTGCCAGTACAATACTCTTCTGCTTACTACAGATTTATAATATAACTTGAATCCAGAATTGGGATGCTCCAGCTTTGCTTTTCTTTTTCAAGATTGCTTTGGCTAACTCTGAAAAACAGTAGGGATGTTCCTCAAGACATGCTATGGGAAGAGCAAATATATATATATATATATAGAGAGAGAGAGAGAGAGACATATATGTACATATATATGTATTAGAATATTAGAATTAGAATATATACGTATTATGTATATATGTATTAGAATATATGCATTCTACATATGTATTCTATATATGAATATATGTATTAATATATATATGTATTAGAATATTACTCAGCCATCAGAAAGGATGAAATCTTACCATTTAACTCAATGGGGATGGATCTGAAGGGTATTGTGCTGAGCTAAGTCAATCAGAGAAAGACAATTATCATATGATTTCACTCATATGAGGAATATAAGAAACAGCACAGAGGATCAGAGGAGAAGGGAAGGAAAATGGAATGGGAAGAAATCAGAAATGGAAACAAACCATGAAAGACTCTTAACAATGGGGAAGAAACTGAGGGTTTCTAGTGGGGGGTGGGGGGATGGGTAATTGGGTTATGGGCATTAAGGAAGGCATGTGATGTGATGAACACTGGGTGTTATATGAAACTGATGAATTACTGAATTCTATAGTTGAAACTGATGATATACTATATTTTGGAAGAAGGGGGTGGGATTTTGGGTAATTTAAATTAAAAATTGCTTTGGATATTCCAGCTCATTTGTAGTTCAATACAATTTTTTTAAATTTATTTTTTATTTTCAGCATAAAAGTATTCATTATTTTTGCACCACACCCAGTGCTCCATGCAATCCGTGCCCTCTATAATACCCACCACCTGGTACCCCAACCTCCCAACCCCCTGCCACTTCAAACCCCTCAGATTGTTTTTCAGAGTCCATAGTCTCTCATGGTTCACCTCCTCTTCCAATTTCTCTCAACTCCCTTCTCCTCTCTAACTACCCATGTCCTCCATGCTATTTGTTATGCTCCATAAATAAGTGAAACCATAAGATAATTGACTCTCTCTGCTTGACTTATTTCACTCAGCATAATCTCTTCCAGTCCCGTCTATGTTGCTACAAAAGTTGGGTATTCATCCTTTCTGATGGAGGCATAATGCTCCATAGTGTATATGGACCACATTTTCCTTATCCATTCATCCATTGAAGGGAATCTTGGTTCTTTCCACAGTTTGGCGACAGTGGGCATGGCTGCTATAAACATTGGGGTACAAATGGCCCTTCTTTTCACTACATCTGGACCGCTGGGGTAAATACCCAGGAGTGCAATGGCAGGGTCATAGGGAAGTTCTATTTTTAATTTCTTGAGGAATCTCCACACTGTTCTACAAAGAGGCTGCACCAACTTGCATTCCCACCAACAGTGGAAGAGGGTTCCTCTTTCTCCAGTCCCCTCCAACACATGTTGTTTCCTGTCTTGTTAATTTTGGCCATTCTAACTGGTGTAAGGTGATATCTCAATGTAGTTTTAATTTGAATCTCCCTGAGGGCTAGTGATGATGAACATTTTTTCATGTGTCTGATAGCCATTTGTATATCTTCATTGGAGACGTGTCTGTTCATATCTTCTGCCCATTTATTGATATGATTGTCTGTTTTGTGTGTGTTGAGTTTGAGGAGTTCATTATAGATCCTGGATATCAACCTTTTGTCTGTACTGTCATTTGCAAATATCTTCTCCCATTCCGTGGGTTGCCTCTTTGTTTTCTTGACTGTTTCTTTTACTGTACAGAAGCTTTTGATTTTGATGAAGTCCCCAAAGTTTATTTTCACTTTTGTTTCCTTTGCCTTTGGAGACGTATCTTGAAAGAAGTTGCTGTGGCTGATATCGAAGAGATTACTGCCTATGTTCTCCTCTAGGATTCTGATGGATTCCTGTCTCACATTAGGTCTTATCCATTTTGAGTTTATCTTTGTGTACGGTGTAAGAGAATGGTCGAGTTTCATTCTTCTACATGTAGCTGCCCAGTTTTCCCAGCACCATTTATTGAAGAGACTGTCTTTTTTCCATTTTATATTTTTTCCTGTTTTGTTGAAGTTCAATATAATTTTAAGATTGTTCTAGCTCTGTGAAAAAAATCCTATTGGTATTTTGACAGGGATCCCATTAATTAGATTTCTTTGGATAGTATAGGCATTTTAATAATATTTTTTTTTCCAATCCATGAATATGGAATGTCTTCTATTTCTTTGTGTTCTCTTCAATTTCTTTCATTATGGTTTTATACTGTTCAGAGAACAGGACTTTCACCTCCTTGGTTAGGTTTATTCCAGGTTTATCTTATGGTTTTTGGTGCAAGTCTACATGGGACTGATTTCCTGATTTCCATTTCTAGTTTTTCATTAATGGTGTATGGACATGAAACAGATTACTGTATATTTATTTTTATTCATGTGTCTTTACTGAATTTGTGTATCACTTCTAGCAGTGATTTGATGGAATCTTTTGGGTTTTCTACACAGAATATCATGTTATCTATAAATACTGACAGTTTACTTCCTCCTTGCCAATTAAGATACATTTTATTTCTTTTTGTTGTCTGATTGCTGAAGCTAGGACTTCCAGTACTATGTTGTTGTTGTTTTAATTTAAATTCAATTAATTAACATATAATATATTGTTTGTTTCAGGAAAACAGGTCTGTGATTCATCAGTCTTATATAATATCCAGTGCTCATTACAAAACATACCCTCCCCAATGTCCATCACCCAGTGCCCCCAAATCCCCACCCCCACCCCCTCCAGCAACCCTTAGTCTGTTTCCCAAGGTTAAGAGTCTCTTGTGGTTTGTCTCCCTCTCTGGTTTCATTTTTTTCTCTTTTTTCCTATGACCCTATGCCTTGTTTCTTAAATTTCACATATCAATGAGATAATATGGTAATTGTCTTTTTATGATTGATTTATTTTGCCTAGAATAATACCCTCTGGTTCCATCCATGTCATTGTAAATGGCAATATTTCATTTTTTGATGGCTGTGTGATATTCTGTTGTGTATATATACACCACATCTTTATCCATTCATCTGTTGGTGGATATCTGGTCTCTTTCCATAGTTTGGCTATTGTGGACATTGCTGCTACTATGTTAGATCACAGTGGTGGTAGTGAACCTCCCAGTCTTATTATTGACCATAGATAGGAAGTTCTCCATTTTTTCCCATTGAGGATAGTATTAGCTGTGTGTTTTTCCTATATGGTCTCTATGATATTGAGGTATGTTCCCTCTAAACCTACTTGTTGAGTGTTGTTATCATGAATGAATGCTGTATTTTGTTAAATGTTTATTCTTCAGCTATGATAATGATCATATAGTTCTTATCCTTTCTTTTATTAATGGGTATTACACTGATTGATTTGTGAATATTGAACCACACTTGCAACTGAAGAATTAATTTCACATTGTTGTGGCAAATTATTTGGTTTGCCAGTATTTTATTGAGAATTTTTGCATCCATGTTCATCAGGGATGTTGATCTCTGATTCTTCTTTTTATTGGAGTCATTATCTGGTTTTGGTTTCAGGGTAATTCTGGCCTTGCTTTTCTACTTTTCTGCAGTAGACTGAGAAGGATAGATATTAATTGTTGATTCAGTATTTAGTAGAATTTGCCTGTGATGGGGCACTTTGGTGGCTCAGTCATTTTTTCTGCTCTAATTTGTATTACATTCTTTCTGCTGGCTTCAGTTTCATTGCTTTTTTACTGGCTCCTCTAGGTGTTAATTTAGGTTGTTTGAGATTTTTCTTGCTTATTGAGGTAAGCCTATATTACCATATATTTCCTTCTGAAAACTGATTTTGCTACACCTCAAAGGCTTTGTGTTTTTATTTGCATTTGTTTCCATGTATGTTGTTATTTTTTCTTTGATTTCCTGGTTGGTCCACTCATTGTTTAGTAGCATGTTGTTTTACCTCCGTATATTTGTTGTCTTTCCAGTTTCTTTTTTTTTTTTCTTCTCACTATCTTATAGTTTCATAGCATTGTGGTCAGAAAAAATGCATAGTATAATTTCAAACTTTTGTATTTGTTGAGGTCTGTTTTGTGATCTAATATGCAATCCCTTCTAGAGAATGTTCCATGTGCACTTGAAAAGAATGTGTATTCTGCTCTTTTAAGATGAAATGCTCTGAATATATCCATTAAGTCAATTTGATCTAGTTTTTAATTCAATGCCATTATTTCCGTGTCAATTTTCTGCTTAGACAATCTGTCTGTTGATGTAAGTGGGATGTTAAAGTCCCCTACTATTATTTTGTTAACAATTAGTTCCTTATGTTTGTTAATAATTATTTTATATGTTTACATTCTCCCATGTTGACTCCATAAATGTTTATAATTGTTATATATTCTCAGGACCCCTGGGTGGCTCAGTCAGTTAAGTATCTGCCTTCAGTTCAGTTCATGATTCCAGGGTCCTGGGTTCAAGTCCTTCATTAGGGTCCTTGGTCAGCAGAGCCTGCTGAAGTCTAGTGTTTATTATATAAGTATTGTTATTCAGACTTTCTTTTGACATCCATTTGCATCATATATATATCTATAAATATATATTTACATTTATATTTATATACTCATATGTAAATATATACATAAGTATATGTAAGTATATAATATATATTTATATAATATGCTTATATAAATGTATATATTTATGTTTATTTTTAGAAACATATTTATATAAATTTGTTCATGTTTACATATAAATATATTTATTATATTTATACTGTTCAATGTATATTATACTATAAATTATAATATAAATATTAAATATATTTAATATATAAATAATTATAAATATATCTCTATATAAATAGTGACAGTTCTACTTCCTCCTTTCCAATTATGGTGCCTTTTATATACCTTATATATTTATATTTTTATGCATTTATATCTATTTATATATTTATATATTAAATGATATAAATTTATAAATTTATATATTTATAAAATAAAGAAGAGGTGGTATATATATATATATATGTATGTATCTTTATCCATTCTTCTTTATCCATTCATCTGTCAATGGACGTTTAGATCCTTTCCATGTTTTGGTTATTGTGGATAGTCTTGTGATAAATATTGGGGAGGATGTGCCCCTTTTGAATCAGCATTTTTTTATCCTTTGGATAAAAACCTAAAAGTACAATTATGAGGTTGTAGGGTAGGTCTATTTTTAACTTTTTGAGGAACTTGCATATCATTTTCCAGAATGGCTTCACCAGTTTCCATAACCACGAAGACTGCAAGAGGGTTCTCTTTTCTCTGCATCCTAAACAACATCTGAGATTTCCTGAGTGGTTAGTTTTAGCCATTCTAATAGGTGTGGGATGGTATCTCATTGTTGTTCTGATTTGTATTCTCTGATTATGAATGATGCTCAGCATTTTTTTCATGTATCTTTTAGCCATTTGTATGTCTTCTTTGAAGAAATATCTGTTCATGTCTTTTTCTCATTTCTTAACTGGATTATTTACTTTTGGGGTGTTGAGTTTGATAAATTCTTTATACAGTTTGGATACAAGGCCTTTATCTGATATGTCACTTGCAAATATTTTCTCCCATTCCAAAGGTTGCCTTTTAGTTTTCTTGATTATTTACTTTGCTGTGGAGAAGATTTTTATCTTAATGGAGTCCCCAAAGTTCATTTTTGCTTTGTTTCCCTTGCCTACAGAGAAGTGCCTGGTAAGAAATTGCTGTGGTTGAAATCAAAGAGGTTACCGTTTGTGTTCTCCTCTAGGATTTTGATGGATTCCTGTACCACATTTAGATCTTTCTTCCATTTTGAATTTTTTGTGTGTGTGGTGCGAGAATATAGTCCAGCTTCATTCTTCTCCATGTTTCTGTCCAGTATTCCCAAAATCATTTTTTGAAAAGACTGTCTTTTTTCCATTGTATATCCTTTCTTAATATGCCAAAAATTAGTTGACTATATAATTGTGCATGATTTCTGTTCTTTTTTTTTTTTTTTTAGTATATGTGCTGCCGAAGCGAGCACTCTGTTCTTTTTTTTTTTAAGATTTTATTTATTTATTTGACAGAGAGAGATCACAAGTAGGCAGAGAGGCAGGCAGAGAGAGAGGAGGAAGCAGGCTCCCTGCTGAGCAGAGAACCTGATGTGGGACTCGATCCCAGGACCCCGAGATCATGACCTGAGCCGAAGGCAGCGGCTTAACCCACTGAGCCACCCAGGTGCCCCATGATTTCTGTTCTTTATTCAATTATATTGATCTGTATATCTGTTTTGCTAGTACCACACTGTCTTGATGATCATACCTTTGTAATACAGCTGATGTCTTGAATTGTGATGCCTCCAGCTTTGGTTTTCTTTTTCAACATTTCTTTATCTATCCAGTGTCTTTGCCAGTTCCATACAAATTTTAGAATTGTTCACTCTAGCTCTGTGAAAATGCTGATATTATTTTGATAAGGATTGAATTGAATATGAATATTTCTTTGAGTAGTATAGACATTTTAACAATATCTGTTATTCTGATCCATAAGCATGGTACATTTTTCCATTTCTTTGTGTCTTCTTCAATTTCTTTCATAAATATTTTATAGTGTTCAGTATAGAGATCCTTTACCTCTTTGGTTAGGTTTATTTCTTGGAATCTTAGGGTTTTTGGTGCAATTGTAAACGAAATCAATTCCTTGATTTCTCTTTCTGCTGCTTCATTATTGGTGTATATAAATGCAGTAAATTTCTGTACTTAGATTTTATATCCTGTGATTTTTATGAATTCCTGTATCAGTTGTAGCAAATTTTCTGGCAGAATCTTTCAGGTTTTTTTTTTTTCTAACAGAGTATCATGTTGTGTTTGAAGAGTGAGAGTTTGACCTCTTCCTTGCTGATTTAGATGCTTTTTATTTCTTTTTGTTGTCTGATTGCTAAGGCTAGGAATTCCAATACTATGTGTTGAACAACAGTGGTGAGAGCAGACATCACTGCCATGTTCCTAACCTTAGGGGAAAAGCGCTCAATTTTTCCCCACTGAGGATGATACTAGCTGTGGGTCTTTTGTATACAGTCTTTATGATGTTAAGGTACATGCCTTCTATCCCTACTTTCCTTAAGGTTTTGATAAAGAAAGGATTCTCTATTATGTCCAATCATTTTTCTGCATTTGCTGAAAGGATTATATGGTTATTATTCTTTCCTTTATTAATGTTTATTTCTTTCCTTTATTAGTATTTATTTGTGATATAATGTTGATTTATTTGTGGATATTGAACAAAGCCTGCAGCCTAGGAGCAAATCCCACTTAATCGTGGTGAATAGTCCTTTTAATATAATGTTGGAATCAGTTATCTAGCATCTTGTTGAAAAATTTCGCATCCATGTTCATCAGGGATATTGGCATATAATTCTTTTTTTTTTTATGGGGTCTTTATCTGGTTTCAGAATCAAGGTAATGCTGGCCTGGAGTTTGCAAGCTTCCTTTCTTTTTCTTGGAACAGAAAGAATAGGTATTAATTCCTCTTTAAATATTTGGTAGGAGTCCCCTGAGAAGTCATCCAGCCCTGGTCTCTTGCTTGCTGAAAAATTACTTGATAAATGATTTAATTTCCTTACTGGTTATGGTTCTATTCAATTTTTCTATTTCTTCCTGTTTTGGTTTTCATAGTTTATAGTGTTCTAAGAATTTATCCATTTCTTCCAGATTGCTAAATTTTTTGGTGTATAATTGCTGATATTATTCTAATTCTTTTTATTTCTGCTGTATTGAGATCTCTTTCATTTGGGATTTTATTAATTTTGGTTCTTTCTCTTTTCATTTAAATAAGTCTAGCTAGGTTACCAATTTTGTTTACTGTTTCAAAGAACCAACTCCCAGTTTATTCATCTATTTTACCTTTTTTTATTTCTATATCATTTATCTGCTTAATCTTAATTATTTCCCTTCCATTGCTGGCTTATGTTTTATTTGCCATTTCTTTTCCAGCTCCTCTAGGTGTAAGGTTAGAGTGCATGTTTGAGACGTTTCTTGCTTCTTTAAATAGGCATGCATTGCTATATACTTTCCTCTTAAGACAACTTCTGCTGTATCTGAAAGTTTTTGAACTGTTGTTTTTAATTTCATTTACTTCCATGCATTTTTTAACTTCTTCTTTAATTTCATGTTTAAACCATTCATTATTTAATAAGATGTTCTTTAACCTCCACGTATTTGTGGCCTTTCCTAATTTTTTTTTCTTATGGTTGACTTCAAGTTTTATAGGATTGTGGTCTGAACATTTGCATGGTATGATCTCAGTCTTTTTGTACTTGTTGAGGTCTGATTTGTGAAACAGTATGTAATCTATTTTGGAGAATGTTTCATGTGAACTCAAAAAGAATGTATATTCTGCTGCTTTCAGATGAAATGCTCTGAATAGAACTGTTAAGTCCATCTGATCCAGTGTGTCATTCAAAACCCTTGTTTCCGTGTTGATCTTCTGCTTTGATGATCTGTCCATTGTTGTGAATGGGTTGTTAAAGACCCTTATTATTATTATTGTATTGTTAGCAATGATTTTTCTTTATGTTTGCTATTAATTAATTTATATATTTGTGTGTTCCCAATTTGGAGCATAATTACCTACCGTTGTTAGATCTTCTTGTTGGATAGACCCCTTTATTATCATATAGTGCCCTTCTTCATTTCTTGTTATAGTTTATGGTTTAAAATCTAATTTTTCTAATGTAGGTATGGCTACTCCAGCTTTCTTTTGATGTATCTTAGCATGATAAGTAATAAAGTTGTTGTTCCTGTAGATTGCTTCTGTTTCCAGTCTCTGTTACTTTTGGTCTCTATTTCCTGCTCAAAGTGTCTCCTTTCATATTTCTTGCAGAGCTGTTTTAGTTTTCATGAACTCCCTTACTTTTTGCTTATCTTGGAAACTATTATTGTCCATTTTGTTAATTGTTTTGTTATTGTTTCTGGATATTTTCTCACTTCCTTTCTAGTCTTTGCCACTTTTGGTCTTTCTTTCCATTCAGAGTCCCCATTAATATTTCTTGGAGGCCTAGTGTAGTCATGAACTCCTTTCATTTTTGACTTCTGGGAAAGTGTTCATCTTTTGTATTATTCTGAATGATAGCCTTGCTGGATAAAGTATTCTTGGTTGTATATTTTTTTTCCATTCATTGCTTGAATATATCATGCCACTTTCTTCTGACCAGTCACGTCTCTGAAGAATTCTGCTTTTAACTTTATTTGGCTTCCCATGTAAATTAGATATTTGTTTTCCCTGCATGCCTTCAGGATTCTTTCCTTTTAGCTGTATTTTGCAGACTTTACTATGATATGTCTTGGTTTAAGCCTGCTTTTGTTGATTTTGATGGGCATACTCCTGTTTTCTGGATTTGGATGTCTGAATGTTTCCCCAGATTAGGAAGGTTTTTAGGTATGATTTCTTAAAATAAACCTTCTTTCTCTTTTTCCATATCTTCATCTGGACTCCTATGATACAGATGCTATTACACTTTACAGAAATGCTAAATTCACTCCATCTACATTCATGAGCTAATAATTTTCCTTCCCTCTTCTTTTCAGCTTCAGTATTTTTTAATAATTTTATCCTCTATATCACTTATTCATGCCACTGCTTCTTCAGTCTCTGTGATCACTACATCTTCTTAGCTTTGCTTCTTGGTATGGCTTATTCTTTTTGGCCTGACTAGTTTCTAGTTCTTTTATCTCTATAGTAAGTTAGTGCCTTGTATCGTCTATGCTTTTCTCAAGCCCAACTAGTATCTTCATGATTGTTGCTTTAAATTTTGGTTCAGGCATATAACTTATGTCTCTTTTTATTAGATCCCTGGCCATGATATTATCTTGTTCTTTCTTTCGGGATGAATTATTCCATCTTGGCATTTTTGTCTAGGCTTCTGTGTTCTGTGTATTAGGAAAGCCTGTTATGTTTTTTGCTCCTCAGGGTAATGGCTATGTTAAGAAGAGGTCATAGACTCTCCAGGGCCTGAGGTTTCTGGAATTGTTCTGGTCGTTTCTGGTGTATGCAGTGTGAACTTTGTTGTTGTGTTTTAGCTGCTTTTTTCCTCAGCTCAGTCTTCTTTATTTAGAGTTTCCTCTTGGCTACAGTAGCAAGTCTTTGGTCATTGTCCACTGCATGGCAAGTGTTAACTAGGTGTGTCTTGGCTCCTTGTTAATAGAGGTTAGAGCCTATTTCTTCTAGAGCTGAAGCTTTATAGCATTCTATGGTCAGTAGACTTGGTAAATTAGGGGTGTTTCCTGACTTCTGGGGGAATAACCCATTGCTGTTCTCTCAAGCATACTTTTCCTAGTGAAAAAGCACCTGCAGAGTGAAGGGGGCAGGCCTTGGTGTAAATGGGTCAAGTGTCCACTATTGGTACTGTGTTACTCAGTTAAGTCTGTACATACCGATGGGTAGGGATAAAAAGGGGCATTATCCTACTCTTCCATCCCTGGAGAGGGCACCTCATGCCTGCCACTGTTCATAATGCCTTCACAGAAAAGCATACGATCTCCTTTCATTTGTCTTGTGCTTCCATCAGATCCTCACCTTCACTTATTTCTGTGTCCAGGCTATCTGCCCACCCATTGGCAGAGTACTCCTGGGTCTTATCTCAGTTATATGACTGGGTTTCAGAACCCCAAGTTTTAGAGACCTAGCATGGCACAGACCTGCACTGATCCTCTTGGGGAGGGTGTTGCCACACTATGGTTGATGCTACATTGTCCCACAAGTGTAGTCACATGACCGCATAGGGGCTTGGAGTGTATGCCAAAGTGCAACGAAAAGCCTGCATTCATCCAGGTTAGCTACACCCAGCAGCTGCCTCTTTTCCTATGTTAACAAACAGGGCAGCTGAAAGGTGTCCACTAGCTCTTTTATCACCTGAAAGGTAGCTCCATCTCTCCTTAATGCACTCCAAAAGGGGAACTGTCTCTCCCACTGTGATCCAGGAAATACTCAAACCATGTTACCCCTCCCAGGCCTCGGCTCTCCATCTCCACAGAAACACCTCTATGCTTGCCATGCTTTATACCCTAAGAGCAGCATGGACTTCTAAAATTTCAGACTTTGAGCTCTCTGCAGATTGTGAAAATTTGTGATTATCAGCTTTCATTTTCCCCATCAATGGTTTTGGCAATGCCTTGTGCCCTACTCCCTCTTTCTCTTCTTCTCTCTCTCTTTTTCTTTCTCTCTCTCTCTTTCTCCCCTTTCTCTTTGATCAGGGCCTCCTCTCCTCTGAAGTACTGGTGAGCCTTTCCTCCCTCAAATCACATCTCCACACCTCCTAACATTCCATGGTATGTCATTTCTTTTCTCCCTCTGATTGTGCAGTTTGTTCTTTCAGTCCTCAGATCAACGTATTCAGAGTGATTTGATATTAATCTCTGTGTTTGCGGGATGAGGTGAACATACTTTTATATTCATGGGGAGATAGAGAGGAGAAAGGAGTTGGGGGAAATTGGAAGGGGAGGTGAACCATGAGAGACTATGGACTCTGAAAAACAATCTGAGGGTTTTGAAGGGGTGGGGGGTGGGAGGTTGGGGTACCAGGTGGTGGGTATTATAGAGGGCACAGATTGCATGGAGCACTGGGTGTGGTACAAAAACAATGAATACTGTTATGCTGAAAATAAATTTTTAAAAAAGTATAAATAATAAATGTTACTTAATTTTTGCTGTTGCTAAATTTCTACTTTTTACTGTTATTTATTTTGAGTTTTATTCCATTGTTGTCAGAAAATATTGCATACTATATGATTTCAATCATAAAAATGTATGAAGTTTTGTTTAGTAGACTATAATATTGTTTATCTTTGAGATAAACAATAAACAATAAATTGTTTTTCTTTGAGATAAACAATTTGAGAAAATGTTTACTCTTGGTATGATATCAATATTCTGTATTTCTTAGATCAATAGGCCTATTATCTTGCTTATGTGTTCTATTAACTTACTGATCTTTTGCCTAGTTACTCTATTCATTACTAAAAGTGATGTAATAACATCCGTATCTATTATTGAAGCAGTCTGTTTGTACTTTCAATTATATTGTTATCTGCTTTATGTACTTTGGGGTTATGATGCTTGGTGCATGTATGTTTATAATTGCTGTATCTTCTTAGTGAATTAACCCTTTTTCAATATATATTATCTTTGTATCTTGTAAGTTTGGGGCTTAAAGTCTATTTCTCTGATATTAGTATAAGCACTCCAACTCCTTTTCATTACTATTTACATGGAATATATTTGTCCATATATTTTGCTTTCAACCCATTTATGTCATTAGATCCAATGTGAGTCTCTTGTAGACAGAATATAAGTAAAGCATATGTTTTTATAAACTGTACAAGTCGATACATTTCAATTTAAGCATTTAAATTATTTAAATTATTTACATGTAATGTGATTCATGACAATGAAGGAGTTACTTTTGCCATTTGTTACTATTTTCTGTATTCGTAATTTTTGTCTCTCATTCCCTTTATTCCTTCTTTTGTGTTTAACTGAGTCTTTTTGGTGACAAGTGTGAAGTTATTCTTAAAATATGTATTATACACCCTCCAGAGTAATTGCTGAAGCAGCTGAAATGTCAGCATTCCTGTTCTCAGGCTGTTGAATACAATGGCCTGGTATGAATAGGATCCCATGGTTTCCTGGGTTATTCCTAGAAAGTGTATTATAAGCCATAAGGGGTGACTCCTCTTGCATTCCTGTTCTCAGGCTGTTGAATACAATGGCCTGGTATGAATAGGATCCCATGGTTTCCTGGGTTATTCCTAGAAAATGTATTATAAGCCATAAGGGGTGACTGTGGAAGCACCTGAAATGTAAGCAGAATTCCCGTTCTTGGGCTATGGAATGCAATAGCCCAGTAGGAGCAGGACCCTTTGATCCCCAGGGGCAGGACATAGGTTAAGAGCTATGAAGGAATGTAACCCTCACTTCCCCCTTTATGTGCCTGGTGATTGCTAGCCCAAACATATGGTTCCTCCTTTATTCCCATGACTGCCTCCCTGTGTGCCTGAGCATAGGAGAGAATGCAGGCCTGCTTTATGGCTTCAAGATATTTGCCATCCCTTTGTACTCCTTTCCCATGTTTTGAGGCATCTGTCCTTGCTTTTATTATTAAAAATAAATAAAAATAAAAGCTATGTGCAGTATTCAGCTGCTGCTGTTCTCCTTTGCAGAGGCAGTCCCGCAGGGCTATTCAGAATGGTGTCTGAGAGCTTTATTTCAGTGAGTGATGACAACAGGCTTTGATTCCTTTCTCATTTCCATTTGTATATGTTCAATAGATATTTTCTTTGTGATTACCATGGAGAGTACATATATTATCCTAAATTTATAACAATCTATTTTGAGTTGATACCAACTCTGTAGTCTGTTTCCATTGGTGTATGTGTTATTCTTTTGTTAATACCATGCTATCGTTACTGACAAAGGTTTACAATTATTCTTAAAATCAGGTACTGTCAGTCCACAGAAATTATAGTTCTTCAGTGTTAGGTGTGCTTTTTGATATATCGTGCTTTCCACATAGTCTTTTTAATCTGTTCGTTGATATTTTCATGTTATTTTTCTGGAATGTTAATTGAGATTACATCTAATCTATAAATAAAGTTGGGAATAATGATATTTTCACAATAGTGAGCTTCTTAATCGCTGAAATTGAACTGCTCTATATTAAGAGTAGTAGCTCTCCACAAATTGATTCTATCTATCCATATTTTCTAAATCTACACATTAATATTCATTTTTGCTATTAGTTTAAATGTCATCAGTCAAGTTGCAATTGTTCCTTGTTAATTTATATAAAAGCCATTGAATTTGTACATCAACCTTGTATACTGTGGCATTGCATAAACTCCAAGAACTTCTAGGAGACATTTTTTCAGTGTTTTACTATTTCCTACATAGACAATTATGTCATTTATCAACAAAGAGCATTTTAATTATCCATTTCTAATATGAAAAAAATATATTTTATTTTTTCCCTTACTACACAATCTAAGGACTCCAGTATAAATTTGGGTGGGAGTATTGAGAGGGAATATGCTTGTTTTTTCCTGATATCTTGTTAAGTTTATTCATTTTAAGAACTGGTGTAACTGATTGAAGAATGGACTTATCTATCATTATATAATCCCCTCTTTGTCTTGACAACATATAGTTTCTGATGTCTGATTTTTCCAAAATTGGTAAAGGTACTACAGATTTCTTTTGATTATTGTTGGCATGGTATATCTTTCTCTATTCCTTTATATTTTAAAACTTATTTTTTAGAATAGTCTTTTTACAGTAGAAGAGTTTTTTTTATAATAAACTAAGAGGAAGGAACAGAAATTTCTTATATACTCCCTGCCCTCAGATTTATATCCTCCTTTATCGGGATACTATGACAGAGTAATATATTTGCTGTAATTGATGAGGCTACATTCACACATCATAATCACCTAAAGCCCATAGTTTACACTAAGGTTCACTATTGCTATTGTACATTAAATGGGTTTGAGAAAATATGTAATGAAATTAATTCATTATTATAATATCATAAATAAGTTGCATTGCCCTAAAAATCCTCTTGTTCCACCTGTTCTTCATCCCTCTTAACCCACAGTAACTACTGATCTTTTTTTTTTTGTTATTGTTGTTGTTTTTTTTTTATTTTAACTTTTTATTTTTTATAAACATATATTTTTATCCCCAGGGGTACAGGTCTGTGAATCACCAGGTTTACACACTTCACAGCACTCACCAAAGCACATACCCTCCCCAATGTCCATAATCCCACCCCCTTCTCCCAAACCCCCTCCCCCCAGCAACTACTGATCTTTTGATTCTTTTACATCTTCAAATTAATCTTAGAATCAGTTTGTCAATACCCATGAAATAACTTTTTGGTATTTGGATTGGAATTTTGTTGAAACTATAGATTAAGTTGAACATACCTGACATCAACACTGTCTCCCTATCCATGAAAATGAAATAGTTCCTAATTCAGTTTTTTTTTTATTATTTGCCAAAGTACTTTAGTTTTTTAGATAGATTTTGTACACTTTTTATTATATTTTTGCATAATAATTTCATTTTGAGGGGATGTGTTAATGTAAATGGTCTTATGTATTTAATTTCAAATTCTGCTGGTCATCGTCATCATATAAAAGCGATTGTCTTTTGTATATCAACCTTGAATCTTGCAACCTCGAAGTAACTGCTTGTTAGTTCTTTTTTTTTTTTTTCCACATGGTTGGCTGTCAGCATCAAACAAAGGCAGCTTTATTTCGCCTTTCCAGACCTGTATAACTTTAATTTCTTTCTCTTCTCCAGTTGCATTTGCTAGAATGTACAGTATGATTTTGAAAATTATTAATGAAAAGAAGTAAAACATGATAACATATAACATAAAACATAAAGAAAGGAGTAATAAAGGAAGACAAGAAGAAACAGGAAAAGAAAAAATATTCTTCTTTTTCTGTTTTTTAAAATGTGTTTGAACATAAATAACCATTGGATTAATATAGATCACTAAGTTAATTTGGATATCATATATGAACCTCTTGGTAACCACAAACTCAAAATCTATGATAGATGCACAAAAAAAAAGTTAATCATGATGCTATAGAAACTCATCAATCACAAAGAAGGATAGCAGGAGGATGAGAAATGAACTGAGCAGAACTACAATAACAACCAAAAAACAATTAATAAAGTAATAGTAAGTATATACCCATTGATAATTACTTGAAATGTAAATGGCTTAAATGCTCCAATCAACAGGAAGACGGTGATAAATGGATAATAAAGAAGTCCCATCTATATGCCATCTATAAGAAACTCATCTCAGAACTAAAAACACATTCAGTCTGAAAGTAAAGGGATAGAAAAATATTCAGTATGCATAGAAGCAGGAAAAAAAAAAGCTGGGCTAACAATACTTACATAAGATAAAATAGACTTTAAAGCAAAGACTGAAAAAAATAAAACAATAACTATAACAAGGAACAGATGAGCATTACATAATGATAAATGGATCAATCTTTTAAAAAATATAAACAGTTTATTTATTCTAAACAGCAACATAAGCAAAATGACATATAAACACAAAGGAAGTGAAGTAGAAAAGAGAGGTTGGCTGACTTTGGATCTGACACTCATAAGTAATAAAACCCAAATTTGGAGGAGAATGAGGAGAGAGAGAGGCCATCTAGGGGCTAAATGTAGCTCTAAATAGTGGGAAACGTGTGAAAAGAAAAAGGAGAGAGAGAGGAATTGAGAGTTTGGCATGGGATTCACACAAGAAAACCTCTTGGATCACAGACTGGGGAACTTGAGGAACTGAGTGGTGTAAGTTTTTTGCAAACAGTGAGTGGAACTGAAAGTGTGAGATTTTGGACATGCACAACTTTTGCCATAGCATGGAAGCAGCATGCCCTTCTGGAGAGAAGGGGGGATCTGGCCCCCAATGGCACACAGAAAGATGTAGGGTTCTCCAGGGTCTCACTGGAAGTAAATTTTCCCTTCCTAGAGTACATTTAGAAGAGGATATATTGCCTTTCCAAGGATTAAATACCCTTCAGAAACCAGCAAATGGCCTTGCATTGACAGGGGATAAAGGTACATGCAGAGGGTGGATAACTTGTTCACTGCTTTACATGGTGTCACAGCTTATATTCTATGTACTTTGCAGGCTTGGGACTCTTTTGCTGGGACAAAGAAAACTAATCAGAGCTCAGCAAGCCTCTAATCTGGAGGAGGAATTAAATCCCAGTACTACCATCTCCTTTAAGATTTAGAGTTTGAATCCCCACCATGCCAAAGATAAAGTGCAGGAGAGCTTGGTGCTAGATGCACTTACGACCATCGCTTTACTGTGAAAGCTTCCTGAACAGTAGATGGTGTGGTACCCCCTGTCCAGGGACAAAAGAGTAGGGCTTCACCTACTTTTACTTCCACCAACCACAAATTCAGACAACAGAGACCAACACAGTGGCCCACAGTGGAGACGGGAGACACATACATCACACCTCAACACCTTGTGCTTGGCAAGTGTTGCTTTTCACTAGGGCAGGATTGACTCTGAATAGGCACAGTGGGCTTCTTCCCCGGAAGAGCAAAACAGGCATCACACCACAAGCAGAAGGTCTACTGATAGAGTCAATTATCATAATCATTTTGCTTATTTGTGGAGCATAAGGAATATGGAGGACATGGGGAAATGGAGAGGAAAAGTGAGATGGGGGAAATCAGAGGGGGAGATGAGCTATGAGACACTGCGGACTCTGAGAAACAAACTGAGGGTTTTGGAGGGGAGGGGAGTGGGAGGATGGGTGAGGTTGGTGGTAGGTATTATGGATGGCATGTATTGCATGGAGCACTGGGTGTGGTGCATAAACAATGAATTCTGGAACAGTGAAAAGAAATTTAAAAAAATAAAAAATTTAAATAAGGAAGACCTACTGATTACACTGTGATTCAAAGCATCCCCTTTAGTTCTGGTACAAATAGGAATGTGCTGTATTTTTTTCTTTTCTTTTTTTTTTTTTTGGATTTTATTTATTTATTTGACAGGCAGAGATTACAAGTAGGCAGAGAGGCAGGCAGAGAGAGAGAGGAGGAAGCAGGCTCCCCACAGAGCAGAGAGCCCGATGTGGGGCTCGATCCCAAGACCCTGGGATCATGACCTGAGCTGAAGGCAGAGGCTTTAACCCCCTGAGCCACCCAGGCGCCCCTCTTTTCTTTTCTTTTTTACTTTTATCTTTGTAGTCAGACTAATAGATTTCTGTTTGTGTGTTTGTGTGTGTGTGTGTGTGTGTGTGTGTGTGTGCGCGTGCATGTGTGTGTTTTCCGTTTCCTTTTGTTCTTTTTTTGAGTCAGCCTTCTTTTTTTCTTTTTTTAAATTTATCTTCTTGGGTGCCTGGGTGGCTCAGTGGGTTAAGCCGTTGCCTTTGGCTCAGGTCATGGTCTCAGGGTCCTGGGATCGAGTCCCACATCGGCCTCTCTGCTCAGCAGGGAGCCTGCTTCCCTCTCTCTCTCTCTGCCTGCCTCTCTGTCTATTTGTGATCTGTCTCTGTAAAATAAATAAATAAAATTTAAAAATTTATCTTCTTATCTTTTCCTTTGGAATCAGGCTTATAGTTTTTTTTTAATTGTTTTTTTCCCATTCCTATTCCTGTTCTCTCATTTTTTAGAGCAAACTTTTACTTTCTATCTTTTCTTTTCTTTCTCTTTGTTTCCTTTTTTACAGGCTATTTTGAACAAATAAATCAAAGCACACCAACATAATTGTCCAAACAGTCCCAATGCAAGAAAGGAGGAACACTGCAGAAGACTGACAAATGGGAAACAGCAGTCAAAATGCAACAGCAGAGTGCACAGAACATACACCAGAAACTTGTCCCAAAATACCAAGCCCTGGAAAGTGTATGACTTAAAAAAAAAAAAAAACACCATTATTCGGGGCACCTGGGTGGCTCAGTGGGTTAAAGCCTCTGCCTTAGGCTCAGATCATGATCCCAGGATCCTGGGAGCCCCGATTCAGGCTCTCTGCTCAGTGGGGAGCCTGCTTTCCCCACTCTCTCTGCCTATCTCTCTGCCTATATGTGATCCCTGTCAAATAAATAAGTAAAATCATTAAAAAAAATAAGCATTACGCTAAGGTACAAGAAACATAACAAGCTTTCATTATAAGCAAAAGATAGAAACTTAGCTAAAATGACAAGACAGAGGTATTCTACACCTAGAAAGGTCAAGAATTAATCACAACCAGTGAAATGCTGAAAAAATATATAAGCAATCTGTCTAAACAGGACTTTACAAAAACAGTCATAAAACTACCAGATGGACTTGAGGAAAGTAGAGAGGACAGCAGAGAAACCATGGCTGCAGAAATAAAAGACCACCAAAACTAGTCAGGCTGAAATTTTTAAAAATGCCATAACTGAGATGTAAAACACATTGTTTATAGTTACAGCAAAGTTTGAAGAAGCAAAGGAGAGACTATGTGTTATAGAAGAAAAAAATTATAGAAAAGAATGAAGCTGAAAAAAAGAGGAAAAGAAAACTATTGAATCACAAAGGTAGACTATGGGAACTCAGCAATTCCATAAAGAGAAATAATATCTGTATCATAGCCATCCCAGAGAAAGACAAGTGGTAAAAGGAGCAGAAGCTTTATCTAAAAAATTTTAGTTCAGAACTACCCTAATTTGGGGAAAGACATAGGCATTCAAATCCAAGAAGACAGAGACTCCCCTTTTAAAGCAAACAAACAAACAAACAAACAAACAAATGGGTTAACAATATGATACATCATAGTGAAACATGCAGATACAAAGATAAAGAGAATTCTGAAAGCATCTAGGGGAAATGTACTTAACCTACAAGAGTAGACACATAAGGCTAACAGCTGATTGGTCTACAGAAACATGGCAGTCCAGAAATGAGTAGCATGATATGTTCAGTGTGTTAAATGGGAAAAATATGCAGCCTAGAGTATTTTATCTAGCAAAAATGTGATTCAGAATTGAAGTAGAGATAGTTTCCCATACAAACAAAAAATAAAATAATTCCTGAACACTAAAACAGCTCTGAAAGAAATATTAAAGGGGAACCTTTGAGTAGGAGAGATCAAAATTAACAAATATTATAAAAGCGACATTAAAGATTATATAGAGACAATCTACAAGGAAAGAAACAATCTACTGGAACAACCATTTTACAGACAATCTACAAGAACACCCACTTTACAAGTAATACAGTGGCACTAAATTCATAGCTTTCAATAATTATTCTGAATTAAAATGGACTAATCACTCCAGTAAAAGTCAGAGGGTATAAGAGTGTGTTTAGAAAAATACCAATATATTGTTTATAAGACACTTATTTTATATCAAAACACAACTCTAGATTGAAAGTGAAGGAGTAGAGAACCATTTATCAAGCTGATAGTCATCAAAAGAAAGCTGGAGCCACCATACCTATATCACACAAAATAGACTGTAAACCAAAGATTGTAATAAGAGATGAATAAAGACATCATATCATAATAAAAGGGTCTATCCAACAGAAAGATCTAACAATTATAAATATTTATGCCCCCATCTTGGGAGCATAAAAATATACAAATCAATTAATAACAACCTTAAAGAAACTTATTGCCAATAATACGATAATAACAGGGGACTTTAATATCCCTCACACAATGGACAGATTAAACACAAAAAAACAAAACAAAACAAAACAAAACAAAAAAAGAAGATCAACAAGGAGCAAGGGTTTTATTTATTTGTTTTTTTAATTTTTTATTTTTTATAAACATATATTTTTATCCCCCAGGGGTACAAGTCTGTGAATCGCCAGGTTTACACACTTCACAGCACTCACCAAAGCACATATCCTCCCCAATGTCCATAATCCCACCCCCATTCTCCCAACACCCCTCCCCCCAGCAACCCTCAGTTTGTTTTGTGAGATTAAGAGCCACTTATGGTTTGTCTCCCTCCCAATCCCATCTTGTTTCATTGATTCTTCTCCTACCCACTTAAGCCCGCATGTTGCATCACCACTTCCTCATTTCAGGGAGATCATATGATAGTCGCCTTTCTCTGCTTGACTTATTTCGCTAAGCATGATATGCTCTAGTTCCATCCATGTTGTCGCAAATGGCAAGATTTCATTTCTTTTGATGGCTGCATAGTATTCCATTGTGTATATATACCATATCTTATTTATCCATTCATCTGTTAATGGACATCTAGGTTCTTTCCATAGTTTGGCAATTGGGGACATTGCTGCTATAAACATTCGGGTGCACGTGCCCCTTTGGATCACTATGTTTGTATCTTTAGGGTAAATACCCAATAGTGCAATTGCCGGGTCATAGGGCAGTTCTATTTTCAACATTTTGAGGAACCTCCACGCTGTTTACCAGAGTGGTTGCACCAGCTTGCATTCCCACCAACAGTGTAGGAGAGTTCCCCTTTCTCCGCATCCTCGCCAGCATCTGTCATTTCCTGACTTGTTCATTTTAGCCATTCTGACTGGTGTGAGGTGATATCTCATTGTGGTTTTGATTTGTATTTCCCTGATGCCGAGTGATATGGAGCACATTTTCATGTGTCTTTTGGCCATCTGGATGTCTTCTTTGAGAAATGTCTGTTCATGTCCTCTGCCCATTTCTTGATTGGATTATTAGTTCTTTGGGTGTTGAGTTTGCTAAGTACTTTATAGATTTTGGACACTAGTCCTTTATCTAATGTGTCGTTTGCAAATATCTTCTCCCATTCTGTCAGTTGTCTTTTGATTTTGTTAACTGTTTACTTTGCTGTGAAAAAGCTTTTGATCTTGATGAAATCCCAATAGTTCATTTTTGCCCTTGCTTCCCTTGCCTTTGGCAATGCTCCTAGGAAGATGTTGCTGCAGCTGAGGTCGAAGAGGTTGCTGCCTGTGTTCTCCTCAAGGATTTTGATGGATTCCTTTCGCACATTGAGGTCCTTCATCCATTTTGAGTCTGTTTTCGTGTGTGGTGTAAGGAAATGGTCCAATTTCATTTTTCTGCATGTGGCTGTCCAATTTTCCCAACACCATTTATTGAAGAGGCTGTCTTTTTTCCATTGGACATTCTTTCCTGCTTTGTCGAACATTAGTTGACCATAGAGTCGAGGGTCTATTTCTGGGCACTCTATTCTGTTCCATTGATCTATGTGTCTGTTTTTGTGCCAGTATCATGCTGTCTTGATGATGACAGCTTTGTAATAGAGGTTGAAGTCTGGAGTTGTGATGCCACCAACTTTGGCTTTCTTTTTCAATAGCCTCTGGCTATTCGAGGTCTTTTCTGGTTCCATATAAATTTTAGAATTATTTGTTCCATTTCTTTGAAAAAGATGGATTGTACTTTGATAGGAATTGCATTAAATGTGTAGATTGCTTTAGGTAGCATAGACATTTTCACAATATTTATTCCTCCAATTCAGGAGCATGGAACATTTTTCCATTTCTTTGTGTCTTCCTCAATTTCTTTCATGAGTACTTCATAGTTATCTGAGTATAGATTCTGTGCCTCTTTGGTTAGGTTTATTCCTAGGTATCTTGTGGTTTGGGGTGCAATTGTAAATGGGATTGACTTCTTAATTTCTCTTTCTTCTGTCTTGTTGTTGGTGTAGAGAAATGCAACTGATTTCTGTGCATTGATTTTATATCCTGACACTTTACTAAATTCCTGTACAAATTCTAGCAGTTTTGGAGTAGAGTCTTTTGGGTTTTCCACATATAGTATCATATCATCTGCGAAGAGTGATAATTTGACTTCTTCTTTGCCGATTTGGATGCCTTAAATTACCTTTTGTTTTCTGATTGCTGAGGCTAGGACTTCTGGTACTATGTTGAATAGCAGTGGTGATCATGGACATCCCTGCCGTGTTCCTGACCTTAGCAGAAAAGCTTTCAGTTTTTCTCCATTGAGAATGATATTTGCTGTGGGTTTTTCTTAGATGGCTTTGATGATATTGAGGTATGTGCCCTCTATCCCTACACTTTGAAGAGTTTTGATCAGGAAGGGATGCTGTACTTTGCCAAATGCTTTTTCAGCATCTATTGAGAGTATCATATGGTTCTTGTTCTTTCTTTTATTGATGTGTTGTATCACATTGACTGATTTGTGGATGTTGAACCAACATTGCAGCCCTGGAATAAATCCCACTTGGTCGTGGTGAATAATCCTTTTAATGTACTGTTGAATCCTATTGGCTAGTATTTTGGTGAGAATTTTCGCATCTGTGTTCATCAAGGATATTGGTCTATAGCTCTCTTTTTTGATGGGATCCTTGTCTGGTTTTGGGATCAAGGTGATGCTGGCCTCATAAAATGAGTTTGGAAGTTTTCCTTCCATTTCTATTTTTTGGAACAGTTTCAGGAGAATAGGCATTAGTTCTTCTTTATATGTTTGGTAGAATTCCCCCGGGAAGCCGTCTGGCCCTGGGCTTTTGTTTGTTTGGAGATTTTTAATGACTGTTTCAATCTCCTTACTGGTTATGGGTCTGCTCAGGCTTTCTATTTCTTCCTGGTTCAATTGTGGTAGTTTATATGTTTCTAGGAATGCATCCATTGTGCACATACTGTGTCACAAATCAGGTCTCAACAAAAACAGACAAATTACTCATACCATGCATATTTTCAGACCAGAATTCTATGACACTTGAAGTCAATCAGAAGAAAACATTTGGAAGGACCATAAATCCATGGAGATTAAAGAACATGCTACTGGAGAATGAATGGGTAAACCAGGAAATTAAAGAATTAAAAAGAAAAACCTGGATTTGATGAAGTTCAGAAATGTTCCTTCTATCCCTATACTTTGAAGCATTTTAATCAGGAATGGATGCTGGGTTTTGTCAAATGCTTTTTTTGCATCAATTGAGAGGACCATGTAATTCTTCTCTCCCCTCTTATTGATTAGTTCTATCACATTGATTGATTTGCAAATATTGAACCATCCTCGTAACCCAGGGATGAATCCCACCTGGTCATGGTAGATAATCTTTTTAATGTGCTGTTGGATCCTGTTTTCTAGGATCTTGCTGAGAATCTTAGCATCCATATTCATCAGTGATATTGGTCTGAAATTCTCCTTTTTGGTAGGGTCTGTGCCTGGATTGGGGGATCAGGGTAATACTGGCTTCATAGAAAGAGTCTGGAAGTTTTCTTTCTGCTTCAATTTTTTGAAACAGCTTCAGGAGAATAGGTGTTATTTCTTCTTTGAAAGTTTGGTAGAATTCCCCAGGGAATCTATCGGGTCCTGGGCTCTTGTTTTTTTGGGAGGTTTCTGATCACTGCTTCAATATCTTTATTAGATATCAATCTATTCAGGTTGTCAATTTCTTCCTGGTTCAATTTTGGAAGTTTATAGTTTTCCAGGAATGCATCCATTTCAGGTAGTTTGCTAAGCTTATTGGCATATAACTGTTGATAATAACTTCTGATGATTGTTTTTACTTCCTTGGTGATCGTAGTGATCTCTCCATTTTCATTCATAATTTTATTAATTTGGGCTTTCTCTATTTTCTTTTGGATTAGTGTGGCCAATGGTTTATCACTCTTATTTATTCTTTCAAAAAACCAGCTTCTAGTTTCATTGATATGTTCAACTATATCTCTGGCTTCTACCTCATTGATCTCAGCTCTAATCTTGATTGTTTCCCTTTTTTTGTGTGGAGTTGGTTTGATTTGTTGTTGATTCTGCAGTTCCTTAAGATGTAGAGACAGCTGGTGTGTTCTGGATTTTTCAATTTTTTTGAGGGAGGCTCAGATGGCTATGTATCTCCCCCTTAGGACCACCTTTGCTATATCCTATAGGCTATGGACCGAAATGTCTTCATTCTCATTGGTTTCCATGAATTGTTTCAGTTCTTCGTTGATCTCCTGGTTGATCCAAGCATTCTTCAGCAAGGTGGTCTTTAGCTTCCAGGTGTTTGAGTTCCTTCTGAACTTTTCCTTGTGATTGAGCTCCAGTTTCAAAGCATTATGATCTGAGAATATGCAGGGAATAATCTATCTATGAAAGACCCACAGAAAATATCATCCTCAATGGGAAAAAAGCTTGCAACCTTCCCCTTGAGATCAGGAAAACAACAAGGATGGCCAATCTCACCACTCTTGTTCAACATAGTATTAGAATTCCTAGCAAAAGCAATCAGACAACAAAGAGAAATATAATGTATCCAAATTGGCAATGAAGAAGTCAAACTCTCTGTATTCACAGATGATGTAATTCTTTATATGGAAAACCCAAAAGACTCCACCCCCAAACTACTAGAACTCATACAGCAATTCAGCAACGTGGCAGGATACAAAGTCAATGTACAGAAATCAGTGGCTTTCTTATACACTAACAATGAAAATACAGAAAGGGAAATTAGAGAATTGATTCCATTTACTGTAGTGCCAAGAACCATAAGATACCTGGGAATGAACCTAACCAAAGAGGTAAAGGATCTGTACTCGAGGAACTACAGAACACTCATGAAAGAAATTGAAGAAGACACAAATAGATGGAAGACCATTCCATGCTCTTGGATCGGAAGAATAAACATTGTTAAAATGTCTATACTGCCTAGAGCAATCTATACTTTTAATGCCATTCTGATCAAAATTCCACCGATATTTTTCAAAGAGCTGGAGGAAATAATCCAAAAATTTGTATGGAATCAGAAGAGACCACAAACCGCTAAGGAAGTGTTGAAAAACAAAAATAAAACGGAAGGCATCACGCTACCTGATTTCAAGCTTTAATACAAAGCTTTGATCACCAAGACAGCATGGTACTGGCATAAAAACAGACACATAGACCAGCAGAACAGAGTAGAGCGCCCAGATATGGACCCTCAACTCTATGGTCAAATAATCTTTGACAAAACAGGAAAAAATATACAGTGGAAAAAAGACAGTCTCTTCAATAAATGGTGCTGGGAAAACTGGACAGCTATATGTAGAAGAATGAAACGCGACCATTCTCTTACACTGTACACAAAGATAAACTCGAAATGGATAATAGACCTCAACATGAGACAAGAATCCATCAGGATCCTGGAGGAGAACATAGGCAGTAACCTTTTCCATATCAGCCACAGCAACTTCTTTCAAGATATGTCTCAAAGGAAACAAAAGCAAAAATGAACTTTTGGGACTTCATCAAAATCAAAGGCTTCTGCACAGCAAAGGAAACAGTCAACAAAACAAAGAGACAACCCACGGAAAGGGAGAAGATATTTACAAATGACAGTACAGGCAAAAGGTTGATATCCAGGATCTATAATGAACTCCTCAAACTCAAAAAACACAAAACTGATAATCATATAAAAAATGACAGAAGATATGATCAGATACTTCTCTAATGAAGACATACATATGACTATCAGATACATTAAAAAATATTCATCATCCCTAGCCATCAGGGAGATTCAAATTAAATCCACATTGAGATATCACCTTACAACAGTTAGAATGGCCTAAATTAGCAAGACAGGAAACTACATGTGTTGAAGAAGATGTGGAGAAAGGGGAACCCTCTTACACTGTTGGTGGGATTGCAAGTTGGTGCAGCCACTTTGGAGAAGTGTGGAGATTCCTTAAGAACTTAAAAATAGAGCTTATGCTTGAAGCTACTTGCAGCTTCAACTGCAGTTGCACTACATGGTATTTACCCCAAAGATATAGATGTAGTGAACAGAAGGGCCATCTGTACCCCAATGTTTATATCAGCAATGGCCATGGTCGCCAAACTCTGGAAAGAACCAAGATGATCTTCAAAGGATGAATGGATAAGAAAGATGTGGTCCATATACACTATGTGTATTATGTCTCTATCAGAAAGGATTAATATCCAACTTTTGTAGCAACATGAATGGGGCTGCAAGAGATTATGCTGAGTGAAATAAGTCAAGCTAAGAGAGTCAATTATCATATGGTTTCACTTATTTGTGGAGCATAACAAATAACATGGAGGACATGGAGAGATAAAGATGAGAAGGGAGTTGAGGGAAATTGGAAGGGCAGGTGAACCATGAGAGACTATGGATTCTGAAAAACAACCTGAGGGTCTTGAAGGATGGAGGGTGGGAGGTTGGGGGAACCAGTTTGTGTGTATTAGGGAGGGCACATATTGCATGGAGCTCTGGTTGTGGTGCAAAAACAATGAATACTGTTACACTGAAAAGAAATGAAAAACAAAAAAGATCCCATACAATTGATGAATTTATATCAATATGACTCTTTATCTTGATTAACAGTTGGCTTATGTAGTTGGCTGCTCCCATATTGGGGACATAAATATTTATAATTTTTACATCTTCTTGGTGGATAGAGACCTTAAGAAAGAAGTAGGGTCCTTCTGTATCTCTTACTACAGTTTTTACTAATTTATCTGATATTAGAATCACTACCTCAGCTTTCCTTTGAGTACTGTTGGTATGAAAGATGATTCACCATCCCTTCACTTTCAGTCTTGATGTATCTTTAGGTTAAAAATGTGTCTCTTATAGACAGCATATGGATGGGTCCTGTAATTTTATCCAGTATGCAACCATGTGCTATTTTATGGGAGCATTTAGGCTGTTCACATTGAGAGTGATTATTGAAAAGTAAGTTTTTATTGACACCATGTTGCCTGTGAAGTCCTTCTTTCTATAGATTGTCTCTGTAAGTTTCTGTTCTATGTCACCCCTGGGTTCTTTCTTCTTTTATAGAACCCCCCTTAATATTTTTTGTAGTGCTGGCTTCGTGGTCATGTACTCTTTCAAACCTTGTTGGTCTTGTAAGTTCTTTATTTATCCGTCCATTTTGAATGTCAGCCTTGCTGGATAAAGTATTTTTGGCTGCACGTTCTTCTCATTTAGTGCCCTGAATATGTCTTGCCAGCCCTCCCTGTCTTGCCAAGTTTCTGTGGAGAGGTCTGACATTATTCTGATGGACCTTCCTCTGTATGTTACATACCTCTTCCCCCGATCTGCCCTTGGGAACTCATATCTAATACTATTCGTGAATTTCACAACAGAGTGTCTGCAGGTCTTTTTAGGTTTGTTGATCTTAGGGGGTGTCTTTTCTGCCTCTAAGACATGAACACTTGTTCCACTCCCCAGATTGGGGAAATTTTCATCCATAATTTGTTCACATATATTTTCTAGCCTTTTCTCTTTCTCTATCCCCTGAGGGATCCCAAAAATTCTGACACTGGAATGTTTCATGGTGTCATTTATTTTGCTAATTCTGTTTTCATGGTTTCTAATCTATTTGTTCCAGACCTTCTCCTGATCCTTCTTCTCTATCAGTTTGTCCTCTAGATCACTAATTCTATATTCTGCCTCAGTTACCCAAGTTTTTTGAGTATTTAGATTAGATTGGATCTCATTGATAGCATCTTTAATATCTGACAGATTGGTTCTCACTTCTGCCTTTAGAGATTCTATGTTGTCACTAATTGTTTTCTCCAATCTAGCCATTGCCTGGATAATTGTTACCCTGAATTCCCTTTCTGACAGACTGTTTATGTCCACATCCAATAGTTCTGAGGGGAGAGAGCACAGTCTCTGAATTTTTCCTCTGTTGGATTTTTCTCCTCCTAGTCATTTTGGTGAAAGGTGGTTGAGGGGATGTATAGCTGAATATATCTACCACATCCAGGCAAGGTGTGCTCTGGAAAGTTTTGGAGCAATCAGAAATCACCACCAAAAAGAAAGAAAACAGAAAGAGAGAGAGAGAGAGAGAGGAAAAAAAAAAAAGAAAATCCAGCCAAAATGAGCCCCAAAAGTAAGATTTATAAGATATATAAACAATAATAAACAAACAAAAATACTGACAAAATTAAATAACAACAAGAAAAGAAGAACCCAGCCAAAATGAACTCCAAGAATAAGGTTTATATAATACCAGAACAAAAGCAAATATACAGAAACACTGGCAGAAGAATAAGAAGGAAGGGTGGTTATAAATCCTCAATGTTGGCAAGGAAGGTTATGTTGGTTCTTCTTGGGTGTATTGTGTTATCTTCATTAAAGGACTCAACTTTCCAGAGATACAGGGAAATTGAAACTGGTTTATATATTAGGGTAATATTTAGTCTGGAAAAATGATTACATTGAAGGTTCTATCTAACTATCTGTATTTCAAAAAGAAAAGAAAAAGAATCACAGATATATGTATGAAAAAAGTTCAAGTTAAAAAGTTATTATGGTGGGGTGCCTGGGTGGCTCAGTAGGTTAAAGCCTCTGCTTTCTGCTCAGGTCATGATCCCAGGGTCCTTGGATCGAGCCCCACGTTGGGCTCTCTGCTCCACAGGAAGCCTGCTTCCTCCTTTCTCTCTCTGCCTGCTTCTCTGCCTACTTGTGATCTTTGTCTGTCAAATAAATAAATAAAATCTTTAAACAAAAGTTATTATGGAATTATGTTGTATTGGGATTGGGAGGGAGACAAACCATAAGTGACTCTTAATCTCACAAAACAAACTGAGGGTTGCTGGGGGGAGGGGGTTTGGGAGAAGGGGGTGGGATTATGGACATTGGGGAGGGTATGTGCTTTGGTGAGTGCTGTGAAGTGTGTAAACCTGGTGATTCACAGACCTGTACCCCTGGGGATAAAAATATATGTTTATAAAAAATTAAAAGTAAAAAAAAAAAAAGATTTCACCAAGAAAATTTCTAGAAGCAATTGATGAATTTAGTAAAGTCACAGGATACAAAATCAACGTCAACATCAAAATCAACAAGAAATCAGTTGCATTTCTATATACCAATAATTCAGCAGAAAGAGGAATGAAGGAACTTATCTTATATTCAATTGCACCAAAAAACACAAGATACCTAGGAATATGCCTAACCAAAGAGGTGAAAGATCTGTACTCTGAAAGCTAGAACACTAAAGGAAGCAACTGAAGATGATACGAGGAAATTGGGCAACAACCTATACTTGTGGATTCAAAGAAAAATATTGTTAAAATTTCTATACTATCCAAATAAATCTACATATCTAATGCAATCCCTATCAAAGTAACATCAGCATTTTTCATAGAGATAGAGAAAGGATCCTAAAATTTGTATGGAACTACAAATACCCTGAATAGCCAAATCAGTCTTAAAAAAGAAAATCAAAGTAGGTGGCATCATGATCCCAGACTTCCAGATATATCACAAACCTGTATTGTTCAATATAGTATGGTACTGGCAAAGAAACAGATACATTGATTAATAGAACATAATAGAACACCAAGAAATGAACCCAGAACTATATGGTCAGTTAATCTTTGTCAAAGCAGGAAAAAATATCTTGATAGATGAAAGACAGTATCTTCAACAAATGGTGTTAGAGAGCAATACTCTTAAGACTGAAACTGACCCACTTTCTTACACCATACACAAAAATAAGTTCAAAATGGATGAAAGACCTAAATGTAAGACAGGAATCCATCAAAATCCTAGGGAAGAACACAGGCAATAACCCTTCTGACACTGGTCTTAGCAACTTCTTAGTAGAAAAGTCTTTGTAGGCTAGGGAAAGAAAAGCTAAAATGAACTCTTGGACTTCATCAAGTTAAAAAGCCTTCTCACAGCAAGGGAAACAATAAAAAAAAAAACTAAAAGAGAACCTCTGCAATTGGAGAAGATATTTGCAAATGACAGATTTGATAAAGGGTTAGTATCCAAAATCTAGAAAGAACTTATCAAACTCAGCACCCAAAAAATAAATAATCAAGTTAAGAAATGGGCAGAAGACATAAATAGACATTTCTTTTTCAAAGAAGACTTTCAGATGGCTAACATGCATGAAAAGATGCTCAACATCACACATCATTAAGAAAAACAAATCAATACTACAATGAGATATCAGCTCACACCTGTCAGAATGGCTAAAATTAACAACACAAGAACAACAGATGTTGATGAGAATGCAGAGAAAGGAAAACCCTCTTACCCTATTGGTGGAAATGCAAACTGGTGTAGCCAGTCTGAAAAAGTTATGGAGATTCCTCAAAAATTGAAAACAGAACAACCCTACGATTCAGCAATTACACTACTAGGTATTTACCCAAAGGATACAATAATACTGATTTGAAGGGACATGTGTTCCCCAATGTTTATTATAGCATTATCAATAATAGTAACATTGTGGAAAGAGTTCATGTGTCCATTGACTGAAGAATGGATAAAGGTGAGGTGATTAGATAGATAGATATAGATATAGACATAGATATAGATCATATATCATATAACTCAGCCATCAAAAAAAATGAAATCTTGCCATTTGCAATGACATGGATGATGCTAGAGTGCATTATGCTAAGCCAAATAAGTCAGTCAGAGAGAGAAAGATACCATATGATTTCCCTTGTGTGTGGAGAGGCAAATCATGAAACAGACTCTTAACTATGGAGACCAAACTGAAAATTACATGGAGAGGTGGGCATGGGAATGGGTTAAATGGGTGATGAGTATTAAGGAGGGCACTGGTGATGAGCACTGGGTGTTGCATGTAAGTAATGAATCTCTAAATTCTACTCTGAAACTACTATACTATATGTTAACTAACGGGTTCTTAAATAATAACTTGAAAAATAAAATAAAGTCACAAACTTGCATTTTACCTTAATGGTTGTCTTCTAGTCAATGCAGTTTTCCATGTGGAAGAAGGCATGTGTTGGGTTCATCCTAGGAAGCTGGATGCCATGACATCCCATTCTTTTGCACCCTGGCTCCAAGCCATTCTCCTCTGGACTTTGGAGATGAATTGGTGTTGAAATTTATGGAAAGAATGAATCCATCCTGAAATTCAGCTTTCTGATCACAGGCTGTCCTAGCCTCTTGACACTGTGACCAACCATTTCTTGTCTCCCATGTAAAATCTCCAGTCTTACTGGCCAGTCTGTGGGTTTTCTTTGGAGGCCTTGGGCAAAAAAAAAAAAAAAATATATTCTCAACATCTGCCTCTCTTTTTAGCAATCACTAGGCAAATCTATAAAATTAGGAAGATCCAACTGAAGTCATAATTATTCATTTTACCTTCTTCTTCACTCCTGCAGGTGTGGGGGGGAGGGGTTTTGTGACAGGGATCTTGAAACTTCTTCTGGGGCACTTCAGGTGGAACGTTAATGCTCTTAAAATGAATGAAGGTTAAATGTGGCCTGTCTTTTGAGGGAGCAAAATGATACCAGAAAGACCCAGTAATAGTCCCTTTCTTAAGCATGGACTCTGCCATAAGGCCCCAGGCCCAGCAAACTGGTATCGGACAGGCTTAGGGAGCAAGGGAGCTAAAGCAAGAGGCCTACTTGACCCAGTAGAAGGTGAGGACTTTGGTCTACAGCTCAGCCATATCTGAAAGAAGCATATTCAAATGAGTGGTGAGCGTCTAGCACTGAGAAGTGAGTGAAAAGTGAGCAAAAAGCAGTGACACTTTCTTCCTAGGCTCTTCCCCAAAGAGCTCCAGATCACTGAGCCAGAAGGCTTTTTCTCAATTCTCCTTGCACTCATTTGACTTCAGTCCCTCCCCTCAGTAGGATGTCTGAGGCCCCAAAATATGGGAAATTGGCTACTGCCAGTGGGATGAGGGCAGGGTGTGTCAAAAGATACCGTTTTTTTTTTTTTTTTTTTTTTTTTACTTATTCCTTCTGTTCTCATCAGAGCTTTAGTTAAGACACCCCTGTTGTAACCCTACAAACACACACACACACACACACACACGTACACACCACCTGCCTTCAAGGCAGAGAAGTAGAGTAAAGAAAGCATCAGAAAGTGAAAGGAATGCCAAGGAAATTGCTGTAGGCTGATATGGCTAATTCTGTACAACTTACACCCAACTTCAGTATCAATGTGGATGGGACTGGAGGAGATTATGCTGAGTGAAACAAGTCAAGCAGAGAGAGTCAATTATCATATGATCTCACTTGTGAAGTATAAGAATTAACATGGAGGACATTAGGAGAAGGCAAGGAAAACTGAATTGGCAGAAATCAGAGGGGGAGATGAACCTTGAAAGACTGTGGACTCTGAGAAACAAACTGGCGACTTTGAAAGGGAGAGGAGTGGGGGGGGGGGTTAGATGAGCCTGGTGGCAGGTATTAAGGAGGGCACATATTGTATAGAACACTGGGTGTGGTGCATAAACAATGAATCTTGGAACATTGAAAAAAATAAAATAACATTTTTTAAAAAGACCAAATTGAAAGACACAGAGTCTGAGACAGAAATACAAACAAAAATTCAAGTAGCCTGACAAAGAGAAAGACATCAAGGAAGAGACACTGAGTCTGAGAAGGAGGTGGAATAGAGACCCATTGAGTCTTTTATCAGCAGATCCCTCCATAGCAGCTTGATCTAGGCTGGCTTATAGTTTCTGGAGAACTTGGCAGAATAGACTTAGAGCTCTGTCAAACCAATATCCTCAAGTTGAACCAGCTCTGGTGCCCTGGAGAGCATAGGCATTCTATGGTGGCTCCACTTTTTATCACTATGTCATCTAGAAGAAAACTGAACAGTGAAGTAGCTATGCTAGATAAACTGACTAAAACCCATTCAACACTTAATTCTAAATCTTTTCAATGCCAAAATGAAATGATGGAGAATAGAGGGTGGAATTTCTGTTAGGAAAAAAAAAATCTTGAAGAAAATGTTTACTGTCACCTTTTTCATGCATAACTTCAGATATTTTCCCCTTAAATATAAACTTGTAGTCATTTTCACAGCACATGCAAACACACATACACACAAAAAAATGCTTATTGTAAAATTTTTCTTCCAGCCACCAAAGCTTATTAAAACATCAAGAGACGTTCTAGCTAGTCCCTAGACAAGGAGAGAGAAATAAGGATGTGTGTGTCAGTAAAAATTACTGTAAAGTTTTAGGCTTGCCGAAATGGAAAGTAATGACTAGGTTTCAGTTTAAACTAGGGACTACAATCTGAGAATGGAAATCAATTGTGAAGAGCGATACAGAGTTATTTAGTATTTAATAAAAAGCTATATTCTAAACCGCCTGATCCAATTCTTTTCCAAAGACTCACTGGCTTAATACCTTGAAAAATTCATTAATTACTTACCGTTAGAGATATGAATGTGCACAATTTAAATAACTCTGGATTCACATTGATAAAATCTAAAAATATAGGGGCACCTGGATGGCTCAGTTGTTAAGGGTCTGCCTTCAGCTCAGGTCATGATCCCAGGGTTCTGGGATTGAGCTCCATATAAGGGTCCCTGCTCAGTAGGGAGGCTGCTTCTCCCTCCCCATTCCCCCTGCTTGTATTCCCTCTCTTACTGTGTCTCTTTCTTTCAAATAAATAAATAAAATCTTAAAAAAATATAAATACATGTGTATTTCAACTATGTATCAACCTTTTTTTAGGTGCTGTCAAGTGAGTCAAGTTTTAGGCTGGAGGTACCAAGTCCAAAGTTTAAGTGGCAATTACTTAACTGCCTTCACGGAGATGATTTAGTCAATCCTCTAATTCAGCAGTGACTGGAGTGAGTTGCCTCCAGGGTATACAGAATGGTCTGTTGGACCCAGTTTATTAAAGACAAGCTTTCATTTGCCAACACATATAAACCAGTGCCTTTGCTCATCTTTCATGCTCTCCTTCTTTCCCAGTAATTAAAACATGATTTATTTCATGATTTTATAATTAAATTAAAACATGATTTATTTCATGATTTTATTCCAGTGCTTGCTCTTTTGTATCTTTCTTTTTTTTATATATTTTTAAAATTTATTTATTTTCAGCATAACAGCATCATTTTTTTCACCACACCCAGTGCTCCATGCAATCCGTGGTCTTGCAAGGTTGTCTTTAGCTTCCAGGTGTTTGAGTTCCTTCGGAACTTTTCCTTGTGATTGAGCTCCAGTTTCAAAGCATTGTGATCTGAGAATGTGCAGGAAATAATCTCAGTCTTTTGGTATCGGTTGAGCCCTGATTTGTGACCCAGTATGTGGTCTATTCTGGAGAAGGTTCCATGTGCACTTGAGAAGAATGAGCATTCTGTTGTTTTAGGGTGGAATGTTCTGTATATATCTATGAGGTCCATCTGGTCCAAGGTCAATGCTCTTGTTTCCTTATTGATTTTCTGCTTCGATGATCTGTCTATTTTTGAGAGAGGCATGTTAAGATCTCCAACGATTAGTGTATTCATATCAACATGACTCTTTATCTTGATTAACAGTTTTCTTATGTAATTGGCTGCTCCCATATTGGGGGCATAGATATTTACAATTGTTAGATCATCTTGGTGGATAGCCCCTTTAAGAATGATGTAGTGTCCTTCTGGATCTCTGACTACAGTCTTTAGTTTAAAATCTAATTTATCTGATATGAGAATCACTACCCCGACCTTCTTTTGAGGCCCATTGGCTTAAAAAATGCTTCTCCATCCCTTCACTTTCAGTCTGGGTGTATCTTTAGGTTCAAAATTGGTCTCTTGTAGTCAACATATGGATGGGTCCTGTCATTTTATCCAGTCTGCAACCTTGTGCCATTTTATGGGAGCATTTAGGCCATTCACATTGAGGGTGATTATTGATAGATATGTTTTTATTGACATCGTGTTACCTTTAAATCTTTCTTTCTGTAGATTATCTCTATATTTCTTTTCAATGCTATTCTTTGGCTTTTTCCTCCTTTAAAGAAGCCCCCTTAATATTTCCTGCAGTATCTGCTTAGTGGTTGCATAGTCTTTTAAGCCTTGCCGGTCCTGGAAACTCTTTATCTCTCCATCCATTTTGAATGTCAGTCTTGCTGAATAAAGTATTCTTGGCTGCATGTTCTTCTCATTCAGTGCCCTGAATATATCTTGCCAGCCCTTTCTGGCTTGCCAGGTCTCTGTGGACAGGTCTGACGTTATTCTGATGGGCTTTCCTCTGTACGTAAGGATCTTCTTTGTCCTAGCTGTTTTCAAGAGGTTCTGCCTACAATTATAATTCTTCATTCTTACTATTAGGTGTCTCGAGGACTTTCGAGAATCTGTAATCTTAAGGGGAAATCTTTTGGCCTCTAGTACATAAACGCTGGTTCCATTCACGAGATTTGGAAAATTTTCATGAAGAACTTGTTTTACTATATCTTCTATACTTCTTTCTTTCTCCTCCCCTTCAGGGATTCCAATAATTCTGATGTTGGAACGTTTCATGGCATCATTTATTTCCCTGATTCTGTTTTCATGGCTTCTAAGCTGTTTGTTCCAGGCTTCCTCCTGATCCTTTCTCTCTATCTGTTTGTCCTCCAGATCACTGATTCTATCTTCTGTCTCAGTTACCCTAGCATTGAGAGAATTTAGATTAGATTGGAACTCATTGAGAGCATTGTAAAGCTCATCCCTAATAGCTTTCAGCTCTTCCCTAATATTGAAAACATGATCTCTGGTCGTTTTCAGTTCTGCCCTAATCAATTCCGTTTGGTCACCCATGGCTTTCTCCAACCTAGCTATTGCCTGGATAATTGTTAGCCTGAATTCTCTTTCTGACATATTGTCTATGTTGATAGCCATTAGCTCTGTTTCAGAAGGCCCATCCTCTGTATTTTTCTTCTGTTGGGCATTCCTCCTCCTAGTCATTTTGGTGAGAGATGGCTGAACGGGTGTAGCTTGGTGTATCGACTGTGGTGCAGTCAAGGTGCACCCTGGAATGCTTCTGAGCAATCAGGGTTCCCCACCCAAATGAGAGGAAAAAGAAAAGGAAAAGGAAAAAAAGAGAGAGGGAGAGAGACAGGAAAGAAAGGTGAGATAAAAGAGAAGGTTTAGCCCAAATGGGCACCAAGGTAAGATTTATGAAGTATACAAACAGACACAGACCAACAAAAAGACTGATAAAAGTATATGACAAGAGAAAAAAATAATATATATATATTTGCATATGTATATATGCAAATAAAGGAAGAACCTCGTCAAAAAGAACCCTGAGTGTAAGATTTATATACTATCAGGACAAACACAAAAACACAGAAATACTGGTGGAAGAAAAAGATGGGAGAGTGGTTGTAAATTCTCAGTGTGGGTGAGGAAGTTTGTTTTGATTCTTCCTGGATGTATCTTGATATCTTTGTTAAAGGACTCAACTTTCCTAAGATAAGGGGAGATTAGGAATTGGTTTACCTATAGGGGTGACATTGATTGGGGAAAGGGGATTACCTTGAAGTTTAACTCTATATGAATATTAGAAAATAAAAATTAAAAAAAGGAATAAACTAAACTAAACTAAAATTTAAAAAAAAGAAATTTAAAAAATAGAAATGCAAAAGGAAAACACAGGTGTATGTATCAAAAAGTTCAGGTTAGAAGGTTATTATGGAATTTGATGTACTGGACATCTCACTGTGACGGTAAATAGGTTAAAAATTTATCTATATAATAATAAAAAATTAACTATATAAAAAAATGAGCCAGAATAGTGGGATCGAATTAATAATAAAAATTGTCCTATGAAGTAGTGGCGGTTGTTCTCTTGTCGTCTTTTCTTTTTTTTTTTTTTAACTTTCCAGGTTGGTTTTCTGGGGGAGGGGCCTTCCACGCGGGTTTTCAGTCCCTGAAGTTCTCTCAGCTAAGTCCTCCCGCCCCTCTCAAGGGGGTGGGCTCTGAGGAAACTGGTTTTTTCAGGCTTTTGTTCTCTGGAGGTTTTATATTTGTTCACTTTTGTTTTTCTCTCTTGCCTTGACCACTTTTGATGGTTTTTGTAGGTTTAGAGGAAAGCAAACTTCACCCTGACCTCCCTCTCAGACAGTAGCCTCAGTCTGGCTGCAGAGCCCATATAAATCCCTTCTTGGCCTCTGGTAGAGCACGTTCCCAGTCGCGGTCCCTGGGGACTCAGGATTTTTTGCTTGTACCCAAAACCATGGCAGTGGCGGCTGTCTGGGCAGCTCCAGACTGCCAGAGAAGTTCCAAGCAGTGATCACACACTGAGATATTCCTGCTGGCCCGGGCTGGGAGCGCCTGGTCTTTCCTGTCCGAGAGCACCCGGCGGGCGTTTGTGTGCACCTCTCTCAGGGGAGGGCGCGGGGCAAGACTGGGACTCTGATGGCATGGCGGGGCACTTGCATGGGGACTGTAAAAAGGCTGTGCTTCTGTTGGCTGGCGAGGTTCCCAGTCCCTCACGGGAGCCAGGCGCCAAGCACTCTCAGGCGCTCTGGTGGTTCAGGGACTGAGACCTGGTTTCTCTGCTGCACTCTCTCTGGCTCTGCATCAGGGGTGGCTGTCCTGGGTCTGGGGACTTAAGCCCCGACCCCAACACCCCGATTCCTGCAATTTCCCCACGGTGATCCTTTGCTCTTTTTGAGTGCTTTCTACTAGACTCCCGAGTTAATGCTGGTCCCCAGGCGCAGGGCACTCTCGTATTGGGATATTACTTTCCAATGGGTCGCCTCTGGCGGCTCCTCCCCCTTGTGAGTAAGAGTTCAAATAAACCATATATCCTTTAAGGCACATCTATATACTCTTTACCTATATTTATCAATTTATCTATCTATTTTAAATAGATCTGATGTGTGTTAACCACGAATTTATTTTTGCTTCAAGTGATAAATTCTGTGTTTCTGGTTTTAACTTTTTTTTTTTTGTAATTCAAAATCAACACTTTACTGTAAGTATTTTCCAATTATCAAATTTTTTAAAAAATTATCCTTCTTTCTAAAGTGGGTACTTATGAGCCCCAGAGTCTCCCTCCCTCCATGTCCCATGTGGGTTGAAAGTCTCTTATAGAGGTTTGTGGGTGTTCTCATTAAAACAGAAAGTACTCAAAAGTGACTCCCAGCTGTGGAAAATTAATTACTGACATAAATGTATCTCCCTCATGCCCCCAGTACCTGATACTCCAGTACTCCAGTGCTCCAGCAGCTGAACAGATTGCAAAACTGTTTCTGTGGCTTGCAAAAATTTTTCTCTCAAATAAAAGTAAACAGAAATTAACTACACTTTAGTCTAGTACACATGAGGGAGAGCTGAGCTCCATTTATCCCAGTTATTTCATTGGATAGATACTGAAATGCGAATGGAAAAAGTTTCGATTACAAAATAAGAAGTCCTAGATGACTGAGTTAGGTGTGTGTAATAAATATTGAGGAATAAATTTATCCTAAAAAAGGAAGTTATGTCCCAAGATATGGTGTTTATCTTATTTAAAATATTACATCATACAGCGAATAGTCTGAAATACTAGAATGGACGTTGCAACAAACATATTTTGCCTTATTTTCCCAGAAACTTGGCTTAAAAAACAAAACAAAACAAAACAATTAATCAAAACCTTCCTTTGCTACACAACATAATTTCCCGCTTTTTAGCAATAAAGTGAGCAATCATTCAAAAGCAAAAAAAAAAAAAAAAAAAAAAAAAAGTCCATAATAGGAGACACTAATGCAAGTGGTACATTGTGATTAACACTCTAAATTTAACAAATGAACTCTTGACTTTTCTGTTTCTGAGCTGTGTCTTTTAGCTAATAACATATAATAGATTAAAAAAAAAAGTTTCTTCTGAATAAGGAAGGATGGGAAAATGCATTAATATCATCCCCCTCCCCTCAAATGGCTGCAGAAAGAAAAAAATGCTCATGAAGATGTGGTTAAGATCACATTCAGACTTGGCTGTTTTTCAGCTCAAGTGCTTTGTACATTGTGCTTCATTCTGCCCCTGAAGGTTAAGGGTAGTGTCTTTCCCAGCCCTGCATGGTAAGTAGTGGATAATTGGTTATTGAACCAAACCGTTCAGCAGCATTCAGGCTGCAATTAACCCTTTGCCATATCATCAAAATCATACCCAATCGCCTAATTGCCTGAAAATTACTTTCCTATGGATCAGCTGGACATGCTTTCACCCCACCCCATTCAACCACCACCACCATTATCACCTCACACTTGTACAGAAGGAACTGAAACTAACAGGCCACAAGAAATTGTTTATTGTCAAACTCTAGTACTGGTATACTATTAGTTCATTCAGTTTCCATCCTATTTTTAACAGAGTTGGATGGACTTTAAATGTTCTTTGAACAAACATGTCAGAGGAGAACAGGAGAAACTTTCTAAGCAAATACAAATATCTTTAGTTAGGACGTAGTCCGCCAAAGAGTCCAGGGATGCTTGATTTCTTATTTCTGATGAAAAGTGGCAGACGAACTCCCATGCACACAGGCAGACATCTCATATCTACATGCACAGACACGCTCCTTGAAAGTGGTAGACAACTCTCTTCCTGACACACACAAAAAGATTTGCTTACCCAATTTAAGGAAAAGTAAAACCCAGCCCAGGAATATATTCCAGGAGACACACATTATTTGAGCCCAACATTCTGAGGTGCAGCGTTGTTGGGAACAAAATTCATGTTGATGTTTGCTGGTGGCCCTGGAGTCCTTAGGTTGTCTTTGATGACTAAGACATATGAGTAAGAAGAGGCTGTGTATAGGAATATTGGGCTCCAGGAGAGGCAGAGCTTGAAGGCCCAGGTTTACTCTGAGCATTGACAGTGGGCATCTGAGAGGCTCCTGCCCATGCTGGCCCTTGCATCCCCACCTGGATAGACAGGATAGACTAGAACATGATCCACTCAATTTGAGACATAACTCTAGAACAAAATTGTCCAGAAAGCTTGCACTCCTCTACTTTTCCACGGTTGCTGTAAAGCAAAGGACCCAGATATACTTCTCTGAATCTGGTTCGATAATATTTGGACTTTGGTTGGAAAAGTGGCCTTTCATGAAGGATTATTTCACATAGCTTTGAGTTTCACAATTCACTGTTAAAGAGCAACATTTTGTATCCCTCTACCCTTTCCTGCCATGCATAACCCTCTCTCCACCCACACCCCTACCCCACCCCCACCCCTCCTCCTTCCTCTGTCAGACTCTGAATTGTCCTTCATGATGGTTTTATTTGTTTGTTTGTTTTTATATATACCTTAACAGTTTCCAAAACAAACAGTGGACCCTGTGACCAGCCTGGTATTTACTCAGTAGTATGCAACAGTATCTCCCAATCCAAGCCGCCTGAGCAGCTATTGGAGGCAGGTCGGCTCCCTAAAAGGCCTGAGCTTGCCAATCTCTGCGCATTTCCAGGTCCTGGATTCAGTGATTTGACGTCTGATGGTCTGCACATGTCCACTGGGAGAGAGGAAACCACAAAGGGAAGAGAGATTAGAATCCAGAGGACTTTGGCTCCAGTTTGATCTTCCTCTACTTTCATTCTGTCTATTCAAAGGGGAAAAAGAAAAAAAATATATATATATATATAATACACACATACACTTTCTCTTTCTTTCTTTCTTTGACTCTCGATTCAGAAACGGTTTTTCTAATTTGGAGGTTTTCCTGCTTTTCCTCCTTGCCCTGTCCTCTGCACCCTCCCTCCCTCTCCCTCCCTAACTGAGCTCAGGTTGAAACTTTGCATTGCACATTCCCTTCACCCCCTCCTGGGATGGCTCTGAGCTCTCGGGCACTTGCCTTCTCTGTGGAAGCCTTGGTGCAGAGACCCGGGAAAAGAAAATTGCAAGACCCAAGAGAGGAGACTCAGCCTGAGTTGCTGGAAAAGGAGGGTGGAGAGGAGGAGAGAAAGAGAAGAGCCGCAAGGGAAAAGAGTCAGCAGCCCGGTAAGTATTCCTACGGCAGCCCCCAAACCCTGAGCCTGCTACCAGAGAGCATGCTGTCCTGCAAATCTCAGCTCCACTCCCGAAGCTGAGAGAGGGCTGCTAGCCCTCACTAGGATGCTTTGGTCCAGCTGGATGGCCACATTTGGGACCATGGAGACACCTCGGTCACTTGGTTATAGGGGAAGCTTCAGAGCTTCCAGATTCAGTGCGTGTTGCTGTCGTTCATTTGCGGTGAAGGGGAGCTTCCCTGTGGTTTGTGAAGTTACACTCTGCAACCTCCCAGGCTGTGAGAGCCAGATGGTAGCTGTTTCTCCGGGTAGGAAGCAGGCAGGCATTTAGATTGGGGCAGGGGGATTCAGCCTCAGGGTCCAAAATCTCAAGAGAATAAGGATGGGCAAATTTGAAGAAGGACAGGAACCTTTTCCAGGACGCGATCTGGGTCCCTTTCTCCCCATCTGGAGGCCACAGAGGGTGTTGTGGGGAACTTGAATATACGCTTCCAAGGTTCCCAGAGAAGCAGTGGGGCCAGTCTACTCCAAGACAGGTATCAGTGAGAAGGGGACGCAGGAACTTCGAACCTCTGTCAAACCTCTGTCAAACTCTTGGTGTCTCTGTGTCCAGCAGAAAAGCGACCCAAGACCGAGCCCTCAGCAACTGCTTTCTCTGGCTATAGCAGCAGCGACAGTGATAACAACAGCTGCAAAAATCTGGAAGAGAAAGATGCTATCCAAATGGAACTTCAAGGATCAGAACTGTGGAAGAGATTCCATGACATTGGGACTGAGATGATCATTACAAAGGCTGGCAGGTTCGGCTCTGTACAAGATGTTCAAAGAACGCACACAGTAGGAAGTCATAAGATGCGGTGCCTCCAGCTTCATACTCTATATCTGTCCTTGTCATCCCACAGGTTTTAGAAAGTCACGTCCTCTCAATAAATCGCACTATTAGTGGCTCAGATTTTCTTTCTTGTAGGCAGTGACTTCAAGAAATTCTCCTTAAAGCCTCACAGTTATCAGTGGACAAAAACCCAGCCTACCATCCCAACCGAGCCTGGGGTAATTTGAAGTGGGCTTTTTCTGCTTTCACCTTTTGCTTTGGGGCAGCATCACATCAGCTGGGTTATTATTTATTTATTTATTTATATTTTATTATTTTTTTTTACATGAATCCTCTTAGTTTCAGTCTTTCCCAAATCTGCCTTACAGAAAGTACCATTGACACTGAGGGCCCAGGCACAGTTTTTTTTTTCTCTCTACTTTCTCTTACAAGGCTTTTTATTAGTGGTGATGGTAGGGAGTGGGGTGGACAAAGCCTTGTGGTAAGAATATTCTGCTCCACACAGCAATCCTGAACTTGTTCAATCAAGCATACAATCAACAATCTTTCTCCATGTAGCAAATATTATTCCTGGAATCTGTCCTATAATGAGGAAGGTATTGTGAATATCTTCATTTTTCCCTTGTCTCCCCACCCCATCCCACTCCAAATGTCTCTAAAAGCATTAGGTCAGTGGCCGTTTTCTTTCCCACAGGCGGATGTTCCCCTCTGTTCGAGTCAAAGTGAAAGGGCTGGACCCAGGGAAGAAGTACTATGTGGCCATCGACGTGGTGCCAGTAGATTCCAAGCGTTATAGGTAACCAGGCCAAAAGAAGGATACCCCAGACCAAGTCTGGGAATGAGGATACTTATGGAACCCGAGAATGTTATATGGAAAACTCTACCATGGGAGTGGTGGTGAAATTGCTCTCCTGTGGACTTTGGGAGTTGAATATTCTCACTCAAATGGAGGTTCAGACTGAGAGGAGCAGTCTTGCTCCTCTTTCCTCTCACTCCTGGAACAGGTGCCAGTTTGTGTTTCAATGTACTCCACATCATTTACCTACCCACCACTCTGGCCTTGGCTGTGCCAACTGCAGAGGGTATGGACTCAGGAAGTTAAGAGGTTGTTTGAAGGGATTTAGAGAGAAGTGACTGTGCTTCTGGGGCTGCACTGGGCTCTGGGTTGTGCTACTTTGGCATCAGGGTCCTGGAGTGATGTTCTGATTTATCATCTAATGCTAATTTAACAGTTACCATATTTAGGTGTATCAGTTCTTCCTTCTTTAGCTTCTCTTCTGAAGCGGCAGCTGGGTCCTAGAAATTACAAATAACCTTTCTTTTTGAATCAGGCTCTCTAATAGAGCAGGCTAATAGTGTTCAAATTGATCTAAAGCCAAGAGGTCTCTCGGGCGTAGCATTCCAGACGTGCAGCTAAGCACTTGGCTTAGAGGCAATGGGGTTGTGCAGGAGCCACTCTTACTCAGGCTGTGAGCATTCCACTGAAGTGGATATCTAGCCTTTCTAAGAGAGAGCACGCATGATGCCCAGGGCTGGATTTGAGGGGCAAAGAGAAAGCACAGCTCAAGAACCTACTGGAGATGCAGTTTGTAAATAGAACAAGTGACTTGCTTCTTGCGTTTGAGCTGGCTTGGGAATGCAGTGCACAATTGAGTGGTTGATATTGGAAACAGGGTGAAATCAGCCCTGAGGCCTCATGGGCTAGAGTTGCAGGTGGTGTTCTGATGTGAAGCCTTGTTGGTGAAAGGGCTTTGAGGGCCACTGGCCGAGGTGGAGGTGGATTGGACAGACACGTTATGCTCTCTTTTGCTTTTTCTCTGACTGATGCTTCTGGCTTGAGCCATGAGGGTTTTTAAACTGTCTCTATACAGCAAAGTGGATTAGATCAATTTCTGTGGCTGTTTCCGTGAGGAAATACAAACCAGACTCTGAAATCCCATGATGTTATACTTGCCCTGGAACTTCATTACATTTTAATGGCATGTGTTTGTATATGGTTTGCTTTTTATCTCTGAACGCCCTTTGGAAATCAAGTTGGATCTTCTTTGGGATTAGGAGGCAAACCTTGGCCGGTGTCATTAGGACTAGATCCAGCAGGCTTCCTCACATGCACCTGGCTTTGGCCCATTGCACCTAAAGCCACACTCTCTGCTTTTTTTAGGTATGTGTACCATAGCTCACAGTGGATGGTAGCTGGGAATACAGACCACTCATGCATTACTCCCAGGTTCTATGTTCACCCACACTCACCCTGCTCTGGAGACACCTGGATGCAGCAGATCATCAGCTTTGATCGCTTGAAACTCACCAACAATGAGATGGATGACAAAGGCCATGTAAGTGTTTGAAATCCTTTGTCTTGAGGAGGGGATGGAAGTGTCAAGGCATCATCAGCCTGCATGTTACCCTGGAGAGGTGTAAAATGCTTCTCCCGGATGGTCCTTAGGAACTGTTCAAGTTCTGGGCTTGTGACCAAAGTAGCTCCTACGACCTTTGTTTGGCATCTGAGAGTGCTGGGGTTTGGGAAGGGTGAATGAAAGGAGTTTGAAGATCAAATGAGATTTGTTTAAGCCATAAATCCTGGTCTGAGAGTGTGGAAGGGAATGCACTTCGTGGAGTTCTCTTGCATCTCAGACTCCAGGGCAATCGCTGTGGGCTCTGATTGCCTTCTTCTAGATGAGCACCTTCTGTCTGGCATGGTATGACAGAAATCCCCTCCACAACTCACTTGTGAAAGAAGTTATTTATAGGTTACCTGGATCTGAGTCTTATTCTCATATGCATCTTCCCCCTGCCATGCCTGGCCTTGCCCTGGGCCAGCCACAAATAAAGAGATGGAGGACCCCAGGATTAAGAAGTGGGGTATGTCCTATGGCTCCCCTTCAGTTAACATAAGCCCAGGGAACTTCTAGCAGGCAGTCAGATCCAGGGGACATCACATGGTTGTCCACACTTAGAAGCAATAAAGGGTCTCATCTGGAAATGGAATCATGGCTGCCTATTGTTGCTGTGATACTCCTATCTGGAAACCTCTTAGCCCTGAGCATGTCTGTCCAGAACTAAGTGTCAAAGAAAAGTCCTTGTGTGTGGCTAACCTATCCTTTCTGGTTTAGCCTCACTTTTGCATGTGGGCATGTTGGGGGTGCCAATGAGAGGAAACCAGTGTTGTAGAGGGGAAGCCACTTTCTAGGAAAACATTTGATGATTTCTCCTCCAGATCATTCTGCAGTCCATGCATAAGTACAAACCTCGTGTGCATGTGATGGAACAGGACAGCAAGGTTGACCTGTCCAGGATTCAGTCCCTACCCACTGAAGGGGTTAAAACATTCTCCTTTAAAGAAACTGAGTTCACCACAGTGACAGCTTACCAAAACCAGCAGGTAAGGGCAACTTGATCCTGGGAAAGCAGAGCTGGCTCCAGAGGGACTTTCTGGATGGCAGCAAGCTGCATTATATGGATTGAATTTTCCACAACTAAAAAAATATTATAGTCATATTGCATTGTCATCAAAGCAAATTTGATTATGAATTGTGTGGAAAAGGAGAAAAGAGAAAGGAAAGCAGAACAAAGTGCCAGGGGAGAAAGGAGGTAGCCATTCCAAATTCAACTTAACAATATGCTTGTATTAATTGAATGTGCCAAATTACACATTGAAGTGTTTTGTGGTTGTTGTAACCATTAAAAGCAATGGTGAGTGTTATTACTGAGGGCACTGACTTTATCTTTATCTTTTTCTCTCTTCTTCTTTTTTTTAATCTATAGATTACCAAACTGAAAATAGACAGGAATCCTTTTGCGAAAGGTTTTAGAGATCCCAGAAGAAGTAGGTAAGCAACATAACACTCATATCTAATATTTATATAGCACTTTCCACAAGTATTACAGATAAGGTAACTGTGGCTCAGAGACTCCGAGGTCCTAAGTTTTGTAACTGGTACGTAGTAGGAAAAGAATGTAGTGTTTTGTCTCTAAAATCTTGCCTCCTCTTTTCCTCTCCCAATCCACTTTCAAGATTATCATATGATCTCCCTGATATGAGGAATTTGAGAGGCAGAGTGGGGGATTTGCAGGGTAAGGGAAGGAAAAAATGAAACAAGATGGGATCGGGAGGGAGACAAACTGTGAAACACTCTCAATCTCACAAAACAGAGGGTTGCTGGTAGGAGGGGGTTAGGGAGAGGGTGGTTGCCTTCTGGTCACTGGGGAGAGTATGTGATATGGTGAGTGCTGTGAAGTGTGTAAGCCTGAGGATTCTCGACCTGTACCCCTGGGGCAAATATTATATATTCATTAAAATAAAACAAAGATATCACTTATTCTAGATCCCTGAGGTTTTTATTCAGGGAATTATTACTGTGAATTTTATTCAGCAGTCTGGCTATAAGCAATGAAATATATTATATTTCAGATATTGACCCCTAAAAACTGTATTAAGATAACTTAAAAGTTTACATAAATCATTATTTTCAGGAATTGAATTCTGGACTTGCTGAAAGTTGAATCTATTTTTCAGGGTTGTATTGGATAGGCTTTTAGAGATCTACCCGTGGAGGCCTTCTGCCACTCTGGATTTTAAAACTTTTGGTGCAGACACACAATGTAAGAAAAGTTTTATTAATGTTTACTTTTAAATGTTAATGAAGTAACAATAGTCAGAGCCTCTGTAGTAAATATTATACAAGGGGATAAGTTCCTGCCAGAGAATGCGGGTTTACAAGATAGTTGGTGTATATTTAACTTGATGAGAAAGTAAGAGGCAAAAAGAGGGGGAAACTGGCATGAAGGAGAACAGAGCCGTGGTAATGGTGGATTTATTGACTTCAGTCTTCTTAAGTTATCACATATCCTGAGATCTCCAAATCTCACCTGGATTCTTCAGCAACTCACTATCTCACATTCTTTGGAATCTGCCTGTGGTACATGTGTGGCCTTATTTGCAAATACATTAGATATCGAAATAAATATGTTTCTCATAAACTTTCCACACATGTTAAAATGACATCCATTAAATTTTACCATCACTTAGTTCTAATTTTCCTTTTACTGTAAGTAAAGAAAATAAATATTGAAAACAACACTAAGTCATCACAATTAGTTTAATTGCCACAAGCATTAAAAATATTTGCAAGGTAGTTTTTATCAGGTAATGCATTACATGATTAAATAATAATAATAATTAGACAATGCAAGCTTTCTGGTAGAAGAATGTATACCTTCATGTCTCTGGTGTTTAATAATAAATAAAAGAGTATTTGCAAACAACATATAATTATTTTACTGCTTTTGTCTTTACTCTAAAATTTGTTTGTCTTAGGACATTAACGCAAGTTTATAAATACTGGAGAAAATCATCAACATTTTATTTAGGTTGAATTTTATATACTACTATAACATTGAAAACAGATCAAGTCTAATAATTATTTGGTAAAATATTTCACTGTATTGATTGTATTAATTTGGTTTACAAAGTTGCATAGAAAAATATGAACACTTTAATAGCATCTAGGCAGCATGCTTTTAAAATATCCAGGTAAACATGAAGTGCACTAAAACAAAACAAAACAAACAAAAAACTAACAATGATCATTAATTCATTAATTGATAATTTAAAATACAGTTTTCTTAATTACTTAAATGTCCAGATTGCTCTCAAGTTCCAAAGAAAAGGGGTACCATTTTTCAAATGACTTTAGAATATTTAATTATAAAAGACATTTGCCACCTTGTTAATAAAGAATTAGGCTATGCTTACACAAAATAGTGAAGAAAAACAACACACACACACACACACACACAAAAGAAACCATCAAGTTTAGTCAAAATTTTAAAATTCAAACATGAAAATAAGGTGTAAAGTCTAGATTTTCATGGACTTTATAACTATCCCTAACTTTAGTAGATGCGAGGCAAACATAAAAGCTCACTTGAAATTACTATGAACTTTTTATTTTTACTTTTTTAACTAAAAATTATCTTTAGCAAGTGCACTTAAATGTTAGTTTATAAAGATTATTTTCATGTGCTCCAATATTTTTATAAGAATGAAGCTTTTTACTGAATCCCAACCAATTTGTTTAATTTAATCAAATACTCATTTTTGTAAATTTTTTAAAACTTAATTTTTTTAAAATTTGTAAGATATAATTGGCTCTGGGTACTATTTATTTAGGCATATTTTGTAATTAATTGGATAAATGTCCAAGTGCCTAGCACAGCTCTTGTGCATAGTGAATGCTCAATACATAATACATAATTGTAGTGATAAAAGTAGTAATGGTCCTTGTAAAGATATCATTTTCAACTTTGGTCAGAGGAATGAGCATATTCTTTCCCAAAGAAGTTAAAAGAACTGTGAACTTGTGAAAAAGAATGAAGCAGAATATTTGTGGTCCTTAGTACTCATTTATTAGGAACATCAAGTTCATCGTTCATTGACTGAATTATTATTCACAGGTGGAAGCAGTGGCTCATCTCCAGTGACCTCTAGTGGAGGGGCTCCCTCTCCTCTGAACTCCTTGCTTTTTCCAACTTGCTCTGTGCCTACATTTCACTTACCTACAGGCTCCCTTGGAATGCCCTGTCCAGAGGTGTATCTGCACAATATCAACCTGCCCCTTTGCTACAAGATTTGCCCAACTAATTTTTGGCAACAGCAGCCCCTTATCTTGCCTTCTCCTGAAAGACTAGCAAGTAGCAACAGTTCTCAGTGTTTAGCCCCTCTCATGATGGAAGTTTCCATGTTCTCTTCTCTGGGGATCACCAATTCAAAAAGCAGTTCATTTCAAGACTTAAGTGAGCAGTGTCTACAGGCACCTAATTCTTCCAGTCAAATGTTGTATGGATTACAGGCACCTGGAAGTATTTTATCACCAAACCCCATTGTCCAGGAAACAATTGGTTGTTCTTTCCATCCTTCCTATGGTTTTTATAGGTACAATTTCTCAGTGCCATCTAGACTGGTAAATGCTGCGAACCATCTCAAAGTCAAAGTGAATGACAATAACCAAGTTTCTTTTAGAGAAGGCAAATGCAGCCATGCTCATTGGTACCCAACAATCAATCATTGCCTTTAATGGAAGAATCACATTCCTAAACCAATTACACATAAGCATGTATTTTCTTTATTTGTAGCCAAAGAAAGGTCAAGAGCTTTTGGGTTTTAAAAGTTTTATTATCAGAGGTATTTCTGTTATGCATTTAAAGTGCCTTATCAGATGTTCATAAGAGGTTGCTACAGGTCAAATATGATCTGTAACAATCTCTGATTACAGTAGCCTTGGGCCTCAAAATAAGATAGTCAATAAATATTATTTGATGAGATAGACTATGGGTGAAAATTGACTCCAGATGAAGCCTTTAATTACAGTGAAGTCAGTTTACCATGTCAACTGCCTCTTACATATTGATAATGACCAAAAGAATTTGGATTTAATTCCTGTGAAAGCAGCAAAGCAATTTTAGTTTTATCTATGAAAATTATATTTATTGTAATTCTCTAGTAATTGTAGAAAAATCATTGTTCACTTGCCTTAAACTTTTATACTTTATTGTTGGAGAAGCTACCAATCTCAATTCTAAGTTACAAATAAGGACAGGAATTTTCAAAAAGTAATTATTGCAACCTAAAAATCATTTAATCCTGAAGGAAAACAAAGATTAAATGAAAAACAAAATATTCTTAATAAATTTGATCTTTCATTTCTTTTTATTTTTTGGATCATTCCCAGGTGAAGCTTATTTACTTATTCTTTTAACAAACCTGGTGTTTTACACAGTTTACAAAAACAAATTATTGTAGTTCTCCTAAAAGACTAATAAATTATTATTTAAAGGGAGATAATACATTTGAATCCATAAATATGAAAATATCATTACATTGGTATAGTTTAATTCCACTCTTGTGAGTCAGTTATGGTAAATTGGACTAGACAAAAAGTAGCATAAATAAGATTTTTATTTTAGTTTATGAAGTTGAAATGTTTTCTTTCACTTGGTCCTAAGTTTTCTGGAAAAAATTGTTAAGTATATTGGGGCACCTGGGTGGCTTTGTGGGTTGAGCCTCTGCCTTTGGCTCAGGTCATGATCCCAGGGTCCTGGGATCAAGCCCTGCGTCAGGCTCTCTGCTCAGCAGGAAGCCTGCCACCCACCACCCGCCACCTGCCTCTCTGCCTACTTGTGATCTCTCCCTCTCTCTGTCAAATAAATAAATAAAATCTTAAAAAATCGTTAAGCATAACCTACATATAACTTGCATATCTTTAAAATAAATCAAATTTAAGTTTTTATGCCACTAACTCTATAATTTATTAAGCCAAGGTGCTTCACATTACAATGGTTCGGCTTGACTTTTTTCAAACTAACCAAATTTCTAAACTGCTTTTTGTAACTTTCCAACACATATTAGGAAGAGCATATTATTATTTAATTTTTCTCAAAATGGTTACTCCCTCTTAAGTGTATCTTACAAATGTGCCTTCCTATGTATGCATTAAAATTTTATTCCCCTTTACTTCTGGGAATAGGGATAGAACAGCACATGGTTACATTTAAACTGAATATTCTAGTCAAGATGAAATATTATTTGTAGCCCAAACTAATTGGACACCTGTTTTAAAAGTCTGAGGCAGGAAATCTCTACTACCCGGGGTTATCCATACTAAACTGGGTTCATCAAATTATGGATTGAAGTAGCAAGTACATTTTATTTCTGTCTACTCCAAAATAGGTTGCTGTTAAAATAAATTACAATTTTTAAAGCAGAAACTCCCATATCAAAGTATAATGAAGCTTAGTTTGATGGCTTATATGGCAGATACTTGGTAATTAATGACAGAAAGTATTTAACTGAAAAATCCAGAAAATCTCTGGGTTACTTTTTAATAATTATTTAGGAGAAGGCATTAATTTTGTATCCATTCAAGTATATGTAGCCCATGATTTATATTTCAGATAATTTTGTTATATATTAGCAGTTTAAAATTGATAATACAGAACTATATTGGTAAAGATGATTAATATAAAAGTATAAAAGTTTAAGTGTTAGAATCTAAACATCTATTTTAAGTTGTTTTGTATAATGTTTATAAATTGTCAGTTCATAGTTTTAATTGAATAAGTAACCAAGAGAAAAGCTTCATTGAAAATTAGACTTGGAAGAGACCTCAAGAAGTTCAGTAAGCAGTCCCCTACTTTCTGAACAAGTTACTTATCTGCAGGAAGCTGTTAGTAACTTTAATTGATGCATAATTAACATTTAGTGCCCTTACTATTTTATACTGAATAAATTCTTACTCCTTAATAAGATAGTGTGAAACTTGAGTAACTTGGTAAATTGAGGTTATGGCTATGGGATAAAAACCAAAATACTGTAGAATACTATTAATTTCAACTGAATAAATATTATTCTTGCTTTAAAAAACTACAAAAATCAAAAGCCACTCTTGATTAGACAAGGTATGAAATAGTTAGTACTTAGTAAATGAAAGTAGACAAATGATACTTAATAGATACCCAAGTCTAATAACTAAAACTGCTATTTTCATGTGCTTTTATCATATAGGTATGTGTGTGTGTGTACACACATAACTTCCCCCTTTTAAAAGAAAACATCTTAATTTAGCTGACTAGACATATAAAACCTGATTCTTAACCTCACCTGGCAATATGACTTACCCCAAGTAAATCTAGAGAAAATAAACTTTTCATCAACTTTGTAAAATCTGTACATTGGATAGGTAAATAAATAGAAGTTGCTTTACTTTCACACAGCTCTGAATCAAGCCTAGCACTGTAGTCAGATTCCCTTGTCAGCAAGGTTCTATTTTGTGGAATAATCAATCTGAAATCAAAGACTTTCTTTCTTTTCTTTTTTTTTTAAGGACTTTATTTGAGCCTAGTTGCAGAACACATGTCTAAGTAGATAAATTATTAATTACATTTTAAAGACCAATATACAATGTTAGATAAAATAGCCTAGAACATCAAAACTATTATTTCTTTTCATTAAATAGAAGAGATAAACCCTCTGGAATTACAACTTGAAGTCCAATATGTAACTTTGGATTACATAATATTAGAGTTTTCAAACATTAATATCATTGTTCTTATTCACTGTAATACAAAATTTGAAAGTTATATTTTCTCCAAGCTATGAAGGTAAATATTTATGATTTCACTGTTGTTAGGCATGAGTTCTACATGTGGTCTGGAAATGGACATGACTTTATTTTTCTTTTATGAGTTTGAGGTGTATGTCATGAAAAGAAATGCACAACTGGAGAAAAAAAAAGAAGTACACAAGCAGAATTAGCAAGTTATAGTCAGTGAATCACTCTGAATGATCAGAATCCTATGTGCTGACAACCTGACAAGGTGTGCCTGGTGAATAAAAATAAACATGTGTATTGGACATTATGGAAAATTTCCCTTTCAATTTCCTGATAATTAATCTTGGGAAAAATGATGGTGTACATAAGGCAGACAACATATATATTTTAAGTGTTATTAGTGTAATGCTAAGTCTGCCATCATTGAAATAAACTTTTTGTATAAATACTTAAAATATGTTTTACAAAAATCTACAAACATGCTGATGACAAATTTAGATGCTTTCAGACAATAGAGTTATATGTCCAGGTATATAGTAGGTGTATATATAGTTGTTATCTCCTCACTAAATCTCAATTAGAAATATTTTCCTTATCTGAATATGAAATTTAACAAATTACAGAGATCACATTGTAATTTATAAAATCAGTAGAGTTTTAGTTTAGTTTTGTTTTAAATGATTTATACTGTTTCTTTTTCTTCTTTCTTTTCTCAAAAAGAGGTACCAGAAAGAATACCTACTCATTGCATACTTATACTATTGTTACATATATTTAAGTGGAAAGACAGATTTAAATATGCTTAGAAATATCTAAATGCATGTGCTGTATTTTGTTAATTGAACCGACAGGGTGGGAGTACAATGTTTTAACTGTAATTTACAGATATATTGCCTTTGTGTTGAAAAATCTTCAATTAACCAAAATAAGAAAAATATTCTGATACAGCACCAGTTTGCCAGTTGATTTCACTGGAATTTAACATGTTTATTGGATCAGTTTAAAACAAGCCAAATGCATACCTTAGGCATTGGTGGCAGTTGCTTTGATATAAGTGCCTTCATATACATTTAAACTTCTTAGGTTTGGTTTCCAATTAAATGATAATTTGTATTAAAACTGTGTAAATAAACATGGTTTAGATTACAACATAAAAAAGAATAAATAGATATATAGAACATTGGAAACATATTCAGTATTAAAACTATTTACATGTGTAGTCTGGCCAACTTTTGACATGCTGTTTCAATAAAATATTGAAAGGAAAAAGACTAGTATCATTTCCTGTCAAAGTTTCAAATGTTTATGTTTACAAATTTGTACTTCACATCAGTATGTAACCACACATTATACTGAGCAGATGTACAAAACATAGCTATGGGAGATTTCTATTTTGTTGAAATGTATACATGTATACTAGATTTATTTTTAAGTACCTAAAAGAGTTAAAAAAATTAAATATAACAGAAAAGCTTGAAATGAGTACAAGTTGTATCATTAAACTCTTTTATCCAATTATATATTTGCTGTTAAACATGACAGAATTTTGATTTTGGATTTAGATCACATATTTTGTACATGAAAATTAAAGTAGAATGTGGTAGTTTAGCTATAGAAAATGGTATGAATAATTCAAAATTTTGCTAGAACAAAACAGGAGTAAAATCATGCTTTCATACTGGATAAAAATTAATGTCTTCAAAAAAATTAGTGTCTTCAAATTAAATATTTTTTGCTTGAAAATTCAGTCTATATTCCATTTTTTATGGTCATTTTGGGGGAAATATTGATGTTTTAGGATTTTACCTTCCTTTAAATATTGTCTGAAATTAAGTTTTTATATTTCGTGATGTGAATATATTGTGATCTCTTACCAACTACCCTAATGCCTAATCATTCTCCTTTTTTTATTTTATTGAATGCTTAAAATTTTAGGAAAAATTATCCCATAGAAATACCAACAAATAAAAATTTAAAGGAAGCATAATTTCTTAGTAAGATCCAAATTCAAGTGACAAAGTTACTCATTACTGAACTTCCATAGATATTGCATCTGGCTTAAAAGGAATTCATGGGGGCGCCTGGGTGGCTCAGTGGGTTAAAGCCTCTGCCTTCAGCTCAGGTCATGATCCCAGGGTCATGGGATCGAGCCCCACATCGGGCTCTCTGTCCAACAGGGAGCCTGCTTTCTCCTCTCTCTCTCTGCCTGCCTCTCTGCCTACTTGTGATCCTTCTCTCTCTGTCAAATAAATAAATAAAATCTTTAAAAAAAAAGGAATTCATGGACAGTCCAAATACTTAGCTACATTAATAGGTGTTTTATAAAACTCAGGTTAGATTCTCTTCAAACAATGATTCCAGGCAGAAGAAAGACGTATTTGGCAAAGATACCATCGCTTTGAAACTAGTCACCATGATTCTTTTCTGTAGTTGTAACATTCATGAGGTGGGGGTAAAGATGAGGTGTCACATTTCAAAAAGGCTCTGTGGGCCCTAGCACCATACAAAGACTCTATAGGCCCTAGCACCACACAGCACCACACCTTAATTTTTATAGTAAAATCCAACAGTTCTCAGGTGTGCTGAATCAGGGCACTTTCTTTGAGCTCCTGGCTAGTCAGGACGCAGAGCTTTCCAGTGGGTAGAAGGGGTAAAGATCCCAGCTGCTATTCACAAAAGAGTGAAACTTCACACACACACGTTATGCTATATTTTAGTTGAGTTGTTCATATGCTTGTGTTTCCTTCTGGACTTTACTGAGGGGAATAATAATATTTTTATTTTTTTTAAGATTTTATTTATTTATCAGAGAGAGAGGGAGAGTGAGCACAGGCAGACAGAATGGCAGGCAGAGACAGAAGCAGGTTCCCTGCTGAGCAAGGAGCCCTATTGGGACTCGATCCCAGGACGCTAGGATCATGACCTGAGCCGAAGGCAGCTGCTTAACCAACTGAGCCACCCAGGCGTCCCAATAATAGTATTTTTAAATAACATTTTTTTTTCCAACTTTTAAAAGTTTATAATTACATTATCAAATTTTTTTTAAAAACACATAAAAAGAAAATGACACAAAAAGATCCATAATCACAATGTATAGTTTGAATTCTAGTCATTGTATATGTCCACACACACTGAACATATTTTTTAAAGTGTTTGAGGTTTTTGATGCTTTTTGACACAACATTGGTATCTACCAGTTCAAGGTCCCAAAACTATGAGTAGTTTGATAACCAAGGATATACTAAACTGGAAACGTCTGGGTAGCTCAGTTGGTTAAGCATCTGCCTTCAGCTCAGGTGGTGATCAAGAGGTCCTGGGATTGAGCCCCACATCCAGGCCCAGGTCAGGTTCCCTGCTCAATAAGGAGCCTGCTTCTCCCTTCCACTGTGCTGCTCCCAGTGTTTGTGCTGTCTTGCACAATCCCTCTCTCCCTTGCACAAATAAATAAAATCTCTTTTTTAAAAAGAAGATACTAAATCAAATTAACATTATAAAATGTAATCCTGTTTTCACAGGGCTAATTTTTCTAAAAGACAAAAATGGCAACTGGCTTCTGGATAAAGATGTTAGAATTAAAATATTGCATTCCCTTAATGCTGACTTAAAAATTAGAAACTATAGAGGCGCCTGGGTGGCTCAGTGGGTTGAAGCCTCTGCCTTCATCTGAGGTCATGATCTCAAGGTCCTGGGATTGAGCCCCACATCGGGCTCTCTGCTCAGTGGGAAGCTGCTTCCCCCTCTCTCTCTGCCTGCCTCTCTGCCTACTTGTGATCTCTGTCAAATAAATAAATAAAATCTAAAAAAAAATTAGAAACTATAACAATAGTGTACAAAAAGCATAATGCTTCTAAAATAAGTCATTATTGGATATATGCTATCAAAATATTAGTGAGAAGGGAGTATATTTCCATTGAATTATATTATGTGGTACGGATGTACCACAATAACTATTGACCAGTGGATAGACATATGAGTAGCTACCAGTTTTGGGCTATGATAAATAAAGCTGATTTGGTCATTTTGTAGGGGTTTCTGTGGAAGGTAACATAACATAATAAAAAATAATAATGATTAACAAATAAAAATAAAAATAAAAATTAAAAATTAACGAAACAAGATGGGATTGGGAGGGAGACAAACCATAAGTGACTCTTAATCTCACAAAACAAACTGAGGGTTGCTGGGGGGAGGGGGTTTGGGAGAAGGGGGTGGGATTATGGACATTGGGGAGGGTATGTGCTTTGGTGAGTGCTGTGAAGTGTGTAAACCTGGTGATTCACAGACCTGTACCCCTGGGGATAAAAATATATGTTTATAAAAAATAAAAAGTTAAAAAAAAATTAAAAATTAAAAATTTAAAAAATAATAAAAAGTTTTCATTTCTCCGACTAAATGCTGAAATGTGCAGTTGCTGTGTTTTATGGTAGTTGTGTATTTAGATTTTAGGAAACTGCCAAACCATACTGCAGAGGTACAGTAGCAATGTATTAGTCATCCTGATTATCCTCTATCTGAGCAGAATTTGTTGTTACTTTTATTGTTTTGTTGCTGCTGCCACTGCTTTTATTCCAATAAATCTGTACTGGTAATTTGTGATTTTAGTTTGCAAAATTAAAATTTTGTTGTGATTTTAATTTGCAAAAAAAAATAAAGTTAGTTGGGATTTCACAGGCATAATGCTTAATCTGTTTGGGAAAGTCAATTTGGGGAGTAGTGCCATCTTAACAATATTAGGTTTTCCAATTGACACTGAATTACTTACCACATATTTAATTATTCTCAAATAATTAAGCTTCTTTCTTTACAATCTATATGGCTTTTTCATGCTTAATAATTTGGCTAGAATTTAAGTACAATATTGAATAAGACTGGAATGAGCATACATTTTTATCTTAATCTTGATCTTAAGGGTAAATGTTCATTATTTCACCAGTAAGCATGATGTGAGCTGTGTACTTTTCTTAAATTATCTAATTTTGATTGAGGAAGACTCGTTCTATACCTAGTTTGTTGAGTGTTTTTATTACAAAAAGTTGTTGAGGTTGGCAAATCCTTCTTCTATGTCTATTGATATGATCATGAGTTTATTGTCCTTTATACTATCAATATGATGTGTTATATTGATTTTTTTCATATATAAATCCAATTCTGCATTATATTTCCAGGATAAATCCCATTTATTTATGGTGCATAATCCTTTTCAAGGTTGATGGATCTGGTTTGGTAGAATTTTGTTGGGAGGTTGTTTTTATTGGTTCTGTATTCACAAGGAATATAGTCCAGTTTTCTTTCCTTGTGATATTTTTGGTTCTGGTATCAGAATAATAACAGCTTCATAGAATGTGTTGAAAATGTTCCCTCCTATCTTTTGGAAGAGTTTGTGAAGAATGGTGTTATTTAAGTGTTTGATGGGTATCACCAGTGAAGCCAATTGGACCTGGACTTTTCTTTGTGGTCATTTTTTTATTACTTCTGTAATCTATTTGTTAGAGTTCCATTCAGATTTCCTACTCCTCTTCATTGAGTTTTGGTAGTTTGCACTTTTTAGGAATTTGCCTGTTTCATCTAGATTGTCTAATTTTTGGTATAAAATTGTTTATAATTTTCTTTCATGATGCTTTTTAAATTTTTGTAATGTTAGTAGTGATTATCCTTGCTTTTATTTCAGATTTTAAAAATGTATTCCTTCTCTCTTTTTTTCTTGGCCAGCCTAGTTAAAGTCTGGCCAGTTTTGTTTCTCTTTTCCAAAAGCATCTTTGTTTCATTGACATTTACTATCATTTTTTTTTAATGTCTGACTTCTATTTTGTTCCATATTATTCCATTAATGCCTTCTTTTGTCTTAAATAGATATTTTCTAGTGTCCCATTTTCATTTCCTTGTTGTTTCTTTTACTATATGTTTACTTTTTTCCCTCAGGGATTATCTTGAGGATTAAATTTAAAATTTTATAGCCATTTAATTTAGATTAATGCCAATGTAATACCAATAATATATCTATGTTCCTTTCAATGTCTTCTGTGCTAATTGCCATACAATTTACATCTGTATGAAAGCTGATCCACATAGTTTTATAATTATTACTTTATAGAAGTGTCTCTTATTTTTTTAAGTAGTCTCCGCACCCAGTGTGGAGTCCAACATGGGACTTGAACTCATGACCCTGAAGTCAATCAAGAATCAGGCACTTAACCAAAAGAGCCGCCTGGTGTCTGTATAGAAGTGTCTTTTTTAAACCAGGAAGAAAAGTCATAAAAATACATTTATGTATGTATTTATATATGTAATTACCTCTACTCCAGGTCTCTATTTTTTGTGTGGATTAGAATTATTGTCTGTTGTCTTTTCATTTCAAATTGAAAGACACCCTTTAGTATTTCTTATCAAATATATCTATTAGTGACAAATTGTTATTATCTATCTGGGAAAGATTAACTTTCTCTTACATTTGTTAAGGATAATTTTGCTGAATATAAAATCATTGGTTGGCATCTGGGTGGCTCAGTTGGTTAAGTGACTGCCTTCAGTTCAGGTCATGATCCCAGAGTCCTGGGATTGAGTCCCACGTTAGGCTTCCTGCTGAGCAGGGAGTCTGCTTCTCCCTCTGACCTTCTCCTTTTCATGGTCTCTCTCTCTCAAATAAATAAATAATAATAAATATTTTTAAAAATAAAATAGAATCATTGGTTAATAATATTTTTCTTTGAATGTATTATCCTACAGCATTTTATTTTCAACAGTTTCTGGTGTCAACTTCTTTAATGTTGAGGGTACCTTGTAATGTGATGAACTTCTTTTTTTCTGCTTTGTTTTTGCCTTTCAAAAGTTTAGCTATGATGTGTCCAAGTGTATGGATCTCTTTCTGTTGATCCTACTTGGAGTTCACCAAGGTTCTTGGATGTATAGATTGTTTCTTATATGAGATTTTGGCCTTTAATTTTTCAAATATTATTTTTGCTCCTTTCTCTCTTCTCCTTTGGAGACCTTTATTTGCCTCTGCTAATACACTTGGTAGTGTCCCATTGGTCTCTGAAGGTCTGTTCATTTATTTTTCATTACTTTTTCTTTCTGCCTCTCAGACCACAAAATCTCATTTAGCCTGTCTTTGGTTTGCTGATTCTTTCTTTTGCCACTTCCAATCTCCACTTGAGTTTCTGTAGTAGCTTGTTCATTTTAGTGACTATATTTTTCAACTCCGTAAGTTCCTTTTGTTCTTTTTTATAATTACAGTAGGTCCATATATACAATGGAACAACCACCAGAAAGGATGAATACCCAAATTTGTATCAACATCGATGGGACTGGAGGAGATCATGTTGAGTGATATAAGTCAAGTAGAGAAATTCAATTATCATATGGTTTCACTTACTTGTGGAACATAAGGAATAACATGGAGAACATTAGGAGAAGGAAAGGAAAAGTGAAGGGGAAATCGGAGAAGGAGATGAACCATGAGAAGCTGTGGACTCTGAGAAACAAACAGGGTTTTAGAGGGGAGTGAGGTGGGGGGATGGGTGAGACTGGTAGTGGGTATTAAGGAGGTCATGTATTGCATGGATCACTGGGTGTTATACATAAACAATGAATCTTGGAACACCATATCAAAAACTAATAATGTATTGTACAGTGACTAACATAACACAATTTGAAAAACCTTAAAATAAGTAAATAAATAAAAAGAAAGTTTTCATTTAGTAAATATCACATGTGAGCACTTCAAGGACAAGTACTATTGATTATTGCTTACTTGTGTATGAGCCATATTTTCCTGTTTCTATTTATGTGTCACACTTTTTGTTAATAATTAGACATTTTAGGGGCACCTGGGTGGCTCAGTGGGTTAAGCCTCTGCCTTCGGCTCAGGTCATGATCTCAGGGTTCTGGGATCGAGCCCCACATCGGGCTCTCTGCTCAGCAGGGAGCCTGCTTCCCCCTCTCTCTCTGCCTGCCTCTTTGCCTACTTGTGATCTCTCTCTCTGTTAAATAAATAAAAATCTTTAAAAATAATAATAATAATTAGACATTTTAAATAATAAAATGTAGCAACTCTAATAATCAGATTCCCTCTCTCTCCCCAAGATTTGTTGTGGGTTCTGTTAGACTCTATCACAGAGATGGTGTTCAATCAAATCTCATTGAATATGTTAACAGATAAATGAATGAAATGTCTAATATGATTTGTACTAAATCCAATCTCTGCTAGGAATAGGCTCTACAGCTACTGAATTGAGCAAGGTTTAGAGATTATTGCACATAGGAATGCAACAAAATACATTTTGTATCTGGATTTACATGTTCTTATGATAGGTATTCCTCATATAGAACAGTACAGACTGCAGCACTGTTTTGTTTTTCTTTTCTTTTGTTTTGTTCTGTTTTGTTTTCTGAAGCACTTTGAATTGCAAAAACAGCAGAGTTCTCCAACAGATGTATGTCCAACGCAGGTAGGTTAAAAGTGTGATGAGACTTGTGTTCTCTTACTGATCAGAGTGGTAAGCTATGACCTAAAGTAGCCAGAGTTCTAGGGATGAAGCTACCAATGTCCTAGTGCCAGTTATCCCTGGATTAAGAAATCCTCTCTGCTTAATTTAGTGTGCCATAAAAATATTGTCATTGTTCACATATTCCATGATGTGAAATGGTTGGTAAATTCTGTACACACTATACTTTCTTGTGAATAGTTTAATGTGTAATATTCAATAAAGACCTGTTTTGTGAGTCCCTGGCTGCACTGAGTTTACATATACTCATGAAATAGTCTAGAGAGCTTTCGAAGAAATTTTATCTTTGCTATTTCACCTGTATTTTTCATCCAATAAAATGTGTCAGGCAGTCTTACAATCTTGGTAAAGACATCCAATAAAATGTGTTAAGCAGTCTTACAATCTTGGTAAAGCTATGAAAATTTAATAGTTACTTTTCTATAAAGAATCATTTTACCTTGGTTAAAATGGAATAAATATGCTCTAAAACAGGCAGATTACCTATAAGTAGAATGTAAGCTCACTTTCTTTTCAGAAAAAAAGTTATAACTGCCCAGCATTTACTGTAGCTACACTTCAAAGAAAGAGAAATTCTTCTTTCTTGTGATCAAAATGTTCTATTCTATACTGAAACCTGTGAAATTTTCCCCCTGTCATGATCAGTTATTGATTCATTAGTCATTAGTCATTTGATTCATTGACAAATACAGCTTGAGCATATTCTATGCAATGATATGTTCAGCAGAATAAAAAAAAAAAGTATAAGGCATGGTTCTTGTTCTCAAAGAATTTATAGTCTATTTGAAGAGGCAATACATTAAAAAGTTTAAAATAATGGTATAACAGTGTAGGCTATTTTCCACCGTGGCATAAAATGAACACTAAAGGAGTCATAATGATTGTAAGTGATATTGGAGTTCAGAAGGCACGAGGATATTTTATGACTTCCTGGAATTTATGGGAGCTAAACCAGGCCTTGAAGGAAGAAGGGAGAAAAAAATAATAATAGCAAACACTTACCTAGCAGGTACTCCCTGCCAGCTACCTTCTTTAGAATATTTTATGCCAGATTAATTTAATACCCACAAATACACTAGTAAACACAGAGTTTTAGTAACTTGGTTAAGATAACATAGCTAGTAAGTGTCAGAATAAAACACAGGCAGTCTGTGTTCTAACCACTATACTGTAGTATCCCTTGGTAGATATTCTAGGACTTGAGGAGTGAGTGCAGAAAAGCATAGAAGAGTGTATCAATGAATAGACTAAAGAAGGGGATGGGTTTGATAAGAAAGGTGATGTGTTTCTTCTTCTTTTGAGATTAGGAATCTATCTAGTTAGAATTAAAGCCTATGGCTCAGGGTTACCAATGTTCCACAAGAGCCAAAGGAATAAAGTTCACTAACCTTATTTGTTACTTATTTTCTATAACTCTAAATTTTTAGGTTTAGAAGTGGGTCATATGTGTAGTATTTGCCTTTCCTTATATAGTGTCAATAATTACGGTTTTACAATTTAGACGCTTAAAATATGGTGGCTGACAAATCCCTGTTTGCACCATGTATAAGATTAGGTCGGTTAAATTGAATTTTTGAGGGTCATGTCCTTGAGATCAGGCCTTAGAGTTTTAATCTAACTTCTGATGGGGAGCCATTGGAAGTGTTCAGGTAAGAGAACACAGCAATAATAAAATCTTATCTGGCAGTTTTATGCAGGATGGATTTGACAATAAATGATCAGTTTCCAGAAATGAAGAACTACAGATCTCACTTTGCTCATTTCTGCTTTTAGTCAAATAAAACTGTATGATCAAAAAACTCTAAAGTTTAAAAAAAAGTTTTTTTTTTCCTTTTAAAGTTTTCAATCTAGTTACCCTGAGGCTTTAAAGACCTAACATTAAATTGATACTTTTTCCAGCTATCTGCCACATACAGAATTCTGGTTGTCTTTAACATTTTTAGGAGGCTTCAGTGCATCTGTAGAGAATATGCAGTATTTCAGCTTTCAGTTAAATATTTTATATATAAGACTTTCACCAAAATTCGAGTGTAAAAATGTTAGCTATTTCACAGAGAACTTTACATTTCATTAAGTCTGCTTTAAAGTGTTTGAATTACTTCTTACTATAAACTCACTTTTAAGACAAGAAGCTGCTCAAAATCTCCTGTTGTATTTGTTAATTAAAAAGTCTTTGGCACTTTGCGTTCTTGCTTTTCATTTGTTCTTTATATTACTTTGCAAATCCAAGAAACATAATTTTTATAACAATTCCAATTTTCTTTTCTTCACAACGATTATTTCAAATCTTATCAGGTAAGGGGAGGATCTGATCTTCTACAATTTCCTCAAAGTCTAAACTAAGAGCTGTAAGCACTTAACAACTAATCAGCTCAATTCAGCTCACCTGTGTGAGGGATCCTTGACTGCTCAATCTGCTTTGAATCAGGGTATTTTTCTTTTCTTTCTTTAAAAAAATACTTAAAGGGAAAATATCTAATGAACTTGCATAACTACTTTCAGCCATTTTTAGCATTATTCAATGTAGAAAATGTTTACAAAAGGATATGTTTACTTTAATGCATATGTCTAATCAACAAATGACTGTCAAATTATTAGCAATAAATACTATTGACAAGAGATAAAGCACAAATGATCAGAAAGCTAGATACAAATTATAAAAGAGAAATTGAGAAATCATTAGCTAAAATAATTAAAAATTGTAATTTAATCATTTAAAAATACAAATCATTTATAAAAACTATTTAAAATGGTAGAAATTATTATATTAACTAAAGTAAATGTTAAATCTCTTAAGAGATAGGGCAGGTATTTAATACTGTATTAGGAATGATTTTGAGATTGAGGAGATTACTCAAGAATAAAACAGTGTCCTTATCACTACTATGTAGAGAAGGAGCTTCTCTTACTTTCACTTGCATGCTTTGATATTGATCCATATTGTTTCTGTGTTGAAGCTCATCACATTTTACAAAAGTATCAAAAACCTCGCCCGGTCAATAAAAGCCACATTTCCCCAGAAGAATAATGCAGACCTTTTGACTATGAAGTACATTTTACATATAGCTAAGTCTAGATGAAATAAGAAATTACTATTTTTAAAACACCTTTACAATTGAGAAGTTTCAGCCTCTTCCTAGTCGTTCATTCATTCCTCTTTATAATAGCCCTATATTAATGGACTTTTTTTTTTTTTTTTTTTTTGGTCAGTAACTTCAAAGAACAAAGCTTAGGGTGCTTTGCTTAAAGTTATTAAGAGCAGGGAATAGACTACCTGGTTTGATGTATGGTTCAAGTGCTCCCCATTAAACTGAAGGGCCAGAAGTAATGTGAAGTTAACAGCACCTCTGTCTAGACCAAAGAGAGATCTGGTCCCCTCTCTATTCTGAATTTTCAGATTGTATTAGGATGGGCATAAATACCACACCTTTTACACCCAAAGAAAGAATTTTTAGTAACCCAGTTGTTTGAATTTCAAAGAACTATAAGACATCAAGTCTGGAAGAACCCTTTAAATATTATTTGGTGTAACCCATCATTCATTATACAAATGGAGAAACTGAGGTAAAGAGTGATGAATAGACTGGCCCAAGGTTTACTGGGATAGTTTTGTGTCAAAAGCTACTAGAGATTTCCCAGGAAAATGATCCCCATAAGCCTATAACACAGTGTTTTGTCCTGTAGATTACCTGCAAAAACATGATATTTCTTACTATCTGGGTACTGAAGTGATTTGATGACTCTGTAAAAAATATTTTCTTGGGGCACCTGGGTGGCCCAGTGGGTTAAGAATCCAACTCTGAGATTTTTAGCACAGGTCATGATCTCAGAGTCATGAGACTGAGCCCCACATCAGGCTACATGCTAGGTGTGGAGCCTGCTTAAGATTCTCTCCCACTCCCTCTGCCCCTCCCCTCAACCCCACGCTCACAGTCACACACTTTCTCTCTCTCAATTTTTTTTTTCTCTTTTAGAAAGAAGACTTCTCAAACAAATACTATGTTCAGATACACTAGCCTTGGGCAATAACTCAGCACCTGTTTAACTTTAGTATTCCTTCAAAGAATTTTATTTTCAGAGTATATCTACAGTTTATGTGGAGGCCTCATTGCAGGTTTTGCTGCACAGATCACCTCTGTCTGAAGGCAGGGGAAAGCCACGAAGGGCTCTAAGAGGCTCAGCTTAGCAGTCTTAGGAAGATCCCAGGTGTTCTTTGGGCTTCTTGCTGGATGGTAATGCCCCAAAAAGAAGAGATCATCTGTTATCAGAGAACAATGAGGATGAAGGTAGTATGAAAGCATGTAATCAAAAAGAACCTAGATTTTTCCTCCACCCTGGGACAATGGAAGTGCTATGCACAGGTGCACTTCTCACCCCTCCTCATTGCAGGAGTTTGAAATGGACCTATTATCATCTTTGCAGACTGGATTGGAAGCAGAAAATCATAGACTTGGGCCTCAGGTTCGAGAACAAGTGGATATATACAATTCTGCTTTCCTATTGTGGGAGAAGACTCCTCTCACCTGGTGCTGCTGACCAACCCTGAGCACTGGTGGCTACCTTTTTCCCAGTAGGCCTTCTTATAAATGATGACCAATGATGAAAGAGTAAAGAAGCCTGGGGCTGGTGGGAGTGAATATGCATTCCCACAGCCTACTCTGCTATTTCATAGTCTATAATTCTAAATATACCAAACTGGGAGAGACTGTTCTCCATATATAAAGGAAAGGAAGAGGTAGGGCTTTAAAAAACCATGACAGTCTTGGGAATGAAGCTTCGTGTAGAATCACTATCCTCAATCAACTAGAATACACACTTCAGTAGCCCAGAGAATGGAGACTGAAAAAAAGAAAAATGACTGAGCTCCCGTCCATGATAGAATCACAGCAGCAATGCTAAGAGAACATTATTTCTCAACAACATTGGGGTAATCAGTGAAAACAAGCAAAAATATGTCAACATTAGGAACAGAAAAGCTCTATTTTAGATTGCTGTTTTAAGAAAAATGGCCTGTTTTGAGATAGCCAAATAATGCTGACCAAATAGCCTTGCATTTACTAAGAAGAGACAGAGTAAATACCAAAAAGTGCCCCCACAGACTCACTTCTGACAAAAACTGTACCCCATGCATTGCTAAAAAGAACAATTCTGATTGTTGGGAAAGAAAACATGTATTTTATGACTCAGATGAGAAAATTGTATTTACTTATCTCATGTTCCACTGATGCCTCCATAATCATAATATACATAATATTTAACAGATATATAGTTATATAACAAATATAAGATATATAGTATGTATCAGAATGGGCTGATATACAACAGAATATATATATTCTTCTTTGATAAATCACTTTTTCAGTAGCAAAGAAGTATCCTGACATGTTTGTGTCTCTCCACAAATATAATAGCATTTGCAAGCTTCAATGGCTGATTCCATCCTATCATTCACATGACCTTGGGACACTTTCTTTTGTAGAAAATGTTTTCACTATATAAATATTTATTGGACATATGATTTTCATAAGCTCATTGGAAACACCAAATAAGACTACAGGTAAAAGGGAGTTGTATATGCTCCAAGGCTTTGTAGGTAGAAGGTGGTATTAAAATGATGGTGATAAAACAGATTCAGAGAGTCCCAAGCAAAATGTGTTGTAGTATTTGGGCTAAGTGGGATATTTAAGGCCATTTAGGCCAAGCTCTCAACCAGCTGAATGGAATGTCATACCTAATCCTGATTTTAATATATTCAGTTTTAACTCTCTTGCTTAGCCCATCAAAATGTCCTTGGGAAATGCTTCATTTTTCTAGGTAAGTTATTTTTCAGTTATATATGTATGTGTGTGTGTGTGTGTGTGTGTGTGTGTGTGTGTGTGTATATATATATATATATATATATATATATATATATATATGGTTTGGATGGCCATAGATTTTTGAGAAAAATTAGCCACTATCCTAAATCAAAGAAATATGAATTTTAAGCATTGTGCATGCCAGTGCTGGGGATTAAAATGGGAGTAAGGCAGTGATCATATCCTTAAGCAGACAAAATTCTGGATTGACATTGTGATAGCATCTCCTACCTTACCATATATGGTCAACCACTTTGCCAATATAAGAAATTAGACAGTTAATCCACCATTGACTATACGGTTTAGTTAACAGTGGTACCTTTAACTTTATGCAGGTCTTAGAAATGTTTGGTGGACAGGATATGTTTGTTTCACATTTCATTTTCTGTTTTGTTAACTATACAAGGCTGCTTCAAAGGGAAAAATTGGCTATTTTTCTCATGACTTATGGGGGAAACTGCTTTTTCGGCACTTGTCAGGAGCATAAACTTTTAGAATTTTTCCCTTGGCATCTGGCACCAAGACTTCTTTGCAAACCCAGGAAGGTGGTGACTCTTGACTTGGACACCCTTATTCATTTGTTTGAGTATCTATTCTGTGACTGATTAGGAGCTTGAATACAAATGTGAACAGAATGTAAAGTCATTTTTATAAATATAATCCTTCTTACCCACAAACAAATTAAGCATGTCCATTGGCAACACACTAGAGAGCTGGTTCTGCATCTTATTTTTATTTTTGTACTCCTGAAACCTATATACAATTCATTGTGGCAAGTAGGTGCCCAGTAAATGTTTGGTTAATGAGGAAATAATGAAGAAAATAGTTGAAACTCACAAATAGAGATATCAATAACTATATAAATTTATGTCATCTGCCTTCCAGGGGTATGTGTAAATTCAAGGAAAAAGTGTACATACTACTCTTCACTAGCTTGGAGAGAATATGCAGGTGGCAATATAGCATAATGATTAGAGTATGAGGCTTAGAATTGGGCAGTTCTGGGTGTAAATTACCAGCTTCTCCATTACCTGTGACCCTGAGAAATTTGTGTAAGTTATATGTACCTTAGTTTCCTCATCTGTAAAATGAGACAAGTAATACCAATCTCATAGGGTTGTTGAGAGTTTATATATAATGAGGCATATAAGAAAATTAGCACACTGCCTACCTCATAGCTAGTACTTATTAACATTAAATATACTTCTTAAAATCATACCTCAGCAGCGCCTGGGTGGCTCAGTTGGTTAAGCAACTGCCTTTGGCTCAGGTCATGGTCCTGGAGTCCAGGATTGAGTCTGGCATTGGGCTCCCTGCTTAGCGGGGAGTCTGCTTCTCTCTCTCTGACCCTCTCTCTTCTCATGCTCTCCTTCTCTCATTTTCTCTATCTCAAATAAATAAACAAATAAAACTTTTTAAAAAAAATTGTACCACAGGAAGCTGCACTGTATATCTTGGCAAAGGAGCCTATTGGACTCTCAGGATAGACCTAGGACATCATTGGCCCAGAGGAAGCTCACCTACTCTAGCCTGATATCTGCAGGTTCTTTGAAGTTCCCTGTATTGATTGGATTGGATTGATTGATTAATTGGTTGAGGGCAATGGGTAAACAGCTTTTGACTTTCTAGAAATCTAATCCTCATAGTCATATAGAACAGATCCTAGAACAAAGGTCTTCTTAGGTATATTTTCCTATGATTGGTTTCAGCAGGTGGACAAACCATTCTTTTCTATTCACATAAACTAATTTAGACACCCTAATTCTAGGATAAAAATAAAATTTACCTCAACAACTGAAAATGAGAACAAGTGATGATTTAGTAGCAGAAGTAGAGTGGAGAAAGGAAAATCAGAGTAGACAAAACTCAATTGTGTTGAGACTTAGGGGCTATAGCATGAAGGAATTATGTTCCAGACTCAGGGTGGGCCCTTGGCAGAATTCTAAAAGATCTTCTCTGTGTTTAGTTTCCATGAACTGGGCACTTCCCATATTACTGAGTCAATTTCTGGTCATGCATTTGCACTCAGGACTCGTAGATGAATTTGTGTAAAGTGAAGAGAGCCATAGAAATGCCCCAATATGAGTATCTTCAATGTGCCAGGTTTTGTGCTAAGTTCCTATATGCATTACAGATGCACTCCTCAGGTAATTCTGCACAGGCTGTTATTAGCTCCATTTTTCAGACAAAGAAATCTTGGAATGGTTTAATGAGACAGCATCACAACTTTTGTGTGGCTGAGTATGGGGTAGAACCTAGTTTGTCTATAGTCAGAAGCTGGATTCTGTTTACAACACAGTATATATATATATATATATATATATATATATATATATATATTAATGTTCAGTTAGCCACTGTATAGTACATCATTAGTTTTTGATATAGTGTTCAATGATTCATTAGTTAAGTATAACACCCAGTCCTCATCACAGCAGGTGCCCTTCTTAATACCCATCACCCTGTTACTCCTTGCCTCCACTCTCCTCCCCTCTGAAACCCTGAGATTGTTTCTTGGGATCTATAGTATCTCATGGCTCATCTCTGTCTGATTTCTCCCCCTTTGGATTTCCTTCCCTTCCCTTATGGTCCTCAATGTTATTGCTTATGTTCCACATATGAGTGAAACCATATGATAGTTGTCTCTCTGCTCAACTTACTTCACTTAAAATAATCATCCTCCAGTTCTGACCATGTTGATGCAAATGGTGGCTATTCACCACTTCTGGTGGTTGAGTAATATTCTATTGTGTATCTGTACCACATCTTCTTTCCATTCATCTGTTGAAGGGCAACTTGGCTCCTTCCACAGTTTGGCTATTGAACTTCTCAAACTCAACAAAATACAATTCTTAAACTAAAAGGATAAAATTCTAAAAGGCGGAATGTATATATAAACAAAGCTTTGAGCAATAGACCAACTCTTAATTCTTAGAGTAAACTTATTAAAAAGATGAAAAGAACCTGTGGACTTCCATAAATAAAATACAGTCCCTTTTTTACCCCCAGGCTGCCCTTAGTTTATTTATTTTTTATTTGTTTTGTTTCAGTTAGAGTTCTCTCTGTAGATACCTTTCAACAAAACTGATTAAACCGTGCTCTGATCTTCAGTGTGACTGTCAAAACCCAAAGTACCTAAGATCTCTTATAGAGATATCAGGATATAGGAAAGAGAAGTTGGTCTCCTTCTGTCCCATTATTGAGAGAAATTTCAGCCTTTATCAAGTGCATAGATGCTTTTTGTTTCCCTTCCCTTGAATCCCTTTCACTCTTTCTGACTTCTGTAACTTAGTCCTCAAAAGTATTGGGTACAAAATAAAAGAAAACGTGGATTTCTCTCCACCACAGATGGCTGTGACCCAGTCACTGACAGTTTATTAACAGAGTAAGTGGTTAAATTAGTGCCTTCACTTCTTCTAGCACCATATATCTTGGTGTTCTTTTAGAAACATTAAGATCTTCCACTAGTATTATTTTTTCTCCTCCTTTAGTCCCAGCCTGTTACTTTCTGAAGCTCTGGCCAAGGAAAGACAAGGGAAAACCATGAAGGTGGGGAAGTGATTGAATACCCAGAAGCTGATCCAAGTTTTATTCATGTAGTATCTGACACAAAAGGGACATTCACTAAATGTTGAATTAATGGATTACTATGCAAATGTCAGTCATCAAGCATTTCATGTAAGGAGACTAATAAGAGAAGATGAGACTTTTTTACATCACACTTATGTTTAATGGATATTTGCAAATTCATTTGCAGAATGCACACTCTGCAAAATAAAGAGTAATCATTTAAATATTTCAGACCAATTTCAGCAACCATTTACATGTCTTAATTAAACCTAAAGTAGGAATCTCCTATCTGACCTTTTTAAAAGTTGAAGTATAATTCACATACAATGTTATATGAATTTTAGGTGCACAACATAGTAATTTCACAATTTTATGTATTATACAATGCTCACCAAAATAAGTATAACTATCACATCACCATACAAAGTTATTACAATATTATTAGCTATGCTCCCGGTAATGAACTTTTCATCCTGTGACTTTTTTATTTTATAACTGAAAGTTTTAACCTTTCAACCCCTTCACCTATTTGCCCATTCTTCCATATCCTTACCCTCTAGAAACAACCAGTTTGGTCACTGTATTTATTAGTCTGTTTGTTAATTTTTTTTTTTAGATACCACATATAAATTAAATCATATGGTTATTTGTTTTTCTCTATTTTATTTATTTCAGTTAGTGTAAAACCTCTAGGTCTATCCATGTTGTCATGAATGACAATATTTCATTTTTTATGGCTAAATAATATTTCATTATATACATATACCACAGAAAAGATGACACTTTTTGTGGGGCTTGAAGAAGGTAAGAATTAGGGAGGTTTTAAAAAAAAGAGTAGGATAGGAACCCAGGGCCTGTCTAGAGATGCATTTTGTTTATGTTCAATTAGCCTACATGTAGTACATCATTAGTTTTTGATGTAGTGTTCAATGATTCATTGGTTGTATATAACACCCAGTGCTCATCACCACATGTGCCCACCACCCGGTTACTCCATCTCCTCAACCCCCTCCCTCCTGTAACCCTCAGTTTGTTTCCTGGAGTCCAGAGTCTCTCTTGGTTTGTTTCCGTCTTTGATTTCTTCTTATTCAGAGATGATTTTTTGGTTCAAACAGCCCCTGCTTAGTTCTGTGCGTTTTTGTTTTTGTTTTAGGTGCCTTCATCCAGTGTGCCAGCAAGCACGTAACCAGAATCTTCAGAACATTTGAAAAAGTCTCATACTGAGTGAAATAAGTCAAGCAGAGAGAGTCAATTATCATATGGTTTCACTTATTTGTGGAGCATAACAAATATCATGGAGGACAAGAGTTGTTAGAGAGGAGAAGGGAGTTGGGGTAAATTGGAAAGGGAGATAAATCATGAGAGACTATGGTCTCTGAAAAACAATCTGAGAGGTTTGAAGTGGTGGGGGGTGAGAGGTTGGGATACCAGGTCATGGGTATTATAGAGGGCATGGATTGCATGCAGCACTGGGTGTGGTGAAAAAAATAATGAATACTGTTTTCTGAAAATAAATAAATCAATTTAATAAAAAATTTTTAAAATAATAAAAATTTTAAAAATAAATAAATAAATAAAAAGAAAAAGTCTCATACTGCATAAAAATCCTGATGAGAGAGGTCCAAAAGAAAATAATAACCATAGGACTGACACCAATTTTAGGGAAGAAGTGTTACCATAATTTAGAAGGAGAGAATCATGTAGAATAGGCCACCGGGAAAGGAATAAGTGTCTTGAACAAAGGACCCAGGTAGCCTGCAGTAATCCTTAGGGGAGGGAGCTGACATGTAGTAAGTATTTAATAAATGTTAGCTATAATTTGACGAATGCAATGTATGTGATTACTTAAAAGCTACAATTACATTACTTTAAATTACTACATGCCAGTCATGATTTCAAGTATGATCTCCCTGATATGAGGAAGTGGTGATGCAACATGGAGGCTTAAGTGGGTAGGAGAAGAATAAATGAAACAAGATGGGATTGGGAGGGAGACAAACCATAAATGACTCTTAATCTCACAAAACAAACTGAGAGTTGCTGGGGGGAGGGGGTTTGGGAGAAGGGGGTGGGATTATGGACATTGGGGAGGGTATGTGCTTGGGTGAGTGCTGTGAAGTGTGTAAACCTGGTGATTCACAGACCTGTACCCCTGGGGATAAAAATATATGTTTATGGGCGCCTGGGTGGCTCAGTGGGTTAAGCCGCTGCCTTTGGCTCAGGTCATGATCTCAGGGTCCTGGGATCGAGTCCCGCATCGGGCTCTCTGCTCAGCGGGGAGCCTGCTTCCTCCTCTCTCTCTCTCTCTGCCTGCCTCTCTGCCTCCTTGTGATCTCTCTGTCAAATAAATAAATAAATAATCTTTAAAAAAATAAAAAAAAATAAAAATATATGTTTATAAAAAATAAAAAATTAAAAAAAAAAACTTTAAAAATCTCTTTATCATGGTCTACAATCATCAGCCCCTGTCCAATATCTTTCAACACAACAAATGAGGAAATAGGGGATTGTCATTCAACACAAAATATCAACAACAGGAAGATGGTGGCAGTAGTAGAGTTTTGGCCAGACCCAGGCTTGACTATGCAAGTAAGTACAAAAAGTCACCTTCATCCATAAAATTAATGATAATACTTCTGACTACAGTACCCACTAACCACACAGGGATAGCTACTAAAATCTTAAAAAAGTGATTTCAACTAGTAATAATTACTCAGTCACTTTTGATAAAACAAAAGTTCTAACCCATGAACTTCAATCTAATTATTGCTTTTATTTTCACCACTGTCCTCTCAAAGATAAAATGCACCTACATTGCAAGTTATGAAAGATATTCTGAAGTCATACTGTATGCAGTGATATATTTGGCATTAGATTTTTCTTTGTATATGATTTGCATTAGCAATTACATAATGTTATGATTTGTTGCCTAGGAGTCATTACAATATGTCTTTTAATCACTGTAACCAACTTAAATCACTTTTTACTGTAAGGCAGCTCTTCAGACACATAGGATCAAGGTTGGGGGTTTTATGTGCCTGTGTTTGCACACACATGAATGTATAGCAGTACATGTATGTTTTTATGTTTCTGCTTGTGTTGGTTAAGCCAAGCTCATGGAATTTGTGATTTTGTGCTTGCATAAAGTGTGAAAACATTAAGAATGCCATCAGTACAGAATATTAGCCACTTTCCAGTCATAATGAAAGTATAGGCATATAATGGGGTGATGCCTACTATGGTAGTCAGTGTCTCATAAGAACAATTTTCATTAAAAAAAAAAGCACCCATCCCTGACTTGTTTGAGAAAAGGCTAGCCACAGAAAATGCTCTGCCCCTATCTTTGAACTGTCCTCTCTTTTGAAATGTTCCAAACTGCTCACTTGCCTCCTCCCAGCCAACCTAGGATTGTTAACTGTGTCTGAAGACCAATTATAACGTCTTTGATTTAAAAAAAAACATTAAAAGTTTGCCAACCAGACACTGTCTCATTATTGCATCTTTTTACTCTATAAAACTTACTTCCTTTTTAGTACCCTTGAATCTCTTCTGGAACAAAAGTTGAGGCAGATGGATTGCTATGCAAAAAGTTTATAAATAAACACTTTGTTTATTTTGTCTCAGACCTTAATCTTTTATACTCCTTTTTAATGTATTAAAAATTAATTATGCAAGCCTGACTTGAATAAATTCTTAGGACAATTTCTTAGTTGTGTTTCTTACAAAATTTAAAGTTACTAGGTTATCACTGTCCATTTCAGTTTACAATTGCCTCCATGATATTCTGCCTGCAGGTAATAAGAGAAATAAGCATATTCTAGATTTGATTGCAAGATCTCTTTGCTACTTGTTAAATTTGTCTAGGTACTGGAGTAAATGATGCAGTGAAATAATTGCAATTGTTATACCTAGCAAAATACATTTTGTGATTTCTGTTTCCAAATGTAGTGATCCTTTCTATAAAAGGCATCACCAATGAACCATATATTAAAATAAAAAATATCCCAGAGTCCAGAGTTTTTCATGGTTTGTCTCTCTCTCTGATTCCTTCCCATTCAGTTTTCCCTCCCCTCCCATGTGGTCTTCCATGCTATTCCTTATGTTCCACATATGAATGAAACCATATGATAATTGTCTTTCACTGCTTGTCTTATTTCACTTAAACATAATCCCTTCCAGTTCCATCCATGTGAATGCAAATGGCAGATATTAATCATTTCTGATTGCTGAGTAATAATACAAATTAATTAAAAATGAAAATGAAAAATGTAATTACTTTTAGCAGCTTTGCTATTGAGAAAGACTTAGGGAAAACTCTTTTTATGCATTCCCACCTCTCCTTAGATTCCAATTATAATGACTATTGTTCAAAATGGATACATACAATTATTTTTTTCAATGAGTGTTAAGTTTCATGAAAATTGTAATGCTGTCAAGAGGAAAGAAACAATTCCCCATCTCATTCTGGAAAAAAATTAGCAATAAAATTACACAGTAATGAACCTCTATACTGCATTGGAATGAAAAAGTTCAGAGTCACAAAAGTCTTCTCATGTCTTGTGTCTTATAATTTGATGTTAAAACTATCTTGTAACACACTGACAATAAATTTGCATGAATATTTTAAATAAAATACCTTCTCTATCTTGTATCCAAATTGTAAGGGAAAACCAGAAACTTTGACTCTATAGACTTAACAGTGTAATTCTTAAGGTTAACTGTAACATTAACACAGCTCTGACCAATAATTGCACTGCCTTCATTGTTCTCTTAGGAGATGAAACTAAAATGAAGTAGAAATAATTGTTCTGTAAATGGTAAGCAGCCCTTTATTTTTTAAATATTTATTTTTATTTGAGAGCAAGAGAATGAGCTGGAGGGGCAGAGGGAGAGGGAGAATGAATCTCAAGTAGACACCATGCTGAATGTGGAACACAATGCAGGGCTTGATCTCACAACCTTGAGATTAGGACCTGAGCAGAAACCAATTGTTGGATGCCCAACCCACTGCACCACCCAGGTGCCCTGGTGGACAACTATTTTTTTAATTTATTTAAATTTAATTTAATGAACATATATTGTATTATTAGTTTCAGAGGTAGAATTCAGTGATTCATCATTTGCATATAATACCCAGTGCTCATTACTTCAAGTGTCCCCCTTAAATGCCCATCATTCAATTATCCCATCCTCCTACCTACTTCTCCTCTAGCAACCCTCAATCTGATCTCTATATTTGAGTCTCTTGTGATTTGTCTTCCTCTGTTTTTATTTTATTTTTCCTTCCCTTTATTTGTTTTCTTTATTAAATTCCAATTATGAGTGAAATCATATGGTATTTTTCTTTCTTTGACTGATTTCACTTAGCATAATACCTTCTAGTTCCATCCACATCATTGAAAATAGCAAGATTTCATTCTTTATGAAGGCTGAGTAATATTCCATTGTGTGATATTTCTTCTTTGTCCTTTCATCTGTTCATGGACATCTGGGCTCTTTCATATTTGGGCTATTGTGGTCATTGATGTTATAAACACTAGGGTACTTGTGCTCCTTTGAATCACTATGTTGTTTATCCAAAGGATACAAATATAGTAAATAGATAATAAAATCTAAAGGGATTTGCTAAAAAGCAAAAGAAGGTCTCTCATTCAATCAGACTGAGAGGTGACTCAATGACAAGTCACATAGCAATATCTTCACTATGAAGAATTATTTCTATTTTGGAATGTGCAGGTGCCATGAGAAAGGAAATTTTGTTTCACATGGTGAATTTAGTTAGCCCATTTTACCTGGTCATCTTTATATGAAAATAGCTTTTCATCACAGGACATTTTTGATAGGACTATTTTGGTCTTTGTTTGCTTCTCTTTTAAAATTCTCCCGGGATCTGTTTAGCAAATGTATATTAATTCTTTGATCAGGCTGATGATGATTTTCCTCACTTAAAGATTTGGTTTATCACATTTAATCATCTCAACTCAACATACTTTGGGCTTCTTTATAATCAATTGTTAAATTGAACCAAATAAAATTATTGATAAGTACCTTATTCCAACATGGATACCTGACATGTGTTTTGTTTGAAATAAGATACTTCTCCTTCAACAGACACATGACAATCAATAGTTCTGTGTGAGGAAATGCCATAACTGCATAAGGACAACTTGCTGACATGAATCTGCAAACTGACTTTCAAGATATTCAGTCTCTTTGTGGGTAGAGGAAGGACACCATATGGGAAATCAAGAACTACAAGAGTCCAAGGTGTTCTTATTTTCCAATTCCATCCATATTATCGATTTACCATTGTACAAAGAGCAGTTGACTGCAAATGGCACAGAAAGTTAGTAATTCCAACAAAATTTGTTAATTCATGTTGTTCTATGGGTTACCTTATGTAATTTTCTTCTTTTCTCTTGCAATCTTTAAAATTCTTTATTTATCTCTATTATTTTCTTTTTTTTTTTCTCCATGAAATATCTCTTTTTTTTAATTTTTTATTTTTTATAAACATATATTTTTATCCCCAGGGGTACAGGTCTGTGAATCACCAGGTTTACACACTTCACAGCACTCACCCAAGCACATACCCTCCCCAATGTCCATAATCCCACCCCCTTCTCCCAAACCCCCTCCCCCCAGCAACCCTCAGTTTGTTTTGTGAGATTAAGAGTCACTTATGGTTTGTCTCCCTCCCAATCCCATCTTGTTTCATTGATTCTTCTCCTACCCACTTAAGCCCCCATGTTGCATCACCACTTCCTCATATCAGGGAGATCATATGATAGTCGCCTTTCTCTGCTTGACTTATTTCGCTAAGCATGATATGCTCTAGTTCCATCCATGTTGTCGCAAATGGCAAAATTTCATTTCTTTTGATGGCTGCATAGTATTCCATTGTGTATATATACCACATCTTCTTGATCCATTCATCTGTTGATGGACATCTAGGTTCTTTCCATAGTTTGGCTATTGTGGACATTGCTGCTATAAACATTCGGGTGCACGTGCCCCTTTGGATCACTACGTTTGTATCTTTAGGGTAAATACCCAATAGTGCAATTGCTGGGTCATAGGGCAGTTCTATTTTCAACATTTTGAGGAACCTCCATGTCTATTATTTTCTAATTGAATTACAGTATGTTTTAATGCATTTTCGGTTTTGTTTGGGGTTCTCTGTGCCTCCTAGATCTGAGTATCTGTTTCCTTCCTCAGATTAAGGAAGCTTTCAGATATTATGTCTTTAAATACATTTTCTGCCCTTTTCTTTCTCTTCTCCTGGGACTTCTACAGCAAGTTTTATTATGCTTCTTGGACTCACTGATTTCTCTAAAGTCTATTCTAATTATGTAGTATTTGTGTCTCATCTGTTCAGCTTGATTGCTTCCCATTACTCTATCCTCCAGGTTACTAATACATTGCTCTGCTTCCTGTAGCCTCTATTTATTCTATTGTATTTTTTATTTTACTCATTGGGTTTTACCTCTCTGATATGTTATTTTGTATCTCTTTGCCCAGTGTCTCACCAATGTCCTCCACCCTTTTCTGAAGTTGAGCAGGTATTTTTATGATCATCACTATAAATTCTCTATTATGTATACTACTTCCTCCAGTTTTGCTTAGATCTCCTGGTGTGATTTTGTCCTGTTCTTTCATTAAGGACAAATTCACTGTTTCCTCATTTTCTCTATGTCTCTGTGTCTGTCTCTATGTATTATGAATATAAGCTATGCCCTGTGCTTTTTAAAGTAGTGGTTTTATGATGAAGATGTCTTATTATGCTTTGCAGTTCAGTGTCCCCTGTCCCCTGTTCACCAGAACCTAGCACTTCAAAGGAGTCTTCCATGTGTGTTGCTTACATCCTGCTATTGTGCCTGATTATCTTTCCATTTCTGTCCAGACGTTTGTGCTGGCTCTTTACCTGTTGTGGGCTGTGCTTACTGTCTGTGGTGTTACTGTGACCCTGGTTTTGAGGGATTAGGGCAGTAGAATTAGCAAATTTGCCCTGAGTCACTAGTCCTAGGTTGGATTCCCCCAAAACACAGTGGTGGCCAGGGGCATGACATGCATTACTAGTAGTTGGAAACAAGGCATGTGGCTGAGGTGGTGGCAAGGGCTGCAGGGCATCTTTGCACATGGCTGCTGAGCAAGACATATGCACAGCATTAGCAAAATCTGCACTATGCTGTTAGCCGTAGGCTGATACCACAAAGGGCAGTGGAAGCTGGGGGGTGTGGCATACAGTAGCAGCAGTAGCCAGTGGCACATAGTTGCGTGTGGAGTGTGGTGACTGGGAGCGGAGTATGGCACCTGTGTATGGAGTGGCTAGTCAAGGAGTGTGGTGGCTGGGGACATGACTTCTGTATATATGGCTGACTAGGGGGAGTCTTAGTAAAATTTGTGCTGAGCCACTAGTCCTAGGCTGGATCCCCAAAGTGTGGTGGCCACAGGGGCATGGCACACAGAGGCAGTAAGTAGCTGGGTAGGGCACACACAGTGTTAGTAAAATTTGTACTAAGCCCAGGTCCTAGGCCATGCGGCCTAGAGTGGGTGAGTCCTCAAGGGCCAGTACATGGCTGGCAGGTTAGGTAAGAAATGTCTGTGAGGCACCACCTCCCACAGATGGCTTCCTGTTTATTCTGGGGGGCAAAGGAAGAAAATAGTGACTTCCAGCTCCTTTGTTCCTAGAAAAGTCCCCCAACACACTCTGAAATCAGTATAAACAGATTTTCCTCCTGCTATGCAAGCTGTCACTTTTATGTTGCCTGTCCTTGGGCTGCTATTTCTTTTATTTCTTTCTTTTTTTAAATTTTTTATTGTGTTGTTAGTTACCATAAAATATGTCATTAGTTTTTGATGCAGTGTTCCAAGATTCATTGTTTATGTACAACACCCTCTGCTATTTCTTTAAGGGCAGCTTGCCCACTGCTGAGTCTCTGACTTTTAAAGCTACAGGCTCCAAGTCCTGCTGGTTATATGAACTTCTGGAATTCAGCCCCTCAGGTTTTCAAGGTCAGGCATTAGGAGATTTATTTTCCCTGTGTGGGCTCCCTGGTGCTTTTCCTGCCCAGGACTGCAGCTTCTTTCCTCCTTTCCTCCTGTAGGCAGCTCCAAACCACCATTTCTGCCCTTCCTAATCACTCTACTGTGGATTCTTCTCTATAGCTCTCTGGTTTATTGACTCAGATGTGAATGGTATCTAGTTGTTAACATGAGATGGGGTGAACTTAGGGTCTTCCTACTCCAACATCTTGCACCCCCTTCACTGCCCTCTGTTTTAAAGTCTATTTTGTCTAATGTAGTTGCTACTCAGACTTTTTTCACCTCCATTTGCATGGAATATATTTTTTGATCTCATCACTTTCAGTATGTATGTGCCTTTAGGTCTGAGTGGATCTCTTTTAGGCTGCATATAGATGAGTGTTTTTCTTTTTCATCCATTAATTCACCTGATGTCTTTTCATTGGAGCATTGAGACCATTAACATTTGAAGTAATTACTGAAATTACTGAATTATTGAATTATGTGCTTATCATAATTTTGTTACTGATTATTGGTTCTTTTGTAGTGTTTCTCTGTTCTGTTCTTCTCTTGCTTCCTTTTCTTATGATTGGTGGCTTTCTTTACTAGTATGGTTGGCTCTCTTTCTCTTTATTTGTTGTGCACATATTATGTTTTTAGATTGTGCTCACCATGAGGTTCCTATATAATGCCCTAAGTATATTAAGTTGGTGGTCACTTTAGTTCAAACAAATTCTAAAAGTAATTATTTTTTACTCCCTTACTCCAAGTTTTATGTATATGTTGTCACATATTGCATTATTTTATTTTCTGAGATCCCTTTCCTTTAATAAATTTCTTACATTTAATTATGACTTTTTCTTTTCCACTTAAAGGAGTCCTTTTAACATTTATTGAAAGGTTGCCTTAATTGTGATGAATTCCTTTAACATTTGTTTGTCTTGGAGATTTTTTTTCTCTCTCTCTTTACTCTGAATGGTAATTTTACCAGGTAGAATATTCTCAGTTGTACGTGTTCTTTTCCTTTTTTTTTTTAAAGATTTTATTTATTTATTTGACAGAGAGAAATCCCAAGTGGGCAGAGAGGCAGAGAGAGAGAGAGGAGGAAGCAGGCTCCCTGCTGAGCAGAGAGAGCCCGATGCGGGACTCGATCCCAGGACCCCGAGATCATGACCTGAGCTGAAGGCAGCGGCTTAACCCACTGAGCCACCCAGGCGCCCCCATTTTTTTTTTCCTTAAAGCACTTTGAATATATAATGACACTCTTTTCTGACCTGCAAAGTTTTTTTTTTTCTTTCAAAATTTTATTTAAATTCAAGTTAGTTAGAATATAGTATAGGATAATTTTCAGGGGTAGAATTTAGTGATTCATCACTTCCATAAACCACCCAGTGCTCATTACAAGAACCTTCCTTAATGACCATTGCCCATTTACCCAATTCCCTTACCCACCTTCCCTCCAGCAACTCCCAGTTTGTTCCCTACAATTAAGTCTCTTATGTTTTGTCTCCCTATCTCTTTTTATCTATTTCATTTCCCCCTTCATTTCCCTAAGTTCATCTACTTTTTTTTTTTTTAATTTCATCATGAGTGGAAATCATATGTTTTTTTTTCTTTCTCTGACTGACTTATTTCACTTAGCATAATACCCTCTAGTTCCATCCATGTCACTGCAAATAGCTGGATTTCATTTTTTTTATCATTATTTTGGGAGAAGGCAGGGGCAAAAGGAAAGGAGATAGAATCTCCACACTAGGTGTGGGGCCTGATCTCACCACCCTTAGATCGTGACCTGAGCCAAAATCAAAAGTCACATGCTTAACCAACTGAGCCACCCAGGTGTCTAGAAATTTCATTTTTTTTTTTTTTTTTTGGTGACTAAGTAATACTCCAGTATATATACTGCCTATTCCTTATCTGTTCATAAGTCAATGGACATTTAGGCTGTTTCCATATTTTGGCTATTGTGGGTAAAGTTGCTATAAACATTGGGAGTGTATGTGCCCCTTTGAATCGCTATTTTGGTGTCCTTTGGATAAATACCTAGTAGTGCAGTCATGGGGTCATAGGATAGTTATATTTTTAACTTTTTGAGGACACTCCATACTGTTTTCTGGAGTGGCTGCACCAGTTTCCATAACCACCAACATGGAGAGATGGGTTCCCATTTCTCCCCATATTCACCATCTGCTATTTTCTGAGTTGTCAATTTTAGCCATTCTGACTGGTGTGAGGTGGTATTCCATTGTGGTTTTGATTTGTATTTCACTGATGCCAAGTGATGTGGAGCATTTTTTCATGTGTCTGTTAGTCATTTGTATGCCTTGTTTGGAGAAATGTCTCTTCATATCTTCTTCCATTTCTTGACTAGAATTTTTGTCTTTTCAGGTATTGAGTTTGATAAGTTCTTTATAGTGGATACTAGCCCTCTATCTGAAATGGCATTTTCAAATATTTTCTCCCATTCCACTGGTTGCCTTTTAGTTTTGTTGATTGTTTTCTTTCCCATATAGAAACTTTTGATCTTGAAGAAGTCTCAAAAGCTTATTTTTGCTTTTATTTCCCTTGCCTCTTGAGATATGTCTAGTGAATTTGCTGCAGCAGCAGTCAAAGAGGTTTCTACTTCTGTTCCCCTTTAAGATTTTGATGGACTCCTGTCTCACATGGAAGTATTTCATTCATTTTGAGTTTATTTCTGTGTCTGGTGTAAGAAAGTGGTCCAGTTTCATTCTTCTGCATGTGACTGTCCAATTTTTCCAGCACCATTTTAGACAGTTTTTATTCCTCTTGTATCTTCTTTCTTGCTTTGTCAAAGATTAGTTGACCATAGATTTCAGGGTCCATGTATGAGTTTTCTATTCTGTTCCATTGATCTATGTGTCTGTTTTTCTGCCACTATCATATTGTCTTGATGATTACATCTTTGTAATACAGCTTGAATTACAGAATTGTGATGCCTCCAGCTTTGGATTTCCCTTTCTTTTCTTTCTTTCTTTTTAATGTTTTTAAGAGAGAGAGAGGGATAGAGAGAAAGAGCATAAGCAGGGGGGAGGGACAGAGGGAGAGGAAGAAGCTCTGATGCGGGCTAGATCCCAGGGCCCTGGAATCATGACCTGAGCCAAAGCAAATACTTAATCAACTGAGCCACTAAGTGCCCCTTAGTTTTATTTTCAACATTAATTTGGCTACTTAGGGTCTTTATTGGTTCCATACAAATTTTAGAATAGTTTGTTCTAGCTCTGTGAATAATTCTGGTGCATGTGTGGTTTTCTTTAATGATTTATGTATTTATTTGAGAGTGTGTGTATGAGTGGAGGGAATGGGCAGAGGGAGAGCATGAGAGAGAATTTCAAGCAGACTCCCCACTAAACACAGAGCCTCATGCAAGGTTCAATTTCATGACCCTGAGATCATAACCTGAGCTGAACTTGAGTCAGATGCTTAACTGACTGATCCACCCAGGTTTCCCTAAAAAATGTTGATGTTATTTTGATAGGAATTACATTGAATGTATAGATTGCTTTGGGTAAATAGACATTTTAACAATATTTGTTCTTCCAATCCATGAGCATGCCATGTTTTTCCATTTCTTTTTGTTTTCCTCAATTTTTTTCATAAGTGTTCTATAGTATTCAGCGTACAGGTCTTTTACTACTTTAGTTAGGTTTATTCCTAGGTATTTTATGGGTTTGAGTGCAATTGTAAATGAGATTGAGTACTTGGTTTCTCTTTCTGCTACTATTTCTCAGCTTAAGTTCTTACTATACTCATCTGTAATGTTCTCAATTCCAGTGTGTATCTCAGGGCAATAAGTTTGAACACTTTATCAGGAATATTAATTATATCCATATAATTTAGCTTTATTGCTGTAATTTTGTCTTTCTTTTTATTTGGTACATATTCCTCTGTCTACTTACATTGTCTAAATCTGTTTGTTTCTATTATTAGGTGAGTAAACTATAATTCCTGGTTTTGAAAATAGTGGCTTTCTGTAGAAGAGATCCTGTGGTGCCCAATCCGACCCCTATGGAGGGGGTTACCAGAACCAAGTGTCCCCTTTGTGACCTTTATGAGGCCTCTTGTTGTGGCTGATCTGTTATTGGCTTCCACCCAATCAGCTGCAATGAATCACTTCCTGCTATGAGCACAATGACCAGGGTTTGTTTCCGCCTGGCTGTGAGAGTCCTGGGTACAACTTTCATGAGCTTGTAATTTGGGCTTATATTTCAATCTAGCTCTCTGAAATTAGGTTATCTGCTACAGATACATGCACACTGAAGGACAGGGATTGTTTTCTGTCCAGTTAGCTAAAAGGACAGCAGCATGAACTCTGAGTGTACTGCTATTTTCCCTCTTCCCCCGAGAAGGAGTCACTTTGGTGTGGAACTTGTCCTGGCTGGGCCTGCCTGCCAGTTATGGCTGGGCAGGAGCTACATTAGAGGGATACCATCCAAGGTGAGTAGGGTGTGTGGAATAGATACCCAGGAAAATGACAGTATGAGGTATGTTGTGCTGGCAAATTAGAGTATTAGAACTCTCACATGTGCCTAGCTGTCTAGGCTGGGGACAGGGAATAAAAATGGTGCCTGTCAATACTTTTATTCCTAGAGAAATCTGTCAATACCTGCCCGTCTGACATAAATTCTATTAGCCAATAAATGCCTCTCATGGATACCCCAGATGTGTTTCAAACTGCTGCTCTGTGCTTGGTCTCAGGACAAGTTATTTAGATTACTAGGTCTTTAAGTGTAAAGACTCAGTTTCATATCTCCCTCAGGCTCTTCTTAAGTCAGATGAATTTTAAATCTCCCAGAGCTGAATCCCTTTAATATCTAAATGCCTGGAATTAAGTCGTGCCAGTTTTTAAAGCCAGACATTGTGGAGAGTCTTTCCCCCGGTGCATGTTTTCAGTACCAATGACATTCAGTGTGGAGTCTGATTCTCTCTTTTCTCCATGCTTGTGATGGCCCTCTTGTTTGTGATTAGTCACATGTGGGGATTTGGTTCCTAACTGTGTCACTTCCCTTCTTACTCTTTTCAATGTGGCCTTCTCTCTGACTAGGTATGGCATATCCACACTTTCGGGTCATTTTCAGAGTTATTTTCATAGATGTAGCTGTTGTCTCAGTGTATCCTTGGGACAAGTTGATTTCAGGATACTTCTATTGTGTCACCTTTCAAGCCTCTACACATTACTTTTATATGACCTTGAGAACTTAAAAACTCATCAGATTCACTTTATTGTGATATTCACTGTTTTTTTTTTTTTTTTGAGGTGGTCTGGAACCAAACCTGCAATGTTTACAAGTTATGCCTGTATACAACAACCACATAGGATTTATCTATGTATGTAAGCTTCTTTCAGCATTTAAAAATCAATTAATGTAACCCATCACATAAATAGGATAAAAAAGAAAATATACATGATTTTATCAATAGATGCAGAAAAACATTTGACAAAGTCTAAATCTATTCATGCTAAAAATTCAGTAAACTGGGAATGGAGAAGAATTACTTTGCCATAATAAAATATATCAATGCAATAAACTTTAAGATGACTTCATACTTAATGGTAACAAAATTGCAGCTTTTCCACAAATATCAGGAGTAAGTCAAGAATGTCCCCTTTCACCACTTATTTTCAATATCAGACTGCAAGTTCTAGTTAATGCAATATAAGAAAAAGAAATAACGGCATAAAGATTTGGAAGGAATGAAAAATATTGAGTGCAGATGACATGATCATCTATGTGGGATATCCGAAAGAATTAACAAATTCCTGGAACTAATAAACAAATATCATGAAATAGCAGTATAAAGTTTAATGTACAAATTAAATCATGTTTCAATATACCAGCAATGAACAAAGGAAATTTGATATTAAAAACACAGTATCATTATTTTATTGTTTTCAGAGTATCAGACTTACATCCACTTTGTTAACTTTATTCCTATTTAAACCTATAAAACATTGATGTAAAAAAAAATTCCATGACCAAGTTTGGAAGAATTAATATTCTTAAAATATTTAAATTACTGAAGGAATCTATAGATTTGATGCAATTTCTATGAAAAATCCCATCATCATTTCTCACAGAACTAGAAAAAAATTCTGAACTTCATAAAATCTATGAAAGACCCACAGAAAATATCATCCTCAATGAGAAAAAGCTTGCAGCCTTCCCATTGAGATCAGGAAAACAGCAAGGATGCCCACTCTCACCACTCTTGTTCAACATAGTATTAGAAGTCCTAGCAACAGCAATCAGACAACCAAGAGAAATAAAAGGTATCCAAATTGGCAATGAAGAAGTCAAACTCTCTCTATTTGTAGATGACATGATTCTTTATATGGAAAAACCAAAAGACTCCACCCCCAAACTACTAGAACTCATAGAGCAATTCAGTAATGTGGCAGGATACAAAGTCAATGTACAGAAATCAGTGGCTTTCTTATACACTAATAATGAGAATACAGAAAGGGAAATTAGAGAATCAATTCCATTTACTATAGCACCAAGAACCATAAGATATCTGGAAATAAACCTAACCAAAGAGGTAAAGGATCTGTACTCCAGGAACTACAGAACACTCATGAAAAAATTCAAAGAAGACACAAAATGATGGAAGACCATTCCATGCTCTTGGATCAGAAGAATAAACATTGTTAAAATGTCTATACTGCCTAGAGAAATCTATACTTTTAATGTCATTCCTATCAAAACTCCACCGATATTTTTCAAAGAGCTGGAGCAAATAATCCAAAAATTTGTATGGAATCAGAAGAGACCCCGAATCACTAAGGAAATGTTGAAAAACAAAAACAAAACTGGAGGCAGCACGTTACCTGATTTCAAGCTTTACTACAAAGCTGTGATCACCAAGACAGCATGGTACTGGCATAAAAACAGACACATAGACCAGTGGAACAGAGTAGAGAGCCCAGATATGGACCCTCAACTCTATGGGCAAATAATCTTCGACAAAATAGGAAAAAATATACAGTGGAAAAAAGACAGTCTCTTCAATAAATGGTGCTGGGAAAACAGATACATGCACACTGAAGGACAGGGATTGTTTTCTGTCCAGTTAGCTAAAAGGACAGCAGCATGAAGCACACTGAAGGGCAGGGATTGTTTTATACATACAACTATATGTAGAAGAATGAAACTCGACCATTCTCTTACACCGTACACAAAGATAAACTCAAAATGGATAAAAGACCTCAATGTGAGACAGGAATCCATCAGAATCCTAGAGGAGAACATAGGCAGTAATCTCTTCGATATCAGCCACAGCAATTCTTTAAAGATATGTCTCCAAAGGCAAAGGAAACAAAAGTGAAAATGAACTTTTGGGACTTCATCAAAATCAAAAGCTTCTGCAAAGCAAAGGAAACAGTCAAGAAAACAAAGAGGCAACCAACGGAATGGGAGAAGATATTTGCAAATGACAGTACAGACAAAAGGTTGATATCCAGGATGTATAAAGAACTCCTCAAACTCAACACACACAAAACAGATAATCATATCAAAAAATGGGCAGAAGACATGAGCAGACACTTCTCCAATGAAGACAAACAAATGGCTATCCGACACATGAAAAAATCTTCATCACTAGCCATCAGGGAGATTCATATTAAAACCATATTGAGATATCACCTTAGACCAGTTAGAATGGCCAAAATTAGCAAGACAGGAAACAAAATGTGTTGGAGGGGTTGTGGAGAAAGGGGAACTCCATGACACTCTTGGTGGGAATGCAAGTTGGTGCAGCCTCTTTGGAGAACAGTGTGGAGATTCCTCAAGAAATTAAAAATAGAGATTCCCATGCTGTCTTGATGATGACAGCTTTGTAATAGAGCTTGAAGCCCGGAATTGTGATGCCACCAACTTTGGCTTTCTTTTTCAATATCCCTTTGGATATTCGAGGTCTTTTCTGGTTCCATATAAATTTTAGAATTATTTGTTCCATTTCTTTGAAAAAGATGGATGGTACTTTGATAGGAATTGCATTAAATGTGTAGATTGCTTTAGGTAGCATAGACATTTTCACAATATTTATTCTTCCAATCCATGAGCATGGAACATTTTTCCATTTCTTTGTGTCTTCCTCAATTTCTTTCATGAGTACTTTATAGTTTTCTGAGTATAGATTCTGTGCCTCTTTGGTTAGGTTTATTCCTAGGTATCTTATGGTTTTGGGTGCAATTGTAAATGGGATTGACTCCTTAATTTCTCTTTCTTCTGTCTTGCTGTTGGTGTAGAGAAATGCAACTGATTTCTGTGCATTGATTTTATATCCTGACACTTTCCTGAATTCCTGTACAAGTTCTAGCAATTTTGGAGTGGAGTCTTTTGGGTTTTCCACATATAGTATCACATCATCTGCAAAGAGTGATAATTTGACTTCTTCTTTGCCAATTTGGATGCCTTTAATTTCCTTTTGTTGTCTGATTGCTGAGGCTAGGACTTCTAGTACTATGTTGAATAGCAGTGGTGATAATGGACATCCCTGCCGTTTTCTTGACCTTAGGAGAAAAACTTAAAGTTTTTCTCCATTGAGAACGATATTTGTGGTGGGTTTTTCATAGATGGCTTTGATGATATTGAGGAATATGCCCTCTATCCCTACACTTTGAAGAGTTTTGATCAGAAAGGGATGCTGTACTTTGTCAAATGCTTTTTCAGCATCTATTGAGAGTATCATATGGTTCTTGTTCTTTCTTTTATTGATGTGTTGTATCACATTGACTGATTTGCAGATGTTGAACCAACCTTGCATCCCTGGAATAAATCCCACTTGGTCGTGGTGAATAATGCTTTTAATGTACTGTTGAATCCTATTGGCTAGTATTTTGTGAGTATTTTCACATCTGTGTTCATCAAGGATATTGGTCTATAGCTCTCTTTTTTGATGGGATGCTTGTCTGGTTTTGGGATCAAGGTGATGCTGGCCTCATAAAATGAATTTGGAAGTTTTCCTTCCATTGCTATTTTTTGGAACAGTTTCAGGAGAATAGGAATTAGTTCTTTAAATGTTTGGTAGAATTCCCCTGGGAAGCCGTCTGGCCCTGGGCTTTTGTTTGTTTGGAGATTTTTTATGACTGTTTCAATCTCCTTACTGGTTATGGGTCTGTTCAGGCTTTCTACTTCTTCCTGGATGAGGAAGTGGTGATGCAATATGGGGGCTTAATTGGGTAGGAGAAGAATCAATGAAACAAGATGGGATTGGGAGGGAGACAAACTATAAGTGACTCTTAATCTTACAGAACAAACTGAGGGTTGCTTGGGGGAGGGGGTTTGGAGAAGGGGGGTGGGGTTGTGGACTTTGAGGAGGGTATGTGCTTTGGTGAGTGCTGATTCACAGACCTGTACCCCTGGGGATAAAAATACATGTTTATAAAAATTTAAAAAATTATAAATAAATAAATAAATAGATAGATAGATAAATAAAAATAGAGATTTCCTATGACCCTACAATTGCACTACTGGGTATTTACCCCAAAGATACAGATGTAGTGAAAACAAGGGCCATCTGTACCCCAATGTTTATAGCAGCAATGGCCAAGGTTGCCAAACTGTGGAAAGAACCAAGATGCCCTTCAACGGACGAATGGATAAGGAAGATGTGGTCCATATACTTCATGGAGTATTATGCCTCCATCAGAAAGGATGAATACCCAACTTTTGTAGCAACGTAGACAGGACTGGAAGAGATTATGTTGAGTGAAATAAGACAAGCAGAGAGAGTCAATTATCATATGGTTTCACTTATTTGTAGAGCATAACAAATAGCATGGAGTACAAGGGGAGTTAGAGAGGAGATGGAGCTGGGGGACATTGGAAGGGGAGGTGAGCCATGAGAGACTATGGACTCTGAAAAACAATCTGAGGGGTTTGAAGCAGCAGGGTGTGGGAGGTTGTGGGAACTAAGTGGTGAGTATTAGAGAGGGCACAGATTGCATGGAGCACTTGGTGTGGTACAAAAATAATGAATACTGTTATGCTGAAAATAAATTTTTGAAAATGAATTTAAAATTTTTATGGAACCACAAAAGATCTCAAATATCCAAACAATGTTGCAAAAGGTGAACAAAGTTGGAGGCATCCTAACTCCAGATTTGAAGATATACAACAAAGCTGTAGTAGTCAAAGGAGTATGGTAAAAATGGCATAAAAATAAACCCACAGTTATTTAGTTGGTTAATCTATGACAAAGGTGGCAAGCACATACAATGGGGAAAAGACAATCTCTTCAAAATATGGTACTGGAAAAACTAGACAGCTACATACAAAAGAATGAAACTGGAACACTTTCTTATACCACACACACACACACACACACACACACACACATAAACTAAAAATGGATTAAAGTCCTAAATATGATACCTAAAAACATAAAAGTCCTAGAATAGAGCATAGGCTTTAAGTTTTGTTTTTTTTTTTTACCTTGATCTTGGCAACATCTTCCTAAATATGTTTCCTTAGGCAAGGGGAACAAAACCAAATATGAGCTACTAGTATTATACCAAAATAAACTTTAGTACAGCAAAAGAAACCATCTGCACAATTAAAAGGCAACCTAGTGAAAGGGAGAACATGTTTGTAAAGGATATGTCTGATAATGGGTTAGTATCCAAAATATATATAAAGATATTACACAACTCAGCACACACACAGAAAAATCTGATTAAAACGGGCAAAAGACATGAATAAACACTTTTCTAAAGAAGACATACAGACAGCCAAAAGGCGCATGAGAAAAAGCTCAACATTACTAATTATCAGAGAAATGCAAATCAAAATCACAGTGAGTTATCATCATCTGCCTTTCATTATGGCTAGAATCAAGAACACAAGAAATAACAAGTCTTGGCAAGCATGGAAAAAATGTCACCCTCATGCACTGTTGGTGGTGATGTAAATTGGTGCAGTTACTGTGGGAAACAGTTTGGATGTTCCTCAAAAATTCAGAAATTGAAATATCATATGAAACAGTAATTCCACTACTGTGTATTTACCCAAAGAAAACAAGAACACAAATTTGAAAAGATTTATGCACCCCTATGTTTATTGCATCATTATTTACTATAGCCAAAATATGGAAGTAACCCAAGTGTACATTGATAAATAAAAGGATAAAGAAGATGTAGAACACACACACACACACACACACACACACACACATATTACTCAGCCATTAAAAAAAGTGAGATCTTGAGATTTGTGCCAACACGGATGGACATAAGCAGTATTATACTAAGGGAAATAGGCACAGAAAGAAAAATACTATATGATATTTCATATATGTGAAATGCAAAGAAAACACACACACACACACAACTAAAATGTAAGTTTTACAAAATACTATTGATCCTACTTGTGACACAGTACTTTTTTTAAATTTTCAGCATAACAGTATTCATTATTTTTGCACCACACCCAGTGCTCCATGCAATCCGTGACACACTACTTTTAACTTACTTTGTTCCATTTCATTTCCTTTTTTTTGATCTTTTTAATTGTTTCAGTGTTCCAAGATTCATTGCTTATGCACCACACCCAGTGCTCCATGCAATATGTGCCAAAAGATTCTTAAATGCAGAGAATGAATTGGTGGTTTCTAGAGGGAATTGGATGGAGCATTGTGAAGTAGAAAAAGGAGAATAAGAAGTACATACATTCAATTAACAAATAAATTACAGAGAAGAAAAGTATAGTATAGGAAACATAGTCAATAATATTGTAATAACATGTTTTAGTGACAAATGGTGACTTTACTTACCATGGTGAGCACTAATGTATAGAATTTTTGAATCAATATGTTATATACCTGAAACTAGTATAGCATAGTGTGTTAATGATATATCAATAGAAATAAATGGTTTATATTTCAATAAAAAACAACACCATTTACATTAGCATTGAATAATAATGAAATACTTAGGCAAAAAAAAATCTAACAATATCTGTACCAGTTCTACATAAAAGAAGATGTGGTATATATGCACAATGGAATACTATGCAGCCATCAAAAGAAATGAAATCTTGCCATTTGCGACAACATGGATGGAACTAGAGCGTATCATGCTTAGCGAAATAAGTCAAGCAGAGAAAGACAACTATCATATGATCTCCCTGATATGAGGAAGTGGTGATGCAACATGGGGGCTTATGTGGGTAGAAGAAGAATCAATGAAATAAGATGGGATTGGGAGGGAGACAAACCATAAGTGACTCTTAATCTCACAAAATAAACTGAGGGTTGCTGGGGGGAGGGGTGTTGGGAGAAGGGGGTGGGATATGGACATTGGGGAGGGTATGTGCTTTGGTGAGTGCTGTGAAGTGTGTAAACCTGGTGATTCACAGACCTGTACCCCTGGGGATAAAAATATATGTTTATAAAAAATAAAAAATTTTAAAAAAGCACTATAATACTCTGATGAAATTCATCAAAGAAGAAATAAATAAATGGAAATAGGAAGATTCAATATTGTCTAGATGTCAGTTCTTCCCAAGTCAATCTATAGATTCAATGAAATCCCAATCAAAATTTCAGTAAGTTATTATGTAGATATTGACAAATTGATTCTAATGTGTATATGGTGAAGCAAAGAACTCATGATAAATCACATAACATTGAGGGAGAAGAATAAAGTTTAGAGGATTGACACCACTCTAAGAGTTAATATAAAATTAAAACAAGATATTTTGGTATTACTTAAAGAAGAGACAAATAGATCAATGGAACAGAATAGAGAGCCAAGATATAAACCCATTTAAATGTAGGCAACTGATATTTGACAAAGAAGCATATGCTATACAAATAAATAAATATATTATTTTCAACAAATTTTTCTGGAGCAACTGGATGTTTACATGACAAAAAATGAATCTAGACAAAGAATTACACTATTCACAAAAAAATTAAACCAAACTGGATCACAGGCCTAAGTATAAAACACAAAAATATAAAACCCCTATAACATAATATAGGATAAGATTTAGATGATCTTGGGTTTGACAATGGCATTTTAGATGCAACTCCAAAAGCATAATTCATGAAGGAATTGAGAAGTCAGACTTCATTAAAATACTTTTTTTTTTTCTTTGCAAAAAGCTAGATCAAGAAAAAGGAAAAGCATACTCACATACTGGGATATAGTCATAAAAGACATACCTGATAGAGAACTGTCATCCAAAATATACACAGAATTCTTAAAAATCAATAATAAGCTAACAAACAATTCAATTATAAAACTGCTTAAAGATCTTAACAGACATATCACAAAACAAGTTATGTAAGTGACAAAAAAACATTATAGAAAGATATTCCATATTGTGTGTCATCAGGGAACTGAAAATTAAAACAATGAGCTACCAATACTTATCTTTTAGAATAACCAGAACCCAGAATTTTGACAACAAATGTTGGCAAGGATGTTGGGCAACTGTACCTTACATTTATTGCTGGTGGGAATGCAAATTATACAGCCACTTTGGAAAACAGCTTGGAAGTTTCTTAGAAAAGTAAACACATTTTTACAATATGATCCCGAAATTATACTCCTAGATATTTACCCAAGGAGGTGAAAATTTATGCTCACACGAGTAACTGCACATGGATCTTTATTGCAGCTTTATTCATGATTGTCAAAACTTGAAAGTAAACAGGATGTCCTTCAGTAGATGAATGGACGTATAAACTGTTATTTAATAAGAAAAGGAAATGAGCTATTAAGTCAATGAGAAAACATTAAAGAACCTTAAGTGCATATTACTCAGTGAAAGAAGTCAATCTGAAAAGGTTTCATTCTCTCTGTTTCCAACTATATGACCTTCTGGGAAACTATAAAAATAGTAAAAAGATCAGTGGTTATTAGGGATTAGTGAGGAGAGAGGGATGAGTAGGCATAGTACAGAAGATTTTTATAGTAGTGAAACTACACTGCATGTTACTATATTATTGGATACATGTAATTATATATTCGCCCAACTCCATAATGTAGAATGCCGAGAATAAATCCTAATGTAAACTATGAGCTCTTGGTGGTAACAGTATGTCAATGTTGGTTCATCAATTATAACAAATATACTGCTCCCATAGAGGATGCTGATAATGATGAAGGCTGTTCATGAGTGGGGACAGGGAGTAAATGGGAAATTCCTGTACTTTCTGCTCAATCTTGCTTTAAACTTAAAACTGTTTTAGGACAGGGGTGCCTGGATGGTTCAGTAAGTTATGCTTCTGCCTTTGACTCTGGTCGTGATCCCAAGGTCCTGAGTTCCAGCCCTGCCTGCCATTCACCCTGTTTGTGTCTCCTTTTCTCTGTTAAATAAATAAATAAAGTCTTTTAAAAAACTATTTCAGGATATAAAGTCTATTAAAAATTTAATGTATATTTGAAAGAAATTAATAAATATCTACTTCAGAGAATGACATCCATGCTCATGGATTGGAATATTTAAGGTTTTTAAGATGGCTATGTATGCTTTCCAAATTCATCTACAGTTTCAGGGAAATCCCTATAAAAATATTTATGTTAAGGCACAAATTGAAGAACGTGTGTTAAAAAATTTATATAGATATACAAAGGACCCAGAATATCCAACAATCTTATAAAACTGGAGTATTCATACTTTCTGGTTTCAAATTTTACTGTAAAACTACAGTTATATAGTTTTGTGCTGTTGTACTAGCAAATGAATAGACATTTACATCAATGGAAATGAATTGAAAGTACCCCCCAAAAGCATCTTATCTTTGTGACCTATTGAAATTCCCCAAGAGTATCAATATTATTCAATGAGGAAAGAACAGCCTTTCCAACAAATGGCACTCAAGCTATTGGATATCCACAAGTAAAAAAGTAAATTAGGACCTTTACTTCAGATGATGCACAAACATTAACTCAGAATGGATCACAGACCTTAATGTAAGGGATTAAAAGTGTAAAACCCTAAAAAGAAAATACAGGGGATGCCTGGGTGGCTCAGTTGGTTAAGCAGCTGCCTTTGGCTCAGGTCATGATCCCAGCGTCCTGGGATTGAGTCCCACATCGGGCTCCTTGCTCGGCAGGGAGCCTGCTTCTCCCTCTGCCTCTGCCTGCCATTCTGTCTGCCTGTGCTCGCTCTCTCCCCCCGCCTCTCTGATAAATAAATAAAATCTTTAAAAAAATTTTAAAAAGAAAATACAGGGACGCCTGGGTGGCTCAGTTGGTTAAGCAGCTGCCTTCGGCTCAGGTCATGATCCCAGTGTCCTGGGATCGAGTCCCGCATCGGGCTCCTTGCCCCGCAGGGAGCCTGCTTCTCTGACTCTGCCTTCCACTCTGTCTGCCTGTGCTCCATCGCGCTCGCTTTCTCTCTGACAAATAAATAAATAAAATCTTTTAAAAAAAAATAAATAAATAAAAAGAAAATACAGGAGTTAATCTTCATAATTTAGGATTAGACAATGTTTTCCTACATATGACACTAAAAGCAAAAGTTAAAAAAATACTAGAACAGGTTGGACTACATCAAAATTAAGAAACTTTTTGATTCAATGTATAATATCAAGTAAGTGAAGATACAACCCATAAAATATGAAAAAAATATAATCAAATCACATCTGACAAGGGATTTGTATATAGAATATTTAAAACTCTTGCACTTCAACCATTAAAAGACAAAAAAACTATTTTAAAATGAGAAAAGATCGAATAGACATTTCTACAAAGAAAATATGCAAGTAACCAATAACTGCAAGGAAAAAATGGTCAACATAAGCAGTCATTAAAAATCTCAATGAAATTTTTCTTTTTTAAAATTTTTTTATTTTTCATAAACATATATTTTTAACCCCCGGGTCAATGAAAATTTTCAATGCAGTACTTATGAAATAAGTATTTCACAATGGCAGCATCGGGTGTTACACGCAAACAATGAATCATGGAACACTACATCAAAAACTAATGATGTGAAATAAGTCAAGCAGAGAGGGTCAATTATCATATGGTTTCACTTATTTGTGGAGCATAACAATTAGCATGGAGGACAAGGGGAGTTAAAGAGAAGGGAGTTGGGGGAAATTGGAAGGGGAAGTGAACCATGAGAGACTATGGACTCTGAAAAACAATCTGAGGGGTTTGAAGTGGTGGGGGGTGGGAAGTTGGGGGAACCAGGTGGTGGGTATTAGAGAGGGCACGGATTGCATGGAGCACTGGGTGTGGTGCAAAAATAATGAAAACTGTTATGCTGAAAATAAATTTTAAAAAAAGACAAAAAAAAAAGAACTAATGATGTGCCCTATAGTGACTAACATAACATAATAAAAAGAATTTAAAAATTAAATGTGAATGGACTAAAAATAATTGAACATAATAAAAATAAAAATAAACATAATAAAAATAAAACATATAATATTCTCACCAGAAAATATATATACATATATAATAACATTCTCACAAAAACTTAGAAGAATGAGAAACCTCATGCATCACTATTGGTCTGTAAAATTGTGCAGTCACTATGAAAGCAGTTTAGCAGTTCCTTAACATCTTCCAACATATGGTTACCATATGAAATATCACTTTCACTTCTAGGTATATAACAAAGAGAATTGTAAGCATATTTGCACACAGAAACTTACACATGAGTGTCCATGGCAGCATGTTTTTTATATTTTTACTTTATTAAGTATAGTTGACATACAATATTATATTGGTTTCAGGTGTACAACATAGTGATTCAGCAAACATACATTACAAAATGTTCACTACATTTAGTGTGGTTACTATCTGTAACCATATGATGTTATTACAATATTATTGATTATATTCCCTAGGCTCTACTTTTCATCCTTATGACTAATTTATTTTATAGCTGGAAGATTGTACCTCTTAGCCCCTTTCATCTCTGCAATCTCTTTCACTTATCCTCCCATTCCCTCTATCCTCCCCTCCTCCTCTGACAAATATCAGTTTGTTGTCTGTATTTATGAATCTTTTCCTGTTTCTTTCTGTTTGTTCATTTGTTTTCTTTAGAGTCCACATATAAATGTAACTCTGTGGTGTTTGTGTTTCTCTGTCTGACTTATTTCACTTAGCATAATATATTTTATATCCAATTATGTCATCACAAGTGACAAGATCTCATTCTTCCCTATGATAAAGTAATATTTTATTGTATATATTATATATGTCATATGTTCTTTATACTTCTATTGATGGACACTTATGTTGTTTCTGTATCTTGGCTATTGTAAAAAATGCTGCCATAAACACAGGAGTACATATGCCTTTTCAAATTAGTGTTTTCTTTTTCATGTAAATATCCAGAAGTGGCATTACTAGATTGTATGGTATTTATATTTCTTTTAGTTTTTTGAGGAACACTTATACTGTTTTCCATAGTGGTTGTGTTAATTTACATTTCCACCAACAGTGGGGAACAGAGGGTTCCCTTTTCTTCACATCCTTGCTAAAAGTTACTTCTTGTCCTCCTTTTAATCACTATCCTAACAGGTGTGAGGTTGTATCTTTTTGTAGTTTTGATTTGCATTTCCTTGATAATTAGATACTTTGAGAATATTTTCTTGTATATATTGTCCATGTGGATTTCTTCTTTGGAAAAAAAAATGTCTATGTAAATCCTCTGCCCATTTTTATTTTTTATTTTTTTTAAGATTTTATTTATATATTTGACAGAGATCACAAATAGGCAGAGAGGCAGGCAGAGAGAGAAGGGGAAGCAGGCTCCCCGCTGAGCAGAGAGCCCGACTCGGGGCTCAATCCCAGGACCCTGAGATCATAATCTGAGCTGAAGGCAAAGGGTTTAACCCACTGAGCCACCCAGGCCCAGCTTCTGCACATTTTTAAATGAGATTATTTGCTTTTCTTGGTATTGAGTTCTATGATTAACTTATATATTTTAGATGATAACCCCTTACGTGATACATAGTTTATAAATATTTTCTTTTATTTCAGAGACTACATTTTTTGGGGGGGGTCCAAGTGTACTTACTGCTTTTTTTTTTTTAATAAACATATAATGTATTTTTATCCCCAGGGGTACAGGTCTGTGAATCGCCTGGTTTACACACTTCACAGCACTCACCAAAGCACATACCCTCCCCAATGTCCATAATCCCACCCCCTTCTCACAACCTCCCTCCCCCCAGCAACCCTCAGTTTATTTTGTGAGGTTAAGAGTCACTTATGGTTTGGCTCCCTCCCAATCCCATCTTGTTTCATTTATTCTTCCCCTACCCCCTTAAACCCCCATGTTGCATCACCACTTCCTCATATCAGGGAGATCATATGATAGTTGTCTTTCTCTGCTTGACTTATTTCGCTAAGCATGATACACTCTAGTTCCATCCACGTTGTCGCAAATGGCAAGATTTCATTCCTTTTGATGGCTGCATAGTATTCCATTTTGTATATATACCACATCTTCTTGATCCACTCATCGGTTGATGGACATCTAGGTTCTTTCCATAGTTTGGCTATTGTGGACATTGCTGCTATAAACATTCGGGTGCACGTGCCCCTTCATATCACTACGTTTGTATCTTTAGGGTAAATACCCAGTAGTGCTATTGCTGGGTCATAGGGTAGTTCTATTTTCAACATTTTGAGGAACCTCCATGTTGTTTTCCAGAGAGCTTGCACCAGCTTGCATTCCCACCAACAGTGTAGGAGGGTTCCCCTTTCTCCACATCCTCGCCAGCATCTGTCATTTCCTGACTTGTTAATTGTAGCCATTCTGACTGGTGTGAAGTGATATCTCATTGTGGTTTTGATTTCTATTTCCCTGATGCCGAGTGACATGGATCACTTTTTCATGTGTCGGTTGGCCATCTGGATGTCTTCTTTGCAGAAATGTCTGTTCATGTCCTCTATTTCAGAGATTACATTTTTGTGTTGAGTTCTCCTTTGACCGTGCATAAGTTTTTAGTTGACTTTGTCCCCATTGTTGATTTTTGCTTTTCTTTATGTACTTTTAGTATCATGTCTAAAAATGGTTGCAAAGGGACACCTGGGTGGCTCAGTGGGTTAAGTGTCTGTCTTCGGCTCAGGTCATGATCCCAGGACCCTGTTCAGTGGGAAGGCTGCTTCTCTCTCTCCTCCCTATCTGTGTGCTTTCTGTCACTGTCTCTCTCCCTCAAATAAATAAAATATTTTAAAAAATAGTAAATAAAAAAATGGTTGCAAAGACCAATGTCAAGAAAGTTTCCATTAAGTTTTCTTTTAGGTGTTTTAAAATTTAAGATCATACATTAAATATTTAAGTATTTAATCCATTTTATTAATTTTCATGATTTCATTATGTTTCATGTGACTATCTTGTTATTCCAGAAGCATTTATCAAAGAGACTCATTTTTGTGTTGTGAATTCTCAATTTTCTCTTTTTAAATATTAATTAATGGTTGATGATATATGTGAGCATTTATTTTGGGGCTCTTTATTTTGTTTCATTGGTCTATGTGTCTATTTTTATACCAGTGTAATACTCTTGATTTTTATATCTTTGTAGTATGGTTTGCAATAAGGAAGTATGATTCCTCTCGGGTTTTTATTCTTTCTCGGGACTGTTTGCTTTAGGGGGGCTTTTGTGTGTCCATACAAATTTTAGAATTATTTTTTAAATTTATGTGAAAAATGCTGTTGAAATTTTCATAAGTATTGCATTGAATAAACTCAGAATAGAATAGATGGCTTTAGGTAGCATAGGTATTTGAACAATATTAATGTTTTTTAATTCATGAACATAGGGTATATTTTCATTTGTTTGTGTCTTCTATTTTCATCTACATCTTTAATTTTCAGTATATGTATTATTCACCCCTTGTTTAAATTTATTCTTACACATCTCATTATTTTGATGCTATTGTAAATGGGATAGTTTTATTTATTTCTTTTTCAGATATTTTGTTGTTAGTGTATAGAAATGTAACTGATTTCTATATGTTGATTTTGGGTTCTGCAACTTCACTGAATTTGTTGATTAGTTGTGTGTGTGTGTGTGTGTGTGTGTGTGTGTGTAGTCGTCAACATTATCTACATACATCACATCATCTATGAATAGAGACAATTTTTACTTATTCCTCTCTGCTTTGGATGCCATTTATTTCTTTTATTGCCTAATTGCTCTGGCTAGGACCTCCAGTACTATGTGGGATAGGAGTAATAGGAACAGTCATCCTTATTTTGTTAATGATCTTAGAGGAAAAGTTTTCAGCATTTCAACGTTGGGTATGATGTTATCTGTGAGCATGTCATATATAGTCCTTAGTATATTGAGGTATGTTCCTTCTATGCCATTTTGTTGAGAGTTTTTGTCATTAAAAGACATTGAATTATGTCAAATGATTTTTCTGCACCTGTTGAAGTGCTCCTATGATTTTTTTATCTTTTATTCTATTGATGCTATTTATATATCACATTTGTTGATTTCTGTTTATTGAATAATCTTTGCAACCCAGTGATAAATCTCATATGATTGTGTTCTATAATCTTTTTAATATGCTATTGAATTTAGCTTGCTAGTATTTTATTGAAAATTCTCACATCTGTATTGGTTATTATATATTTTGCAACTATATTGGTAATTGGTCTATAGTTTCATTGTTTTTATCTGGCTTTGGTAACAGAGTAATCCTTACTATATTGAGTCTTCCAATGCATGAAAGTTTATCTATTCATTTATTCAGATCTTTAATTTCTTTATCATTTTTGATTTTCAGCATAGAGATCTTGTATGTTTTTATTACATTTATATCTAGATATTTCAATTTTTGGAGCAATTTCTAAAAGTATTATAATTTTAATATTAAGTTTCATATTCTCATTGCCAATATACAGCAATACATTTGATATTTGGATTCTGAAACTATCTGATTCATTTGTTCCAGATCTTATATAGATTATTTAAGTTTACCTACATAGATAAGCATGTTATTTGCAAATAAGGCAGTTATATCTCTTCCTTTCCAGTTTGTCTTTTATTTAATTTTCTTGCATTTCTGTGTAGGTTAGGACTTCCAGTGTTATATTGAATAAGAGTGGTTAGAACAGACATCCTTTGCTTTGTTTCTGATTTTAAAGGGAATACATTTTGTCCTTTATCATTAAGCTGTAGCCATTCTACAGACTTTGTTTTCAAGTTGAGGAATTTCTTTATTATTTACTTGCTGAGATGATTTTTTAAAATCACAAATACATATTGAATTTAATGAATTTTTTTTCTGCATGATGTTATACAGTCATATAAGTTTTCCTCTTTAGCCTGTTGATATGTGGTTGATTACACTAATCACATTTCAAATATTTAACCAGCCTTGCAGTCCTGGAATAAATCCCACGTTGGTGTGGTATATAATTCTTTTTTGGCTGGACTCAATATGCTGGTCTTTTGTGGAGAATTTTTGTGTCTAGGTACATAAGAAATATTGATGTTTTATTTTCTGTGTATTCTCTTCATTTGGCTTTGGCATTGGGGTAATACTCTTATCATAAAATGAGTTAGAGTGAATTCCTTCCTCTTAATTTTCAGAAATGACCATAAAATTGCCACTCATTATTTTTAAATGTTTGGTAGATTTCTCCAGAGAAACCATTTGTTCCTGGAGATCCCTTTTTCAAGAGCATATTAATTCCAAATTGACTTTTACATCTTTATAAAACTATTCAAGTTCACTACTTCTTATTTTGTGAGTGATGTTAGTTTTTGAGTTTGGGAAATTGCTACATTTTTTTCTAAGCTTTGGAATTTATAAGGAAAATGTTGGTCGTAGTATGTCCTAATTATATTTTTAATATCTGTGGTATCTGCAGTTATAACACCAGTATCATTCCTGATATTGATAGTTTTTCTTTCTTTTTATCATGTATTTCTTGTCATAACTATCAATTTTATTGGTCTTTTTGATGAACCACCTGATAAAACTTTATATTCCCTATTGTTTTTCTGATTTCAATTTCATTTATTTCTGCTCTTGTCTTTATTATACACTTCCTTCTGCTTGTTTTGAGTTTGTTTTGTTCTAATGTTTATAATTTCTTGAGGTATAAATAAGGGTTATTGATATAAACCTTTTTCATCTTTTCTAATGTAAATATTTACTGCAGTTAATCTCCCTCACAACATTGATTTAGCTACATCTCACAAATTTTGACATGTTATTTATTTTTCAAGGGTTTGGGAATTTTTTTCCTCTTTTATTTATTTGACTTATCCAAGTCAAATTTGGATTTCATTGTCAGAGAACATATTCTGTATCTTTCATTATTTTACATTTGTTGAGGTTTTTTACAGGTCTGGATACAATCTGTCATAATGAACACACTCATTTTAAAATATCTTTATTTTCCCTTCATTTCTAAGACATGGTTTCACTAGATATAGAACTGAGTGCTGGAATTTTCAGCATTTGAAAAATATTGTGTCATTTCCTTCTGGTCCTCAGGGCTTTTTATGAGAAATCTACTGTTATTTGAATTATTATTTGCATATATGTAATGAGTGCATCATTTCTCTCTGCTTGTTTTCAATATTTTTTGTCTTTAATTTTCAGAAACTTGTATATGCTATGTCTTGACATGGATTTTCTTTGGATTAATCATTTTAGATCTGTAGATTTATGACACTTGTAAAATTTTGGAAGTTTTCAGCCATTATTATTTGAAATACTCTTACCTCACATTCTTTCTTCCCTCCTGTCTGACATGAATATTAGATATTTTATTTCATTGTTGTTTCACCATCTCTGAGACTGTTTATTTGTTTTGATCTATTTTCTTTCTGTTGTTCAGATTTGGCAATTCTTATTGTTCTGTTTTTGAGTCCATGAATTCTTTCTTTATTGTCTTCAATCTACTACTGGTAACACAGAAAGATTATGTATTTCAATTATTATATTTACTGATTGTATAATTTCCCTTTGATTTCATTTTATATTTTCTATTTTTGCTGTCATTTTATTTTTTTCCACTTGTTTCTAGAGTGCCCACAGTTATCCACTGACACATATTTATAATTGCTGTTTTTAACTACCTGGCAGATAATTCTAACATCTGTGACTGCCATGTTGAGGTGTGGATGTTTAATTTCCACTGGGACACCAACCTGGTGAAAGCAGGGCCCTAGCTTTCACTGCCATTATGCCAATGGATGATAGTACAAGACTAGCACATTTTTTCTGCTCTATTTCCACCTTCCCAGAAAAATTTACACTTAATTGTACTGTCTCATTGCCACTAGATGGCAGTTCAGCTCCTTACTGTTCACTGCTAAAATGAGAGCAGATATGGTAGATAACTAGCACCAACTTTAACTTGTTTTATCTCATTTATTTCAGTTATTTGTGGAAGTTGAGTTCCCACTGACTTCAGATTGGGGTTAGTAGACTATCATCAAGTGCTATATTGCATAACCTTGTTCTGACTTAATGCTTTTGGATTATCGTGGAAGTTCAGTTCTGTCTAAACCTCATTCACAGCAAAGGAGGGAAAAGAAAAGTGTCAGCTGGCACTTTCTTACACAGTCTTATTCTATTTTAATTTTGCTAGATGAGAATGAAAGCTCAACTTTTTTGTGGCCCACTAAGGCTAGAGGAGTTGAAAGTAGAAAGTCTTGAACTAACTCATTCTAACTTGTTGCTTCTGGGTGGAGTTAGAACTTCAGCTCTCCACAGGGCCTCCCGACACTGGAGAAAGATAGGTGGGAAGAAGAGGGACATCTAAGAGTGCTTTACACCACTCTTTCCATTTAATTTCTGTTGAGTGGAAGTGAAAGCCCATCATGCTACCTTGTCTTATTGACACCACTCAGGTAGTAGAATCAAAGTACTTCCTATTATTACTAGGAGGGGATAGAAGTCCCACAAATACCACTTTTTTTTTTAACTTTATTTTTTCAGTGTTCCAAGATTCATTGTTTATGCATCACACCCGGTGTTCCATGCAATACGTGCCCTCCTTAATATCCACCACCAGGTTCACCCAAGCCCCCAACCCCTCCCCTCCAAAACCCTCTGTTTCTCAGAGTCCACAGTCCCTCATGCTTTCTCTCTCCCTCTGATTTCCCCCAACACTCTTCTCCCCTTCTTCTTCCAATGTCCTCTGTATTATTCCTTAAGCTTCACAAGTAAGTGAAACCATATGATAATTGAATCTCTCTGCTAGACTTATTTCACTCAGCATAATCTCCTCCAGTCCTGTCCATTTGATACAGAAGTTGGGTATTCATTTTTTCTAATGGAGGCATAATATTCCATTGTATATATGGACCATATCTTCTTTATCCATTCATCTGTTGAAGCTCATCTTGGTTCTTTCCACAGTTTGGCAACTGTGGCCATTGCTGTTATGAACACTGGGGTAGAGATGACCCTTCTTGTCAAATACCACTTTATAGAAGAATTGGGGAGCCATTTCTCCATTGATGTTTGGCTTGATTAGAGTGAGTACTGTCAAAAATGTGTTTTTTTTCTAATATGCCACCTTTTCTAGGAGTTTTGGCTAGAGAGTCAGCTTTCCTTGGATCTTTATATCTGTGCTTATTGACAATTTTGTGTTGCAATTTTCTCCAGCACACTGTCTAGGATATTTAAGAGGAAAACAATAACCAACAGGGTGTTTCTCTATGTTGCTCAAGTCCCAAGTTTCCCAGGCTCTTACTCTTCTCCTTTTCATTTTTCAGACTCTCCTTATGCTTTAGTTTTAGTTGTATGAGAAGGGAATTGGGAGTAAGAAACAATTCCATCTTGGCCAAAATATATATATTGATCCTATTATATTTTTAAAGTAAAATATAGATATATATTAAATATCTTATATAGGGAAATAGATTAAGTTTCTTCCATATTCTCAGTGGAATTCTGTGCAGCCATTCAGACATATTATCAAATAAAACTTATTGACATGAGAAAAATATCATGGTAAAGAGTATTAGGAGGCAAAATTCTATGTACAATTATGATATCAAACACATAAGAGATGTGTGTGTGCATATATTCCCATGCTTGTGTATGCAAGCTGATAAAAGAGAGAAGGCCTAAAAACTTTACAAAAATGATAATAGTGTATATATTTTGTGTATTGGAAATATGGGTGACTTTTATTTTCTACTTTATACCTTTCTCTATTTCCAAATGTTCTATGCTAGACATGTCTTACTTTCATAATAATAAAAAAAATCCTTATTAAATTACATACCCAGTTCTTGGTAGAAACATTTTTGTTCTATCAAATAAAACCTGTTGCCAATGACAGAACTAGGAAATGAGTTTACTCCAATTCACTATTATTAAATCTGTTGAATTTCAGAAGAGTAAGGAGGTTGTGTGGAAAAAGGGAAGCTACAGAGAGAACATGGTAATTGGTTCCTAAATCTTGAATTGGAATTGTATGGGTGTTTTTGAGGTGTAAAAATATTTTGAGCAGCTACCACCAAGACATTTTAAGAAAATGATTTGCATTTTCCTAGGACAATTTCTCAGATATTTTGGATATATATATTTTTTATGAATTTACAGAGTCAGCATCAGTACATGAAAACCTGGAACCCATCATGGGAAAACCCCGGACCTTGAGGGACCTATTTGTTTTATTCTCTTCTGCTTTATTTCACCAGAGCAGTTAAAGACCTCAAGGTCAAATAGATACAATTGGTTTGACTGAACAGTCCCCACACACAGTTACATGCAAACCTGAAGCTCATTTTAATCTCACAATTATAGATAAATTCTTTGTTAAGCCCTAATTTCAAGTCAGCAGTGGAAAACTTAGATTTAGATAAGAATATTAAATGCAGTTTAGTCTTAAGGCACCTGGGTTGCTCTGTTGTTAAGCGTCTGCCTTCTGCTCAGGTCATGATTCCAGGATCCTGGGATCAAACCCCATATCAGGCTTTCTGTTACACAGAAAGCCTGCTTCTCCCTGTCCCACTCCCACTGCTTGTGCTCCCTCTCTAGCTGTGTCTCTCTCTGTCAAATAAATAAATAAATAAATCTTTTTAAAAAAAATAAATGTAGTTTAGTCTCATCCACCCCAGTTACATTCAACAACACATTAAGAGGATCATTCACCAAAACCAAGTGGGATTTAATCTGGGGATGCGAGAATGGTTTAATAGTTACAAACCAATTAACATTATACACTACATCCAAAAAAAGAAAAAAAAAGTTAAAACATATAATCATCTGAAGAGATACAGAGAAAAACATTTGAAAAAAATTAGTATTTGTTCACTATAAAAACTCTTAACAAAGTGGGTTTAGAGGAAACGTACCTTAATATAATAAGGGCTATATATGAAAAGTCCACACCTAACACCATACTCAATTGTGCAAAATTGAGAGCTTTCCCTCTAAGATCAGGAACAAGACAATGATTCCATTGCCACCACTTTTATTCAACATGATACTGGAAATTACAGCCACAGCAATGAAACCAGTAAAAGGAATAGAAGACATTCCAATTGGTAAGGAAAAAGTTGAACTGTCACTATTTGTAGATGACATGATACAATTCATAGAACACTCTAAAGACTCCACTAAAAAAATACTAGAAATAGTAAATCAATTCACTAAATTTTTAGGATACAAAATCAATGCAGAAATCAGAAATCAGTTGCATTTCTATACACTGATGATGAAATAGGAGAAAGATAATTTAAGATGATAATTCCATTTACAATTGGGCTAAAAAAAAAACCTAAGAATAAACAATCAAAGATGTGAAAAAAGTATCTTCTACAAATTTTAAAATACTGATGAAAGAAATCAAAGATAATAGAAATAAATGGAAAGATATATTGTGCTTGTGGATTGAAGGAATTAATATTGTTAAAATCTCCATACCACTCAAAGCAGTCTACTGATTCAATGCAATCCCTACTAAAATATCAAGGGCATTTTTCACAGAACAAGAACAAATAATACTAAAATCTGTATGTTACAACAAAATATCCTGAATAGCCAAAGCAATCTTGAAAAAAAAAAACAAAAACAAAAACACTGGGGTTATCCTAAACCCAGATTTCAAGATATAATACAAAGCTGAAATGATCAAAACAGTACAATCCTGGCACAAAAATAGACACATAGACCACAATAGAGTGACCATAAATAAACCATGATATATATGATTAATTAATTTTGAACAAATAAAACAAGAATATAGAATGGAGAAAATAGAGTCTCTTCAATAAATGGTGCTGGAAAAACTGGACATCTATATGCCAAAGAATGAAAGAGGATCACTTTCTTATATGATACTAAAAAATAAACTCAACATGGAATTAAGATCTAAAAATGGGGACCCCTGGGTGGCTCAGTTGGCTGAGTGTCTGCCTTCAGCTCAGGTGATGATCTTAAGGTCCTGGGATGGGACCCTGATGTACTCAGTGGGGAATATGCTTTTTCCTCTCATTCCACTGCTCCCCTTGTTTGTTCTCTCTCTCCTTTCTCTGTCAAATAAATAAGTAAAATCTTTAAAAAAAAAAAAAAAGGCCTAAACATGAAACTAGAGATCAAAAAAACCCTCCCAGAATAAAGCATAAGCAGTTATCTTTTGGGCATTGGCCTCAGCAACAGATTTATGGAAAGGTCTCCTCAGGAAAGGGAAACAAAATGAAAAACAAAATATTAGGACCACACCAAAATTTAAAAAAAAAAATCACAACAAAGAAAACCATTAACAAAACAAAAAGGAAACCTACTGAATGTGAGAAAACTTTTGTAAATAATATATACAATAAGGGGTAATATCCAAAATTTAAAGAACTTATACAACTCAGCAGAGAAGAAAAGAAAAAAAGAAGACAGAAAAGACCCAAAATCAAATAATCCAATTAAAATATGGGCCAAGTACCTGAGTAGAGAGTTTTCTTTTTTGTTGTTGTTTTAATTTTGATTTTATTGATTTATTGAAAGAAAAAGTGACAATAGCAGCCATCTGTCAAATAAGCAAAAATGGTTATTTTAACAAATTTTAACAATAATACTATATGTCATATAAATAATAACATAAGCTTGGATAACCTCAAAAGGTTGTGATTTTTCCTAAAATCCATAACGTTCTCCCCAGCATTGTCTAGTCAAGAACGTAAACTAAGGTCCTCCAAAGATATGAGGATCATATAAATCTATGGTGTTTGTGTAACTTTTAGTGATTTCCCTGCTCCTGGAAGGCTATTATTCAAAAAGGCATCTTATTACTTATTTGCTAGTTATTAAAAAGATGGGATATGGCTATATCTGCATTTGCTGCCAAGTGAAGACATATTTTTTTTTTCTTTTCAGTGAAACAGCATTCATTGTTTTTGCACCACACCCAGTGCTCCATGCAATCTGTGCCCTCCCTAATACCCACAACCCGGTTCCCCCAACCTCCCACCCCTCGCCCCTTCAAAACCCTCAGATTGTTTTTCAGAGTCCATAGTCTCTCATGGTTCACCTCCCCTTCCAGTTTCCCTCAACTCCCTTCTCCTCTCAATCTCCCCATGTCCTCCCTATTATTTGTTATGCTCCACAAATAAGTGAAACCATATGATAATTGACTCTCTCTGCTTGACTTATTTCACTCAGCATAATCTCTTCCAGCCCTGTTCATTTTGCTACAAAAGTTGGGTATTCATCCTTTCTTTTTTTTTTGTTAAGATTTTATTTATTTATTTGACAGACAAAGATCACAAGTAGGCAGAGAGGCAGGCAGAGAGAGAGAGAGAGGAGGAAGCAGGCTCCCTGCTGAGCAGAGAGCCCGATGTGGGGCTCGATCCCAGGACCCTGGGATCATGACCTGAGCTGAAGGCAGAGGCTTTAACCCACTGAGCCACCCAGGCGCCCCGGGTATTCATCCTTTCTGATGGAGGCATAATACTCCATAGTGTATATGGACCACATCTTCCTTATCCATTCGTCCATTGAAGGGCATTTTAGTTCTTTCCACAACTTGGCAACCATGGCCATTGCTGCTATAAACATTGGGGTACAGATGGCCCTTCTTTTCACTACTTCTGTATCTTTGGGGTAAATACCCAGTAGTGCAATGGCAGGGTCATAGGGAATCTCTATTTTTAATTTCTTGAGGAATCTCCACACTGTTCTCCAAAGTGGCTGCACCAAGTTGCATTTCCACCAAGAGTGTCACGGAGTTCCCCTTTCTCCACATCCCCTCCAACACATGTTGTTTCTTGTCTTGCTAATTTTGGCATTATAACTGGTGTAAGGTGGTATCTCAAGGTGGTTTCAATTTTAATCTCCCTGATGGCTAGCAATGATAAACATTTTTTCATGTGTCTGATAGCCATTTGTGTGTCCTCATTGGAGAAGTGTCTGTTTATATCTTCTGCCCATTTTTTGATATGATTATCTGTTTTGTGTGTGTTGAGTTTGAGGAGTTCTTTATAGATCCGGGATATCAACCTTTGTCTGTACTGTCATTTGCAAGTATCTTCTCCCATTCCATGGGTTGCCTCTTTGTTTTGTTGACTATAAGAAGACATATAAATGACCATCAGAAACATGAAAAGATGATTAACATCATAATCATCAGAGAAATACAAGTCAAAGTCATCATAAGATGTCACCTCACAACTGTCTAAATGGGTAAATTAAAGCAGAGAAAAACAAGTGTTGGTGAGTATATAGAGAAAAAGCAACCCTGCATAATTAATTGGTAAGATTGTAATTTGGTGCATCCACTATGGAAAACAGTATGGAGTTCTCTCCAAAAATTAAAAATAGAAATATTGTAAGATCCAATAATTTCACTACTGGATATTCACCCAAAGAAAACAAAACACTAATTTGAAAAGATATATGCATCTCAATGTTTATTGTAGCATTATTTATAATAACCAAGATAGGGACACAACCCTAGTGCTCATTCATAGATGAAGATGTGAAATATATAATAATTATATATTATATATAAATATATGTTATATAAAATATATCTCACATGTTCACACAATAGAATATTAGTCATACATAAAAAATAATGTTCTGCCATCTGCAACAACACAGATAGACTTAGGAGGTATGCTAAGTGAAATAAGTGAGACAAAGATAGGTATCAATACCATATAATTCCATTTATATTGGAAATCTACAACCAAAACTAATGAATTAGAAACAAAAAACAGAAACAGGTATATAAATTCAGAGAATAAAGTGATGGTTTCCAGAGGATTGTGGTGGCAGGGATGGGAAAAATGGGTGAAGGGTTGGAGATATAGGTTTCTAGTAATGGAATTAGTAAGTCATGGCAATCAAAGGTGCAGCATAGGGAATATAGACAATGGCATTTTTAAAATGATTTTATTTATTTGACAGAGAGAGCACAAGCAGGGGAAGGCAGGCAAAATGAGGAGGAGAAGGAGGCTTCCTATGTGGGGCTCGATCCCAGGACCCCAAGATCGTGACCTGAACTGAAGGCAGATGCTTAACCGACTGAACCACCCAGATACCCCTTAGTCAATGACATTGTAATAGTGTTGTGTAGTGACTAATGGGAGCTACATTTGTGGTGAATATAGCATAATCTATAGACATGTCAAATTGTTATGATGAATATTTGAAATAAGGGAATATTTTGTTTCAATTATATTTCAATAGAAAATTCATTAATTAATTTAAAAGGCCAGTTGAGGAAGGAAGTCAAGCATTTCAGGAAGAAAGAGAAGCTTATGTAATAATATTTTACTAAAAGAGACCATGAAACTTTCTGAGGCATCAATTTTGTTTAGCTTTTGTTGATAACCCAGCAAATTACATACCACTATCCCTCTTTTATAGGTGAAAATTGAGTTGCTTCACAGCATAGATTTTCAAACAATATGGATGCAGCAAACTGATGTACAAAGAAAAATATATCCCTTCAACCTCTGGGGTGATCTGGAGAGATGTGAAACACTGGTCTCTAAATCTCTGGCCATTTACTGCCATTATGGCACCAATTTCCCTATACTTTACCCCACTATGCTGCACAAACATCATTATTTTTTATGTGTACATAATGCAAAAGAAAAAAAAAAGTTTGGGAATCCTTGGCTTAAAAAAAAAAAAACAGGTGTCTTAAGTAATAGGTATAGCCATAATAATGCAGGATCTGGCTCAGTATCTAGATCCTTCTCCCTACCTCACACCATACTGTAAATTTGGGAAGGTTTTTGCTCAGGACTCTTAAACTTCACATGCTTGCACACTGAGCATATTTCCTTCTCACTATTTGGCAGGATGTAAGACATGAGCACTGCAGGAAACATTAGGGGTCACATAGTCTCACCCTTTCCTGAGTATGCTATAAAGGAGGCCCATAAATTGCCTTTTAATAACTATTTATGAAGTTAATTAATTCCTTAAAAACTTTAAGAATAGTTCATCAATGAAACCTGATAATAAAGATTACTGAGGGAAGAGTTAACATTGTGGAAGAGTTGGGACACCCTGGACTAGCCTCACCCCTGGAAAACAGCTAGATAAATATCAAATCATTTTGGACACCCACAAAATTGATCTGAGGATGCAGAAATTAAAAATGGACAATTAGAGCTGAAAAAAAAAAGAAAGAAAAAGAAACCCTGCCACATTATGGAAGATAAGAAGAAGCAGAAAGTTGATTTGGGGGAAAGAAGAGCTGTGCGTGCTGTGATGGGGAAGGAGCCCTAACCCACTAATCACAAAAAGAGCAGCAAGAGAAAGAAAGAGAGAAAGATTGGAAGTGCATGTAGGGAATTGCACAAGAAAAGCTCTTCCCTGATACCATTGACTAGGAAAGGGGAGTTGTGGAATATTGAAATCTTTTATAAACAGTGGAAAGCAGAGTCTGAAGTTTTGGAGGTCCACCACACCAGTGGTGCTTTGGTGGGGAAGGAGGGCAGAGACCCTGGAGCAGAGAGCACAGCCTGAGGATCTCTGCAGGTGCATGGGGAAAGATAATTTCCCAGCTTGGAGTGCATCTGGGAGAGGTGGTGTGACCTCTCCAGGGTCGAGGCACCCAGAGAGCCCCATCAAGCAGCCACTTTCACTAGCATAGAAATGGGATGCTGGTGGAGGGAAGCCAGCCTTAATACAGGCTTGCAGTTGGACTTGGCTAGAAACTCTGAGCTGCTGTGTGATTGCATGTCTAATTTCTGAGACAAATAAGGCAGGAAGTTGCAGTTTGGCAAGACCTTTCCCCAGGGGATTGATGTGGGTCTGCACTTTTGTAGATTTCTAAAATACAGAATTTTAGGACACAACTGAATGCGTGAGATAAAATACAAGAGGAAAGTGGCATGGGGAGAAACAGTTCCCCTGCTTGGTTTGTATTTGGGACTGGCAACAGGGCTTTTCCATGGATGCTGCCTGAGGGCCGACAGCCTTGGCACAGGCTTTCTTCTATAGTTTACCATGAACTCCAAAGCACAAATTCGTCATCCCACCACATTTATGGGACAAAGCAGCAAATGGCAAAAGCATGCAAGCCTCCCCCAGAGGAACAATACCATGGGTTTGTGACTCAGGAATCCCTAATATTTGAAATTTTGAAACCCAGCCTCAGGCCTAAGATAGAACAAAAAAAGACAAGACCCATCTATATGCTGTCTACAAGACACTCATTTTCGAACTAGAGACCTGCACAATCCAAGTGACAGGATGGAGAACAATTTATGATGCTAATGGACATCAAAAGAAAGCCAGAGTAACCATACTTATATCAGAAAAACTAGATTTTAAACCAAAGTCTGTAATAAGATATGAGGAAGGGCACAATATCATAATTAAGAAATGTCCATCAAGAAAATCTAACAATTGTAAATATTTATACCTCCAACCTGGGAGAACCCAAATGTATGAATCAATTAATAATAAACATAAAGAAACTCACTGATAATAATACAATAATAGTAGGGGATTTTAATACCCTACTTACAGCAATGGACAGATAATCTAAGAAAATCAATAAGGAAGCAATGACAATGAATGACACATTGAACCAGATGGACTTAAGGGATACATTCAGAGCATTTCACCCTAAAGTAGCAGATTACATATTCCTTTTGAGTGCACATGGAAAATTCTCCAGAATAGGTCACATACAGGGTCACAAATCAACCCTCAACAAATACAAAAATATTGAGATCATACCATGAGTAATTTCAGACCACAATAATATGAAACTTGAAGTCAACCACAAGAGAAAAATTGGAAAGACCACTATAGATGGAGGCTAAAAAGCATCCTACTAAAGAATAAAAGGGTTAGCCAAGAAGAATTAAGGAAATAAAGTAAGAAATTAAGAGAGAAGAAATTAAGAAAGTAAGAAATTAGATGAATGGATAAAGAAGATGTGGTATATATACACAATGGAATACTATGCAGCCACCAAAAGAAATGAAATCTTGCCATTTGTGACAATGTGGATGGAACTAGAGGGTATCATGCTTAGCAAAATAAGTCAGTCGGAGAAAGACAACTATCATATGGTCTCCCTGATATGAGGAAGTGGAGATGCAACATGGGGGGTTAAGGGGGTAGGAGAAGAATAAATGAAACAAGATGGGACTGGGAGGGAGACAAACCATAAGTGACTTTTAGTCTCACAAAACAAACTGAGGGTTGCTGGGGGGAGGAGGGTTGTGAGAAGGGGGGTGGGGTTATGGACATTGGAGAGGGTGTGTGCTATGGTGAGTGCTGTGAAGTGTGTAAACCTGGCAATTCACAGACCTGTACCCCTGGGGATAAAAATATATTATATGTTCATAAAAAATAAATAAATAAATAAATAAATAAATAAAAGTAAGAAATTAAGGGAGTAATTAAAAAGTACATGGAAACAACTGAAAATGAAATCATGACAGTCTAAAACCTTTGGGATGCAGCAAAGGCAGTCCTAAGAGGGAAGTATATTAGAATAAAGGCATGGCTCAAAAAGTAAGAAAAATATTAAATATACAACCTAACTTTACATCTAATGGAGCTAGAAAAATAACAGTCAATAAAGCCTAAAGCCAGCAGAAGGGAAATAATGAAACTTAGAGCTCAAAAAGAAATGATATTGAAATAAAGAAAGCCTGTAGATCAATGAAACTAAAAGTTGGTTCTTTGAAAGAATTAATAAAATTGAAAATCCACTAGCCAGACTCATCAAATAGAAAAAAGACCCAAGTAAATAAAAACATGAATGAAAGAGAAGAAATCATAACAAACACCACAGAAATACAAACAATTATAAGAGAATCTTATGACTATGTATATGCCAATAAACTGGGCAATCTGGAAGAAATGGACAAATTCCTAGAAGCATAACAATTACAAAAGCTAAAATAAGAACAAATAGAGAATTTGAACAGGCACAGAAGTTATAAAGAAACTGAATTAGTAATAAAAAATCTCCCAGCAAACAAAAGTCCAGGGCCAGGTGGCTTCCCATGGGAATTCTACATTCTGCATTCCTATCATTAATAATGAAGCAACAGAAAATGAAATCATGGAATCTAACCCAGTTACAATTTCACCAAAAACCATAAGATACCTAGTAATAAACCTATACAAAGAAGTAAAAGATCTGTACTCTAAAAACTACAGAATAATTATGAAAGAAATTGAAGAGGACAAACCAAAAAAGACCCTGAATTCCCAAAGCAATCCTGAAAAAGAAAGAAAAGCAGATGGCATCATGATTCCAGATTTCAAGCTATATTAAAAAGCTCTAGTAATCAAGACAGTATGGTACTGGCACAAAAAACAGACACATAGACCAATGGAACAGAATAAAAAGCCCAAAAATGGACCCACAACTACATGGTCAACTAATATTTGACAAAGCAGGGAAGATTATCTAATGGGTAAAAGACTATCACTTCAACATATGGTGTTAGAGAAACTAGAGAGCAATATGCAAAAGAATGTAATTGGATCACTTTCTTACAACGTACAGAAAAATAAATTCAAAATGGATGGAAAACCTAAGTGTGAGACAGAAAATTATTAAATTTAACGGTATTCCACAGGCATCTAATCTCTTTGATCTCAGCTGTAACAATTTCTTAGTAGACGCATTGCCAGGAACAAGGGAAACAAAAGCAAAAATGAACTATTGGGACTTCATCAAGTTGAAAAAAAAAAGAACAAACGAAACAATCAACCAAACTAAAAGAAAGTCTGAAGAATAGGAGAAGATATTTGAAAATGGCATATCTGATAAAGGGTTAGTATCTGAAATCTATAAATAACTTATCAAACTTAATATACCAAATAACAAATAATGTAATTAAGAAATGGGCAGAAAACATGAATGGACTTTTTTTTTTCCAAAGAAGATATCCAGATGGCTAACAGACACATGAAAAGATGTTCAACATTATTCATCATCACAGAAATACAAACGAAGACTGCAATGAGATACCACCTCACCTCCATCAAAATGGCTAAAATTAACAACACAGGAGACAACAGGTTTAGGGGAGGATTTGGGGAAAGGGAAACCCTCTTGCACAGTTGGTGAGAATGCAAACTGGAGCAGCCACTCTGGAGAACACTACGACAGTTCCTCAGAAAGGTAAAATAGAACTACACTATGATCCCACAAATACACTATTTACCCAAAGGATAAAAAATACACATTTGAAGGAATACATGTACCCCAATGTTTAGAGCAGCATTATCAACAATAGTCAACCTATGGAACAAATCCAAATGCCCATTGACTAATGAATGTGTTAAGAAGAAGTGGTATATATATGTGTGTACATATATACGTGTCTATGTATATGTATATATGTACACATTTATATGTGTGTATACACACACACATATATATGTATCATATATATGATACATACATATATATATATATATATATATATATATATCCTTAACCCATTCACTATATACAGAACGAAAGATATACAATGGAATGCTACTAAGATAAGATTAAGCTCAATTTTGAATACTGTAACTTTACTGATTGCATTTATTGATTCTAAGGGGTTTTTGGTGGAGTTCTTAGGATTTTTTACATGTAATATCATTTCACCTGCAAGTGGTGACAATTGTCCTTCTTCCTTACGCAAGGAAGACACATGATTACTATGGCAACAAATGTTAATACCTGTGCACATATATAAGAAACTCCACACTGTTTTCCAGAGTGGCTGTACCAGTTTCCATTCCTGCTAACAGTGCCCAAGTGTTCCTTTTACTCCGTGTCCTTGCCAACACTTATTTCTTGTGTTTTTTTATTTTAGCCATTCTGACAGGTGTAAGGTGATATCTCATTGCAGCTTTGATTTGCATTTTCCTAACGATGAGTGATGTTGAGCATCTTTTCATGTGTCTGTTGGCCATCTGTCTGTCTTCTTTGGGAAATTATCTATTCATGTGTTTTGCTGATTTAAAAATTGTATTATTCACTTTTTGCATGTTGAGTTTTATAAATTATTTATATATTTTGGATACTATCTCTTCACTGGATATAACATTTGCAAATATCTTCTTCCATTCCATAGATTGTCTTTTAGTTTTGTTGATTATTTCCTTCACTGTGAAGAAGTTTTTATTTTGATGTAGTCTCAATAGCTGATTTTTGTGTTTATTTTCCTTACCTCTAGAAACATATCTAGAAAATAGTTGTTAGGGTAATGTCAGTTACATTACAATCTGTTTTCTCATCTAGAATTTGTATGGTTTCCAGTCTTACGTTTAGATCTTTAAGCAATGTTGAGTTTATTTTTGTGCATGGTGTAAGAAAATGGTCCAGATTCATTCTTGGAAGAGAGTTCACCAGTTTTCCAACACCACTGGTTGAAGAGATGGTCTTTTACCTATTGGATATTCTTTCCTGATTTGTCATGGATTAATTAACCATATAACTGTGGGTTCATTTCTGGGTTTTCTCTTCTGTCCTATTGATCTATGTGTCTATTTTGGTGCCCAGTATCATACTGCTTTGTTTATCAAAACTTTGTAATATAACTTGAGGTCTGGAATTGTGATATCTCCAGCTTTGCTTTTCTTTTTCAAAGTTGCTTTAGCTTTTAAGGGTATTTGTGGTTCCATATAAATTTTATGATTTTCTTATTCTACTTCTGTGAAAAATGCTGTTGGTATTTTGATAGAGATTACTTTAAACCTGTATATTGCTTTAGGTAGTACGCATATTTTAACACTACTTGTTCTTACATGCCATATAATGTTTTTCCATTTCTTTGTGTTTTATAGTTTTCAGAGTATAATTCTATCACCTCTTTGGTTATTTACTACTAGGTGTTTTATTGCTTTTGGTGCAATTTAAATAAGATTCTTCTCTTAATTTCAATTTCTGCTTCTTCATTATTAGTGTATAAGTATGCAGCAGGTTTGCACATCGCACTTTGACTTTGCATCCTTTGACTTTACTGAATAGAGTTAACTGTTGCAGTATATTTTGGTTGATTCTTTAAGACTTCTATATACAGTATCTTGTCATCCACAAATAGTCAAAGATTTGCTCTCTTCTTACTAATTTGGTTGATTTTTAAAATTTTTGTTTTCTAATCACCCTGTCTTGTATTTCCAATACTATGCTAAATAAAAGTGGTGAGAGGGGGCATCCTTGTCTTATTCCTGAACTTAGGGGAAAAGCTCTCTTTTATCCCTATTGAGTATGATGTTCACAGCAGGTTTTTCATATATAGCCTTTATTATGTTGAGGTTCATTCTCTTTAAATTTCATCTGTTGAGGGCTTTTTTCACAAATGGACATTGTACTTTTCAAATGCTTTTTCTGCATCTATTGAAATGATCATGTGTTTTTTATCCTTTCTCTTATTGTTATGACATATCGTTTCAGTTGATTTGTGAATTCTGAACCACCCTTGCATCCCCAAAATAAATCCCACTTGATTGTGGTGAGTGATTTTATTTAATGTATTGTTGAATTCTGTTTTCTAGTATTTTGTTGAATATTATGTATGTTCATCAGAGATATTGTCCTGTAGTTCCCTTTTTATGTGGTGTTTTGTTTTTTTCTGGTTTTGGTATCATGGTGATAACTGGTCTCCTAGAACAAATTTTGAAGTTTTCCTTTGTCTTCTATAGCTTTGGAATACTTGGAGAAGAACTGGCATTAACTTTTCTTTAAATATTTGGTAGAATTCACCTCTAGTCATCTGGTCCTGGGCTTCTGTTTGTTAGGAGTTTCTTGATTAATGATTCAATCTCCTTGGTAATCAGTCTGCTCAAATTTTCTATCTCTTCCTGGTTCACTTTGGTAGATTACATATGTCTAGAAATTTATTCATTTCTTCTAGTATGTCTAATTTTGTGACATATAGTTTTTCATAATATTCATTTACAAATGTTTACATTTCTGCATTGTTGACTGTTATATCTAATATTTCATTGGTGATTTTCTTTATTTGAGTCATTTTTTATGAATTTGGCTAGAGATTTATAATTTTTGTTGATCTTTTCAAAGAATCAGCTCCTGGTTTCATTGATATGTTCTATTGTCTTTTAAGCTTCTATATAATATTTTCCACTCTAATTTTTATGATTTTGTTCCTTCTGCTGGTCTGGGATATTTTTTTCTAGATCCTTCAGGTGTAAGTTAAGGTTGTTCACTGGACATTTTTCTTGCTTCTTGAGTTAGGCCTGTATTGCTATAATCTTCCCTCTTAGAACATCTTTTCCTGCACCCCCATGTTTTTGAACCATTGTCCTTTAATTTTTATTTTTTTCTATTTACTTTTTGACTTCTTGTTCATTGATTCCATTCATTGTTTAGCAACATATTATTTATTCTTTAAAGATTTTATTTATTTGAGAAAGAGGGTGGCAGAGGGAGAGAGAGAAGGAGGAAGTAGACTCCCCACTGAGCAGGGAGCCTTATAGGGGTTTGATCCCAGGACCCTGGGATCATGACCTGAGCTGAAGGTGGACACTTATCCAATTGGGGCACCCAGGTGCCCCAAATAACATGTTATTTAATCTTTATATATTTGTGGTCTTTCCAGATTTGTTCTTGTGATTTGCTTCTCACTTCATAGCTTTGTGGTCAGAAAAGATGCATAGCATGACTTCAATATTTTGAATTTGATGAATGTTGTTCTATGAGCTAATATGTGATCTATTCTGGAGAATTCTGTGTGCACTTCAAAAGAATGTGTATTCTGCTGTTTAAGGATGGAGTGTTCTGAATGTATTTGTTAAATTCATCTCATCCAGTGTGTCATTTAAAGTCTTTGTTTCCTTGTTGATTTTCTACTTGGACGACGTGTCCATCAATGTCAGTGTGGCATAAAAGTCCCATATTGTTAGTGTATTACTGTTGATTAGTTCCTTTATGTTTTTTTATTCACAGCTTATCTATTTGTGTGCTCCCATGTAACATACATAAATATTTACAAGTGTTTTATCCTCTTTGGGGATTGTCCCATTTATTATTATATATTGACCTTCTGTCTCTTTTTACAGACTTTGTTTTACTATTTATTTATTTATCTATTTATTTTTTTGACAGACATCACGAGTAGGCAGAGAGGCAGGGAGAGAGAGAGGAGAAAGCAGTCTCCCTGCAGAGCAGAGAGCCTGATGCGGGGCTTGATCCAAGGACACTGGGATCATGACCTGAGCCGAAAGCAGAGGCTTTAACCCACTGAGCCACCCAGGTACCCCTACCTTTTATTTTTTTACAGGCTTCGTTTTAAAGTCAATTTTATTTGATATAACTCTTGCTACTCTGTCTTTCTTTTTAATTCATTTGTATGATAAATATTTCTCCATCCTTTCACTTTCAATGTGCAGGTGTCTTTAGTTCTGAAATGAAGTTCTTATAGGCAGCATATGGATGGGTCTGGATTGTTAGTATTCACTCTAACACCATGAGTCTTTTGATTGGGGGTCTTTTAGTCCATTTACAACCACAGTAATTATTGATAGATGTGTTCTTCTTTTCTTTTTTAATTTTTTAAATTTATTGTCAGAGTAACACTATTCATTGTTTTTGCACCACACCCAGTGCTCCATGCAAAACATGCCCTCTCTAGTAACCACCACCTGGTTCACCCAAACTCCCACCGTGCCCCTTCAAAAACCTCAGATTGTTTGTCAGAGTCCATAGTCTCTCATGGTTCACCTCCCCTTCCAATTTCCCTCAACTCCCTTCTCCTCTCCATCTCCCCTTGTCCTCCATGCTATTTTTTATGCTCCACAAATAAGTGAAACCATATGATAATTGACTCTCTCTGCCTGACATATTTCACTCGGCATGATCTCTTCCAGTCCCAGCCATGTTACTATAAAAGTTGGGTATTCATCCTTTCTGATACAAACATAATTCTCCACAGTGTACATGGACCATATCTTCCTTATCCATTCGTCTGTTGAAGGGCATCTTGGTTCCTTCCACAGTTTGGCGACTGTGGCCATGGCTACTATAAACATTGGGGTACAGATGACCCTTCTTTTCACTACATCTGTATTTTGAGATAAATACCCAGTAGTGCAATAGCAGGGTCATAGGGAAGCTCTAATAAGATCTTGAGGAATCTCCACATTATTCTCCAAAGTGGCTGCACCAACTTGCATTCCCACCAACAATGTAAGAGGGTTCGCCTTTCTCCACATCCCCTCCAACAAATGTTGTTTCCTGTCTTGCTAATTTTGGCCATTCTAAGTGGTGTAAGGTGATATCTCAATGTGGTTTTAATTTGAATCTCCCTGAGGGCTAGTGATGATGAACATTTTTTCATTTATCTGATAGCCATTTGTATGTCTTCATTGGAGAAGTATCTGATCATATCTTCTGTTCATTTTTTGATATGATTGTCTGTTTTGTGTGTGTTGAGTTTGAAGAGTTCTTTATATATCCGGGATATCAACCTTTTGTCTGTACTGTCATTTGCAAATATCTTCTCCCATTCCGTGGGCTGCCTCTTTGTTTTCTTTACTGTTTCCTTTGCTGTGCAGAATATTTCAATTTTGATGAAGTCCCAAAAGTTCAATTTTGCTTTTGTTTCCTTTGCCTTTGGAGACATATCTTGAAAGACGTTGCTGTTGCTGATATCAAAGAGGTTACTGCCTATGTTCTCCTCTAGGATTCTGATGGATCCCTGTCTCATGTTGAGGTCTTTTATCCATTTTGAGTTTATCTTTGTGTACGGTGTAAGAGAATGTTCGAGTTTTATTCTTCTACATATAGCTGTCCAGTTTTCTCAGCACCAGAGACTGTCTTTTTTCCACTGTATATTTTTTCCTGTTTTCTCGAAGATTCTTTGCCCATAGAGTTGAGGGTCCATGTCTGGGCACCCTACTCTGTTCCACTGGTCTATGTGTCTTTTTTTATGCCAGTACCATGCTGTCATGGTGATCACAGCTTTGTAGTAAAGCTTGAAATCAGGTAACGTGATGAACCCCATTTTATTTTTGTTTTTCAACATTTCCTTAGTGATTCGGGGTCTCTTCTGATTCCATACAAATTTTTGGATTATTTGCTCCAACTCTTTGAAGAATACCGGTGGAATTTTGATCGGAATGGCATTAAAAGTATAGATTGCTCTAGGCATTATAGACATTTTAACAATGTTTATTCTTCTGACCCAAGAGCATGGAATGGTCTTCCATCATTTTGTGTCTTCTTCAATTTCTTTCATGAGTGTTCTATAGTTCCTTGAGTACAGATCCTTTACCTCTTTGGTTAGGTTTATTCCCAGGTATCTAATGGTTCTTGGTGCTATAATAAATGGAATCGATTCTCTAATTTCTCTTTCTGTATTTTCATTGTTAGTGTATGAGAAAGCCACTGATTTCTGTACATTGACTTTGTGTCCTGCCATGTTGCTGAATTGTTGTATGAGTTGTAGGAGTTTGGGTGTGGAGTCTTTTGGGTTTTCCACATAAATAACCATGTCATCTGCGAAGAGAGAGAGCTTGACTTCTTCATTGCCAATTTGGATACCTTTTATTTCTCTTTGTTGTCTGATTGTTGTTGCTAGGACTACTAATACTATGTTGAACAAGAGTGGTGAGAGTGGGCATCCTTGTCGTGTTTCTGATCTCAACGGGAAGGCTGCAAGCTTTTTCCCATTGATGATGATATTTGCTGTGGTCTTTCAGAGATACATTTTATGAAGTTCAGGAATGTTCCCTCTATCCCTATACTGTGAAGCATTTTAATCAGGAACAGATGCTGGATTTTGTCAAATGCTTTTTTGGCATCAAGTGAGAGGACCATGTGGTTCTTCTCCCTTCTCATATTAATTTGTTCTATCACATTGATTGATTTTCGAATGTTGAACCATCCTTGTAACCCAGGAATGAATCTCACCTGGTCATGGTGGATTATCTTTTTAATGTGCTGTTGGATCCTGTTTGCTAGGATCTTGTTGAGAATCTTAGCATCCATATTCATCAGTGATATTGGTCAGAAATTCTCCATTTTGGTAGAATCTTTGCCTGGTCTGAGGATCAGGGTAATTCTGGCTTCATAGAAAGAGTCTGGAAATTTTCCTTCTGATTCAATTTTTTGAAACAGCTTCAGGAGAATAGGTGTTATTTCTTCTTTGAAAGTTTGGTAGAATTCCCCCGGGAATCCATCAGGTCCTGTGCTCTTGTTTTTTGGGAGGTTTTTGATCACTGCTTCAATCTCATTACTAGATATCGGTCTATTAAGGTTGGCAATTTCTTCCTGCTTCATCTTTGGGAGTTTATAGTTTTCCAGGAATGCATCCATTTCATCTAGGTTGCTTAGCTTATTGGCATATAACTGTTGATAATAAATTCTGATGATTGTTTCTACTTCCTTGGCGTTAGTTGTGACCTCTCCCGTTTCATTCATAATTTTATGAATTTGGGCTTTCTCTCTTTTCTTTTGGATTAGTGTGGCCAATGGTTTATCAATCTTATTGATTCTTTCAAAAATCCAGCTTCTAGTTTCATTGATACATTCTACTGTATCTCTGGTTTCTACCTCATTGATCTCAGCTCTAATCTTGATTATTTCCCTTCTTATGTGTGCAGTTGGTTTGATTTGCTGTTGATTCTCCAGTTCTTTAAAGTGTAGAGACAGCTGGTGTGTTCGGGATTTTTCAATTTTTTTTGAGAGAGGCTTGGATGGCTATGTATTTCCCCCTTAGGATCACCTTTGCTGTATCCCAAAGGTTTTAGACCGAAGTGTCTTCATTCTCATTGGTTTCCATGAATTGTTTAAGTTCTCCTTTGATCTCTTGGTTGATCCAAGCATTCTTAAGCAAGGTGGTCTTTAGCTTCCAGGTGTTTGAGTTCCTTTGGAACTTTGCCTTGTGATTGAGCTCCAGTTTCAAAGCACTGTGATCTGAGAATGTGAAGGGAATAATCTCAGTCTTTTGGTATCTGCTGAGTCCTGATTTGTGACCCAGTATGTGGTCTATTCTTGTGAATGTTCTATGTGCACTTGAGAAGAATGAGTTTTCTGTTGTTTTAGGGTGGAATGTTCTGTATATATCTAGGATGTCCATATGGTCCAAAGTGTCATTCAACACTCTTGTTTCTTTATTGATTTTCTGCTTCAATGATCTGTCTATTTCTGAGAGAGGCGTGTTAAGATCTCCAATGATTAGTGTATTCATATCAATATGACTCTTTATCTTGATTGATAGTTTTCTTTTGTCATTGCCTGCTCCACTATTGGGGGCATAGATATTTACAATTTTTACATCATCTTGGTGGATAGTCCCTTTAAGAATTATGTAGTGTCCTTTTGTATCTCTGATTACAGTCTTTAGTTTAAAATCTAATTTGTCTGATATGAGAATGGCTACCCCGGCCTTCTTTAGAGGCCCATTGGCATGAAAGATGCTTCTCCATCCCTTCACTTTCAGTCTGGTTGTATCTTTAGGTTCAAAATGGGTCTCTTGTAGACAACATATGGATGGGTCCTGTCGTTTTATCCAATCTGCAATCTTGTGCCATTTTATGGGCACATTTAGGCCATTCACATTGAGGGTGATTATTGATAGATACGTTTTTATTGATATTGTGTTACCTTTGATGTCTTTCTTTCTGTAGATTGTCTCTATATTTCTGTTAAATGCTATTCTTGGTATTTTTACACTTTTATAGAACCCCCCCTTAATATTTCTTGCAGTGTCAGCTTGGTGGTTGAATAGTCTTTTAAGCCTTGCCGGTCTTGCAAACTCTTTATCTCTCCATCTATTTTGAATGTCAGTCTTGCTGGATAAAGTATTCTTGGCTGCATGTTATTCTCATTCAGTGCCCTTAATATATCTTGCCAGCCCTTTCTGGCTTGCCAGGTCTCTGTGGACAGGTCTGCCATTATTCTGATGGGCTTTCCTCTGTAAGTAAGGAGCCTCTTTGTCCTAGCGGCTTTCAAGAGATTATATCTACAATTATGATTCCTCAATTTGACTCTCAGGTGGCTTGATGTTTTTCTGGAATCTATAATCTTAGGTGGAGACTGGCCTCTAGTACATGGACGCTGGTTCCATTCGCAAGATTGGAAAAATTTTCATGAAAAACTTGTTCCACTGTATCTTTTAGACTTCTTTCTTTCTCCTCCCCTTCAGGGATTCCAATAATTCTGATGTTGGAACGTTTAATGGGGGCATTTATTTCCCTGATTCTGTTTTTGTGGCTTCTAAGCTATTTGTTCCAGGCTTCCTCATAATCTTTTCTCTCTGTTTGTCCTGCATGTCATTAATTCTATCTCCTGTTTCAGTGATCCTAGCTTTGAGAGAATTTAGATTAGATGGAAATCATTGAGAGCATTGTAAACCTAATCCCTGGTAGCTTTTAGCTCTGCTCTAACATTGTGAACATCATCTCTGATCACTTTCAGTTCAGCCCTAATCAATTCCATTTGGTCATCCATGGCTTTCTGCAACCTAGCTATTGCCTGGACAGTTGTTAGTCTGAATTCTCTTTCTGACATATTGTCTATGTTAGTAGCCATTAGCTCTGTTGCAGAAGGTCCGTCCTCTGTATTTTTCTTTTGTTGGGCACTCCTCCTCCTAGTCATTTTGGTGAGAGATGGCCAAATGGATGTAGTTGGAGGTATCGACCGTGGTGCTGTCAAGGTGCACCCTGGAATGCTTCTGAGCAATCAGGATTCCCCACCCAAACCAGAGAAAAAAGAAAACAAAAAGAAAAAGAGAGAGAGAGAGAGATGCCAGAAAAAAGGGAAGATAAAAGAGAAGGTTCAGCCCAAATGGGCCCCAAGGTAAGACATATGAAGTATACAAACAAAAGTAGACAAACAAAAAGACTGATAAAAGTATATGGGAAGAGAAAAAAAATATATATATAAGCAAATAAAGGAAGAACCTTGTCAAAAAGAACCCCAAGTGTAAGATTTATGTACTATCAGGACAAACACAAAAACACAGAAACACTGGTGGAAAAAAAGATGGGAGAGTGGTCATAAATTCTCAGTGTGGGTGAGGAAGGTTGTTTTGATTCTTCTTGGATGTATCTTGATATCTTTGCTAAAGGACTCCACTTCCCTAAGATAAAAGGGGATTAAAAATTGTTTTACCTATAGGGGTAGCATTGATTGGGGAAAGGGTATTACCTAAAGTTTAACTCTATATGAATATTAGAAAATAAAAATAAAAAAGGAATAAACTAGACTAAACTAAACTAAAATTAAAAAAAATGAAATTTAAAAAATAGAAATGCAAAAGAAAAACAGAGGTGTATGTATCAAAAAGTTCAGGTTAGAAGGTTATTATGGAATTTGATGTACTGGAAATCTCACTGTGATGGTAAATAGGTTAAAAATTATCTATATAAAAAATGAGAGGAGGAGTCAAGATGACAGAGATATAGCAGGCTGAGACTAATTCAGCTAGCTGGAGATCAGCTAGATAGCTTATCTAAAGATTGCAAACACCTGAAAATCCATCAGCAGATCGAAGAGAAGGACAGCAATTCTGGAAACAGAAAAACAACCACTTTCTGAAAGGTAGGACCCGCGGAGAAGTAAATCCAAAGCGACGGGAAGATAGACCCCGGGGGGAGGGGCCGGATCCCGGCAAGTGGCGGAGCAATGGAGCACAAAATCAGGACTTTTAAAAGTCTGTTCCACTGAGGGACATCGCTCCAGAGGCTAAACTAGGGCGAAGCCCACGCGGGGTCAGCGTGGCCTCAGGTCCCACAGGGTTACAGAAGGATCGGGGGTGTCTGAATGTCGCAGAGCTTGCGGGTATTGGAACGGGAAAGCCGGCTACAGAGACACAGCTGACAGTAAGCTCGCAGCTCGGTGTTACCTTGAACCGGTCGCAGGCTCGGTGAGCTCGGAACGTGGCCGGAGGTCAGGCAGACGGCAGTAACTGGGCGCTGTTCTCTGAGGGCGCACTGAGGAGTGGGGCCCTGGGCTCTTGGCTCCTCCGGGCTGGAGACCAGGAGGCCGCCATTTGTATTCCCATCCTCCAGAACCCTACGGAAAGCACTCAAGGAACAAAAGGTCCTGAAAGCAAACCCGAGCGGATTACTCAGCCCGGCCCCGGTTAAGGGCGGTGCAATTCCGTCTGGGACAAAGACACTTGAGAATCACTACAACAGGCCTCTCCCCCAGAAGATCAACAAGAAATCCAGCCGAGACCAAGTTCACATACCAAGGAGTGCGGTTTCAATACCAAGGAGAGCAGCAGAATTTCAGAGGAAAAGAAAGCAAAGCACGGAACTCGTGGCTTTTTCCCTGTGATTTTTTTTTAGTCTTGCAGTTAATTTGATTTTTTTCTTTTTCATTTTTTCTTTTTTTTTTTATCGCCTTCTGGTAAATTTTTTTTTAACTTTTACCTTTTTCTTTTTTAACGTTTTTTAACTAGTTTATCCAATATATATATATATATATATATTCTTTTTTATATTTTTCTTATTTGTTTTGTTTTTTTAACTCTTTTCTTTTCTTTATTCTTTTTTTTTTCTTTATTGCTTTTGAACGTCTTTTTATCCCCTTTCTCCCCCCTCACCATTTGGGATCTCTTCTAATTAGGTTAAAGCATATTTTCCTGGGTTTGTTGCCAGCCTTTTAGTATTTTACTTGCTCCTTCATATACTATTATCTGGACAAAATGACAAGACGGAAAAATTCAACACAAAAAAAAGAACAAGAGGCAGTACTGAAGGCTAGGGACCTAATCAATACAGACATTGGTAATATGTCAGATCTAGAGTTCAGAATGACAATTCTCAAGGTTCTAGCTGGGCTCGAAAAAAGCATGGAAGATATTAGAGAAACCCTCTCGAGAGATATAAAAGCCCTTTCTGGAGAAATAAAAGAACTAAAATCTAACCAAGTTGAAGTCAAAAACGCTATTAATGAGGTGCAATCAAAAATGGAGGCTCTCACTACTAGGATAAATGAGGCAGAAGAAAGAATTAATGATATAGAAGACCAAATGGCAGAGAATAAAGAAGCTGAGCAAAAGAGGGACAAACAGCAACGGGACCACGAGGGGGGAATTCGAGAGATAAGTGACACCATAAGACGAAATAACATTAGAATAATTGGGATTCCAGTAGAAGAAGAAAGAGAGAGGGGAGCAGAAGGTATACTGGAGAGAATTATTGGGGAGAATTTCGCCAATATGGCAAAGGGAATGAGCATCAAAATTCAGGAGGTTCAGAGAACGCCCCTCAAAATCAATAAGAATAGGCCCACACTCTGTCACCTAATAGTAAAATTTACAAGTCTCAGTGACAAAGAGAAAATCCTGAAAGCAGCCCGGGAAAAGAAGTCTGTGACATACAATGGTAAAAATATTAGATTGGCAGCTGACTTATCCACAGAGACCTGGCAGGCCAGAAAGAGCTGGCATGATATTTTCAGAGCAGTAAACGAGAAAAACATGCAGCCAAGAATACTATATCCAGCTAGGCTATCATTGAAAATAGGAGAGATTAAAAGCTTCCAGGACAAACAAAAACTGAAAGAATTTCCAAACACCAAACCAGCTCTACAGGAAATATTGAAAGGGGTCCTCTAAGCAAAGTGAGAGCCTACAAGTGGTAGATCAGAAAGGAACAGAGACCATATACAGTAACAGTCACCTTACAGGCAATACACTGGCACTAAATTCATATCTCTCAATAGTTACCCTGAATGTTAATGGGATAAATGCCCCTGTCAAAAGACACAGGGTATCAGAATGGATAAAAAAACAAAACCCATCTATATGTTGCCTCCAAGAAACTCATTTTAAGCCAAAAGAAACCTCTAGATTTATAGTGAGGGGGTGGAAAAGAATTTACCATGCTAATGGACATCAGAAGAAAGCAGGAGTGGCAATCCTTATATCAGATCAATTAGATTTTAAGCCAAAGACTATAATAAGAGATGAGGAAGGACACTAGATCATACTCAAAGGGTCTGTCCAACAAGAAGACATAACAATTTTAAATATCTATGCCCCCAACGTGGGAGCAACCAACTATATAAACCAATTAATAACAAAATCAAAGAAACACATCAACAATAATACAATAATAGTAGGGGACTTTAACATTCCCTCACTGAAATGGACACATCATCCAAGCAAAAGATCAGCAAGGAAATAAAGGCCTTAAACGACACACTGGACCAGATGGACATCACAGATATATTCAGAACATTTCATCCCAAAGCAACAGAATACACATTCTTCTCTAGTGCACATGGAACATTCTTCAGAATAGATCACATCCTCGGTCCTAAATCAGGACTCAACCGGTATCAAAAGATTGGGGTCATTCCCTGCATATTTTCAGACCACAATGCTCTACAGCTAGAACTCAACCACAAAAGGAAGTTTGAAAAGAACCCAAATACATGGAGACTAAACAGCATCCTTCTAAAGAATGAATGGGTCAACCGGGAAATTAAAGAAGAATTGAAAAAAATCATGGAAACAAATGATAATGAAAATACAATGGTTCAAAATCTGTGGGACACAACAAAGGCAGTCCTGAGAGGAAAATATATAGTGGTACAAGCCTTTCTCAAGAAACAGGAAAGGTCTCAGGAACACAACCTAACCCTACACCTAAAGGAGCTGGAGAAAGAACAAGAAAGAAACCCTAAGCCCAGCAGGAGAAGAGAAATCATAAAGATCAGAGCAGAAATCAATGAAATAGAAACCAAAAAAACAAAAGAACAAATCAACGAAAGTAGGAGCTGGTTCTTTGAAAGAATTAATAAAATTGATAAACCCCTGGCCCGACTTATCAAAAAGAAAAGAGTAAGGACCCAAATAAATAAAATCATGAACAAAAGAGGAGAGATCACAACTAACACCAAAGAAATACAAACTATTATAAGAACATACTATGAGCAACTCTACGCCAACAAATTTGACAATCTGGAAGAAATGGATGCATTCCTAGAAACATATAAACTACCACAACTGAACCAGGAAGAAGTAGAAAGCCTGAACAGACCCATAACCAGTAAGGAAATTGAAACAGTCATTAAAAATCTCCAAACAAACAAAAGCCCGGGGCCAGACGGCTTCCCGGGGGAATTCTACCAAACATTTAAAGAAGAACTAATTCCTATTCTCCTGAAACTGTTCCAAAAAATAGAAATGGAAGGAAATCTTCCAAACTCATTTTAAGAGGCCAGCATCACCTTGATCCCAAAACCAGACAAGCATCCCATCAAAAAGAGAGCTATAGACCAAAATTCTTGACGAACACAGATGCGAAAATACTCAACAAAATACTAGCCACTAGGATTCAACAGTACATTAAAAGGATTATTCACCACGACCAAGTGGGATTTATTCCAGGGCTGCAATGTTGGTTCAACATCCACAAATCAGTCAATGTGGTACAACACATCAATAAAAGAAAGAACAAGAACCATATGATACTCTCAATAGATGCTGAAAAAGCATTTGACAAAGTACAGCATCCCTTCCTGATCAAAACTCTTCATAGTGTAGGTATAGAGGGCATATACCTCAATATCATCAAAGCCATCTATGAAAAACCCACTGCAAATATCATTCTCAATGGAGAAAAACTGAAAGCTTTTCCGCTAAGGTCAGGAACACGGCAGGGATGTCCCTTATCACCACTGCTATTCAACATACTACTAGAGGTCCTAGCCTCAGCAATCAGAGAACAATAAGAAATAGATGGAATCCAAATTAGCAAAGAAGAAGTCAAATCATAACTCTTCGCAGATGATATGATACTATATGTGGAAAACCCAAAAGACTCCACTCCAAAACTGCTAGAACTTACACAGGAATTCAGTAAAGTGTCAGGATATAAAGTCAATGCACAGAAATCAGTTGCATTTCTCTATACCAACAGCAAGACAGAAGAAAGAGAAATTAAGGAGTCAATCCCATTTACAATTGCACCCAAAACCATAAGATACGTAGGAATAAACCTAACCAAAGAGGCACAGAATCTATACTCAGAAAACTATAAAGTACTCATGAAAGAAATTGAGGAAGACACAAAGAAATGGAAAAATGTTCCATGCTCCTGGATTGGAAGAATAAATATTGTGAAAATGTCCATACTACCTAAAGCAATCTACACATTTAAAGCAATTCCTATCAAAAAACCATCCATCTTTTTCAAAGAAATGGAACAAATATTTCTAAAATTTATATGGAACCAGAAAAGACCTCGAATATCCAAAGGGATATTGAAAAAGAAAGCCAACGTTGGTGGCATGACAATTCCGGACTTCAAGCTCTATTACAAAGCTGTCATCATCAAGACAGCATGGTACTGGCACAAAAACAGACACATAGATCAATGGAACAGAATAGAGAGCCCAGAAATAGACCGTCAACTCTACAGTCAACTAATCTTCGACAAAGCAGGAAAGAATGTCCAATGGAAAAAAGACAGCCTCTTCAATAAATGGTGCTGGGAAAATTGGACAGCCACATGCAGAAAAATGAAATTGGACCATTTCCTTACACCACACACAAAAATAGACTCAAAATGGATGAAGGACCTCAATGTACGAAAGGAATCCATCAAAATCCTTGAGGAGACCACAGGCAGCAACCTCTTCGACCTCAGCCGCAGCAACATCTTCCTAGGAACAACGCCAAAGGTAAGGGAAGCATGGGCAAAAATGAACTATTGGGATTTCATCAAGATCAAAAGCTTTTGCACAGCAAAGGAAACAGTTAACAAAATCAAAAGACAACTGACAGAATGGGAGAAGATATTTGCAAACGACATATCAGGTAAAGGACTAGTGTACAGAATCTATAAAGAACTTAGCAAACTCAACACCCAAAGAACAAATAATCCAATCAAGAAATGGGCAGAGGACATGAACAGACATTTCTGCAAAGAAGACATCCAGATGGCCAACAGACACATGAAAAAGTGCTCCACATCACTTGGCATCAGGGAAATACAAATCAAAACCACAATGAGATATCACCTCACACCAGTCAGAATGGCTAAAATGAACAAGTCAGGAAATGACAGATGCTGGCGAGGATGCGGAGAAAGGGGAACCCTCCTACACTGTGGTGGGAATGCAAGCTGGTGCAGCCACTCTGGAAAACAACATGGAGGTTCCTCAAAATGTTGAAAATAGAACTGCCCTATGACCCAGCAATTGCACTATTGGGTATTTACCCTAAAGATACAAACGTAGTGATCCAAAGGGGCACGTGCACCCGAATGTTTATAGCAGCAATGTCCACAATAGCCAAACTATGGAAAGAACCTAGATGTCCATCAACAGATGAATGAATCAAGAAGATGTGGTATATATACACAATGGAATACTATGCAGCCATCAAAAGAAATGAAATCTTGGCATTTGCGACAACATGGATGGAACTAGAGCGTATCATGCTTAGCGAAATAAGTCAAGCAGAGAAAGACAACTATCATATGATCTCCCTGATATGAGGAAGTGGTGATGCAACATGGGGGCTTAAGTGTGTACGAGAAGAATAAATGAAACAAGATGGGATTGGGAGGGAGACAAACCATAAGTGACTCTTAATCTCACAAAATAAACTGAGGGTTGCTGGGGGGAGGGGGTTTGGGAGAAGGGTGTGGGATTATGGACATTGGGGAGGGTATGTGCTTTGGTGAGTGCTGTGAAGTGTATAAACCTGGTGATTCACAGACCTATACCCCTGGGGATAAAAATATATGTTTATAAAAAATAAAAAATTAGTAAAAAAAAATGAGCAGAATAGTGGTAATGAATTAAAAATAAAAGTTGTCCTATGGAGGGGAGACAAGATGGTGGGAAAGTATGAGGAGATGCCTTTTCTACCTGTACCCTAATGTGAGCTGATTACCTACCAAAGAACTCTGATAACCCATGAAATCAGCTTGAGATCAGAATTATACATGTCTGGATCTCTACAGGGTCAGAAGATGCCAGTGGGCAGGTAAAGCAGAGTGGGAACGTCGGACTGATATCGCAAGATAAACAAAAGGGGGAGGGAGCCACCAGAGGTGACCAATTGGATAGTAATACCCCTAATACGAGCGAGAGTGCCCTGTGTCTGGGGACCAGCATTAACTTGGAGACTGGTTGAAAGCACTCCAAAAGCGCAAAGGATTGCGGAAATTGTGGGAATCGGGGTGGCTAGACACAAGGGCTTAAGTCCCCAGACCCAGGAACAGCCTCCCCTGGCACAGAGCCAGAGAGAGTGCGGTGGGGAAACCAGGTCTTGGTCCCTGAGCTGCCAGCATGCCCAAGATTACCTGGGTTCTGGTTCCTGTGAGGGGCTGGGAGCCACGCCAGATGTCAGAACACCGACACCTGATAAAAAGCCTCAAACAGGCACGCCCCTCACCCTCCCCTGAGAGAGGTGTGCAAAGGCCCACCTGGTGCTCCTAGTCCAACGCCATTGTTTCAGAGCCTGAGACATGCCCCCCAAACTCTCCCCTGAGAGAGGTGCATGAAGGCCCATCCTGGTGTTTTTGAACCTTTGCCCACCTCTCAGAGCCTGACACATGCACGCGATCCACAGCTTCCCCTGAGAGAGTTGCACACAAGCTGGGAGCTCTTAGAACCAAAAAGACCAGGCACTCCCAGCCCGAGCCAGCAGAAAAATCTCAGTGTACAATTGCTGCTTGGAACCTCTCTGGCAGTCTGGAGCTACTCAGACAGCCACCACTGCCGTGGTTTGGGTCCAAGCAGAAGATCCTGCATCCCCAGGGACCGCGACCAAAACCTGCTCTGCCAGCCACAGGGGGGGATTTATATGGGCTCTGCAACACCCACAGAAGAAGAGCAGACTGAGGCTTCTCTCTGAGAGGGAGGTCAGGGTGCAGTTTGCTTTCCTCTCAACCTACAAAAACCATCAAAAGCTGTCAAGGAGAGAGAAAAAAAAAAGTGAACAAACATAAAAACCTCCAGAGAACAAAAGCCTGAAAAAAACGGTTTCCTCAGAGCCCACCCCCTTGAGCGGGGCAGGAGGACTTAACTCAGGGAACATCATTGACTGAAAACCCATGTGGCAGGCCCATCCCCCAGAAAACCAACCGGAAAAGAGAAAAAAAAAAAAACTCTACAAGAGAACAACCACCACTACTTCATAGGACAGCTTTTATTTCTTACTTCTTCCCACTATTTGGCTCATTTTTTTTAAAGATAATTATTTAACCTATTTACAGTCACGAATGGATAAGGAAGATGTGTTCCATATACTCTATGGAGTATTATGCTTCCATCAGAAAGATGGATACCAAATTTTTGTTTCAACATGGATGGGACTGGAAGAGATTATGCTGAGTGAAATAAGTCAAGCAGAGAGAGTTGATTATCATATGGTTTCACTTATTTGTGGAGCCTAACAAATAGCATGGATGACAAGGGGAGTTGGAGAAGAGAAGGGAGTTGGAGGAAATTGGAAGGGGAGGTGAACCATGAGAGACTATGGACTCTGAAAAACCATCTGAGGGTTTTGAAGGGGCTGGGAATGGGAGGTGGGGGAACCAGGTGGTGGGTATTAGAGAGGGCACGGATTGCATGGAGCACTGCGTGTGGTGCAAAAACAATGAATACTGTTAACCTGAAAATAAATAAATTTTAAAAAAGGTTGTCCTATGAAGTAGTGGCAGTTGTTCTCTTGTCGTCTTTTTTTTTTTTTCTTTCCTGTTTGATTTTCTGGTGAGGGGTCTGCCACGTGGGTTTTCAGTCAATGGTGTTCTCTGAGTTAAGTCCTCCCGCCCCCCTCAAGGGGGTGGGCTCTGAGGAAACTGGTTTTTTCATGCTATTGTTCTCTGGAGGTTTTTATGTTTGTTCACTTTTTTTTCTCTCTCACCTTGACTGTTTTTGATGGTTTTTGTAGGTTTAGAGGAAAGCAAATTGCACCCTGACCTCCCTCTCAGAGAGAAGCCTCAGTCTGGCTGCAGAGCCCAAATAAATTCCCCCTTGGCGGCTGGCAGAGCAGGTTCCAAGTCGCGGTCCCTGGGGATGCAGGATCTTCTGCTTGTACCCAAAACCATGGCAGTGGCGGCTGTCTGGGCAGCTCCAGACTGCTAGACAGGTTCCAAGCAGTGATTGCACACTGAGATTTTCCCACTGGCCTGGGCTGGGAGTGCCTAGTTTTTCCGGGTCCAAGAGCACCTGGCTGGGGCCTGTGTGCACCTCTCTCAGGGGAGGGCACTGGGTGCGACTCAGACTCTGTGAGCAGGGCACGGCACTGGCATGGGGACTGCAAAAAGGCTATGCTTCTGCCAGCTGGGGAGGCTCCCAGCCCCTCACAGAAGCCGGACCCCACGCGCTTTCAGGCATGCTGGTGGCTCAGGGACCAAGAACTGCTTTCTCTTCCACGCTCTCTGGCTCTGCAAAAGGGGTGGCTGTCCTGGTTCTGGACACTTAAGCCACTGTCCCTAACTGCCCCAATTCCCACAATTCCCCCCCCCGTGATCCTTTGCTCTTTTTGAGTGCTTTCTACCAGACTCCGAGTTAATGCTGGTCCCCAGACGCAGGGCACTCTCGTATTGGGATATTACTTTCCAGTGGGGCGCCTCTGGTGGCTCCCTCCTCATTTTGTTTATCTTCCAATATCAGTCCGACGTTCCCACTCTGCTTTACCTGCCCACTGGTGTCTTCTGCTCCTGTAGAGACGTGTATAATTCTGATCTCAGGCTGATTTTGTGGGTGATCGGAGTTCTTTGGAAGGTAATCAGCTCACTTTAGGGTACAGGTTGAAAGGGTGCCTCCTCCTACTTCCCCGCCATCTTGTCTCTCCCTATGATAGATGTGTTCTTTTTGCCATTTTGTTACTTCTTTTGATTTACTTTTTTTCTGTAGCATTTTTTTTTTGGTCCTTTCTTCTTTTTCTCTTTCCCGGTTTCTTGTTTTCCTTAGTGATATACTTGGGTTCCTTATTCTTTATTATTTTGCATATCTATTATTATTTTTTGATCTGTGGCTACCATTTATTTTATATGTAACATCTTCTTTATGTAGCAGTCTATATCAAACAGATGTTTGCTTAATTATGAATTCATTCTTTACTCCTCTCCCTTCCACATTTCAGATATTTGGTATGACATTTTACATCCCTTTGTTTTGTGTTTTTCTTTACTGATTTTTACAGTTATATATATTTTTTTCTCTTGTGTTTCCTATTTTCTTTACTCTTACTTATGTTTTTGTTTGTTTTACACTCACAGAATCTCCCTTAACCTTTTTTCTAGGGCTGTTTTAGTGTTCATGATTACTTTTAACTTTTGTTTGTCTGGATAACTCTCTACCTCTCTGCTTATTCTGAATGATAGCCCTGCTGGATAAAGTATTCTTGGTTGCATATTTTTCCCTTTTCTTCTCTTTTGGTTTTTATTTTGTTTTGTTTTTTAAAGATTTTATTTTTAAGTAATCTCCACACCTAATCTGTGGTTTGAACTCACAACCCCAAGATCAATAGTCATATGTTCTACTGACTGAGCCAGCTATATATGACTGAGCCAATATATAAATGGGAGACTGAGCCTCCCTTTTAGTACTTTGAATGCTTCATACCCCTATGTTCTGGTCTACAAATTTTCTGCTGAAAGATCAACTGATAGCCTGATGGGGTTTCCTTTGTATACAACTGATTTCTCTTGCAACATTTGAAACTATTTTTTTTTAAATGACCCCCCCCCTTTTAATACTGTGTCTCCTGGTGTAGACTTCCTTGAGTTGAATCTGTTGGGGGATCTCCTGAATCTGGATCTCCACCCCCAGCATTGACGATGTTTTCATCTATTATTTATTCAAGTAAATTTTCTGATCTTCTTTCTCTATTTTCTCCTTCTGGAATACTAATAATGTGAATATTATTATGCTTGATGGAGTCACTGAGTTCTCTAAGTCTATTATTATTATGCCATATTTACTTGTCTCTCATTTGATCAGCTTAATTATTTTTCATTACTCTATCTTCCATCTCACTGATTCATCCTGCTTCCGATAGCCTACTATTCATTTCATCTCTTGTATTTTTATTTTCATTTATTGAATACTTCATCTCTGGTATGTAATATTTTTATCTTTGTCAAAGATCTTGCTGATGTCCTCTGCCCTTTTCTGAAGTTCAGTGAGTATCTTCATGATCATTACTTTAAATTCTGTATTAGGTGGGGCACCTGGGTGGCTCAGTGGATTGGGCCACTGCCTTCGGCTCAGGTTATGATCTCAGGGTCCTGGGATAGAGTCCCGCATTGGGCTCTCTTCTCAGCAGGGAGCCTGCTTCCCTCTCTCTCTCTGCCTGCCTCTCTGTCTGCTTGTGATCTCTGTCAGGTGAATAAATAAAATCTTTAAAAAAATTCTGTATTAGGCATATAACTTATTTCTCTTTTGCTTAGATCTCCTACTATGATTTCATACTATTCTTTCACTTGGGATATATTTCTTTATCTCTTCATTTTGTCTATCTCTCTGTGCCTGTTTCTCTGTGTTAAGAAAGTCACTACATCTTCTGTTCTTGAAAATAATGACTTTATGAAGAAGAGTTCCTGTAGTGCCCTGTGGTGCAACACCACCCTTCACCAGAACCTGGCACTTCAGTGAGTGTTTCTTTGTATGTTTTGTTTTGTTTTTTGTCCTGCTATTGTATCTATTGTTTTTCCTTTCACTTGAGATACTGTCCTGACTTTGCTTGCTGTGGGTTGTGCTTACTCTCTGTGATGTTAGTGAGACCTAGGAAGGCTGGCTCTGAGGGTGTGTGAGCACAGAAGAGCTCAGAGGTGGGGTGACAGTGGTAGCAAAATTTGATCTAACCTGCTAGTGACAGGATGGATCCCCCACAGCCCAGTGGCTGCTGGGTTGCAGTATATGGTGGCAGTGGTATTGACCCAGGGCCTATGGCATCTGTGTGTACAACTGGGGAGGGCATGCATGTGGATTTATCAAAATTTTCACTGAGCCGCTACTCCTAGGTCAGATGCCCTGAAGAGCAGTGGCCACAGGAGTCAGCACTAGGCAGTGGCTGGGTGGGCATGCACAGTTTTAGTAATATTTGCACTGAGCCCAGGGCTGAGACTAGTAGTCTTGGAGTGGGTGAATCCTCAGTAGAACACAGGAGTGAAGTGCACTGTTAGTGGGTTAGGTGGCAAGTATTTGTATAGTGCTACCTCCCCCAGGTGACTCTGTATTTATGCTGGGGGTTGGGGAAGAAAATGGTCCCTCTAGCTCCTTTGTTCCTAGAAAATCCCCCAATATGTTCTGAGGTAATATGATCATAGTATGATCATAAGCAGATCTACTTCCTATGTTACAAGCTGTCACTTCTATGTGACTTTGTTCCAGCTGTTGTCTCTTTAAGGGTTGGGAACTGGGTATTGCTTGCCCTTTTGGCTCACCCACTACTGAGTCAGCTGACTTTCAAATATCCAGGCTCTAAGTTCCACTGGTTATATAAACTCATGGAATTAAGCCTCCCTGGTTTTCTTTTTTTTTTTTAAGATTTTTATTTATTTATTTGATAGAGAGAGATCACAAGTAGGCAGAGAGGCAGGCAGAGAGAGAGAGGGGGAAGCAGGCTCCCCGCTGAGTGGAGAGCCCGATGTGGGGCTTGATCCCAGGACCCTGAGATCACGACCTGAGCTGAAGGCAGAGGCTTAAACCACTGAGCCACCCAGGCACCCCAAGCCTCCCTGGTTTTCAACCAGATGTTATGGGGATTAGTTTTCCCTGTGTGGATAAACTGCTGCTTCCTCTCTCCATGCCAGCAGCTCCCTCCTTCCTGTGGACAACTCCTGACCACCATTTCTGCCCTTCCTAATCTCTCTAATGTGGCTTATGCTCTACATTTAGTTGTGCAGGTTGTTCTGCCAGTCTTCAGATTTCTTTCTGGTTTATTTATCTGAATGTGAGTGATATCCAGTTGTAAACATGGAACATGGTGAGCTCAGTGTCCTCCTACTCCACCATCTTCCCCAGCCTCTCCTCCTTGTTGATTTTCTGTTTGGATGATCTTTACATCAGTGTAAGTGAGGTGTTAAATTTCCCTATTATTATTGTGCTAATATTGATGATGTCCTTTTCTTTATGTTATTAACTCTTTTATGTATTTTGGTACTATCATGTTGGGTGCATAAATATTTACAATTGTATCTTCTTGAGTTGTTTCCTCTGTGACTATATAGTGTCCTTCTTTGTCTCTTGTTACATTCTTTCTTATAAAATCTATGTTTTGTTACAAGCATTCCTACCCCAGTCTTCTTTCCAAACCTACTTGCATGAAAAATGTTTTTTCACCCCCTCACTTGCAATCTGAAGGTGATTTTATGTCTGAAATCAATGTCTCATAGGCAGCATATAGATGGGTCTTGTGTTTACATCCACTCTTTTACCCTATACCTTTTTTTTTTGAGATTTATTTATTTGACAGAGAGAAATCACAAGTAGACAGAGAGGCAGCCAGAGAGAGAGAGAGAGGGAAGCAGGCTCCCTGCTGAGCAGAGAGCCCGATGCGGGACTCGATCCCAGGACCCTGAGATCATGACCCGAGCCGAAGGCAGCGGCCTAATGCACTGAGCCACCCAGGTGCCCCTACCCTATACCTTTTCATTGCAGCATTTAATCCATTTACATTCAAGGTAATTATTGGTAGATATGTATTTACTGCCATTTTATTATTTGTTTTGTTTGTTTGTTTGTTTGTTTTTGTTGCTTTTCTCTGATCATTTCTTCTCTTGCTCTCTCTCGGTGATTTTCCTTAGTGATATACTTGGATTCCTTTGTCTTTATTCTTTGCATATCTATCACTGGTTTGGATTTGTCTTTACCATTGAGGCATTATGTAACATCTGCATTATATTAAGTTAATGGTCACTTAAGTTTGAACGAATTCTTTACTTCTCTCCCACCAATCCACATTTGAGGCATATGGTGTCATATTTTACATCCTTTTGTTTTATCAATCCCTTGACTTATTTTTACAGACATTCTTGTTTTTACTTCTTTTGTATCTTTTACTTTTCATCCCTTTAATATTTCTTGTAGGGTGCTTTATTGGTCATGAACTCCTTTAGTTTTTGTTGGGGAAACTCTTCAACTCTCCTATTCTGAATGACAACCTCGCTGGGTAGAGTAGTGTTGGCCACAGTTTTCCCTTGCAGCACTTTGAATCTATCATACCACTCTCTCTGGCCTGCAAAGTTTCTGTTGAAATATGCACTGATAGCCTTATGGGGTTTCTCTTGTAAATAATTGTCTTCTTTCTTGCTGATTTAATGTTTTTTATCACTATATTTTGTCATTTTAATTACTATGTGTCTTGGTCTAGACCACCCTGAGTTCATTTTCTTGAGTGCTCTCTGTGCCTCCTGGATCTGGATATCTGTTTCCTTGTTCAGATTTGGGAAATATGGGGCTATTATTTCTTCAAATAAATTTTCTGCCCCCTTTTCTCTCTCTTCTTCTTCCGGGATCCCTATAATGTAAATGCTTGATGGAGTAATAACTGGGTTCCTTAAGGCTATTCTCAGTTTGCATAATTTTTCTTTCTCTCATTCACTCAGTTTGGCTACTTTCCATTACTCTGTCTTCCAGGTCATCAATTCATTCCTCTGAAGTGTATTTTCAATTTCATTTATTGTGTTCCTCATCTTTGTTTGGCTCTTTTTCTATCTCCTTGTTAAGGGTCTCATGGATGTCCTCCAGTTTTTTTCTTGAGTCCAGTGATTATCTTTATAGTCATTATTTTAAATTCTCTATGAGGCATATTTTTCTTAGGTCTCCTGCTGTGATTTGGTCCTGTTCTTTCATTTGGGACATATTTCTGTGTCCTCATTGCCTTGACCTCATTTTGTCAAACTCTCTGTGTCTATTTTTCTGTGTTAGGAGAGTCAGCTACACCTCTTGCTCTTGACAGTAATGGCCTTATGAAGAAGAGATCCTATAGTGTTCCACTGTGCAGTATGCCCTTTTCTCCTGGGAATTTTCTGGATGAGCAAATAACTCACCCTCCCATCTGTCCCAGGCATTTTACTTTTTTAAGATCTTATTTATTTGAGAGAGAGAGAGAGAGAGAGCACAAGTAGGATTGAAGCAGGGGGAGATGTAGTATAAGCAGGCTCTATGCTGAGCATGGAGCCAGATGTGGGACTCAGTCCCATGACTCTGAGATCATTACACTAGCTGAAATCAAGCATCAGATGCTTAATTGACTAAATGTCCAGGTGTCCCTGCCACAGGCATTTTACAAACTGCTGGTTCTATGCTGTATGTTTGCAGGCTGATCATCTGCTGTCTCTTTAGGGGATGGGATGCCACTTTCTAATGTTATCTGGGCTCTCCTAGAGCTAAGCCTAGTTGATTTTAAAAATTTCAAGCTTTATGTCTCCCTGCTTTTGAGAACTGATGAAATCTGACCCCTCTTGCTTTCAAAACCAAATACTAGGGGATTCAGCTTTCACATGTGTGCTCCCAGGCATCAAAGTCTGTTTTTCACCCTTCTTCAAGCCACTGGCTGCCTGCCAACTGTGCAAGGCAACTGTCTATTTCATTCCCAAACTGCATCTGTATGCTTCCTATGTTCCTTAATGTGACCTCTTCTCTACCTTTAGTTGTGGAGTTTGGATCTTTTTCTGGGTTATTTATGCTGATGAGTCTGGTGATGGTTATTTATCTAGTTGTATCAATGGGACAAGGCAAGCTTAGGGTCCTCTTAATCCACCATGTTTCCAGCTTCCTCCCTATTGTTAACATTTTTATTATGATTTATATGTGAACTTGCCTTGACCTCCTGAATTCCCCTCACCAAATTTCCCCATCCCCATCAACCTCACCTCCAGCAACCCTCAGTTAAGAGTTTGTTATGCTATCCCTCCTTCTGTTTTTATCTTTTATTTTTCCATCCCTTTCCTTATGTTCATTTGTTCTCTTTCTTCATTTCCACATTTAAGTGAAATCATATGGTATTTGTCTTTCTCTGACTGACTTATTTGGCTTAACATAATATCCTTTAGTTCTATCCACATGGGTGCAAAAGGCAAGATTTCATTATTTTTGATGGCTGAGTAATATTCCGTGTGCATATGTGTGTGTGTGTGTGTGTGTGTGTGTGTGTAATCTTTTTTATATATATAAATAACATCTTCTTCATCTGTTAATCTGTCTTATTATATATACTGTTATATATTATAATTACATACTATAAATAATTATATATTATAATGTACATTTTATTATGGTATGAATGATATATATGACATGATATATAATATATAAAGATATATCGTGACATATACAAATATGCACTATATAACTTGTTATTATCTATTAATATGTAATAAAAGTATTATATAGATTAATATAATTATATTTATAATAAATAAAATTTTGTGATATATAGGATATATATATATATATATATATGTGTGTGTGTGTGTGTGTGTATGTGATATATCTTTATCACATCTTTATCCATTCATCTGTTGATGGACATCTGGGCTCTTTCCAATTTTGGGGTACTGTGGATATTGGTGCTGTAACATTGGGGGAAACATTATCTTTGGAATCAGAATGTTTGCAGCCTTTGTATAAATACCTAGTAAGTGAAATTGCTAGGTAATAGGGTTGTTCTATTTTTAACTTTTTTTATTAACCTCCATACTGTTTTCTACAATGGCTGTGCCAGTTTGCATTCCCACCAACAGTGTAAGAGTGTTTGTCTTTCCTCAAATCCTCACCAACATCTATATTTATCCTGAATTGTTCATTTTAGCCATTCTGACTAATGTGAGGTGGCATCTCATTGTGGTTTTGATTTGTATTCCACTGATGCCTATTGATGTTGAGCATCTTTTCATATGTCTGTTAGCCATTTGTATGTTCTGTTTGGAGAAAAGTCAGTTCATGTTTTCTGCCCATTCCTTACTAGATTTTTTTTCTTTTTCAGGTGTTGAGTTTGATAATTTCTTTATAGATTTTTGATATTAGTTTTTTATCTGATGTGTTATTTGTGATTATCTTCTCCCATTCTTTATTTTGTCTTTTAGTTTTGTTGTGCAGAAGATTTTATGGTGATGATGATTCAATGGCTTATTTTTGCTTTTGTCTCCCTTGCTTTTGGAGGTAAGTCTAGCAAGAGGTTGCTGTGGCCAAGATCAAAGACATTTCTGCCTGTGTTCTTTAGGATTTTGGTGGATTCTTGTCTCACATTTAGGTTTTCATTCATTTTGAGTTTATTTTTGTGTATGGGTTAAGAAAGTGGCCTAGTTTCATTCTTCTACAAGTGGCTGTCCAGTTGCCCCAACAACATCTGTTGAAGAGGCTGTCTTCTTTCCATTGGATATTCTTTCCTTCTTTGTTGAAGATTAGTTGACCATCGAGTTGAGAGCCCATTTATGGGTTCTCAATTTGTTTCCATTGATCTATGTGTCTGTTTTATTTGTGGGGATTTTTGTTTGTTTTTGTTTTGTTTTGTTTTTGTTTTGCTTTGTCGGTACCATACTGTGTTGAAGATTACAGCTTTTTAATACAGCTTGAAATCTAGAATTGTGATGCTTCCAGCTTTGGTTTTCTTTTTCAACATAAGTTTAGCTATTAAGTCTTTTTTTGTTCCATACAAATTTTAGAATTGTTTGTTCCAGCTCTGGGAAAAATATTGGTGTGCTTTTTGATAGGGATTACATTAAATGTGTAGGTTGCTTTAGGTAGCATGGACATTTTAATGATATCTGTTCTTCTAATCCATGAACACAGAATTTTTTTTCCATTTCTTTGTTTTCCTCCATGTCTTTCAAAAGTATTCTATAATTTTCAGAGTATGGAATTTTTACTTCTTTGTTCAGGGTTATTCCTAGGTATCTAATGGTTTTTGGTTCAATTGTAAATGGGATCAAGTCCTTGATTGTTTTCTGCCACTTCATTATTCATGTATAGAAAAACAAAAGATTTCTTCACATTGAATTTGTAACCTGAGGCTTTACTAAATTCATGGATCAGTTTTAGCAATTTTTTGGTGGAGGCTTTCAGGTTTTCTACATAGAGTATCATGTCATCTACAAATAGTAAAAGTTTCACTTCTTCCTTGCCAGTTTGGATGTCTTTTATTTCATTTTATTTTCTAATTACTGAGGCTTGGAATCCTAGTACTATGTTGAACAACAAAGGTGAGAGTGGATATCCTTGTCACGTAACTGACCTTAAGGGAAAAACACCCAGTTTTTTCTCCACTGAGGATGGTATTTACCTTGGGTCTTTCATATATGCCTTTTATGATGTTGAGGTATGTTCCCTCTATCCCTATATTATGGAGGGTTTTAATCAAGAAAGAATGCTGTATTTTGTTAAATGCTTTTTCTGCATCTGTTGAGAGGATCATAAGATTCTTACTCTTTCTTGTCCTGTAATAGTCTGGTTTAATGGGGTCTTTGTCTGGTTTTGTGTTCAAGCCACAGCTGGCCTCATAGAATGACTTAGGAAGTTTTCCTTCCATTTCTATTTTTGGAACAGTTTCAGAATAATAGATAGTGATTCTTCTTTAACTGTTTGTTAGAATTCTCCTAGGAAGCCATCTGTCCCTGGACTATTGTTTGTTGGGAGATTTTTGATTACTGATTCAATTTCTTTGCTTGTTACGCATCTGTTCAGGTTCTCTATTTCTCCCTCTTTCAGTTTTGGTAGTTTATATGCTTCTAGGAATTTATCCATTTCTTCCATATTGCCTAATTTGTAGACATATAATTGCTCATAATATTCTCTTATAATTGTTTTATATTATTGCAGTTTGGGTTGTGATCTCTTTCTTTCATGATTTTTTAAATTTGGGTCCTGTCTTTTTGATAAGTCTGGTTAGGGGGTTATCAAACTTGTTAAAGCTTTCAAAGAACCAGCTCCTAGTTTCACTGATATGTTCTACTGTTTTTGTGATTTCTATGTTATGATTTCTGCTCTAGTCTTTATTATTTCTAATTTCTTACCAGGTTTAGGCTTTATTTGTTGTTCATTTTCCAGCTTTTTTAGGTATAAGGTTAGTTTGTATATTTGAGACTTTTCTTTCTTCTTGAAGGAGACCTTCACATACTTCCCTCTTAGGACTGCCTTTGCTGCATTCCAAAGGGTTTTTTTGTTTGTTTGTTTGTTTTTGCTTTGTTCTGGTTTTGTTTTTGTTTTTGTTTTAAGATTTTATTCATTTATTTTACTGAGAGAGAGAGAGAGAGAGAGAGAGAGCACAAGCAGGTGGAGAAGCAGGCAGAGGCATATGGAGAAGTAGACTCCCTGCTACAAAAGGAGTCTGATATGGGGTTCAACCCCAGGACTCCAGGATTACCTCAGCAAAAGGCAGATACTTAATTGACTAAGCCACCCAGACACCCCATCCTAAAAGTTTTTGTTGTTGTTGTTTTGTTTTGTTTTCTTTAAGATTTTATTTATTTGACAGACAGAGATCACAAGTAGGCAGAGAAAGAGGAGGATGCAGGCTCCCTGCTGAGCAGAGATCTTGATGCAGGGCTCAATTCCAGGACCCTAGGATCATGACCTAACCCACTGAGCCACCCAGGCGCCCCCATCCTAAAGGTTTTAAACTGTCATGTTTACATTTCCATTTGCTTCCATGTATTTCTTAAATTCTTGTTTAATATCTTAATGACCCATTCAGTCTTTATTACCATCTTATTTAACCCCCATGTATTCTTGGTCTTTCCAATTTTTTTCTTGTGGTTGACTTCAAGTTTCATAGCACTGTGGTCTAAAAATATTCAGGGAATGAATCCAAACTTTTGGTACGTGTTGAGTCTTGATTTGTGACCCAGTATGTGATCTATTCTGTTGAATGTTCCATGTGCACTTGAATAGAATGTGCATTCTGTTGCTTCAGGATGAAATGCTCTTAATATATGTGTTAAGTCAATCTGGTCCAGTGTGTCGTTCAAAGCCCTCGTTTTCTTGTTCATCTGCTTGCATGATCTGCCCATTGCTGTGAGTGGGGTTTAAAATCCCCTACTAGTATTGTATTATTATCAGTATCTTTAATTTTGTTAATTGATTTATATATTTGGCTGTTCCCACATTAGAGGCATAAATAATTATAATTGTTATATCTTCTTGTTGTATAGAACACTTTATTATAATATAGTGTCTTTCTGTTATTACAGTCCTTGGCTTAAAATCTCATTTGTCTGATATAAGAATGGCTATTACAGCTTTCCTTTGACATCCATTTGCATAATACATAATACATAATACATTTTCTCCACCCCCTCACATTCACTCTGGAGGTGTCATTAGGTGTCATTGGGACACCTGTTATTTTCTGGTCTTTGTTACTTTTGGTTTTTCTGCCCACCCAAAGGGTCTCCATTAATATTTTTACAAGGCTGGCTTAGTGTTCACAAACTCCCTTAGTTTTGTGTGTCTTGGAATCTCTTTATCTCCTTCTATTCTGAATGAGAGCCTTGCTAGATAAAGTATTTTTGGCTGCATATTTTTTTTCCCATTTAGCACATTGAATATATCATGCCAGTCCTTTTTGGCCTGCTAGCTTTCTGTGGACAGGTCTGCTGCCAGCCTTATGTGTGTACCGTTTCAGGCTAAGGACCTCTTGTTCTGAACTTCTTTCAGGATTTTCTCTTTATTTCTGAAATCTGAAAACTTCATTCTCATATGTCAAGGCATTGACCTATTTTTATTGATTTTGAGGGGGGTTCTGTGCTCCCTGGACTTGAATGCCTGTTTCCTTCCCAAGATTAAGGAAGTTCTCAGCTATAATTTGTTCAAATAAACCTTCTGCCCCACTCTCTCTCTTTTCATCTTCTGGGACTCCTGTTATTTGAATATTAATTCACTTCAGTGAATTACTGAGTTCCCTAAGTCTATCTTTGTGATCTAAGTGTTTTCTTTCCCTATTCTTTTCAGTTTATGTTCAATAATTTTTTTCTTTTATTTTACTCATTTAGTTGTGCTTAGTTCATCCTCATTTTTATGGCATCCCCTTAGGATTACATCTCTATAGCATTTCTAATTTTGTTTTAAATTGAAGTTTGAACATCCTACTCATAACTATATAGATAAAATCCCTGGCTGTGATTAGTACCTCCTTTTCTTTCTTTTGGGGTGAATTTTTCCATCTGGTCATTTGGTCCAGAAAAGAAAAAAAAAAAAAGAAAGAAAAATAAAAACAACAGCAAAAACAGCAAACTTTAGGAAGTGTTTCTGGTGTATGTTATGTGCACTCTGCTGTCGCATTTTGACTGCTCGTTCCCACCTGATCCATCTTCTACAGAGTTCCTTCTTGCTTATAGTGAGGGGTGTTTGGACCTTTAACTTGGTGTGCTTTGATTTGTTTGTTAAGGCATGCTTGGGCGGGGCGGGGCGGGGTGGGGGGGGGTCCTGATCTAAGACAAGAGAAAAGGAAATGGAACAAAAGAAGGAAACAAAAGATAAGCAAAAAACTGTACTCCCAATTCCAAAGAATATGAAAGCAATAAGGGGAGATTAAGGAAAGAAGAAAAGAACAAATAAATAAGAAGCTTGACCTGAAAAATATGAGATAGAAACAAATAAACCAAAAAATGAACAAAATATTATAAGCCAGATACCAAAAAAAGGATAAAAAAGAAGAAAAATATATATATAATAAAGGATAGAAAAAATAGAACATATATAATAAATAAAAAAATTAAAAATTAAAAAAAAAAAGAAATCCTGTTCCTATTTCCACCAGAATTAAAGGTGATGCTTTGGAGTGCTCTTTAATCAGTACACTGGGTACATGCAAGGGCCTATGTTGGTCTTCTGAGGGAGAGGCCTGCTGGGCTGGCTCCCAGTTCTGCTCTGGTAAAGATGTCCCTGCCAAGCACAGGGATGGGGGGCAGTGTTTGCTGTAAGAGATGACAGCCTCCACTAGAGGTTCTATGTTTCTCTCCTAAGTATGATTGTACTGGTTGGTAGGGGGGTGGGAATAGGAAAGTGGGGAATGGATGGAAGGTGTGATGGAGGAGAAATATGGTGTCATCCTGCTTTCTAGTCTCAACTCCTGTTGAGTAGGCCCTCTCAGAAAAACACTCTCCTGTGTCTCAAGGTTTCCTCAGATTCCTTCTTTTAGCCTGTCTATCTATTCTCAGGCTGTCAGCATGCCTGGAACCACATATCCCCTTTATTTTATCTCTGCCCAGTGGCTGGGATTCAACACTCCAAGTTCTAACGTTCCTGTCAAGGTGTGAACCCACATGCCCATCACCATCCTGTCCCAGAAAAATAGCTGCACAGTGTGCGCATAGTGATTAGAGTTTAGTGTGATGTATACTGAAGCTGCAATAAGGTTATCTGCCATCTGCATGCAACTCAGTCTCCTACTCTGTTCTGTCTGAGAAAAGCAGTCAGACAAAGTCATTCAAAGGCTTGAATCTATTGTGGCAAATAGCAATAAACAGGGTCTAGCTTATCTGCAGTCTGCCCACACCTTGTAGCTTTCCTCTCCCCCAGTTCATGGTTTTGAATGTTGTTATCTGCCATGTTCTCTCTCTCCAACTGAGCAGATTGTTTTCTTAATCATCAGACCATATTTGTAGCTGTTTGAAATGGCTTCATGTTGATCTAGCTGTGTTTGAGTAATGAGGCATTCTCAGGGTCCCCCTACTACTCTGTCATCCTAACTCTTCCTCTCAACCTCAGTTTTAAAAAGGAACTGAAAAATTAAAAAAAAAAAAAAAAAAAGAACCGGACTGAGATTCAACTAGTCTGGATTAGATATCTTGCTCTTCAACTAATTACTAGGAAAGATATGTAATTGTTGGAACTGTGTAAAATGGACAGATTTTCTTTCCATCTTATCTGCTTTGCAAATCAAAGAAAAAAGTAAAATGTAAAATGCTTTCTACTGTAAATACCTATACAAAGTATAATATTGCATTAATTTCATATTTTATGTTCAAAAATGATTAATGGTTATTTAAATAAATAATCTGTAATTAATAAATAATGTAAATACATTAAAAAACAATAATTTTAAGAAAAACTCTATCTTAATGGACAAAAAATCATCACCTAAAAATTGTGTCATTTCTCCTTTACTATTGTCTGTGAGAAACCAGGACTGATTACATAATGCCTCACCTCATCTATCTTGTACTCTGAGAATTACAGACCATGGTGTTTAGGAAAAGATTATCAGTTGAAGTTATAAACAATTTATCTACTGTTCTAAAGACAGAAATTGTATATTCCATTTCCTCTATCCTCAAACTTAGTTCTAATTGAATGGTAGGTAAATATCAGAAACCATCTATTCATCTTTGTGCTTGGAAACACATTTACCTTTAAGCCCTAGAGTAGACGTGAAAATTCATTCAAACGAAATTGTAAAATAAATCTACACTGGAGAGAAATGTATTTTAGGGTTTTCCTACCTCTCATTATCCCAACCAGACAATACTGCCAAATCAGCAATAGAGATGAGAACCACTGAATATAAAGAAATTTCAACATTATTTCAAGTTATCCAGTCCTTAAAAGGTGTAGTCCTGAAAATATTTGAGATCATTTCTTCTTTCAAAGTTAAAAATCAGAAATCTTGTCTCTCAATAATTGGGGGACTAATCTGGGCTATATATGCTTATTAAGTGTTTAGAAATATTCGTATAATTTTCTCACATTCTTCAAAAATTTAGAAGCAGTATAGTGTTAAGAGCTTGAGCTTTAGTGCCAGCTTTATGGGCTCTTGTAAAACATTTTACATTTCCCATGTAAAATGTTTAGAATATGTCTGAGACTTAGCAAGTTAATGATATTAATAATATGTTTATAACAATAATGTCTTTTATATCAGCATCATTATCATGCCATCTCATATAGCATGAGGCAGGACTATTGTATCTTTTTTTTTAAATTTTCTCTTAATATTTCTCTGTCACTGTCAAATTCACACCACAAAAAACAATGCCCTTTTTATATTGGAGGTATTCAAAGTCCCTGTCTGAGTGACTGACTGACCCACAATACCCATTTCTAACCCACTGAGTCACCCAGGCACCCCAATACCCATTTCTAAACAGTTCAGTTGAATAATGCTAGACAACAAGAGTTGCCCATTTATCATGTGAACTTGGTTTCACCCTCTTCCCCTCCCTCTTCTTCTCCCCCTCCCCCTCTACATTTCCCTCTCTGTCCCCAATCCCTGGAACCTGTGAATATGTTACCTTAAATGACAAAAGGGGCTTTGTTATTAATATGAATGACATAAACCTTTAAGTGCTTAAATTATCTTGAATTGTCTGAATGGGTCCGATCTAACCACATCTATTCTTAAAAGTGGGAGAAACTTCATGGACTGTGGTCAGAAGGGTTTGTGACTGAAGAATGCTCAGAGTAATGCAATATTGCTGGTTTTGAAGATGGGTTAATGGGGCCTTGGGCCAAAGCTTGTGGCTGGTCTCTAGAAACTTGAGAAGACAAGCAAATGGAATCCCCCCACCCAGAGCCTCCAGAAAGGAACACAACCCTTGATTTTGGCCTGTTGAGACCCATATTCAACTTCTGACCTACAGAAGTTTGCAGTTGTGATAAAAGGTTATTTGGGCAAAAATTGCCCTTAACCTCTCTGAAATTCTGATCTTCCCACCTCTATCCAGGAATATAGATCTAATGCTTACCTCAAGATAGCCTGACTAAACAAAGAAAGTAAAATGAATTTATATTCTCAAAGAAAGGGCAAGATTTTCTGACACCTTTGCCTACTTTCCCTTATTTATCTTTAGACTTATAATTCCCAATCAATTACCAGACTACAACCAACATCCAACTTCAAGCATTTTTATGTACAATTCTTCTTTAGAGACACTCTCCACCTGGATTTCAAAAGGTCTGCTTGGCTAGAATATCCCACTTTGCTTTGATTTTAATAAATGCTTCCAGTAATATAATGGGAACATGTCTGTTCCAACTTTGCCCTTCTTCTGGTAGAATTTTTAGCTCAACTAAAAAGAAAGAGATATATAGATAGGTAGCAGAGCAGTAATAAAATTTCTGAGTCACATTTCTTCTTTTTTAAAGATTTATTTATTTATTTATTTGACAGACAGAGATCATAAGTAGGCAGAGAGGCAGGCGGGGGTGGGGGGAAGCAGGCTCCCCGCTAAGCAGGAAGCCTGATAGGAGGCTCCATCCCAGGACCCAGGGATCATGACCTTAGCCAAAGGCCAAGGCTTAATCCACTGATCCACCCAGGTGTCCCCACATTTCTTGCTACAAATGGTCAAAAATTCTGTTTAGCCCCTTTCAAACACAGCTCCTATCTCTTTTTACTAAAATCAGCTGGAAGGATTATGGAATAGGAAAACTATCTTCTTCAGTATCTTCCTGGAAGCCAATAGGTGTTTCTTCCCCACTACTAGGGTTAGTTTTAAATTTAACTAACGGAAAGATAGCTTTGAACTAAGCATATCATAGGGAGACTTTTGAACTGCAAGAATAGTGTCTATTACCCTGCCATCTCCCACTCCCTTCCCTTAAACTCTTCTCTTCCTTTCACAATCCTCTCATTCTCCCCTTATTTCTTCTTCTCCTCTCTCATCGATTTTCCCTTTTTTTTCTTCCCTTATGAAATGAAAGCCACTTGGGTTTTTTTCTAAGTGAAAGAGTATAATCGCCATCTACTGGTTAGAGGATTCAAGTACAGATTGTGGCTTTTATGAGCATGTGTATGCTTGATTATTATCCATATCTATGAGGTGATTATTTTCCTCTTTTGTAGCATGGCTCAGATTGTTTCCTGAAAAAAAAAAAGTAAACTGCTGTTTATAAAGTCTACTTTTTCATAGAATGTGCTTTTAAGAGATTTTAAATCTACATTTATTAATTATAATTGAATAAGCCCCTTCAAGAGAGAAATTTCACTCAACTCATCAAGTTCCTAGCCCACAGTAACAATTTAGTGAGAATATTTTGAACAAATAGTGTTAAATTGGTCCCTTGACACAGAAAGAAAGCCTCTCTTTCTCTGCATGTGTAAATGTCAACTGGCTATTGCAATAGCTACCTAACTAGATTTCTTGCCTTTATTTCCTCACCCTCTAATCCTTTACACATTTGTTGTTAGATGGATTTTCCTGAAGTTGAACTCTCTATTAATGCCATAAACATTTTTATATATGTCAAGTAACTACCCACTCCCCGTGGAATGAGGTTCAAAGTCATGAGTCTGACATTCAAATCTCCCACTACTTAAATCTATCCTCATCCTAATTAGCTGAGTTCATCTTCTACAGTGCCTTTCCCAACCAAAATTACTTACTTGTTATTCACAAAATATACTGTGCATTTCACTGTCTCTTGCCTATTAGAATTTTATTCCCCTTCCTGTTCCACATTTTGAAACCCTTATCCTGTCTTCAAGTCCCTTTTTGTAAGTGGCTGTCTCTTTTAAGCACTCTTTATCAGTGCCATATATGTTCCCACACCAGAAGTGCCCTCTCTTGCTTCTAAAATCCCAGATCACTTTATCTTAATGTTTCTTGTCACATTGCATTTTCTATTTTGTATTCTAATTATTGCATACATGTTGTATTCCTCTTAATAGACTCTGAGCTTCATATTCATGATAGAAAATAGTGCTTATTGAATGTTTATAGGTCAGGATTACTGAGAGGTAATACAGAACCTGGTAAGTAGTAAAGGTTGAACAAATGTTAGCTATCATTAATGTTATTATTGTTGTTTGTCATTTTAAATAAATGCCCCCCAAATTTACTGACTGATATTTCAAAAATATGCAACTTCAGAAGTCATAAATAATCCAATTGCATTTTCATCATTCAAAGCATTGTTGCTTTTGTTTTATGGAGTTGTCTTCTTTTGAAAATACTTGAAGGTAGGCAACAGAGAGCCACTCTGCTTGTCTGAATCCTGGCTTTGCCACTTCATGCTTGTATGACCTTGGGCAGGCCAACTCCTCCATGCTTTAGTTTTCTCATCTATAAAATGAAGATAATAATGGTACCCACTTCATTGGGTCATTATTATTATATAAGTTAAGATGAACAAATATTTGTAACAATGTAACCTAGTAAATACTATTTAACCGTTAGTTATTATTACCATTATTATCATTGGAGCAATACTGTGAAACAAGCACTTTAACATACACTGTTTCATTTAATCCTCAGAACAACTCTGTGAAGAAATATTTTTTTTTCTGCTCTGAAGATGGAGGGACTTAAATTCAAGAAAGTTAAATATTCTTTGAAGCCTTCGCAGCTGGGAAGAGCCAGACAAGATTCAACTTAGGTGTGTGTACTGTGCTCTAGAAAACTAAGCAAGCATTGATTTTAATGTACTAAGGAGTTAAAAACATTCTTACATGTATACAAAGGAGGCAATCATCCAGAAGGTATAATTTGAAAGAGTCCCTGGCATAAAATCCTTCCACTTACTTTAGTACTGCAAGGTCTTTAATACCATTACTATGAATTCTTTCTATGGGTTAAGCATAGCACTCTCTAGCTTCTTTGGAGGAACCTTTACAAGTCCATGCTAGATGAACTTAATGACTGTCCTTCCATTTCACTGTGTCTCTCTTTAATGTACTACCCAACATTAATCAAACATTTAGAAGCATCCTATAGCAGTTCTGCATAATCCAGCTCTGTGATTTACTGTCTGATTCTTGTAGCTAATGTTTGCCTTATTTGACTTTCATGTGGGGTAGCAGAGGTCCCTCACCCTAAGAGCTGTGAGTAGTCCCTTCAGCTCCCATTTGTTGCTGTCAGTTCACCCTAGTGCCTGTCCCCATAGATCTGCAAATTGTGCCTCTGCTCATCAAAATGGAGATGATAACTGATTTTCAGGAGCCCATACTTCAGTTCTGTTTAGGATGTCACCTACAGTTTGATGCTTACTGTCAAAGGGAATTCAATTAACACATCATAAGTGTGACAAACTATCTGATATTCTATATAGATACCAGATGTCTTGAAGCTTCTGGACACTGTAGTCTTTGGTATTAAGGGAGCCCCAAGAAAAACTCATCCAAATTGTTTCTTTTTATCCTTCTGTTTCTTTCTCTCAAATTCCTTTATTCACCAGTCAGATGGAAAAGGGTACAATTTGTGTATCTGAGAGTCATACATTACATCAAAAGAAGAAAAGACTGAGTTCCTATTTAATGCAAAAGCAAACTTTGAAAACAATTTAATGTACATCACATAATTACCAAATGAACTAAATATTGTGTCAGAATATTGGTCAACATTTTTCAATCTCTCTGTTTTCTGCCAAAAGAATTTCATAAATCTGTGGCTTTTACTGATTCCCAAGATTCTCCACAAAGAATTAAAGTGATATTCATTTGTAATATGCCTAACTGGATTTTCCAATAATATATATTTGGAAAACATTCGCAAATTAAACATATATTCTGTTTATTCACATCTGAGATTCACAATGCTCCTTTATTGGACATTGTTCAAACAAGAGTCTGTGTTTGAACCTATGTTAGGGTGAATGTAATAATGTTTTTAAAAGGGAATTAAATAACTTGAGACTCACTGAGTTTCCTGAAATAGACGCACTATTTTTTGAGAGTTAGTGTCTGACAACAACTGGTATCACACTTACACTAGAGAGTAGTAGGTAGACTGTGAATAACCTCAAGGAGAAAACTGTATTTGTTTCATTTACTTGAAATATTTACCAAAGCCTTTATCTGAATATTTTGTCAACAAAATTTTAATTTAAAGAAAAAAGATACTGGCAGTATATTGAAATGTGAGCTGTTGCTACAGCCAACTGCTTCAGTTGAGGAAAGAAGACTGATTTTTTTTTTTCTTTCAGAAAAAGTAAAGGGTTTAAAAACTTTTTTTTTTCTCTTTGGTTTTTCTACTGAACCCTTTGTAAGTGAGTTTCAAAATTAAGGACTATTCACCAATAAATATTTCAGTTTATACTTTCAAAAACATATACAGAATCTTATATAATGAAGGTACAGTTATCATATTCAGGAATTTAACACTGATGCAATTATAGCATCCTCATGTACAGTCCATATTCTAATGTTGTTAATTGTAGAAAAGATAACTTAAAAGTCCCTAGGTAGAACGGAAGAATAGATTCATTAGGTCAGGGGAATAGGTAATAATGTAATAAAGATTGTGTGAACCTGAAAGGATTCAGTGTGTCTCAATTTACTGTTATTTAAAATGCTTCCTATAGCTGAGTCCCCTCCCTTAAAGAGACAGCAAGACAAAGAGCCTACAGAGATACAGCATAGAAACAGCAGTTCATAAAATGCCAGGAGCAAGCAGAACAGAGAGGCCTTTTACTTATCTTAGAGCAGGGCCCAGAGGGGCAGGGATCATGGGGAGACCTCATAGGAACAAAGGAGCTGGGCACATGTCATTCCCCTTCCCTTCCCCAGCATAAAGACTGAAGCACCTGCAGGAACAATAAGCAAACCAACACTCACTACCTACTCACTCTCCCTGTCTTTCATAAATAAATAAATAAAATATGTTTTAAAAAGTTATTTTATTTTTATTTATAGCTAAACAGTCACATAACATTGAAATTGCCATTTGAGGTTAGTACTCTCAACTTTGAAAATCTATATTAAAGTTAACTTGATTGGTATTAAAAATTCACTGAACCAGAACAATTTAAGAGCAAATAAAAATGAAGAATACAGGATAAAGAAGATGTAGTCCATATATAAAATGGAATATTATGCCTCCATCAGAAAGGATGAATACTCAACTTTTGTATCAACATAGACTGGACTGGAGGGGATTATGCTGAGTGAAATAAGTCAAGCAGAGAGAGTCAATTATCATAAGGTTTCACTAACTTGTGGAGCATAAGGAATAACATGGAGGACATTAGAAGAAGAAAAGGAAAAGAGAATTGGGGGAAATCAGAGAGGGAGATGAACCATGAGAGACTGTGGACTCTGAGAAACAAACTGAGGGTTTTGGAGGGAGGGGAGGGGGTTGGGGGATTAGGTGAGCCTGGTAGTCGGTATTCTGGAGGGCACGTATTGCATGGAGCACTGGGTGTGATGCATAAATAATGAATCTTGGAACACTGAAAAAATAATTGTTTTTTAAATGAAGACTACAGACATTGGGGGGGGGAGATAAGATGGTGGAGAAGTAGGAAGAGGCACCATTTCAACCTGTCCCCTAAAGTGAGCTGATTACCTACCAAAGAACTCTGATCACCCATGAAATCAGCCTGAGATTAGAATTATACACTTCTAGATCTCTATGGGGGCAGAAGATGCCAGTGGGCAGATATAGCAGAGTGGAAACATAGGACTGATATCAGAAGATAAACAAAATGGGGAGGGAGCCACAAGAAGTGACCCACTGGAAAGTAATTCCCCAATACCATAATGCCTTGTAATTGGAGACCAGCTTTAACTCTGAGTCTGGTTGAAAGCACATAAAAAGAGCAAAGGATCATAGGGGGAATTGGGGGAATTGGGCAGTTAGGGACAGGGGCTTAAACCTGCTGACTCAGGACAGCCACCACTGGCGCTGAACCAGAGAGTGTGCAGCAAAGAAGCCAGGTCCTGGTCCCTGAGCCGCCGGTGCACCTGAGCGCCTCTGGGTGTGGGTGCCAACAGAGGGTGAGGGAGCCTCGCCAGCCGGCAAAACCACAGCCTTTTGCACTCTGCACGCTCGTGTGCACGCTGTGCGACCAGAGTCTGAGTTGCACCCTACACCCTCCCCTGAGAGAGGTACATGCATGCGCCAGCCAGCCAGTGCTTTCTAGGACCCGGAGAGTCTGAGCACTCCCAGCCCCTGCCAGCGTGAAAATCTCAGGGCGCTATCTCTGCTTGGGACCTCTTTGGTGGTCTGGACTTGCCCAGACAGCTGTGGCTAATAATTCTCATGCTTTGGGGTACGCGCAGGAGTTCCTGTGACCCCAGAGACCCTGACTGGGAACATGCTCTTCCAGTGACTGAGGGGGAATTTATGTGCTCTGGAGTACACAGACGGGAAGAAACTGAGGCTTCTCTCTGAGAGGGAGGTCTGGGTGCAGTTTGCTTTCCTCTAAACCACCAAAGAACTGCCAAAAGCCACCAAGGGGAGAGGAAACAAACAAACAAACAAAACCTCCAGAGAACAAAAGCCTGAAAAACTGGTTTCCTCAGAGCCCAGCCCCTTGATGGGGGCAGGAAGACTTAACTCCAGCAACACTGCCTGAAAACCCAGGCAGCATTCCCCTCCCTCAGAAAGCCAGCCAAAAAAAAAAAAAAGACAAGAGGACAACCACCACTACTTCATAGATACAACTTTATTTTTAATTCGTTCCCACTATTCTGGTTCTTTTCATGGATTTTTTTTATATATAAAAAATATATATTTATATATATACATATAACCTATTTACCATCACAATGAGATGTTCAGTACATCAAATTCCATAATAACCTTTTAACCTGAACTTTTTTGATACATATACCTGTGTTTTGCTTTTCTATTTTTTTGTTTTATTTTATTTATTATTATTTTTTAATATTCATATAGAGATAAGTCCTTTCCCCAATCAGTGCTATTCTTATAGGTAAATCAGTTTTAATCCCCCTCAGGAAAATTGAGTCCCTTAATAAAAATATCAAGATACATCCAGGAAGAATCAAATAACCTTCACCTACACTGATAATTTATGACCACTCTCCTACCTTTTTTGTCTGTCAGCGTTTCTGTGTATTTATTGTTATCCTGGTAGTATAAAAATCTTATACTTGGGGTTCATTTTGACAAGGTTCTTTTATTTATTTATTTATTTTTCTCTTGTCATCTGTTTTGTCAGTCATTTTGTTTTTCTGTTTTTGTTTGTATACTTCATAAATCTTACCTTGGGGCCCATTTGGTTTGGGCCTTCTCTTTTATTTTTTCTTTCTTTCTTTCTTTCTTTCTTTCCTTCCTTCTTTCTTTTTTCTTTTCTTTCTTTCTTTCTTTTTTTTTTTTTTTGGTGCTGTCTCTCTCTCTCTTCTGTTTCTTTTTTTTTTATTTTTGGTGGGGACTCCTGATTGCTCAGAAGCATTCCAGGGTGCACCTTGCCTGCACCACGGTTGATATATTCAGCTACATATCTGTTCAGCCATCTCTTACCAAAATGAGTAGGAGGAGGAGTGCCCAACAGAGGAAAAATTCAGAGACTGGGCCCTCTCCATCAGAGCTATTGGATGGAAATAGACAGTATGTCAGAGAGGGAATTAAGGCTAACAATTATCCAGGCAATAGCTAGGTTGGGGAAAGCCTTTGATGACAAAATGGAATTGATTAGGGTAGAAGTGAAAGCCACCAGGGATGATGTTAACAATATTCTCAATGAGTTCCAATCTAATCTAAATTCTATAAAAGCTAGGGTAAATGAGGCATAAGATAGAATTAGTGATCTGGAGAACAAACAGATAGAGAAAAAGGATCAGGAGGATGCCTGGAACAAACAGCTTAGAATCCATGAAAACAGAAGTTAGGGAAATAAATGACACCACGAAATGCTCCAATGTCAGAATTATTGGAATCCCTGAGGGGGAGGAGAAAGAAAGAAGACTAGAAGGTATAATTGAACAAATTCTCCATGAAAATTTTCCCAATCTCGTGAATGGAACCAGTGTTTGTTTTCCCACCAAGAACATAGAATCTAGAAAACCTCAAGACACAAAATTGTAAAAATGATGAATCATAATTTTAGACAGAAGCTCTTGAAAGCAGCTAGGGGGAAAAAATTCCTTACTTACAGAAAAGAGCCCATCAGAATAACATCAGACTTGTCCACAGAAACCTGGCAAACCAGAAAGGGCTGACAAGATGTATTCAGGGCACTAAATGAGAAGAACATGCAGCCAAGAATACTTTACCCAGAAAAAGTGATATTCAAAATGGATGGAGAGATAAAAAGCTTCCAAGACCAGCAAGGTTTAAAAGATTTTATGTGACCACCAAGTCAACAATGCAGGAAATATTAAGGGGGCTTCTATAAAAGAGGAAAATCCTAAGAATATCATTGAACAAGAATATATGGAAACAATATATAGAAAAAAAGACTTCACAGGTAACACGGTGTCAATAAAAACATATCTCTCAATAACCACTCCTAATGTGAATGGCCTAAATGGGCCCATAAAATGACACAGGGTTTCAGATTGGATAAAAAGTGACAGGACCCATCCATATGTTGTCTACAAGAGACACATTTAGAACCTAAAGGTACATCTAGACTGAAAGTGAAAGGATGGAGAAGCATCTTTCATGCCAATGGGCCTCAAAAAAAGGCTGGGGTAGCGATTCTCATATCAGATAAATTAGATATTAAACTAAAAACTGCAGTCAGAGATAAAGAAGGACACTACATCATTCTTAAAGGGATTGTCCACCAAGAAGATCTAAAAGTTGTAAATATTTATGCCCCCAATATGGGAGCAGCCAATTACAAAAGAAAACTATTGATCAAGATAGAGAGTAATATTGATATAAATACATTAATACTAGGAAATCTTAACACGCCACTCTCAGTAATAGGCAGATCATCCAAGCAGAAATTCAATAAAGAAACAAGAGCATTTAATGACATATTGGACTAGATAAACCTCATAGATATATACAGAACATTCCACCCGAAAACAACAGAATACTCATTCTTCTCGAGTGCATATGGAACCTTCTCTAGAATACACGTGATATTAGCCAAAAGGCCAAGAAGCAATTGAAATCTTCTCTAGAATAGATCACATACTGGGTCACATATCAGGGCTCAACCAATACCAAAAGACTGAGATTATTCCCTGCATACTCTCAGATCACGATGCTTTGAAACTAGAGCTCAACCACAAGTAAAAGTTTGGAAGGAATTCAAACACTTGGAAGCTAAAGACTTCCTTGCTTAAGAATGCTTGGATCAACCAGGAAATCAAAGAAGAACTGAAACAATTCATGGAAACCAATGAGAATGAAGACACTTCAGTCCCAAACCTATGGGATACAGCAAAGGTGGTCCTAAGGGGGAAATACATAGTCATCCAAGCCTCCCTCAAAAAAAAATTGAAAAATCCACAATACACCAGCTGTCTCTACACCTTAAAGAACTGGAGAATCAACAACAAATTAAGCCAATTCCACACACAAGTAGGGAAATAATCAAGATTAGAGCAGAGATGAATGAGATGGAAACTAGAGATACAGTAGAGCACATCAATGAAACTAGAAGCCAGTTTTTTGAAAGAATCAATCAGATCGATAAACCATTGGCCAAACTAATCCAAAAGAAAAGAGAGAAGGCCCAAATTAATAAAATTATGAATGAAAAGGGAGAGGTCACAACTAACACCAAGGAAATAGAAACAATCATCAGAATTATTATCAACAGTTACATGCCAATAAGTTAAACAACCTAGATGAAATGGACACATTCCCAGAAACCTGTAAACATCCAAAACTGAACCAGGAAGAAATTGGCAACCTGAATATACTGATATCTGGTAATAAGATTGATGTAGTGATGAAAAACCTCACAAGAAACAAGAGCCCAGGACCTGAAGGATTCCCTGGGGAATTCTACCAAATTTCCAAAGAAGAAATAATACCTATTCTCCGGATGCTGTTTCAAAAAACTGAAGCAGAAGGAAAACTTCCAGACTCTTTTTATGAAGCCAGCATTACCCTGATCCTCAAACCAGGCAAAGACCCCACCAAAAAGAATTTCAGACCAATATCACTGATTAATATGGGTGCAAAGGTTCTCAACAAGATCCTAGCAAATAGGATCTAACAGTACATTAAAAAGATTATTCACTGGGGCGCCTGGGTGGCTCAGTGGGTTAAGCCGCTGCCTTCGGCTCAGGTCGTGATCTCAGGGTCCTGGGATCGAGTCCCGCATCGGGCTCTCTGCTCAGCGGGGAGCCTGCTTCCTCCTCTCTCTCTCTCTGCCTGCCTCTCTGCCTACTTGTGATCTCTCTCTGTCAAATAAATAAATAAAATCTTTTTAAAAAAAATAAAAAAAATAAAAAGATTATTCACCATGACCAGGAGGGATTCATCCCTGGGTTGCAAAGATGGTTCAAAATTCTCAAATCAATCAGTGTGGTATAAGCAATCAATAAGAGAAGAGAGAAGAACCACATGGTCCTCTCAATTGATGCAGAAAAAGCATTTGACAAAATCCAGCATCCGTTCCTGATAAAAATGCTTTGAAGTATAGGGATAGAGGGAACATTCCTCAACGTCAAAAAATCTATGAAAAAAACACAGCAAATATCATTCTCAATGGGGAAAAGCTGACAGCATCCCCTTTGAGATCAGGAACACGACAAGGATGCCCACTCTCACCACTCTTGTTCAACATAAAATTAGAAGTCCTAGCAACAGCAATCAGAAAACAAAGAAAAATAAAAGGTATTCAAATTGGCAATGAAAAAGTCAAACTCTCTTCGCAGATGACATGATACTTTATATAGAAAACACAAAAGACTCCACCCCCAAACTACTAGAACTCATACAACAATTCAGTAACGTGGCAGGATACAAAGTCAATGTACAGAAATCAATGACTTTCTTATACACTAACAATGAAAATACAGAAAGGGAAATTAGAGAACTGAAGCCATTTACTACAGCACCAAGAACCATAAGAAACCTGGGAATAAACCTAAACAAAGAGGTAAAGGATATGTACTAGAGGAACTACAGAACACTCATGAAAAAAAAATTGAAGAAGACACAAAAAGTTTGAAGACCATTCCATGCTCTTACATCCTAAGAATAAATATTGTTAAAATGTCTATACTGCCTAGAGCAATCTATACTTTCAATGCCATTCCAATCAAAATTCCACTGGCATTTTTCAAAGACCTGGAGCAAACAATCCTAAAATTTGTATGGAATCACAAGAGACCCTGAATTGCTAAAGAAATGTTAAAAAAGAAAAACAAAACTGGCGGTATCATGTTGCCTGATTTCAAGCTTTACTACAAAGCTGTGATCACCAAGACAGCATGGTACTTGCATAAAAACAAACACATTGGTCAGTAGAAAAGAGTGGAGAGACCAGATATGCACCCTCAACTCTATGGTCAGATAATCTTTGACAAAGCAGGAAAAAATATACAGTGGAAAAAAGGCAGTCTCTTCAATAAATGGTGCTGGGAAAATTGGACAGCTATATATAGAAGAACGAAACTCGACCATTCTCTTACACCATATACAAAGATAAACTTGAAATGGATAAAATATCTCAGTGTGAGGCAGGAATCCATCAGAATCCTAGAGGAGAACATAGGCAGTAACCTCTTCGATATCAGCCACAGCAACTTCTTTCAAGATATGTCTCCAAAGGCAAAGGAAACAAAAGCAAAAATAAACTTTTGGGACTTCATCAAAATCAAAAGCTTCTGCACAGCGAAGAAAACAGTCAAAAAAACAAAGAGGCAACCCACGGAATGGGAGAAGATATTTGCAAATGACAGTACAGACAAAAGGTTGATATCCAGGATCTATAAAGAACTTCTCAAACTCAACACACACAAAACAGATAATCATGTCAAGAAATGGGAAGAAGACTTGAACAGACACTTTTCCAAAGAAGACATACAAATGGCTATCAGACACATGAAAAAATGTTCATCACTAGCCATCATGGAGATTCAAATCCAAACCACATTGAGATATCACCTTACACCAGTTAGAAGGGCCAAAATTAACAAGACAGTAAATAACGTGTGTTGGAGAGGATGTGGAGAAAGGGGGACCCTCTTACACTGTTGGTGGAAATACAAGTTGGTGCAGCCACTTTGGAGAACAGTGTGGAGATTCCTTAAGAAATTAAAAATAGAGCTTCCCTATGACCATGCAATTGCACTACTTGGTATTTACCCCAAAGATACGAGATAGTGAAAAGAAGGGCCATCTGGACCCAATGTTCATAGCAGCAATGGCCATGGTCACCAAACTGTGGAACGAACCGAGATGATCATCAATGGCTGAAGGGATAAGGAAGATATGGTCCGTATACACTATGGAGTATTATGGCAGCTTTTGTATCAACATGGATGGGACTGGAAGAGATTATGCTGAGTGAAATAAGTCAAGCAGAGCGAGTCAATTATCATATAGTTTCACTGTTTTGTGGAGCATAAGGAATAACATGGAGGACATAGGGAGATAGAGAGGAGAAGGGAGTTAGGGGGGGAAATTGGAGGGGGAGATGAACCATGAGAGACTATGGACTCTGAAAAATAATCTGAGGGTTTTGAAGGGGCAGGGGGTGGGAAGTTGGGTGAGCCTGATGGTGGGTATTATGGAGGGCATGTATTGCATGGAGCACTGGGTGTGGTGCATAAACAATGAATTCTGGTACACTGAAAAGAAATTTAAAGAAAAATTAATTTTTTTAAAAAAATGAAGAATACAGATTCTTTCTTGGATTAACAACAGAGACTAAATTCTTGGCTTCCAAGGTATACTTTTGCTTCTTTAAGCACTTCCATATTGTTATCTGATGTGAAGGGTATGCACAGTCTTAATTCTGATGTTAGCTATGATAGGAGCTCCAATAATGCCAACAGATGTCCAGCATGTTTGTACAATGCACTTATGTGCCAATGGTGGTTGATGTTATTTACTGACTCAGATATCCTATAAATGTAACTGACTAGAAAGAAAAATGTGTGGGATGATTATCTAGGCATTAAGCCTCCTAAAAACCTCTAGTCTCTAATGGTCAATATTGTCTGGATTCTGCACCAATTATTACTATTGATGGGAATGTAGCAGGGGGGCTGCCAAGCAAACATACATCTTTAGACATTTTTCATGTTGGGACAGTCTCTGAAAGATCTCTGAGAATATTTGTAAGCCAAAGAGGAGAAATAAAATCATAGCCTGGATGCATGTGTCCTTATGGGATTAGTTATCTCTAGCACTTTCTGTACTGTAGCAATTAAATGTAGATTATGAAGCCAATACTGCCTTCCAAGCTGCTCTCTTTAATGTTGAACAAATTAATTGATATCTTTGTGCCACAGTTACCTTGTTTACTAAATGGGAATAATAGCATATCTTTGTCTCATAAGTTCATTATGATAATTAAATGAGATAATATTTGTAAAGTGTTTGTAAAATCATCAGTGCCTATGTGAGTGCTTCTTAATCAAATAACATGGTCTTGGAATTGAATTCTTTAAAGTAAGTGTTGATATGGTTATTAGAAATAGATTAGAAATTAGAAATTAATGGCAATACATTACAGGATGCCAAGTAAAAGTAAGGTATGAGGCAAGTAAAGAAGTTAGTAAAAGGAGTCATCTGTTTTCTTTGTTAGCTCCTTCACCAATCAATGTTGTGGTCCTCACCTCATACTCAGGCTTTCCTATGCCACCAGCTGGATGACAATTAAAACAAATCTAAGTGAAAGAGTAAAGCTGCTGGGGAGATAATAGCATAGAAAAAATAAGTGAACAGAAAATTCATTAGCCAAGGAGCATCTAGATGCCAATAAGCAATTCAAGAAGCTTGGTCCTAAAGCACCAGGAAAGTTCTCACTCATTTCCTACTTCTCCCCCTGAACAGCCTGCCATCTCCAAACCTGCTCCATCCCTTCATTCTTGCCCTTCTTCTTACTTGACATATCCTCCCTTTCCTCCAACACCCATCTTCCAAGGTTCATGTTCTTCACAAGGCCCTCTCAGATTCTCAGGTTCCTTAAAGTCACATCAGCATGAATGAGATAATGTATACACAATACTTAGTATAAATGCACAATAAATGGTAGTTCTATATTTTTATTACACTCTATCCCTTCTCTGAAATCATACTATTTGTACTCTTGGGTATAAACACTTTGTAGTTTATTAATTATTTATGAAATCTCCTATCTCCCCAACTATGAGCCCCTGCTGACAATGATCACTTATGAATGAATCAAAACTTTCTTTTTGCAATTGGTAGTAATCCAACTAAAACTGATTTTACTAATAAAGGGGGTTTGTTTATAACTGAAAACCCTAGGAATATTAAGGGGTTCAAAAATGTCACAAGGAGTTGGTCTCTATTTTTCTTTCTGTGTATGGGTGTCTGAGTGATGGTAGGCAGGTGTATTCCAACATCTAAACAGCTGTAAGTTCAGTGGAAAGAAACAATCTCTTTCCAATAGTCCCAGCAAATATTCTGAAGTTAAGTCTGAGACCAACTTACCAATTGTTAAACCAAATGTCAATGGTTTAGGGGACAGTGATTCTGATTGGCCATATCTGGGTCATGTGGCAACTTTACTTTCTTCAGAGAGATGTCTGCCTTACTGGACTTACAAAGATTTGAGAGCAAGAAAGAGATGTTTTCCCAGGGGATATTCAATATGTGATTATAAAAAGAACGAATGAGTGATAGGAAAGAAGAATATTATTTTTAAGGCACACACTCTCTTTAAATGTGGAAGATATCCTAGCCAATATCCCTAGTCTCCTACAATCAATCTCAATGCAAGTGGCTTTCAAGTCCACATACACACTCGAAACAACAAACTGCATAGCAATGGAAATATCTTAAATCAACTATCTTGAATATCAGATCACATTTAGTTTTCTCAGGTTCCACTTATGATTAAAATGGAGTAAGACCAGATTTAGCCTCTTGACTAAAACAAACAAAAAAGACAGACAGCCTATATAAAATAACACTTTTTAAGATACTGGATGTCAGGCAACAAGAGACAGTGATATCTGAGAGATGAGAATCAAATGAGATGAGCCACATGATTACCCCAAATTGCTACCTTGAGAGAGTTTTCAGGGAACAAACAAAGAGAGAGAACACACAGAAAGATAAATCCTTGGATTTAAAAACAAACAAGCAAACAAACAAAAAACAAAGTTGGGCTGTCTGGGTGGCTCAGTTGGTTAGGTGACTGACTCTTTGTTTCTACTCTGGTCATGATCTCAGGGTTGTGACGTCGAGCCCTACATCAGCCTCTGCACTCAGCATAAAGTCTGCTTGAAAGACTCTCTCCCTCTGCCCCTCCCCCACTGTCTTTCAAATAAATGAATAAATAATATATATTTTAAAGTAGCTGAAATTACAGGGAAACTAAAGCTCACAAAACAAAATATGAGCTAGTAGAGAGGTATAGACAAAGAACCTTGGAAAGTTGCAGAGGGTATTTAGCAGAGTACTCATCAGTGAATGCATTTAAGGAAACTACTGGAAAACAATTATCTGGTAGGATTACCAAAACAGTAGTTACACAGAGTTAAAATTAGTAACAGTACCACCAGTCAGATTGGAAAACCTCATAGTTTATTAAAAAACAAACAAACAAAAAGAAACAAAACAGGTACTCAGAAAGCATTTACCATAAGTCTGAGTCTAGACTCTGGACTAAATGCTGCTCTCATCTTGTGTAACCAATATTACAGTGAAGACCTGAAATAACCAAACTCTTTCCAAGTAATTTATTTTTTTTAATTTATTTTTTATTTTCAGCATAACAGTATTCATTATTTTTGCACCACACCCAGTGCTCCATGCAATCCATGCCTTCTACAATACCCACCACCTGGTACCCCGACCTCCCACCCCCCACCCCTTCAAAACCCTCAGATTGTTTTGCAGAGTCCATAGTCTCTCATGGTTCACCTCCCCTTCCAATTTCCCCAAATTCCCTTCTCCTATCTCCCCATGTCCTCCATGCTATTTGTTATGCTCCACAAATAAGTGAAACCATATGATAATTGACTCTCTCTGCTTCACTTATTTCACTCAGCATAAACTCTTCCAGTCCTGTCCATGTTGCTTCAAAAGTTGGGTATTCATCCTTTCTGATGGAGGCATAATACTCCATAGTGTATATGGACCACATCTTCCTTATCCATTCATCCGTTGAAGGGCATCTTGGTTCTTTCCACAGTTTGGCGACCGTGGCCATTGCTGCTATATACATTGAGGTACAGGTGTTCCTTCTTTTCACTACATCTGTATGTTTGGGGTTAATATCCAGTAGTGCAATTGCAAGGCCATAGGGAAGTTCTATTTTTAATTTCTTGGCAAATCTCCACACTGTTCTCCAAAGAGGCTGCACCAACTTGCATTCCCACCAACAGTGGAAGAGGGTTCCCCTTTCTCCACATCCCCTCCAACACATGTTGTTTCCTGTCTTGCTAATTTTGGCCATTCTAACTGGTGTAAGGTGATATCTCAATGTGGTTTTAATTTGAATCTCCCTGAGGGCTAGTAATGATAAACATTTTTTCATGTATCTGATAGCCATTTGTATGTCTTCATTGGAGAAGTGTCTGTTCATGTCTTCTGCCCATTTTTTGATATGATTGTCTGTTTTGTGTGTGTTGTGTTTGAGGAGTTCTTTATAGATCCTGGATATCAACCTTTTGTCTGTACTGTCATTTGCAAATATCTTCTCCCATTCCGTGGGTTGCCTCTTTGTTTTCTTTACTGTTTCCTTTGCTGTGCAGAAGCTTTTGATTTTGATGAAGTCCAAAAGTTCATCTTTGCTTTTGTTTCCATTGTCTTTGGAGACATATCTTGAAAGAAGTTGCTGTGGCTGATATTGAAGAGATTACTGCCTATGTTCTCCTCTAGGATTCTGATGGATTCCTGTCTCACATTGAGGTCTTTTATCCATTTCGAGTTTATCTTTGTGTACGGTGTAAGATAATGGTCGAGTTTTATTCTTCTACATACAGCTGCCCAGTTTTCCCAGCACCATTTATTGAAGAGACTGTCTTTTTTCCACTGTATATTTTTTCCTGTTTTCTCGAAGATTCTTTGCCCATATAGTTGATGGTCCATGTCTGGGCTCTCTACTATGTTCCACTGGTCTATGTGCCTGTTTTTATGCCAGTACCATGCTGTCTTGGTGATTACAGCTTTGTGATTGTGAAATCAGGTAACATGATACCCCCCATTTTATTTTTGTTTTTCAACATTTCCTTAGCAATTCGGGGTCTCTTCTGATTCCATACAAATTTTTGGATAATTTGATCCAGCTCTTTGAAGAATACCGGTGGAATTTTGATCGGAATGGCATTAAAAGTATCGATTGCTCTAAGCAGTATAGACATTTTAACAATGTTTATTTTTCCGATCCAAGAGCATGGAATGGTCTTCCATCTTTTTGTGTCTTCTTCAATTTCTTTCATGAGTGTTCTGTAGTTCCTTTACCTGTTTGGTTAGGTTTATTCCCAGGTATCTTATGGTTCTTGGTGCTATAGTAAATGGAATCAATTCTCTAATTTCCCTTTCTGTATTTCCATTATTAGTGTATAAGAAAGCCACTGATTTCTGTACATTGACTTTGTATCCTGCCACGTTGCTGAATTGTTGTATGAGTTCTAGTAGTTTGGGGATGGAGTCTTTTGGGTTTTCCATATAAAGAATCATGTCATCTGCAAAGAGAGAGAATTTGACTTCTTCCTTACCAATTTGGATACCTTTTGTTTCTCTTTGTTGTCTGATTGCTGTAGCTAGGACTTCTAATTCCAATTAATTTAAATATAGCCCAAGATAAAGCTCCAGAATATTTATAGTAATACAAAAATATCTAGCATCAAAATATAAATATCTCAGAAATCACATTTTACATCCCATCAAAACTGCCAGGCATGAGAGGAAGCAAGAAAATGTATGCCATTAGAAATACCAATTAATCAAAAGCAATTCAGAAGTACACAGATGTTAGAATTGGCAGATGAATATGTTAAAACAATTAATGTAACTATTTCATATGTTTAAAAAGTTAAGTAGAGAAATGAAAGATAGTGAAAAGACCCAAATCAAACTTCTAAAGAGTAAAATTACAATGCTTAAAATTTTAAATTCACTAAGCAAAATCATAGCAAACTACAAAATTACATATCTCTGAAGAAAAAGTTAGTGAATTTGAAGACATAACAATACAAACTATTCAAAATGAAAGAGACAGAAATTAAAATTTCAAAGTGTGAAAAGAATATCAGTAAGCTCTGGAACTACTTCAAGAGACCTAATTCAGGGGTACCTGGGTGACTCAGTCATTAAGCATCTACCTTTGGGTCAGGTTGTGATCCCAGGGTCCTGGGATCCAGCCCCATGTTGGGCAAAGCCTGCTTCTCCTTCTCCCACTCCCTGTGCTTGTGTTCCCTCTCTCTCTCTATGTCAAATAAATCAATAAAATATTTAATTTTTTAAATGATCTAATATATGTGTGATTGAAGTATCCAAAAGAGAGGAGACAGAAAATTTTTCAAAGAAATAGTGGCTGAAAATTTTCTAACTTTTTGATGAAAACTATAACCCACAGACCTAAGAAGTTAAATAACCTCTATGTGCAAGAAACATGAAGAAAATTAAACTATAAGAAAGAATGGCCAAAACAAAACAAGACAGTGATAAAGAGAAAATCTTAAAACCAGCCAGAGAAAAAAAGACACATCACATAGAAACAAAGGTAAGGAGGGGGGCACTTTTTTCATCAGGAACAATGCAAGTCGGAAGATGGAAGAGCAACATTTTTAAAGTACAGAAAGGAAAAAAAAAAATCCTGTCAAGCTATAATACCATGTTATCATTAATCAAACAAAACTGAACTGTTAATATCATACAAGCTTTACTGGAAGGGGAAACAGAAAATTTGATATTTTTACAGTGTTTTCCTTTACATGTCAATAAGAGGCCATTTTTATTCCATGCAGTAGTAGAAGCTAATACAATTTTTACAAACATCTTTCTGAAGACAAATAAAATGAAAAAATCCTGACTTGTCTTTGTGTATGTGCTCCCATTATGACCAGTTTCAAGCCACTTGAAGTTAACCAGTTCACATATTTCCTGAAAACTTGACAATAGGCACTCATGAGCTAGTCCCAGCCAATTCTCTCATACCATTGAATCTATACTATCCACGCTATCAAAATGTTGGCATACAGTTATCTTATTCCTGCCCAGTGATTCTCTTTTGAAGGAAACATACAGAACTCTTGTTTGGAATTTAAACTCTAAAAATTAAAGAGTATACATATTATCTGGGAGCTATAAATGGATATGCTCTAACTTTAAAATAGGATTTCTAACAGCATTCTACCGCCTCTTCTTCCTTATTGAATAATTTAGTCTTTCTTTTGGCCTCAATAAACGTAGACACCTGCTGCTTTGAATCAATAGAAATCTGCTAAGACGTTAACATTCACCATGGAAATTGAATATGCCTGAAGAAGATGAAGACAGGTCTTCTGGGATGTTCAACGTGATTCTATTTGTTAAACTCTTGAAATAAAAGTTAACGTAACTGTCATGGATTGTTATCAAATTTCAGGTACTATCAATTCATCTGTCTTTTCTAACAGGGTGGAACTAATGTGTAACACTGTTGGAAGGCAAGTTATGATTTCTCAATATGAGTTTAAAAGTACATATTGATAAACACTGACATCTTAACTCATTATCTTTATTGTTAGTGTGTTTTACAGAGAAAGAGTAGAGATGCTCCTGATTTATTTTTTGTTCTTTTCAAATTACCAGCAGATAGGTAAGTGCTAGTTGCTTTCATACATGTAATATTATGTATGAAATGGGTCTGTGACAATAAATAGACAATGGTGGGATCTTAGGCAACATACCTTAAAAGTTGGGAAGCTAATTTCTCATAAGCATGGCTTTTAAGTGACCACACATAACCATTATTTTCAGCCAATTTATCTTGCCCTATCCGGCATAAGGCAAGCTTATTATCCTCCCCTCAACTCACTTCTAATCTTCAAACAGTGAAGTTTTAAACTATCATAAAATCTGACCAGAAACAAAAACTAGTATGCCTCATCTGTAAACTAATAAGGGAGGGGAGTTAAGTCCTAATATGAGTATGCAAGTGTTCTATTTAGTTAGAGAGTCCAGACCAGTGTATACTAGTTGAATGAGGTCCAAAAGTACAGACTTAGAAACATGTCACTTCACTCCTCAGTTCAGAAGGATCCCTAAGTTCCTGACTCACAAACTGTACTGTACACAGGTGGAATCTCAGTTGGTCATATTTTTAAAATTCTATGGCCTCTAAAAAGAAGCAGTCCTTCTCTTTAATGGTATATGGAAGCTCAGCTGCTGTGTTTACAGTTCAGGATATGAAGTGTACTGATTTGGAGCTGGAGGTGGTGGGGGGAAGCATGGAGATAGAGACAGAAAGGGATAAAGAATGTGAATTGTGGCAAAGGCCTGGGACTCATAATCAGTAATCCTGGGATTTCATCTTAGCACTGCCTCTAGTTTCTGGTAACTTTGTACAAGTCCTTTTTTCTCCTTTGAATTCTATTCATATCATCTGAACAATGAAGGTGTTGGACTGATGAATTATAAAGGCATTTCTAGCACCAAGATTCAGACTTTAGGGACTCCTTTAACCCCTCAAGAAGAATCATTATTCTATTTATCTTAAAGAAAATGCTAAGAACTCATAACCTCTTATAGCTATATGGTCTAGTTCCACATATATATGATTTTCTTTTTTTCTTTTCTTTTTTTTTTTTTTAGAAATAGCCTTCAGAGACAGGTAGAGTGAGTATGTTTATCCTCCGTTAACAGATGAGAAAACTGAGGCTAAAAGGTTTGCTAACACTTAATGATGACTTAATTGTTGTCAGTGTTAGATGCATCATTACCTTTAGTCCTCTCTAAACTTTTATAGGATTTCATGGAAGATAATAAAAATATTAACATTTTACAGATGAAGATACTGAGGCACAAAGACCTTCAATGACTTGCTCATATTTGCTTGGGTAGCAAGTGTCAGTCTGGTTTCAGAGTCTTGCATTTAACAATTATGTCATATATATTGCCTCCCATAAGAACACAAATGGAGTCTTGCCTTTAGGAATAGGAGATAAGGAAAGGAGAAAAACTACGCAGAATTAAGGAAGTGGTGAGTCAGTTATAAACCTGCTTAAGACAGGTGGACTCTTGATAAACTTGTGAATACAGTTTGCCTGTATAAACTCCTGATATCTCCTTTCCCCAATACCATCCAAGACTCATTTCCATAGCCATAACAGTCTAAAGCTCAAAGAGGTAGTAAACCAGTTTGTACAACAGAGTTTCTCAATACTCACTGGTTAGGTGGGAACCCTTAATGTTAAAATGTAGGTTGAATTTTTAAACTTTCCAACTGATTCTAATGTACAGTCAACATTCAGAACAAATAATGTTCTCAATCTTAGCTGCATATTGAAACTATCTAACTGAACTTTAAAGTGCTAGCAAAGTGCTCAAACTCCAGAAATTTTGATGTAATTGATCTGACATGTAACCTTGACTTTGGAATTTTTGTAAGTTCCTAAGAGGTATTAATTAACAGCCAGGGTAGAAATCACAGATAAAGGGGTGCCTGAATGGCTCTTAGTTAAGTGACCGCCTTCAGCTCAGGTCATGATCCTGGAGTCCAGGTATTGAGCCCCACATCAAGCTTCCTGCTTCGCAGGGAGTCTTCTTCTCCCTCTGACTCTCCCTTTTCTCAGGCTGTCTCTCTCATTCTCTCTCTCAAACAAATAAATAAAATCTTTTAAAAAATCACAGATAAAGAGTCAGAAGGTCTGAGGACTATTATAGACCCCATAACTTAATAGTTTAAGCTACTAACTTAATCTCAATGACATAGTTTATTCTCAAAAATAGAAAAAAAACCCCAATAATATGTTGTGTGTTTTTTTTAGATTTTATTTAAAATCAAATTAGTTAACATAATCTGTACTATTAGTTTCAGGGGTAGAATTCCATGATTCACCTGTTGCATGTAACACCCAGGGCTCATTACATCAAGTGCCCTCCATAATGGCCATCACCTAATTACTCCTTTCCTCTACCAATTTTGTTTGTTCCTATAGTTAAGAGTCTTATGATTGGTCTCCCTCTCTCTGTTTTTACTATATATATATATATATATATATATATATATAAGATGTTATATATATACACACACACACACATATACATACACACACATATATATACATAGATATATACATGTATATACATATATATACATATATACACATATACATATATGTGTATATACGTATACACATGTATATACATATATATACACATGTATATACGTATATACATATATACATAGACACATTTGTATACATATATGTATGTATACACATATGTATACATATATGTATATGTATATACATGTATATATCTATGTATATATGTGTGTATGTGTCTATGTATATATAAATAACATGTGTAAATATATATGTATAAATATATATATTTATGTATAAATATATTTATAAATATATTTATTTAATATAATTATAAATATAATTATAAATATATTTATAAATATATTTATTATGTTTTATATTATATTTATCCTTCCCTTCCTCTATATCCATAGGGGACATCTGTTTTTGTTTCTTAAATTCCAGAAATGAGTGAAATCATAACGGTATTTGCCCATTTCTTGAGTGGAATTTTTTTTTTTTCTGAGTGTTGAGTTTAAGAAGTTCTTTATACTGTTGGGTACTTGCCCTTTATCTGATATATTATTTGTAAATATCTTCTCCCATTCCATAGACCGCCTTTTAAATTTGTTGACTGTTTCCTTTACTGTGAAGCTTTTTATCCTGATGAAGTCCCAGTGGTTCATTTCACCTTCATCTCCCTTGCCTCTGGAGATGTGTCTAGTAAGAAGTTGCTGTGGCCAAAATCAAAGAGGATGCTGCCTGTATTCTTTTCTAGGATTCTGATTGATTCCTGTCTCAAATTTAGTCATTTATCCATTTTGAATATATTTTTGTTCATGGTGTAAGAAAGTGGTCCAGTGTCATTCTTCTGCATGTAGCTGTCCAATTTTGCCAACACCATTGGTTGAAGAAAACTTTTTTTTTTTTTTCTGCTTAGGTATTCTTTCCTTCTTTGTCAAAGACTAGTTTATGATAGAGTTGAGGGTCCATTTCTGGGTTCTCTATTCATTCCATCAATGTGTATGTCTGTTTTTGTGCCAGTACCATACTGTCTTGATGATTACAGTTTTGCAATATAGCTTAAAGTCAGAAATTGTGATGCCTCCCATTTTGGTTTTCTTTTTCAACATTGTATTGACTATTTGGGATGTCTTCTTGTTCCATATAAATTTTAGAATTATTTGTTCCAGCCCTGTGAGAAATGCTAGTGGTATTATGATACAGATGTATAGATTGCTTAGGGTAGTATAGACATTTTAACAATATTTGTTCTTCCAATGCATGAGTATGGAATATTTTTTCCATTTCTTTGTGCTTTCCTCAATTTCTTTCATAAGTGTTCTGTATTATTCAGAGTAAATATCCTGTACCTCTTTGATTAGCTTTATTTTTAGATATCTTATGGTGTTGGTTGCAATTGTGAATGGGACCGATTCCTTGTTTTATCTTTCTGCTGCTTCATTGTTAATATGGAAATGCAACAGGCTTCTGTGTGCTGAATTTTTGTCTTGCAACTTTGCTAAATTCTTCTATCAATGTTAGCAATTTTTTGGTGGAGTTTTTGGGTCTTCTACATAGAGTATCTTGCCATCAGCAAGGAGAGAAAGTTGACTTCTTGCTTGCAGATTTGAATGCCTTTTTTTTCTTTTGTAGTCTGATTGCTGAGGCTAGGTCTTCTAGTACTATGTTGAACAACAGTGGTGAGAGTGGGCATCCCTGTAGTGTTCCTGACCTTAGGGGAGAAGCTCTCCTTGTTTCCCCATTGAGGATGATATTAGCTGTGGGTCTTTTGTATATGGCTTTTATAATTTTTAATTATGTTCCCTGTATCCCTGAATTGTGGAGGGCTGGTATCAAGAAAGGATATTGTATTTTATCAAATGATTTTTCTGCATCTATTGAGAGGGTCATATGAAACTAATCTGTTATTTTATTACTGCAGTGTATCATGTTGACCAGTTTGTGGATATTGACCCAACCCTTCAGCCAAGTAATAAGTGCCACTTGGTCATGGTGAAGAACCCTTTTAATGTACTGTTGGATCCTATTAGCTAGTATCTTGGTGAGGATTTTTGCATCCATGCTCATCAGGGATATTGGTCTGCATTTCTGTTTAGTGGGGTCTTGTCTCATTATGGGTTCAGGGTAATGCTGGCCTCATAGAATGGATTTGAAAGTTTTCTTTCCATTTCTATTTTTTAGAACAGTTTCACAAAAATAGCTATTGGTTCTTCTTTAACTGTTTGGTAAAATTCTGAGAAGCCATATGATCTTGGACTGTATTTTGTTGGTATATTTTTGACTACTGAGTCAATTTCTTTGCTTATTATGGGTCTTTTCAGGTTTTCTATTTCTTCCTGTGTCACTTTTGGTAGTTTATATGTTTTAAGCAACTATCCATTTCTTCTAGACTGCTTAATTTATAGGCATATAATTGCTTATAATATTCACTTATAATTGTTCTTTTTTCTTTGGTTTTGGTTGTGATCTCTCTTCCTTCATTCATTATTTTGCTAATTTGGGTCCTTTCTCTTTTCCTTTTTATAAGTCTGGCTAAGGTTTATCAATTTTGTTTATTCTTTCAAAGAACAACTCCTGGCTTTGTTGATCTGTTTTACTATTTTATTGGTTTCTGTATCATTGATTTCTACACTAATCCTTATTATTTCTTGTCTCCTGTTGGATTTAGGACTTTTTTGCTGTTATTTTCCCAGCTCCTTAAAGTCTAAGGTTAGGTTCTGAATTTGAGACTTATTTTTTGAGCTAAGCCTGTATATACTTCCCTCTTATGACCACCTTTGCTGCACCCCAAAGATTTTGGACTGTTGTATTTTCATACTAATCTGTTGCCATTTTTTTTTAATTATCTAATTTCCCAGTGTAACTATCCTTTCCATAGTAGAATGTTGTTTAACCTCATATATTTATGGTCTTTCCAGAATTTTTTCTTCTGGATGACTTCAAGTTTAATAGCACTGTGGTCTTAAAATATGCATGGTATGATCTCAATCTTTCTTCAGTGGACTTGGCCTGATTTGTGGCCTGATTTGTGACCCAGCATGTGATATATTCTGGAGAATGTCCCATGTGCACTAGAAAATAATGTTTATTCTGATGTTTTAGGATGAAATGCTCTGAACGTATCTGTTAAGTTAATCTGGTCCAGTGCATCATTCAAAGCCATTGTTTTCTTGTTGATCTTCTACTTAGATGTCTTTCCATTGCTCTGAGTTTGGTGGTAAAGTCCCTACTATTATACTATTATTATCACGAGTTTTTTTTTTTTTTTAAGTTTCTTATTACTTGATTTACATATTTGGTTGTTCCCACATTAGGGGCATACATATTTACAATTGTTAGACCTTCTTGTTGGATAGAGACACTTGTACATGATATAATGTCCTTCATCAACTTTTATTACAGTTTTAGTTTTAATATCTAGTTTGTCTGTTATAAGGATGGCTACTCCAGCTTTTGTTTTATGTCCATTAACATGACAAATTGTTCCCCACTCCCTCACCTTCAATTTGGAGGTGCTTTGCATCTAAAAATGAGTCTCTTGTAGGCAGAATTATTGATGAGTCTTTTGTTATTTTTATTATTATTATATTACATAATATATAATATAATATCCATTCTGATACCTTATGTCTTTTGATTGGATTTTTTAGTCCATTTACATTCTGAGTAATTATTGATAGATATAAATTTAGTGCTGTTATAGTACCTAGAAAGTCACTAACCTGTAAACTGTCTTTGTTCATGTCTACACTATTTTCTTCTTGTCTCTTATTCCTGTGCAAAAGGTCCCCTTTAATGTTTCTTGAAGAGCTGGTTTAGTGTTCACAAATTCTATTAATTGTTGCTTGCCTTGGAAACTCTTCACCTATTCTTTTGTTCTGAATAACAGCTTTGCTGGATACAGCTTTCTTGGATCCATGTACCATTTAGTACATTCAATATTTCCTTTCACTGCTTTCTGGCCTGCCAATTCAGTGGTGAGGTCTGCTGCTAACCTTTTCTATCTACCCTTGTAGTTTAAGGACATTTTGTCCCTAGCGGATTTCAGAATTTTCTTTTTATCTTTGTATTTTCAAGTTTCACTATGATATATCATGGTATTGACCTATTTTTGTTGATTTTGAGGGGAGTTCTCTGTCCTTGGGCTTGAACTCCCATTTCCTTCCCCAGATTGGAGGATGTCCTCATTTATAATTTGTTCATTTATACATTCAGGCTCTTTTTACTGCTCTTCTTCTTCTGGAACTCTCATGATATGGATGTTACTTTGCTGTATGGAATCACTGAGTTTCCTAAGTTTGTCTTCATGATTTAATAGTTTTCTTTCCCTCTTTTTTATAGCTTCATTATTTTCCATAATTTTATCTTGTATATCACCTAGTCTCTCCTCTGTTTCTTCAATCCTCATGAGTATAACCAGTTTTGCATCTCAGTTTTGGCATTTTTTTTTTTTTAATTTCAGACTGAGAAGTTTTTTTTTTAAGATTTTATTTATTTATTTGACATACAGAGATGACAAGTAGGAAGAGAAGCAGGCAGAGAGAGAGGAGGAAGCAGGCTCCCTGTTAAGCAGAGAGCCCGATGCGGGGCTTGATCCCAAGACCCTGAGATAAAGGCAGAGGCTTTAACCCACTGAGCCACCCTGTCTGCAGGAACGGTTTCTAGTGTCTTCTATAATTTTTTTAAAGCCCAGCTAGTAGTCTTATGACTGTGATCTAAATTCTTGCTCAGATGTATTGCTTATATCTGTTTTCAGCAGATCCCTGACTATGATTTCTTCTTAACCTTGCTTTTGGGGACAGTTTCTTCATTGGATCATTTTGGATAGGTTTCTGTCTTTTATGTATTATGAAAGCTTGTTATGCTTCCTGCACCTCAGAAAAATGCCATATCAAAAAGAGGTCATGCACATCCAGGGCCTGACACTTCAGGAACTGTTTCTGCTGTATGTTGTATGCACTCTGCTATTGTGTTTTAGCTGCTCTTTCCCATTGGTAAGACCTCTGTAAAATTTCTCTTTGCTTGCACTGGGGTGTGTTTGGACATTTAACTAGCTGTGCTTTTATTTGTTTGTTGAAATAAGCCTGGGAGGGGGACAAGAGAGAAAAAGGAAAGAAAAAAAGAAAGCCTGATCCGAAAAGGAGAAAAGGAACAAAGAAAACAATCAAAACATATAAGCCTAATTCTGAAGGGGGAAAAAAAAAAGAGCACAGGGTTGGTGGGGAGGGAGAGAAAAAGGAAAGGAAAGAAAAGAAAAGGAAAAAAAAAAGTATGATCAAAAAAAAAGTAAATTAAAAAAAATCCAACAAACAAACAAACAAACAAAAAACTATAAGGCCTGATTCCAAAGGAAAAAAGGAAAAACAAAACAAAACAAAAACTCTTTTCCTATTTTTACCAAAACTGAAGGTGATGCTTCAAAACACTGTATGATGAGTACACTTGATGCCTGTAGGGTGCTGCCTGGGCTGGTCTTCTGGGAGACTGGTCTGCCCTGCTGGCTCAGAGTCAATCCTGTCCCAATAAATATTCATTTACTAGGTACGGGGAATTGGGTTTGGTATAAGCGGCTCTCCAGTGGGGGCTGCTTTGTTGTTTTCTGAAGTCTGAACATGTTGATGGTAAGTGGAAAATGATGTCACCTTATTCTCTCATTTCTGGACAGGTGATTTTACACCGCCCTCCTTCCCCATACACACACACTTATTGCTCAGGAAACCCTCACAGAAAAGCAAGGTGCCATCAGTGTGCCTGGCACCACAGTTTTCCTGCATTTTATCTTTGGTGCATGACTGCGATTCAAAACTCCAAATCTTAAAGGACCCAGTACAGTGCAGATCCAGTCCCTCCTCTTGAGAAGAGCCTCCCTGTAGCATTGTGTCTAGTGTCCTTTGTCCCAGAAAACCAGTCCCACACCCGCAAGGTGACCAGCATCTATTTTGTAGCACTAGGAAAATCAGCAACCAAGTTATCCACCCTCTGTGTGTGCCCCTTCCCCTGCAGATGAAAGAGCGTTTGCTGGTGACTGCAGGGGCTTTTTCCTTGAGAAGCAACATACACCCCTCCAAATATACTCCAAGAAGGGGGACATTCTCTTCCAGTGTGAGTCAGGAGATCCCTACACCATCTGTGCACTCTCTGGATAGAGCCCCCTTTTCCCCAGGAGCATGCACTACAGCTCCAATCTGGCAAAACTAACACACTTCCAAAACTTAAGAGTTTGAGCTCCACATATTGTTTGCACAAAACCTGTGATCATCAGTTTCCCCTTGCTCCCCAGTCCATTATCTGGAGAGGTTTTCTTTCTCCCATACTCTCTCAACCCATCTTTCTTTTTTCTTCCTTTTCTTCTCTGTGCTGAAGACATGGCTCCCTACCCTCTGCAGCAGGGCAGTTTTTCTCTCCCTCAATTCACTTTCACACACCCTGCACCTGTCACACTGTGTCCCTTCAGCTGTGGAGATCCTTCCGATCCTCACATTGATTTCCTGGGTGTTCCATGTGATCTGACCTCAACAAAGTTATATTTCAGAAGCAAGGGTCCCCCTACTTCTCTGCCATCTTAACTCCTACTTTGTGTGTTCATTCTGAGAATTAAGTGAGATAAACCTAATGGGTCAGTATCTGGCATATAAGTGCCAAAAATAGCTATAATGAGAAGGTACTATACAGGATAATAAATATCTGATAAGCTAAATCCTACTAAGGCAAAGGTTCTCAAACTTTAGCATGCATCAGAATCACCTGTAGGCTTTTGAAAACACAGATTGTCTTTCTCCAGCCATTCTTTAGATCTGGAGTGGGAACAATAATTTGCAATTTAACAGAACCCAGTGAGGAGGTTGGCAAAGCTTTTCTGAAGCATACTCTTTCAACATTTCCTTTTAGTGACTCTGCCAGGTACTCCCCTCACATTGCCCAGCCCTGGCTTCCCAATTTACCAACACTATTTAAGGACAGTGGGCATTATCTGTGTTAAATCTTACCCTAGTCGAAGTCTATTTTGACTTGATTTCTATTTGTCTGATATCTGGTTAAGGATGGGCAGTAAACATGTTGAATTTAGACACAGGAATTCACACTGGATATGTGAATGGTTGATACTGTTTAATGGGCTATTTATTTCAAAGAATTTACATGAGAATTACATAAGAAGTAGATCAAACAAGTGAGTCAAACCCTGGAAAGCCAGGCATTTGGGCCAATAACAGATAATTTTGTTTGTTTATATTTATTATTATTTTTTTAATATGTGTGTGAGATGGTGGGGGTGGAGGGACTTTGAAACATTTCTCATATTGTACTCTTTCCGTGTTTGGGAGCAGGTAATTTGCTTCCTAGATGGTATTTGGGTGATTAGTTCCAATATTCTCAAAGTAGGGAAAGTGGGGAGACTCCTAGAAGCTTAGCACCACAAGTTGTTGGATTTGACCTTAGAGAGATCACTCAATATCTTCACCTCCAGATATTCATCTATAAAATGAAGTTAATAATATTCTGCCCCATCTTGCACTATAGTGTTGTGAAAATGAATATTCATGGCACATGTGAAAGCATCCTGTAAATTAGTGGGTATTAGAGAAATTCAAGTTTTTGAATAATTGAATAATTTTGATGGTGAAAATAAAAATAAATCCTTGCTGTATGGGTTTCAACAATAGCATATCCACATATTTGGGGGGGGGTGAAAAATAAGTTGAATCATAGTAAATTTTTTCACTGTAGAAAAGTTGTACTGAATTATTTAAAAAGTGCTCTTTCGATGCAAATTAACTTTAATGTTACAATTCCTTATATCTTAAAGCCAAGAAAGCCCACTGATTTGATGTGCTTATAGCATATTTACCAAGCATGTCCTTCTCTGGGTCTCAATATCTATCTGTTCCTTGAAGGACTAGGAGGCCTGGACATTCATAAATAGAATGGTTTTGTGAGTATTCATAGGGAAGAAAGAAGAGGTGAAGCTGGCTGCCACCACAGCCTCCTCTCCTGTTCAGAGTAGATAGCCTGAGGACCAAAGAAGAAATGGCAACACTTTGTAGGGGTCTGTACTCTGGAGGCCACTTTAAGAAACCCCAAATGGCCCCCTGCTGCTCACTTCAGTGAGCTGCTTTCAGTGGAAGATTTATAAGTTCTAAAGACACTCCAGGATAGTCAAATGTTCCTCCACACTGCCTTATAGCTCCAGGCAATAAGTATAAAATAATTGCTCACTTGAAATTTTCCAGGATCACTTCTTTTTAAAGCATTCCATTGGGAAAAAGAAGCAGCTAACTTACTGGAGAGTCTTACTGTATTTGCTGTGGTATCTGCAGTTCTCAGCCTTCATCTCCCAGTACTGAATTAAATGAGCAGGGACTGTTAATGCAGAGGTTTAACATAACGAAACTCTGCATGTTCAACCCCAAAGGCCCTAACAGCCTGCTATCCTCAGAAAAGCAGTGACTCCTAGCTAGTTGGACAGCTTCCATGTTAATCCAGATAATCCAGCACAACTTGCTCCAGGAGGGGGAAAAAGTCTGCAAAGAAGAGGTTATCATGTCTTTGTAAGGTAAGCATCAAGAATTGTTCTATTGTTGCACTGGAGCTTAATTTAGGGAAGGACGTGGGCAAGCAGGTGACAGCTTATTTCTAAAATGTTTATTTTCATATAATCAAGAAGGATGCTTCAGTTATTTATTTATTTATAGCCTTATAAATAGATACATTATAATCTCCTACTAATAAGCAAATTTCTTATAAGCCTTGCAATCATGCATCAAATTCTACTTGGCAGTGGTTATTTTAAGCATTACCTTCTTCTTAAGACCTTAAAATGGGAAGCAGTGTAGCCAATGATTAAAAGCCAAGGCTCCGGGAATAATCTCAGTCTTTCGGTATCGGTTCAGTCCTGATTTGTGACCCAGTATGTGGTCTATTCTGGAGAAAGTTCCATGTGCACGTGAGGAGAATGAGTATTCTGTTGTTTTAGGGTGGAATGTTCTGTATATATCTATGAGGTCCATCTGGTCCAATGTGTCATTCAATGCTCTTGTTTCTTTATTGATTTTCTGCTTTGATGATCTGTCTATTTCTGAAAGAGGCATGTTAAGATCTCCTACTATTAATGTATTCATATCAATATGACTCTTTATCTTGATCAACAGTTTTCTTATGTAATTGGCTGCTCCCATATTGGGGGCATAGATATATACAATTATTAGATCATCTTGGTGGATAGTCCCTTTAAGAATGATGTAGTGTCCATCTGTATTTATGACTACAGTCTTTAGTTTAAAATCTAATTTTTCTGATATGAGAATCGCTACCCCAGCCTTCTTTTGGGGCCCATTGGCATGAAAGATGCTTCTCCATCTCTTCACTTTCAGTCTGGGTGTATCTTTAGGTTCAAAATGGGTCTCCTGTAGACAACATATGGATGGGTCCTGTCGTTTTATCCAATCTGCAACCCTGTGCCATTTTATGGGCTCATTTAGGCCATTTACATTGAGAGTGATTATTGATAGATACGTTTTTATTGACATTGTGTTACCTTTGAAGTCTTTCTTTCTGTATATTGTCTCTATATTTCTGTTCAATGCTATTCTTAGGATTTTTCCTCTTTTATAGAACCCCCCTTAATATTTCGTGCAGTGTCGGCTTGGTGGTTGCATAGTCCTTTAAGCCTTGCTGGTCTTGGAAACTCTTTATCTCTCCATCCATTTTGAATGTCAGTCTTGCTGGATAAAGTATTCTTGCCTGCATGTTCTTCTCATTTAGTGCCCTGAATATATCTTGCCAGCCCTTTCTGGCTTGCCAGGTCTTTGTGGACAGGTCTGACACTATTCTGATTGGCTTTCCTCTGGAAGGAGCCTCTTTGTCCTAGTGGCTTTCAAGAGATTATATCTACAATTATGATTCCTCAATTTGACTCTCAGGTGCCTTGATGTTTTTCTGGAATCTATAATCTTGGGTGGAGACCGGCCTCTAGTACATGAACGTTGGTTCCATTCGTGAGATTGGGAAAATTTTCATGAAGAACTTGTTCCATTATATCTTCTAGACTTCTTTCTTTCTCCTCTCCTTCAGGGATTCCAATAATTAAGACATTGGAAAGTTTTATGGCATCATTTATTTCCCTGATATAAATAAATGATGCTGGGAAAACTGGACAGCTATATGTAGAAGAATGAAACTCAACCATTCTCTTACACTGTACACAAAAATAAACTCAAAATGGAGAAAAGACCTCAACATGAGACAGGAATGCATTAGAATCCTAGAAGAGAATATAGGCAGTAACCTCTTTGATATCAGCCACAGCAACTTCTTTCAAGATATGTCTCCAAAGACAAAGGAAACAAAAGCAAATATAAACATTTGGGACTTCATCAAATGAAAAGCTTCTGCACAGCAAAGGAAACAGTCAAGAAAACAAAGAGGCAGCCCATGAAATGGGAGAAGATATTTGCAAATGACAGTACAGACAAAAGGTTGATATCAAGGATCTATAATGAACTCCTCAAACTCAACACACACAAAACAGGCAATCATATCAATAAATGGGCAGAAGATATGAACAGACACTTCTCCAATCAAGTCATACAAATGGCTATCAGACACATGGAAAAAATGTTCATCATCACTAGCCCTCAGGGAGATTCAAATTAAAACCACATTGAGATATCACCTTACACCAGTTAGAATGGCCAAAATTAGCAAGACAGGAAACAACATGTGTTGGAGGGGATGTGGAGAAAGGGGAACCCTCTTCCACTGTTGGTGGGAATGCAAGTTGGTGCAGCCTCTTTGGAGAACAATGTGGAGATTCCTCAAGAAATTAAAAATAGAGCTTCCCTATGACCCTACAATTGCACTACTGGATATTAACCCCAAAGATACAGATGTAGTGAAAAGAAGGGCCATGTACCCCAACGTTTATAGCAGCAATGGCCACGGTTGCCAAACTGTCAAAAGAATCAAGATGCCCTTCAATGGATGAATGGATAAGGAAGATGTGGTCCATATACACTATGGAGCATTATGCCTCCATCAGAAAGGATGAATACCCAACTTTTGTAGCAACATGGACGGGACTGGAAGAGTTTATGCTGAGTGAAATAAGTGAAGCAGAGAGAGTCAATTATCTTATGGTTTCACTTATTTATGGAGCATAACAAATAGCATGGAGGACAAGGGGAGTTAGAGAGGAGAAGGGAGCTGGGGGAAATTGGAAGGGGAGGTGAACCATGAGAGACTATGGACTCTGCAAAACAATCTGAGGGTTGTGAAGGGGCGGGGGGTGGGAGGTTGGGGGAACCAGGTGGTGGGTATTGGAGAGGGCGCAGATTGCATGGAGCACTTTGTGTGGAGCAAAAACAACGAATACTGTTATGCTGAAAATAAATTTAATTTTTTTTTTTTAAAAACCAAGGTTCCAACTGAGACTCAGTCATTTACTAACACTTCTTTCTAGGCAAGTTGCTTAATTTATCTAAGTTCAGTTTCCTTATCTGTAAACTACGATAAATAACAGTACTTTTCTTGAAGAGCTGTTGTGATAATTTAAAAGACAACATTTATTGAATGCTTGGCACAATGTTTGGCATGTAAGAAATATTTTTTTAAAAAATTGGAGCACTGGGTGTGGTGCAAAAGCAATGAATCTGGGAAAACTGAAAAAATAAAATTTGCAAAAAAATTGTAGCTCTGAGGGCCCCTGGGTGGCTCAGTTAGTAAATCAGAGTTACCCAACTCTTGATTTCAACTAAGGTCATGATCTCAGGGTTGTGATATTTAGCCCGATGTCAGGTTCCTGCTGAGCCTGTAGCCTGCTTAAGATTTTCTCTCTTCTAAACAAGAGAGGGAGGAAGCCACCAGAAGCAACCAACGGGAAAGTAATACCACAGTAAGAGAGAGCCCTGTGATTGGGCACCAGCATTAACTTAGATTCTGATTACAAGCACTGAAAAAGAGCAAATATCATCCTCAATGGGAAAAAGTTTGCAGCCTTCCTGTTGAGATCAGGAACAAGACAAGGATGCCCACTTTCACCACTCTTGTTCAACAAGTATTAGAAGTCCTAAAAACAGCAATCAGAGAACAAAGAGAAATAAAAGGTATCCAAATTGGCAATGAAGAAGTCAAACTCTCTCTATTTGCAGATGACATGATTCTTTATATGGAAAACCCAAAAGACTCCACCCCCAAACTACTAGAACTCAAACAGCAATTCAGCAACGTGGGAGGATACAAAGTCAATGTACAGAAATCAGTGGCTTTCTTATACACTAACAATGAAAATACAGAAAGGGAAATTAGAGAATCGATTCCATTTACTATAGCACCAAGAACCATAAGATACCTGGGAATAAACCTAACAAAAGAGGTAAAGGATCTGTACTTGAGGAACTACAGAACACTCATGAAAAAAATTGAAGAAGACACAAAAAGATGGAAGACCATTCGATGCTCTTGGATCGGAAAAATAAACATTGTTAAAATGTCTATACTGCCTAGCGCAATCTATACTTTTAATGCCATTCCGATCAAAATTCCACCGGTATTCTTCAAAGAGCTGGAGCAAATATCCTAAAATTTGTATGGAATCAGAAGAGACACCGAATCGCTAAGGAAATGTTGAAAAACAAAAATAAAACTGGGGGCATCACGTTACCTGATTTCAAGCTTTACTACAAAGCTGTGATCACCAAGACAGCATGGTACTGGCATAAAGACCAGTGGAACAGAGTAGAGAGCCCAGATATGGACCCTCAACTCTATGGTCAATTAATCTTGGACAAAACAGGAAAAAATATACAGTGGAAAAAAGACAGTCTCTTCAATAAATGGTGCTTGGAAAACTGGACAGCTATATGCAGAAGAATGAAACTCGACCATTCTCTTACACCATTAACAAAGATAAACTCAAAATGGATAAAAGACCTCAACGTGAGACAGGAATCCATCAGAATCCTAGAGGAGAACATAGGCAGTAATCTCTTCGATATCAGCCACAGCAATTCTTTAAAGATATGTCTCCAAAGGCAAAGGAAACAAAGTGAAAATAAACTTTTGGGACTTCATCAAAATCAAAAGCTTCTGCACAGCAAAGGAAACAGTCAAGAAAACAAAGAGGCAACCCACAGAATGGGAGAAGATATTTGCAAATGACATTACAGACAAAAGGTTGATATCCAGGATCTATAATGAACTCCTCAAACTCAACACACACAAAACAGGCAATCATATCAATAAGTGGGCAGAAGATATGAACAGACACTTCTCCAATCAAGTCATATAAATGGCTATCAGACACATGGAAAAAATGTTCATCATTACTAGCCCTCAGGGAGATTCAAATTAAAACCACATTGAGATATCACCTTACACCAGTTAGAATGGCCAAAATTAGCAAGACAGGAAACAACATGTGTTGGAGGGGATGTGGAGAAAGGGGAACCCTCTTCCACTGTTGGTGGGAATGCAAGTTGCTGCAGCCTCTTTTGAGAACAGTGTAGATATTCCTCAAAAAATTAAAAATAGAACTTCCCTATGACCCTACAATTGCACTACTGGATATTTAACCCAAAGATATAGATGTAGTGAAAAGAAGGAACACCTGTACCCCAACGTTTATAGCAGCAATGGCCATGGTCGCCAAATTGTCGAAAGATCCAAGATGCCCTTCAATGGATGAATGGATAAGGAAGATGTGGTCCATATACACTATGGAGCATTATGCCTCCATCAGAAAGGATGAATACCCAACTTTTGTAGCAACATGGACGGGACTGGAAGAGTTTATGCTGAGTGAAATAAGTGAAGCAGAGAGAGTCAATTATCTTATGGTTTCACTTATTTGTGGAGCATAACAAATAGCATGGAGGACAAGGGGAGTTAGAGAGGAGAAGGGAGCTGGGGGAAATTGGAAGGGGAGGTGAACCATGAGAGGCTATGGACTCTGAAAAACAATCTTAGGGGTTTGAAGTGGCAGGGGTTTGAAATGGGTATTGGGGAGGGCACGGATTGCATGGAGCACTTGGTGTGGTGCAAAAACAACGAATATTGTTATGCTGAAAATAAATAAATTAATTAAAAAAAGAAAAGCCACCAGGCACGGGGAGGGGGTGTGCTGCAGAGAACAAAAGCCTGAAAAAACACATTTCCTCAGAGTCCAGCCCCTTGATAGGGGCAGGAGGACTCAACCTAAGCAAGTCTGCCTGAAAAACCACAGGGCAGGCCCCTCCCCCAAAAAGCCAACCCCCCAAAAAACAAAAGCAAAAACAAAAACAAAACCCCAGAAGACAACCACCACAGAGTCCTCATAAAATTGTAAAACTCCAATATCAGGGAAAAAGAAGACATTAAAGTCCCAGTATTGCCCCAAAACCTGTATACTTCATAGATATAACTTTTATTTTTAATTAGTTCCCACTTTCTCATTATTTTTCATTTTTTATAATTTTTAACCTATTTACCATCACAAGAGGTTCAGTCCAACAAACTCCGTAATAACCTTTTACTTGAACTCTCGATACATATAACCTACACTTTCTTTTTTTGATTTTCTATTTTTTCAATATTCATATAGAAATAAGCTCAAGGTTATCCTCTTTCCCCAATCAATACTACCCCATATATAAACTAGTTTTAATTCCCCTTTATCTCCGGAAAGTTGAGTCCTTTAACAAAGGTATCAAGATACATCCAGGAAGAATCAAAATAACCTTCCTCGCCCACACTGAGGATTTATAAGCACCCTCCCATCTTTTTCTTCTGTCAGTGTTTCTGTGTATTTGCTTTTGTTCTAGTATTATATAAATCTTATACTCAGGGCTCATTTTGGCTGGGTTCTTCTTTTTTTCTTGTCATTTACTTGTGTCGGTCTTTTTGTTTGTCCGTTTTTGTTTGTTTATCTTATCAATCTTACCTTTGGACCCCATTCTGGCTGGGATTTATCTTTTTATTTTTCCTGTCTCTTTCTCTCTCATTTTTTCTTTTTTCTTTCTTTTTGGTGGGGACTCCTGATTGCTCAGAAGCATTACAGGGTGCACCTTGCCTGAATCACGGTTCATACATTCAGCTACACATCCCCTCAGTCATCTCTCAACAAAATGACTAGGAGGAGGAATTCCCAACAGAGGAAAGATTTCAGAGACTGTGCTCTCTTCATCAGAGCTATTGGATATAACATAAAACAGTATGTCAGTAAGAGAATTCAGGGTAACAATTTTCCAGGCAATGGCTAGGTTGGAGAAAACCATTAATGACAACATTGAATCAATTAGGGAAGAAGTGAAAGCCACAAGGGAAGAAGTTAAAAGTGCTATCAATGAGTTCCAGTCTAATCTAAATTCTCTAGCAGCTAGGGTAACCAAGGCAGAAGATAGAATTAGTGATCTAGAAGACAAACTGATAGAGAAAAAGGATCAGGAGGATGCCTGGAACAAACAGCTTAGAAGCCATGAAAACAGAATTAGGGAAATAAATGATGCCATGAAATGTTCCAACATCAGAATTATTGGAATCCCTGAGGGGAGGAGAAAAAAAAAGAACACAAGAGGATATAGTGGAACAAATTCTCCATGAAAATGTTCCCAATCTGGGAATGGAACCAGCGTTCATGTCCTAAAGGCAGAAATGTCTCCTCCCAAGATCACAGAATCTAAAAAGACCTTGAGACACTTGACTGTGAGACTGAGTAATCATAATTTTAGACAGGAGCTCTTGAACACAGCTAGTGGGAAGAGATTCCTTACATACACAGGAATGCCCATCAGAATAACGTCAGACCTGTCCATAGAAACCTGGCAAGCTAGAGAGGGCTGGCAAGGTGTATTCAGAGCACTAAATGAAAAGTAGATGCAGCCAAGAATACTTTATCCAGCAAAGCTGACATTCAAAATGGATGGCGAGATAAAGAGCTTCCAAGACCAACAGGGTTTAAAAGAGTATGTGACTACCAAGCTGATACTACAAGAAATATTAAAGGGGGGTTATAAAAGAAGAAAGATCCCAAGAGTGACATAAAACAGAAATTTAGGGAGATAATTACAGAAACAAGAACTTAACAGGCAACACGATGTCAATAAAAACATACGTGTGCAACCACATTCAGGAATATTGGCTGTTAATTCTTTTTATAGTGGATCTGTTTTGGTATCAGGATGATGATGACCTTCTGGAATGAATTTGGAAGTTTCCCCTCCTTTTCTTTTTTCTTTTTTTCTTTTTTCTTTCTCTCTCTTTCTTTCTTTCTTTCTTTCTTTCTTTCTTTCTTTCTTTCTTTCTTTCTTTCTTTCTTTCTTTTAATACTTGGAGAAGAATAGGTCCTAGTTCTACTTTAAATGTTTGGTATAATTTGCCTGTGAAGACATTTGGTTCAGGACTTTCTGTTTTATGGGGTGCTTTGATTACTGATTCAATTTCTTTGGTGGTTATTGGTCTGTTCAAGTTTTCTATTTCTTCCTTTTTCAGTTTTGACAGTTTATATGTCTCTAGGAATTTATCCATTTCCACCAGTTTATCTAGTTTGTTGGTATACAGTTTTTCATAATATTATCTTATAATAGTTTATATTTTGTAGTTTTGCTTGCTATTTATCCTTTCTCATTTGTGATTTTATTTATTCGGTTCTCTTTTTATTTGATAAATCTAGATAGAAATGTATCAATTTGTTAATTTTTTCAGAGAACCAGTTCCTGCTTTTATTGGTCTGTTGTATTGTCTTTTTGGTTTCTATATCATTTATTCCTAGCCTGATATTTATTATTATCTTCCTTTTGTTGGCTGTAGATTTCATTTGTTATTCTTTATCTTGCTGTTTTAGGTGTAAGGTTGTTTTTGGTGGGGGAGGATTTTTCTTTCTTCTTGAAGTAGGCCTATATTGCTATATACTACTCTCTTAGGACTGCTTTTGCTAAACCTCAAAGGTTTTGTTCTGGTGTTGTCTTTTCTTTTTTTTTTTTTTAATTTGCATTTGTTGCCATGTATTTTCCTTATTTGTTCTCTGATTTTTTTGTCTGACCCATTCGTTATTTGGTCTTATGTCGTTTAACCTTCACTTATTTGTGGTCTTCCCAAATTTTTTCTTTTTTTTTCTGTGACTTCTGGTTTTATAGCATTGAAGTCATAAAAGGTGCCTGGTATAAATTGAGTAATTTTGTATTTGTTGAGACCTGATTTTTTATTTAGTGTGTGATCTATTTTGGAGAATGTTCCATGTGCACCTGAAAAGAATGTGCATTCTCCTGTTTTATGATGAAATGTTCTGAATATAGCTGTTAAGTTCATCTGGTCCAGTGTGTCATTCAAAGCATTGTTTCCTCATTTATTTTCTGTTTAGATGGTCAATCAATTGATTTAATTGGGTGTTAAAGTTCCCTACTACTATTGGGTTATCAATTAGTTACTTTATGTTTGTTGTTTTTGTTAATTTTTTTAATGTATTTGGGTGCTCCATTTTGGGTGCATAAACATTTACAAGTGTTAGAACTTCCTGTTGGATAGTGCCCTCTGTTACTGATATAATGCCTTTCTTTTTCTCTTGTCACCTTCTTTCTTTTAAAGCCTGGTTTGTGCAAGATAAATATTGCTACCTCGGTTTCTTTTGACAACCACTTGTATGATAAATTTTTTATGCCCATACTTTGAATCTGCAAGTATCTTTAGGCATAAAATGAGTGTCTCATATATAACATGCTGATTTTTTAATCTTTTTTTTCAAATTTTTATTTAAATTTTAATTACTTAAGTTATAGCATAATAATATGGTATAATACTGGTTTTAGGAGTAGAATTCAGTGACTCATTTCACATTTCTTCTTTTCATTCAGCTTCACTCTCCATATTTTGTCTTCTATCTCACTAATTTGTTATTCTGTTTGCGTCCTCCAGTCTGCTGCTCATTGTATCAAGACTGTTTCCAATATAAGTTACTACATTCTTCATTTCTGATTCATTCATACTGTTCACTTCTCTTTTGCTACTTTCTTTTGTATTTATTAAGTGGTTCACCCCATTTTCCCTTTGCTATTTTGAAAGTGGCATGTCATGTCCTTAGCAGTATCATTTACATTTTAACATGCATTGTTAATTTAATGCCTTAATAATCATATGTTCTTTCTTTCTCTTTTCCCCCTTTACTATTTTGGGTGTCACATACCATTTTCTTATCATTGTCATTCACATTTTAACATGCATAGTTAATCTACTGTCTAAATAACTGGATATTCTTTCCTTCTCCTTAATAATACAAAGATTTTTAAACATTTAACTTAAGTTACTTCATCCCCTGTCATATGTTTTTATTGTCTGGTTATGATTATTCTGCCTTTTTTATTTCAAAAATTAGTCATTACAATCATTGTGTTATTATATCTCTGTACCTACCCATGCATTTACTAAATACTATGCTTACTAAGACTTTCATCATATCAGACATAATTATTGTTTCTTATTATGTACAGTCAGACATCCTTCACAGCTTCTATAGTTGCAAGTTCACCTCACTAAAAGTTATTTGTAACCTGAAAATCATTCCACAATATGCTTTCAGGGTCATTCATGCATATGTTCAGCCACTGGAAATTTGAGTGTCCAGAGGTACATGTCCCCAGCCTTAGGTTAAACAGTGTGATGTTCCACCTTCTTATTTCAGTTCTCATACTCTACACAAATATATTTTCCACTTTCTATCTAGTGCCATTTTTTATTTTTGCGTTTTTGTGCTTATAGTTGGTGATTTACCTGATCCCTAAGTATAGTACTGAAGTACTGTGTAGTGTTCTTAAGTGCAAGGCTGTGGTGTGCCTTATGTAGAATATATGTATACCAGAAAACCTTCTTTAAAGTCTGTGTTATAATGTTCTTGGCCATGGATTAAATGCCAATGAGTCATGAACATTTAATTAGTCATTTATTAAATGAGGTGTGTTAAAACAGAAACAGACAAGATCTATAGTCTAAAAATTATAAAACACTGATGAAAGAATTGAAGACAACACAAGAAATGGAAAGACATTCCAAGCTTATAGATTGGAAAAACAAATACTGTTAAAATGTCTACACTACCCAAAGCAAACTACACATGAAACACAATCCTTATCAAAATACCATTAGCATTTTTCACAGAGCTGAAACAAGCAATCATAAAATGTGTACAGAAGCACAAAAGACCAGAAATAGCCAAGGCAGCCATGAAAAGAAGAAAAATAAAAAGCAAAGCTGGAGGCATCACAATTCCAGACTTCAAGTTATATTGCAAAGCTGTAGTGATGTAAACAGTATAACAGTGGTACAAAAATAGACACACAGATCAACAGAACCGAGTAGAATCTCCAGAAATGAACCCACAACTACATGGTCAATTACTCTTCAACCAAGAAGGAAGGCGTAGCCAATGGGAAAAAGACCATCTCTTCAACAAATGGTGTTAGGAAAACAGGACAGCAACATGCAAAAGGATGAAACTGGACCACTTTCTTAAACCATACACAAAAATTAATTCAAAATATATGGAAGAGCTAAATGTGAGACCTGTAACCATAGAAATCCTGGAAGAGAACACAGACAGTAACCTCTTTGACCTTGACCACAGCAACTTCTTTGGATACATCTCCTGAGGCAAGGGAAACAAAAGCAAAAATAGACCACTGGGACTTTATCAAAATAAAAAGCTTTTGCACAGCAAAGGAAACAATAAAACTAAAAGGGAACCTAGAGAAGGGGAGAAGACATTTGCAAATATTATGTCTGATGAAGATTTAGTACCTAAAACATATAAAGAACTTATAAAACACAACACCCCAAAAATGAATAATCCAACTGGAAAATGGGCAGAAGATATGAGAGACATTTTTCCAAAGAAGACATACAGATGGTCAACAGACACATGAAAAGATGTTCAACATCACTCATCATCGGGGAAATACAAATCAAAACTACAATGAGATATCACTTCACACTTGTCAGAAAGGCTAAAGTAAAAAAACACAAGAAAAAACAGGTGTTGACAAGGATGTGGAGAAAGGGGAACCCTCTTACACTGCTGGTGGGAATGCAAAGTGGTGCAGCTACTGTGGAAAACAGTATGGAGATTCCTCAAAAATTTAAAAATAGAAATACCTTTCAATCCAGAAATTGCACTACCATGTATTTACCCAAAGAATACAAAATCCTAAGTCAAGGAGATATATGCCCATGAATGTTTACTACAGCATTTGCTACAGTAGCCAAGATATGGAGATAGTCCAAGTGTCCATCAGGTGATGAGTGGTTAAAGAAGATGTATATATATGCAATGTAATTTTACTCTTCCATAAAAAATGAATCTTGCCATTTGAAGTGACACGGTTGGAGTTAGAAAGTATTATGCTAAGTGACATAAATCAGTTGGAGAAAGATAAACACCATAGTATTTCTCTCATGTGTGTAATTTAAGAAACAAAACAAATGAGCATAGGAACATAAAAGAGATGAAACCCAGGAAGCAGAATCCGTTTTCCTTAGAGAAAATAATGATGGTTACCAGAGGGGAGGTAGGTGGGGGTTTGTCTTAAATAGTGATAGAGATTAAGGAGTGCCTTTATGATGAGCACTGAGCATTGCACGGAAGTGTTGAATCATTATTGTACACTTAAAAATTAATATTATATTGTATGTTAACTAACTGGAATTTAGAGAAAAACTTTAAAAGAAACAGAAACAGAGAAAACAAGATTATATATTCATAGATTGATGAAAATATGACTGGAGTCTTGCAGAAACATAATTCTGTATTTTCTCTTAGGTCAATTGTTCTATACATGCTAATTCAGCATTTGCAGTTATTTCCTGAAACACTGTGACTATTGTGAATGAACTGTTCATCCTTTGGAAGTTATTTTAATGTTTTTTTTTTAATTCTCAGTTTTTACTGTTTTTGTAAGTAATCTGAATTTTCACAATGTGTCTTTTAAAGTTATTTTACTCTTTGGTATTCTGAATTTTACTATGTTGTATTTATGTATTTTCTTCATCCTTCTTTGAATTTTTTCTCTTGTGCTTCCTGAATCTAAAAAATTGAATCCTCTCATTCTTTGTGGAAGATTCTCAGGCATTATTTCCTTGAATGTAACCGTTCACTCATTTTTTAAAAATTCTTTATCTATGGGATTCCAGATATTGACCTTTTTATTCTGTTTTCTTTTTTAAAAGAAGATTTTATTTACTTGAGAGAGAGCATGCATGAGCAGGGGAGAGGGTCAGAGGGAAAGTGAGAGAAGCAGTATCCCCTCTGAGCAGGGAGCCAGACCTGGGCCTCAAACCCAAACCCTGGGATGATGACCTGAGCTGAAGGCAGACACTTAACCAAATGAGCTACCCAGCTGCACCTGTGTTTATTATTTCTTAGCCTCTCTTTTATATTACCCTTATTTTTTCATTCTAATCTTAATTAAGATCTAGATTTAGTTTGCTAATTTTCTCAGCTTTATCTTAATTTCTTTAGCTAGGTCTACCCGGAACTGAGATCAAGGCCCATAATGACAGTTACTTTGTCATGTCCTCTTCTTTTGCTGATGCTAAGACTTTTCTTTTCCACCCTTATGCTAATATTGTAGCCTTCAGTTTAAGCACCTCATCTTTTGTGGGCCTAACTGGGAGCTTTGGCTTTAGTGCTTAGCTACTACGGATACATTCTTCCTTCTCTTTGGTTCTGTGCCCTGAGAATTTTCCTTCATTTTTGCCTGCTAATCTGTGTATTTAAAAGGACATTTCTTGAGATGCCATGTGGCTCAGATGGTTAAGCATTTCCCTTCAGCTCAGGTCATGATCTCCAGTTCCTGGAATCAAGCCCCACATTAAGCTCCTGGCTCAGAGGAGTCTGTTTCTCCCTCTGCCTCTCCACCTTGTTCATGCTCTCTCTCTGTCTCTCTCTCCCTCAAGATGAATAAATAAAATTCAAAAAAATAAATAAAAGGACATTTCTTTTTGTTTATCCAGTATCTCAAGTTGTTTTTCTAAACCTATAGACCTTCATATTTATGGAAGGCGATTTATATCTTTTTAAGATGAAGGGGGAAAAAGCTTTATGTCATTAAATGGAGTTTTGTAATGGGTCTTTTATATATATTATATATATTATACATATTATATATAATATATGTTATATATTATATATATATTAAAGATTTATCTATTTAGTTTAGAGAGAGAGAGAGAACACAGAAGTAGAAGGGATAGAGGGAGAGGGAGAGTGAATCTCACATAAGCTCTACATTCAGCATGGAGTCTCCTACTCCCTCCCTCTGCTTTTCCCACCTCCTTGAAAACTCTCTCAAATAAATAAATAAAATCTTTTTTAAAAAATAAATATATTTAAAATTGGTATATTATGATTATTCTTTTATAAAACCATAAGCTCAACTACTAAAAAGGAAAGAGAAAGCATGAAAAGATTTTTAGTCTAATATTTTCATATGTTGAGGAGAATAAAAATTATTTTTGAGGTTTCAAATCTCACACAAGCACAGCAGTATTAAAATATGCAAATTTGGGGGAAGGGGCAAGATGACACTGGAGTAGGGAACCCTATTTCAACCAGTCCCCTGAATTGAGCTAAATATCTACCAGCGCATTCTGAACACCCATGAAATCAGTCTGAGATATAAGATTATATACTTCTGGATCTCTACAAGGGCAGACAATCATCAGTGGAGAGGTACAAAGGAGTTGGGATTGTGCAGACAGATACTGGAAGATAAACAGAAGGGGGATGAAGCCACCAGAAGTGAGCCATTAGAAAGTAATATGCCAGGGTAAAAGTGCCCTGCACTTGGGGACAAGCAATAGCTTGGAGAACAGTGGCTGCGAGATGGGAAGTGACTGGTAAAAGCACTCAACAAAGGGACTTAAGGGACAATTGTTGGCACCGGGCAGCCATAGGCTCAGATTCAAACCCATGGTCCCAGGACTGGCTACAGCTGCTGACCACCTGTGCCTAAGAGGACCCAACATGGAATTGAATCTCTGGTCCCAGGAATGGCAGCTGCTGAGACTGGGATTGCCCAGACCAGTAGCACTTGTGGTTTTGGTGGCACGGGGTACAGAGATAAGCGGGGACCTCGGGAAACCACTGCGATGGTAGCTAGGGGTGTGTACCACTTATGGGAGGCTGTGGTATTCCATGGGGTTTGCAGAGGGGGTCTCTGTATTCTGGACCATTCAGGAGCAGACTGTGGCTTCTCTCTGAGGTGGAGGCCAGGGTTCAGACAGTTTACTTTGCTCTGACCCTCCAAAAAGATGTGAAAAGCCTCTAGAGGGAAAATAAAAAAGCCTCCAGAGAACAAAAGTCCAAAAACCTAGTTTCCATGAAACCCAGACCCTTGACAGCAGGCCCAAGAAGGACTGACTGAAAAACAATGTGGCAGGCCCCTCCCCCAGAAGACAAGCTGAAAGAAACAAGAGGACACCAAGCACAGGGTCTCCATAAAATTGTAAAATCCTAACACCAGGGGAAAACAGTGTATTAAGCTCCTGGTATTGCCTCACAGCCTGTGTATTTCTTAGATAAAACTTCTCTTTCTCTTTCTCTCTCTCTCTCTTTCTCTTTAAATTCTTTCTCATGATTCTTGTTCTTTTATTTATTTATTTATTTTACCTACTTACCATTTCAACTTGATGTTTAAAACTTTTTTTCTGTACCGGTTAATTTTTATCCAGGTTCCCTCCCAGAGGAGCCCCCTGTTCTGTTGGGTGGCACTCACTTTCTCCTCTCCAGCTGTCTAAACTTTTTTCAGCTTGATGTTTAATACAACATATTCCATAGTAACTTTTTAACTTGAACTTTCTCATGCACATTCTTTTTTCTTTTTCTTTATATCTATCTATCTATCTACCTATAGATATAGATATAAGATTCAATGTAGTCCTTTTCTCCCTATTCAATACTACCACCACCCTCTTTTTTATTTTGTGTGTTTATTTTTTTTCTTTTTCTTCGTTTGGTCTTTCTGTTTGTTTGTTTTTGTTTTTGTACTTTATAAATCTTATTCTTGGGGCTCATTTTGGCTAGGTTCTTTCTTCTTTCTTTCTTCTTTTTGTTTTTTCTTTCTTTCTGTTTGGAGGTGACTTCTGATTGCTCTGGAACTTCCTAAGGTGGACGCTGCCTGAATAGTGGTTGATATGTTCAGCTATACATCTTCTCAACCACAACTCAACAAAATAAAAAGAAAGAGAAATTCCCTACAAAGAAAAGATCCAGAACAGTGGCCTCTCCAGCAGATTTAATGGACTTGGATCTAAGCAAGATGTCAGAAATAAACTTCAGAGTAGCAGTTTTGAAGACAAGAGTCAGGCTGGAGAAAACTATTAATGGCAACATGGGTTTGTTAAGGGAAGAAGTGAGAACAGATCTGGCAGCACTTAAAAATGCCATCAGTGAGGTCCAATCTAATCTACATAGTCTGACAGAGTAAATGAGGCAGAAGATCAAATTAGTGATCTAGAAGACAAACTGATAGAAAAGAAGGAGCAGGTGGAGGCCTAGAACAAATATCAATAATAATTGTGTCCTAGAGGCAGAGAGGACACTCCACCCCCAAGACAAATGAGATTAGACCCACTCTGTCATACAATAGTGAAACTTGAAAATTGTACAACCAAGGAAACCATTATAAGGGCAGCAGGGGGAAGAGATTCTTTACGTACAGAGGGAAGAACATTAAAATAACCTCAGACCTATACACAGAGACCTGGGAAGCCAGAAAGGGCTAGCATGACATATTTAGGGCACTAAATGGGAAGAACACACAGTCAACAATTCTTTACCTGGAAAGGCTGTCATTCAGAATAGATGGGGAGATAAGAAGCTTCCAGGACCAGCAGAGACTGAAAGAATATGTGACCACTAAGCCAGCCTTGCAAGAAATATTAAGGGGAGGTTATATAAATGGAGAAGTACCCCAAGAGTGATACAGAACAGAAAAATAGAGACAGTCCATAGAAATAAGGACTTCACGGGAAACATGACAATAAGATCTTATCTGTCAATAATGACTCTCAATGTGAACAGCCTAAATACCCCCATAAAATGGCACAGGGTTGAAGACTGAATAAAAAGACAGGCCCCATCCATATGCTGTCTACAAGAGACTCATTTTGAACCTAAAGATACACCTACACTGAAAGGGAAGGTACAGAGATCAATCTTGCATACCAATGGGCCTCAAAAGAAAGCTGAGGTAGCAAGTCTCATATCAGACAATTTAGATTTTAAGCTAAAGACTGTAGTTAAAGATACAGAAGGACAGGGGCACCTGGGTGGCTCAGTGGGTTAAAGCCTCTGCCTTCAGCTCAGGTCATGATCCCAGGGTCCTAGGATTGAGCCCTACATCGGGCTCTCTGCTCTGCAGGGAGCCTGCTTCCTCCTCTCTCTCTCTCTGCCTGCCTCTCTGCCTACTTGTGATCTCTGTCTGTCAAACAAATAAATAAAATCTTAAAAAAAAAAAAGATACAGAAAGACACTATATCATTCTTAAAGCATGTACCCAACAAGATCTAACAACTGTCAATATCTATACCCTCAACATAGGAGCAGCCAACTATAGAAGCCAACTGTTAACCAAAATGAAGATACATATTGATAATAATACATTAATTGTAGGATACCTTAACATTCCACTGTCAGCAATAAACAGATTATGTAAGCAGAAAATCAACAAAGAAACAACTTTGATTGACACACTGGACCAGATGGACCTCATAGACGTATACAGAACATCCCACCCTAAAACTTCAAAATACTCATTCTTCTCAAGTTCACATGGAACTTTCTCTAAAATAGGCCACATATTGGTTCACAAATCAGGTCTCAACCATCACCAAAAGACTGAGATTATTTCCTGCATATTCTCAGACCACAATGCTATGAAACTGGAACTCAATCCCAAGAAAAAGTTTGGAAGAAATTCAAACACTTGGAAGATAAAGAACATCCTATTCAAGAATGTCTGGATCAACCAGGAAATCAAGGAAGAACTTAAAGAATTCATGGAAACAAATGAGAATGAAGACACATCAGTTCAAAATCTATGGGATATGGCAAAGGCAGTCCTAAGGAGGAAATATGTAGGAATACTCCTCACTCAAAAAATTGAAAAATCCCGAATACACAAATTCTCTTTACACCTTAAAAAACTGGAGAATTGGTAACAAATTAAGTCTACCACACAGGAGAAGATAAATAATTAAGATTAGAGCAGAGATCAATGAATTAGAAACCAGAGATACAGTAGAACACATCAATGAAACTAGAAGCTGGCTCTTTGAAAGAATTAATAAGATCGATAAACCACTGGACAGACAAATCCAAAAGAAAATAGAAAGGACTCAAATTATGAATAAAAGAAGAGACCATGACTAATGCCAAGGAAATAAAAACAATCATCAGACATTATTATCAATAGCTATATGCCAATAAGTCAAGCAACCTAGAAGAAAGGATGGATTCCTAGAAACCTATAAGCTTCCAAGACTGAAACAGGAAGTAATTGACAACCCGAATAGACCATAATTCATAACGAGATGGAAGCAGAGATCACAAACCTCCCTAAAAACAAGAGTCCAGGACCTGATGAATTCCATGGGGAATTCTACCAAACATTCAAAGAAGAAAGAATACCTATTCTCCTAAAATGGTCAAAAAATAGAAACAAAAGGAAAAGTTCCAGACTCTTTCTATGAAGCCAGCATTACCTTGATCCCCAAACCAGGCAAAGATCGCATCAAAAAAAGAGAATTTCACACTAATATCCCTGATGAATATGGATACTAAGATTCTCAACAAGATCTAATTGGAATTTCACACCAATATCCCTGATGAATATGGATACCAAGATTCTCAACAAGATCCCAATAGGATCCAACACTATTTAAAAAAGATTATCCACCATGACCAGGTTGCATTTATCCCTGGGATGCAAGCGTGGTTCAACATTTGCAAATCAACCAGTGTGATAGAAAAAAATCAATAGGAGAGAACCACATGCTCCTCTCAATGGATGCAGAAAAAGCATTTGACTAAATACAACATCTGTTCTTGATTAAAACTCTTCAAAGTATAGGGATAGAGGGAACATTCCTCAATTTCATAAAATCCACGTATGAAAATCCCACAGTGAATACCATTCTCAATGGGGAAAAGCTGAGAGCCTTCCCACTGAGAAAAGGAATACAATAAGAATGCACACTCTCACCACTATTGTACAGCATAGTACTAGACATCATAGCAACAGTATTCAGACAACAAAAAGAAATAAAAGATACTCAAATTGGCAAAGAACAAGTCAAACTCTCTTTCCAGATGACATGATACTTTATATGGAAAACCCAAAAGAGTCCAGCCCAAAATTACTAGAGCTCATATAGCAATTCAGTTATGTGGCAGGATTCAAAATCAATGCACAGAAATCAGTTCCTTTCTTATACACTAATAATGAAACTGTAGAAAAGGAAATTAGAGAATCGATTCCATTTATGATGGCACCAAAGGCCATAAGATACCTTGAAATAAACCTAACGAAAGAAGTAAAGTATCTATACTCAAGGAACTACAGAACACTGATGGAAGAAATTTAAAAAGACACACAAAAAATGGAAAAAACATACCATGCTCATGGATTGGAAGAATAAATATTGTGAAAATGACTGTGATGTGGAGAGCAATCTATACTTTCAACACCGACCTGATGAAAATACCATTGACATTTTTCACAGTGCTGGAACAAACAATCCTAAAATTTGTATGTAACTAGAAAAAGCATGGAATCACCAAGGAAACATTGAAAAAGTAAAACAAAGCTGGTAGCATCATGTTTTCTGATTTCAAGCTATATTACAAAGCTGTGATCACCAAGACAGTACGGTACTGGCAAAAGAACAAACACACAGGCCAATGGAACAGAGTAGAGAGTCCATATATGGACCCTTAACTCTATGGTCAAATGATCTTTTACAAAGCAGGAAAAAGTATCCGATAGAAGAAAGAGAGTCTCTTAAATAAATGATGCTGGGAAAATTGGACAACTATATACAGAAAAATGAAATTCGACCATTCTCTTACACCATGTAGAAAGATAAACTCAAAATGGATGAGATACCTCAAGTGAAACAGGAATACATCAAAATCCTAGAGGAAAACTTAGGCAGTAACCTTTTTGACACCGGCCACAGCAACATATTTCAAGACAAGTCTCCAAAGGCGAGGGAAACAAAAGCAAAAATAAGATTTTGGGACTTCATCAAGATAAAAGTCTTCTGCACAGCAAAAGAAACAGTCAACAAAACAAAAAGGCAGCCCATGGAATGGAGAAGATATTCACAAATGACACTACAAACAAAGGGCTGATATTCAAGATCTATAAATAACTTCTCATACTCCACACCCATAAAACAGATAAGTCAAAAAATGGGCAGAAGACATGAACCAACAGTTCTCCAGTGAAGACGTACAAATGGCTAGCAGACACATGAAAAAAAAAATTCATCATCATTTGCCATCAGCAAGATTAAAATCTAAACTACATGGAGATACCACCTTACACCAGTTAGAATGGTAGAAATTAGCAAAAAACAACAAATGATGGAGAGGACATGGAGAAAGGGGAATACTCTTACACTGTTGGTAGGAATGCAAGTTGGTGCAGCCACTTTGGGAAACAGGTGGAGGTTCCTAATAAAATTAAAAATGCCCTATGACCCAGCAACTGCATTACTGCGTATTTACCCCAAAGATACAGATGTAGTGAAAAAAGGGCCACATGCACCTCAATGTTCATAGAAGCAATGTCCACAATATCAAAATGTGGAAAGAGCCAAGATGCCCTTCAATAGACAAATGGATAAGAAAGATATGGTTCATATATACAATAGGATAGTAATCAGCCATCAGAAAGGATGAATACCTAACTTTTGCATCAACATGGGTGAGACTGGAGGAGATTATGCTGGGTGAAATTAGTCAAGCAGAGAAAGTCAATTATCATACGTTTCATTTACTTGTGGGATATAAGGAATAGCATGGAGGACATTAGGAGATAGAAGGGAAAAATGAAGGGAGGACAGCTGGAGGGGGAGATGAACCATGAGAGACTGTAGATTCCAAGAAAAAAACTCAGTGTTTTAGAAGGGAGCAGGGTGGGGGAATGCATTGGTCCAGTGTGGGTATTAAGGAGGGCACATATTGCATGGAGTGTTGGGTGTTATACGTAAACAATGAATCTTGGAATGCTATGTCGAAAACTAATGATGTGCTGAATGGTGACTGACATAACATAATAAAAAAAAAAAAAGTAAAATATGCAAATTCACAGCAAAGAAATGTCCAGGACCAGGTGTCTTCCGTGGTGAGTTATACCAAACATCTAAGAAACAATACCAATACCATCAAACTCTTTCAAAAAATGGAAGAGGTGGGAATACTTCAGACTTATTTTATGAGGCCAGCATTACCCTAATACCAAAACCAGACAAGAAAACTACAAGCAAAGAAAATTACAGGCCAATCTCCTTGATAAACATAGATGCAAAAATCCTTAACAAAGTACTAGCAATTCAAGAATACATAAAAAGATCATACAGTATGATCAAATAGGATTTAATCCATGAATGCATGGATACTTCAATATACAGAAATCAATCAATATAACACATTAAAAATGAATGATAAATATCATAAGATGATCTTGATAGATGGCAAAAATCATTTGACAGAATTCACCATCCATTTATGATAACAACTGTCTTTTTTGAATTTAATTTTATTTTGTCAATGTTCCAAGATTCATTGTTTATGCACCACACACAGTGCTCCATGCAACAACTCTCATCAAAGTGGCTATAAATAGAATGTATGCCAACATAATGAATGCCACATATGAAAAAAGCATAACTAACATAATGCTCAATGATGAAGATTTGAAGGTTTTTCCTCCCAAATCAGGAATAAGACAAGGATCTCTACTCTTACCACTTCTATTCAACATACTGTGCCAAGTCCCACCCAGATCAGTTAGACAAGACAAAGAAATAAAAGACATCAAAATCAGAAAGGAAGAAATAAAACTGCCTCTATTTTTAGATGACATGATAGTATATATAGAAAATTCTAAAGATGCAACCAAAAAGCTGTTAGAACTAATAAATGAACTCAGCAAATTGCAGCTTACAAAACCAAAGTACAACATTTGTTTGTGTTTTTACGTACTTCAAATAAACTATCAGGAAGAGAAAGTAAGAAAACAATCCCATTTACGGTTGTGTCAAAAATAATAAAATCCCTGGGAATATATTAAACAAGGGAATCCAAGACCTGTACACTGAAAACTATCAGACATTGTTAAAAGAAATTGAAGACACAAATCAATGAAAAGATACTACATGCTCATGGATTGGAATAATATATATTTTTAAATGTCCATAATGGAACTAGAGCGTATCATGCTTAGCGAAATAAGTCAAGCAGACAAAGACAACTATCATATGATCTCCCTGATATGAGGAAGTGGTGATGCAACATGGGGGCTTAAGTGGGTAGGAGAAGAATCAATGAAACAAGATGGGATTGGGAGGGAGACAAACCATAAATGACTCTTAATCTCACAAAACAAGCTGAGGGTTGCTGGGGGGAGGGGGTTTGGGAGAAGGGGGTGGGATTATGGACATTGGGGAGGGTATGTGCTTTGGTGAGTGCTGTGAAGTGTGTAAACCTGGTGATTCACAGACCTGTACCCGTGGGTATAAAAATATATGTTTATAAAAAATAAAAAATTAAATAAGAAAAAAAATAAATAAATGTCCATAGTACCCAAAGCAATCTACATATGTGGTGCCATCCATATCAAAATCCCAGTGGCATTTTAACCAGAACAAACAATCCTAAAATTTGTATTAAACCACGAAAGACCCCAAATAGCCAAAGAAATTTTGAAAAAGAACAAAGATAGAAATATATTGCTTCCTGATTTCAAATTACATTACAAAACTGTAGTAATCAGAAAAGATTGGTATTGGCATAGAAAACAGACATATAGGTCAATGTAACAGAATAGGGAAAGCCCAGAAATACATCCATGCACATATACCAAATTAATTTATGACAAAGCATATATGATGGGGATAAAACAGTCTCTTTAATAAATAGTATTCAGAAAACTGGACATCCACATGCAAAAGAATGAGACTGGACCACTATCTGACACCATACACAAAAATTTAATCAAAATGGATTAAAAATTTGAGCACAAGAAAACATAGGAAATAAGCTCCTTGACATTGGTCTTGGTGATGATTTTTTTGGATTTGACACCAAAAGCAAAAGCAACAAAAGCAAAAATAAATGAGTGTGACTACATCAAACTAATTTTTTTTTTGCACAGCAATGGAAACAATTAACAAAATGAAAGCCTGTAGAAAAGGAGAAAATATTTGCCAATAGTATGTCTAATAATGGATTAATATCCAAAATATGTAAAGAACTCATGCAATCAATAACAACAACAACAGCAAAAACAGAAAAACATTTAATTTATGACAAATGGGCACAGGATCCAAATAGACAATTTTCTAAAGAAAATATATAGATGTCCAAGAAACACATGAAACTGTTCTCAATGTCACTTATCAGGGAAATGCAAATTGAGGACAGTATAGTACTGGCACAAAAACAGACACATAGATCCATGGAACACAATACAGAACTCAGAAATATACCCTCAGCTCTATGGTCAACTAATCTTGAACAAAGCAAGAAAGAATATACAATGAAAAAAAAGACTGTCTCTTCAACAAATGGTCTTGGGAAAATAGGACAGCCACATGAAGAGGAATGAAAATGGACCACTTTCTTACACCATACACAAGATAAACTGAAAATGGTTGAAATACCTAAATGTGAGATAGAAATCCATCAAAATCCTAGAGAGCACAGGCAGCAACCACTGCTACCTCAGCCACAGCAACTTCTTGCTAGATGCATCTCCAAAGGCAAGGGAAACAAAAGCAAAAATGAACTATTGAGGCTTCATCAGGATTAAGTTTTCGCACAGCAAAGGAAAACAGTCAACAAAACTAAAAGGCAAACTACAGAATGGGAGAAGATATTTGCAAATGACTTAACAGATAAAGGGCTAATATACAAGATCTATAAATAACTTATCAAACTCAACACCCAAAATACAAATAATCCAGTTAAGAAATGGGCAGAAGACATGAAGACACAATTTCCAAAGAAGACCTACAAATGGCTAACAGACACATGAAAAAATGCTCTGCATGCCTTGGCATCAGGGAAATACAAATCAAAACCACAATGAGATACCACCTCACCCCAGTCAGAATGGCTAAAATTAACAACTCAGGAAATAATAGATTTTGGTGAGGATGCACAGAAAGGAAACCCTTGGAAATGCAAACTGGTGTAGCTACTTTGGAAAAGAGTATGGAAGTTCCTCAAAAAGTTAAAAATAGAACTACACTGTGACCCAGCAATTTTCCTACCAGGCATTTATCCAAATGATACAAACATAATGATTCGAAGGGACACATGCACACCAATGTCTATAGCAGCAATGTCTACAACAGCCAAAACACAAAGTCCAGATGTCCCCTGACATCTTATGTTGGATACAAGAACAGCAAAATATAAGTGCATGTAAGTATTTGATCTATTATTTTCTGAACTTTTTCTGTATTTTGGGAATGTTTTTGAACTGAATGAAAGAACAAGAAAAACTAAGGCAAAACAGCAAGGTTAGTGAACTGTTTAAAATCATACACCCCATTAATAATAGAGTGGGAAATATACTTGATAAAACTCCCACCTTTTATCCAAAATATTTTTAATAACTAAGTAAAAAAACCAGATTGTTTTATTAATCAGATTCTATTACCTGAGAGCTCCTACACTGTAGTAAATATCTCAATCCTTATATTTTATTATTTTATTCATCCCTGGATGTTTTTAAATTATTTTTTATTGAAGTATAGTTGGCACACAGTGTTATTCTAGATATTTTTAAAGAGTAATTCTTAATATCAAATTTGTATTAACTACCAGAAAGAAAAATTATGACTAATCTAAAATTTAAATCTATTACACTTTATTTTTTTAAGATTTTATTTATTTACTTGACAGGTAGAGATCACAAGTAGGCAGAGAGGCAGGCAGAGAGAGAGGAGGAAGCAGGCTCCCTGCTGAGCAGAGAGCTTGATGCGGGGCTTGATCCCAGGACCCTGGGATCATGACCTGAGCTGAAGGCAGAGGCTTTAACCCACTGAGCCACCCAGGCGCCCATCTATTACACTTTAAATACAATTAAAGTGGTTGGTAGGGAGAGCTAAGTTGGTGACATACTAGGAGGACCATAGGCATAACTATCAAATCATTCTGAATACCCCCCAAAAAATTAACCTGAGGACTGATAGAACAAACTGACTAGAAAAGATCACATCAAGGATAGGAAATGTGGAGTCAGGATTTGGGGGAGAAACAGATAGTGGGTGCCATGGAGGAGAGGGAGCTCTGGTTATGGAGAAAGGTGAAACAGAGTGGAATGATGCACAGGGATGCACAAAATGACCCCAGTCATTGGCTGGAAAAATGAAAGGAACTGATTTTTGTAAGTTTTTACAACCAGCAGGGATCCAAGCATGGAGTTCTAGAGGTCTGTAGACATCTCTGGGATAGAGGTGTGAGGGTGCAGTCCCGTTCCTGGAGAGAAGGCAAACAGTGCAGACGGGATCTGAGGTTTGCCTTGGGCACAATGGGTGCACTGTTCCTCTCCTTGGAGTGCATCTGTGAAAGGTGGCATTGCTTCTGGGAACAAAGGAGCCGGCAAGTGCCATTTCACTTCCCCACCCCTCAGCATAGGCCAGAGACACCAGGTGAGGGTGGCTAACCTGGACACTGGCTGTTTAGACTGCTTTGCTCTGAATCCCACACCCCTGTGTTCTAGCAAGTCTGGTGTTCTGGATCAAACCTGCATCAGTCCCAGTGCAGCAAGACCCTCCCTAAGAAGACCAGCTCAGGTCCCCACCACAACCAGTCCCTAAAGTTTGAAGTTTTGAAAATCAGTAGGCTTGGCTGTGATAGATTCCACAGTGCAATGTGTTTCTCCAGGTTGACAAGCAACCCAGAGACAGAGAGTGTGAAAACAGTGATTAAGAAACACAAAGGACACATGAGGAGAAATTAGTCACTCTTCTGGGAGGCCTTCCCTGAGACCAGCAAGCATAGAGACCACTCTTTGAAGACAAAGGAGAGGGATGACACCCTTTATCTCCCACACTCCACAGAATAAACCAAATAGTAAACAGCACAGCACTAACACTGGCTACCTAACCTACTTACACCAGGTCAGACCCCTCCTGGGCTCTGCTGGTACTGCTTATCTCAGGCAGCTGTGCCTAAGGACCACATTATGAGCCCCTTCCAGAAGAACAGCACAAACCCCTCCACCCTATACCATGTCTACTGACCATACAGTTCTGCAGAGCTTCAGTTCTGCAGAGCTTCAGTTCTAGTGGAAATAGCATCAGGTCTCATTTAAGAAGCAGACCAGAACAAACCTAGTTAAAACTAATCATACTCAGGCCAAGGTCCAAACACTGTCCATTGCAGGGAAGGAGAACCTCTATAGATGAATAACCCGAGGCACAGAGCATCCAAAACACAGCAGCAGAGGGCATGTAGCACATACCAGAAATGCTTTATGGAATTCCAGGCCATGAACATTATATGACCTATTCTAAAGCTACTACTCATAAAAGCAGGAAACATAATTGGTTTTTCTAACACAGAGAAGAAATAGACCTAGACAAAACCTCAAGATTTAGGAATTCACCCCCCCCCCCAAAAGAACAAGCAAAGGTCACAGCCAGAGATCTAATCCAAACAGATATAAGTAATATGCTGATACAGAATTTGAAGCCCCAGTCATAATCACTGGGCTTAAGAAAAGTATGGAAGAGAGCACCTGAGTGGCTCAGTCATTAAGCATCTGCCTTCAGCTCAGGTCATGATCCCAGGGTCCTAGGATCGAGGCTCACATTGGGCTCCCAGCTCAGCAGGAAGCCTGCTTCTCCCTCTCCCACTCCCCTTGCTTGTGTTCTCTTACTCTCTCTCTCACTGTCAAATAAATAAAATCTTTTAAAAAAAAAAGGAAGGCATGGAAAATATCAGGAAGACCCATACTGTAGATTTAAAAGAGTGAAAACAAAACACTCAGGCAAACGTGAAAAATGCAGTAATGTGTTATTTAAAACCAATTAGATGTAATAACCACCAGGATGGAAGAAGCAGAGGAATGAATAAGTGATATAGGCAATAGAATTATGGAAAACAATGAATCTGAAAAAAAAAAAAGGAGAAAATGACAGGTCACAAGACGAGACTTGGGGAACTCAATAAATCCATCAAACATGGAAATGTTACTATCATAGGAGTCCCAGGAGAAGAAGAGAGAGAAAAGAGGGCAGAGAGTTTATTTGAAGGAATTACAGTTGAAAACTTTCCTAACCTGGGAAAATAAACAGATACCCAAATCCCAGAGGCACAGAAAACCCCCATCAAAATCAACAAAAGCAGAGCAACACCAAGACATACTGTAATTAAATTTGCAAAATGTATTGATAAAAGAAAAATCCTAAAATCAGCAAAACAAAGGAAGTTCCTAACATTACAAGGGAAGACACATCAAGTTAGCAACCAATCTCTTTACAGAAATTTGGCAAGCCAGAGTAGCATGATATAATGAATGTGCTGAATGGATATATTCTGTAGCCAGAAATACTCTATCCAGCATGGCAATCCTTCAGAATAAGAGAGATAAAGAGCTTTCCAGAAAACAAGCTAAAGGAGTTCATGGTCACTAAACCAGTCTTGCCATAAATATTATGAGGACACTTTGGGAAAGAAAGACCAAAAAAAGACATAGACTAGAAAGGAACATAGGGAATCTCCAGAAAGAATCACAAAACAGGTAAGAAATTGGCACTAAATATATAACTATCAATACTTTGAATGTAAGTGGACTAAAAAGTCAAAAGATATAGAGTGTCAGCATGGATAAAAGAACAAGACCCATTTATATGCTGCCTACAGGAGACTCATTTTAGACCTAAAGACACCTGCAGATTGAAAGTGAGGGGGTGGAGAATCATCTGTCATGCAGTTGGATGTCAAAAGAATGCCAGAGAAGCAGTACTTATATCAGACAAACTAGATTTTAAACTAAAGACTATAACAATATTTGAAGAAGGGCACTACATAGTAATAAAGGGAATTATCCAACAAGAAGATCTAACAATGGTAAATGTGCCCCCAACTTGGGAGCACCCAAATATATATAGCAATTAATACCAAACACAAGGAAACTCATTGATAATAATACAGTAACAATTGGAGACTTTAATACCCCACTTGTATCAGTGGACAACATCTAAGTAGGAAATCCTCAAGGAAGCAATAGCTTTGAATGACATACTGGACCAGATTGACTTAACATATATTCAGAATATTTCAACCTAAAGCAGCAGAATACATATTCTTGTCAAGTGGACATGGGACATTCTCCAGAATAGATCACATTCTGGGTCACAAATTAGGCCTCCACAAGTACAAAAAAGATTGAGATTGTACCATGCATATTTTCTAACAATAACACTATGAAACTGAACGTCAACCACAGGAAATAATTTGTAAAGACCACAAACACGTGGAGGTTAAACAACATGGTACTAAGGAATAAATGGGTCAACCAGGAAATTAAAGATTTTTTAAAAATGCATGGAAACAAATGAAAATGAAACCATGATTGTCCAAAATCTTTAGGATGGAGCAAAAGCAGTAATAAGAAGGAAGTAAATAGCAATATAATAGCTTTCTCAAGAAGCAAGAAAAATATCAAATAAACAACTTAACCTTACACCCAAAGGAGCTAGAGAAAGAAAAACAAATGAAGCCTAAAGCCATCAGAAGAAAGGAAATAATAAAGATTAGAACAAAAATAAATGATATAGTAACAAAAGAAAACAGTAGAAAAGATGAATGAAACCAGTAACTGGTTCATTGAAATAATTAGTAAAACTGATAAACCCCCCTTGCCAGACTTATCAAAAAGAAAAGAGAAATGACCCAAATAAATAAAATCACAAATGAAAGAGGAGAAATAACAACCACCACCACAGAAATAAAAATAATTATAAGAGAATATTATGAAAAACTAAATGCCATCAATTAGGGCAATCTGAAAGAAATGGATACACTCCTAGGAATGTATAAACTACCAAAACTTAAATAAGAATAAATTAAAAATTTAAACAGATCAATAACCACCAAAGAAATTAAATCAATAATCAAAAGTCTCCCAACAAACAAAAGTCCAGGACCAGATGGCTTCACAGGCAAATGTTACCAAACACTTGAAAAAGAGTTAATCCCTATTATTTTCAAAGTATTCCAAAAAAGTTGATATGGAAGAAAACCTTCCAAATGCTTCTATGAAGGCAGCATTACCCTGGTTCCAAAACCAGTCAGACTTCACAAAAAAATGAGACTTAGAGGTCAATGTCACTGATGAATGTGGATGTAAAAGTTCTCAAGAAAATGTTAGCAAACCAAATCAAATAATACATTAAAAGAATCATTCACCATGATTAAGTGGGGTTTGTTTCACAGATGCAAGTGTGATTCAATATTCATAGATAAATCAGTGTGTTACACTACATTAATAAATGTAAGGATAAAAACCACATGATCCTCTTTATACATGCAGAAAAACACCTGACAAAGCACAACATTCATTCATGTTAATAACCCTCACCAAAGTAGGTATAAGGCAATATACCTCAACATCATAATGGCCATATATGAGAAACAGTAATATTACCCTCAATAGGGAAAAATTAAGAGCTTTTCCTCTATGGTCAGGAACATGATATGGATGTGCACTAATGCCATTTCTATTCAACAAACTACTGGAAGTCCTAGTCACAACAAAAAGACAAGAAAAAAAAAATAAATGAGGGGGGCGGAGTCAAGATAGCGGAGAAGTAGCAGGCTGAGACTACTTCAGCTAGCCGGAGATCAGCAAGATAGCTTATCTAAAGATTGCAAACACCTGAAAATCCATCGGCAGATTGAAGAGAAGAACAGCAATTCTGGAAACAGAAAAACAACCACTTTCTGAAAGGTAGGACCAGCGGAGAAGTGAATCCAAAGCGACGGGAAGATAGGCCCCAGGGGGAGGGGCCAGCTCGCGGCAAACGTCGGAGCAACGGAGCACAAACTCAGGACTTTTAAAAGTCTGTTCCGCTGAGGGACATCGCTCCAGAGGCTAAACCAAGGCGAAGCCCACGCGGGGTCAGCGTGGCCTCAGGTCCCACAGGGTCACAGAAGGATCGGGGGTGTCTGAGTGTCGCAGAGCTTGCGGGTATTCGAACGGGAAAGCCGGCTACAGAGACAGAGCCGACAGTAAGCTCACAGCTCGGGGTGACCTTGAACCGGTCGCAGGCTCGGTGAGCTCGGAGCGCAGCCGGAGGTCAGGCAGACGGCAGTAACTGGGCACTGTTCTCTGAGGGCGCACTGAGGAGTAGGGCACTGGGCTCTCAGCTCCTCCAGGCCGGAGACCAGGAGGCCGCCATTTGTATTCCGGTCCTCCGGAACTCTACAGAAAGCGCTCAGGGAACAAAAGCTCCTGAAAGCAAACCCGAGCAGATTACTCACCCTGGCCCCTATTAAGGGAGGTGCAATTCCGCCTGGGGCAAAGACACTTGAGAATCACTACAACAGGCCCCTCCCCCAGAAGATCAACAAGAAATCCAGCAGAGACCAAGTTCACCTACCAAGGAGTGCGGTTTCAAACCAAGGAGAGCAGCAGAATTCCAAAGGAGGAGAAAGCAAAGCACGGAACTCATGGCTTTTTCCCTGTGATTTTTTTTTTAGTCTTGCAGTTAATTTGATTTTTTTCTTTTTCATTTTTTTTTTTTTTCTCGCCTACTGGTAAATTTTTTTTAACTTCTACCTTTCTCTTTTTTAACGTGTTTTAACTAGTTTATTCAATATATAAATATTTTCTTTTTTATATTTTTCTTATTTGTTTTCTTTTGTAAATTATTTTTTTTTCTTTTTTTTCTTTCTTCCTTTTTGAACGTCTTTTTATCCCCTTTCTCCCCCCTCACGATTTGGGATCTCTTTTAATTTGGTTAAAGCATATTTTCCTGGGTTTGTTGCCACTCTTTTAGTATTTTACTTGCTCCTTCATATACTCTTATCTGGACAAAATGACAAGACGGAAAATTTCAACACAAAAAAAAAGAACAAGAGGCAGTACCGAAGGCTAGGGACCTAATCAATACAGACATTGGTAATATGTCAGATCTAGAGTTCAGAATGACAATTCTCAAGGTTCTAGCCGGGCTCGAAAAAGGCATGGAAGATATTAGAGAAACCCTCTCGAGAGATATAAAAGCCCTTTCTGGAGAAATAAAAGAACTAAAATCTAACCAAGTTGAAATCCAAAAAGCTATTAATGAGGTGCAATCAAAAATGGAGGCTCTCACTGCTAGGATAAATGAGGCAGAAGAAAGAATTAGTGATATAGAAGACCAAATGGCAGAGAATAAAGAAGCTGAGCAAAAGAGGGACAAACAGCTACTGGACCACGAGGGGAGAATTCGAGAGATAAGTGACACCATAAGACAAAACAACATTAGAATAATTGGGATTCCAGTAGAAGAAGAAAGAGAGAGGGGAGCAGAAGGTATACTGGAGAGAATTATTGGGGAGAATTTCCCCAATATGGCAAAGGGAACGAGCATCAAAATTCAGGATGTTTGGGGCGCCTGGGTGGCTCAGTGGGTTAAAGCCTCTGCCTTCAGCTCAGGTCATGATCCCAGGGTCCTGGGATTGAGCCCCGCATCGGGCTCTGCTCAGCAGGAAGCCTGCTTCCTCCTCTCTCTCTGCCTACCTCTCTGCCTACTTGTGATCTCTGTCTGTCAAATAAATAAAATCTTTAAAAAATAAAAAAAATTAAGGATGTTCAGAGAACGCCCTCAAAATCAATAAGAATAGCCCCACACCCCGTCACCTAATAGTAAAATTTACAAGTCTCAGTGAAAAAGAGAAAATCCTGAAAGCAGCCCGGGAAAAGAAGTCTGTAACATACAATGGTAAAAATATTAGATTGGCAGCTGACTTATCCACAGAGACCTGGCAGGCCAGAAAGAGCTGGCATGATATTTTCAGAGCACTAAACTAGAAAAACATGCAGCCAAGAATACTATATCCAGCTAGGCTATCATTGAAAATAGAAGGAGAGATTAAAAGCTTCCAGGACAAACAAAAACTGAAAGAATTTGCAAACACCAAACCAGCTCTACAAGAAATATTGAAAGGGGTCCTCTAAGCAAAGAGAGAGCCTACAAGTGGTAGATCAGAAAGGAACAGAGACCATATACAGTAACAGTCACCTTACAGGCAATACAATGGAACTAAATTCATATCTCTCAATAGTTACCCTGAATGTTAATGGGCTAAATGCCCCTGTCAAAAGACACAGGGTATCAGAATGGATACAAAAAAAAAACCCATCTATATGTTGCCTCCAAGAAACTCATTTTAAGCCCGAAGACACCTCCAGATTTAAAGTGAGGGGGTGGAAAAGAATTTACCATGCTAATGGACATCAGAAGAAAGCAGGAGTGGCAATCCTTATATCAGATCAATTAGTTTTTAAGCCAAAGACTATAATAAGAGATGAGGAAGGACACTATATCATACTCAAAGGGTCTGTCCAACAAGAAGATTTAACAATTTTAAATATCTATGCCCCCAACGTGGGAGCAGCCAACTATATAAACCAATTAATAACAAAATCAAAGAAACACATCAACAATAATACAATAATAGTAGGGGACTTTAACACTCCCCTCACTGAAATGGACAGATCATCCAAGCAAAAGATCAGCAAGGAAATAAAGGCCTTAAATGACACACTGGACCAGATGGACATCACAGATATATTCAGAACATTTTATCCCAAAGCAACAGAATACACATTCTTCTCTAGTGCACATGGAACATTCTCCAGAATAGATCACATCCTCGGTCCTAAATCAGGACTCAACCGGTATCAAAAGATTGGGATCATTCCCTGCATATTTTCAGACCACAATGCTCTGAAGCTAGAACTCAACCACAAAAGGAAGTTTGGAAAGAACCCAAATACATGGAGACTAAACAGCATCCTTCTAAAGAATGAATGGGTCAACCGGGAAATTAAAGAAGAATTGAAAAAAATCATGGAAACAAATGATAATGAAAATACAACGGTTCAAAATCTGTGGGACACAAAAAAGGCAGTCCTGAGAGGAAAATATATAGCGGTACAAGCCTTTCTCAAGAAACAAGAAAGGTCTCAGGAACACAACCTAACCCTACACCTAAAGGAGCGGGAGAAAGAACAAGAAAGAAACCCTAAGCCCAGGAGGAGAAGAGAAATCATAAAGATCAGAGCAGAAATCAATGAAATAGAAACCAAAAAGACAATAGAGCAAATCAACTAAACTAGGAGCTGGTTCTTTGAAAGAATTAATAAAATTGATAAACCCCTGGCCAGACTTATCAAAAATAAAAGAGAAAGCACCCAAATAAATAAAATCATGAAAGAAAGAGGAGAGATCACAACTAACACCAAAGAAATACAAACTATTATAAGAACATACTATGAGCAACTCTACGCCAACAAATTTGACAATCTGGAAGAAATGGATGCATTCCTAGAAACATATAAACTACCACAACTGAAACAAGAAGAAGTAGAAAGCCTGAACAGACCCATAACCACTAAGGAGATTGAAACAGTCATTAAAAATCTCCAAACAAACAAAAGCCCAGGGCCAGACGGCTTCCCGGGGGAATTCTACCAAACATTTAAAGAAGAACTAATTCCTATTCTCCTGAAACTGTTCCAAAAAATAGAAATGGAAGGAAAACTTCCAAACTCATTTTATGAGGCCAGCATCTCCTTGATCCCAAAACCAGACAAGGATCCCATCAAAAAAGAGAGCTATAGACCAATATCCATGATGACCACAGATGCGAAAATACTCAACAAAATACTAGCCAATAGGATTCAACAGTACATTAAAAAGATTATTCACCACGACCAAGTGGGATTTATTCCAGAGCTGCAAGGTTGGTTCAACATCCACAAATCAGTCAATGTGAAACAACACATCAATAAAAGAAAGAACAAGAACCATATGATACTCTCAATAGATGCTGAAAAAGCATTTGACAAAGTACAGCATCCCTTCCTGATCAAAACTCTTCAAAGTGTAGGGATAGAGGGCACATACCTCAATATCATCAAAGCCATCTATGAAAAACCCACCGCAAATATCATTTTCAATGGAGAAAAACTGAAAGCTTTTCCTCTAAGGTCAGGAAAATGGCAGGGATGTCCCTTATCACCACTGCTATTCTACATAGTACTAGAGATCCGAGCCTCAGCAATCAGACAACAAAAGGAAATTAAAGGCATCCAAATCGGCAAAGAAGAAGTCAAATTATCACTCTTTGCAGATGATATGATACTATATGTGGAAAACCCAAAAGACTCCACTCCAAAACTGCTAGAACTTATACAGGAATTCAGTAAAGTGTCAGGATATAAAATCAATGCACAGAAATCAGTTGCATCTCTCTACACCAACAGCAAGACAGAAGAAAGAGAAATTAAGGAGTCAATCCCATTTACAATTGCACCCAAAACCATAAGATACCTAGGAAGAAACCTAACCAAAGAGGCTAAGAATCTATACTCAGAAAACTATAAAGTACTCATGAAAGAAATTGAGGAAGACACAAAGACATGGAAAAATGTTCCATGCTCCTGGATTGGAAGAATATTGTGAAAATGTCTATGCTACCTAAAGCAATCTACACATTTAATGCAATTCCTATCAAAGTACCATCCATCTTTTTCAAAGAAATGGAACAAATAATTCTAAAATTTATATGGAACCAGAAAAGACCTCGAATAGCCAAAGGGATATTGAAAAAGAAAGCCAACGTTGGTGGCATCACAATTCCGGACTTCAAGCTCTATTACAAAGCTGTCATCATCAAGACAGCATGGTACTGGCAGAAAAACAGACACATAGATCAATGGAACAGAATAGAGAGCCCAGAAATAGACCCTCAACTCTACAGTCAACTAATCTTCGACAAAGCAGGAAAGAATGTCCTATGGAAAAAAGACAGCCTCTTCAATAAATGGTGCTGGGAAAATTGGACAGCCACATGCAGAAAAATGAAATTGGACTATTTCCTTACACCACACACAAAAATAGACTCAAAATGGATGAAGGACCTCAATGTGCGAAAGGAATCCATCAAAATCCTTGAGGAGAACACAGGCAGCAACCTCTTCGACCTCAGCCACAGCAACATCTTCCTAGGAACAACGCCAAAGGCAAGGGAAGCAAGGGCAAAAATGAACTATTGGGATTTCATCAAGATCAAAAGCTTTTGCACAGCAAAGGAAACAGTTAACAAAACCAAAAGACAACTGACAGAAGGGGAGAAGATATTTGCAAACGACATATCAGATAAAGAACTAGTGTCCAGAATCTATAAAGAACTTAGCAAACTCAACACCCAAAGAACAAATAATCCGATCAAGAAATGGGCAGAGGACATGAACAGACATTTCTGCAAAGAAGACATCCACATGGCCAACAGACACATTAAAAAGTGCTCCATATCACTTGGCATCAGGGAAACACAAATCAAAACCACAATGAGGTATCACCTCACACCAGTCAGAATGGCTAAAATCAACAAGTCAGGAAATGACAGATGCTGGCGAGGATGCGGAGAAAGGGGAACCCTCCTACACTGTTGGTGGGAATGCAAGCTGGTGCAGCCACTCTGGAAAACAGCATGGAGGTTCCTCAAAATGTTGAAAATAGAACTTCCCTATGACCCAGCAGTTGCACTATTGGGTATTTACCCTAAAGATACAAACGTAGTGATCCAAAGGGGCATTGCACCCGAATGTTTATAGCAGCAATGTCCACAATAGCCAAACTATGGAAAGAACCTAGACGTCCATCAACAGATGAATGGATCAAGAAGATGTGGTATATATACACAATGTAATACTATGCAGCCATCAAAAGAAATGAAATCTTGCCATTTGCAACAATATGGATGGAACTAGAGCGTATCATGCTTAGTTAAATAAGTCAAGCAGGGAAAGACAACTATCATATGATCTCCCTGATATGAGGAAGTGGTGATGCCACATGGGGGCTTAAGAGGGTAGGAGAAGAATCAATGAAACAAGATGGGATTGGGAGGGAGACAAACCATAAGTGACTCTTAATCTCACAAAACAAACTGAGGGTTGCTGGGGGGAGGGGGTTTGGGAGAAGGGGGTGGGATTATGGACATTGGGGAGCGTATGTGCTTTGGTGAGTGCTCTGAAGTGTGTAAACCTGGTGATTCACAGACCTGTACCCCTGGGGATAAAAATATATGTTTATAAAAAATAAAAAATTTTTAAAAAAAGAGTACACTGAATTCATAATGGAAAAAAAATCTTATCATGTACTCTATGGTGACTAACACAACATTAAAAAAAGAAATATAAGCCAAGTTGAATGCTAAAAAAAAACAAAAAAAAATAATAATAATAAAAGGCATCCAGTTCAGCAAATAAGAAGTCAAACATTCTTTATTTGCAGATGGCATGATACTCTATAGACAACCAAAATACACCATCAAAATACTGCTAGAACTGATACATGAACAAAGTAATGTCTTGGGATACAAAATCAACATAGAGAAATATGCTGCTCCTCTATACACCAAAAATGAAGCAGCCAAAAGAGAAATCAAGGAATCCATCCCATTTACAATTGCACTAAAAACTAAGGATACCTAGGAATAAGCCTAACCAAAGAGGTAAAAGAACAGTACTCTGAAATCTATAAAACACTTATGAAATAAATTGAACATGATATAAAGAAATGGAAAAATATTCCATGCTTTTGGATTGGAAGAACAAATATTGTTAAAATGTCTATACTACCTAAGGTAATCTACACAGAAAATGCAATCCCTCTCAAAATACCACCAGCATTTTTTCACAGAGCTAGAGCACACAAACCTAAAATTTTTATAGTACCATAAAAGACCCCAAATATCCAAAGAAATCTTAGGAAAAAATGCAATGCCAGAGGCATCAAAATTTTGAACTTCGTGTTATATTACAAAGTTGTTGTGATCAAGCCGGTATAGTACTGTCACAAAAACAGATATATAGATTAATGGAACAGAACAGAAAACCCAGAAATGGACCCAGAACTATACAGTCAACTAATATTTGACAAAGTATAAAGGAATATCGAGTGGGAAAATGTCTCTTAAACAGTGTTGGGAAAACTGGACAGCAACATGCAAATGAATGAAAAAGGACCAATTTCTTATGTCATGCACACACAAAAAAATTCAAAATGGATGAAAGACCTAAATATGAGACAGGATTCCATCAAAATCCTAGAAGAGAACACAAACAATAACCTTTTTGGCATTGCCTGTAGCAACTTCTGAATTGGTCTCCTGAGATAAGGGAAACAGCAATAATAATAAACTGTTGGGACATGATTAAGATTAAAAGCTTCTGCACAGCAAAGGAAACAACTAACAAACTAAAAGGCAACCTTTGGAATGGGAGAATATATTTGCAAATGACATATCTGATAAAGGGTCAATATCCAAAATATGTAAAAGACTTACAAAGCTCAGCACCCAAGAAACAAATAGTGTAGTTTAAAAATGGGCAGAAAACATGAATAAATGTTTTTCCAAAGACTAACAGACACATGAAAAGATGCTAAACATCCCTCATCATGAGGGAAATACAAATTAAAACTACAATGAGATATCATCTCACCCAAGTCAGAAGAGCTAAAATTAAGAACACAGTTAACAATGGGCATTAGCAAGGATGCAAATAAAGGGCAACACGTTTACACTATAGCTGAGAATACAAACTAGTGAGGCCACTTTTGAAAACAGTATGGAGATTCTTCAAGAGGTTAAAAGGAGAATTACCCTACAACCCATCAATTTTACTACTAGGTGTTTACCCAAAGGATACAAAAATACTGAATCAAAAGGATCCATGCATCCCTATCTTTACAGCAGCATTATCAACAATAGCCAAATTATGGAAAAAGCCCAAATATCCATCAACTGATAAATGAATAAAGATATGGTATATAGTGGCTCCTAGATGGCTCTGTTGGTTAAGCGTCCAACTCTTGATTTCAATTCAGGTTATGATCTCAGAGTCATGAGATCAAGCTCTATGTCAGACTCTGTGCTCAACAAGGAGTCTGTTTAAAATTCTCTCCCTTTCCCTCTGCCCTTTCCCCCATGGGAATGCTCTCATGCTCTCTTCCTCTCTTAAATTAATAAAAATTTGTATGTTTGTGTGTCAGTCTCTATATGTATATAAATAGATATCTGTATGTGTATGTGTCTATCTATATGTAGAGATAGACATCCTCCACACACACACAATGGTATATTACTCAGCAATAAGAATGAAATCTTGTTGTTTGCAATAATGTAGATAGAGTTTGAGTATCACACTAAGTGAAATAAATCAGAGAAAGACAAATACTATATGATTTCACTCATGTGCAATTCAATAAACAAAACAGATAATATAGAGGTCAAAAAATTAAGAATGGCAAACTAGAAAGCCAACTCTCAACTATAGAGAACAAACAGAGTTATTGGAGGGAGGTGGGCAATGGAATGGGTTAAATGGGTGTTGGGTATTAAAGAAGACAGAAGTTATTGTGATGTGCACTGAGAATTGTATGTAAGTGATGAATACCTATATTCTACACCTGAAGTTAATAGTATACTGTATGTTAACTAACTGAAATTTAATTACAAAGTTGAAAAAGGGAAAAAAGAAACAAAATGGCCTAAAACAGAGCTTAAGAAATTGGTTCATTGCATTAAAGAGATTTGTATTACTCAGATTAAAATTATATGTGACTATCACTGCTAATATTTTTTTTTCACTGCTAATATTTTTATATAACCTCAGAATTGAAGGCTTTATAATTTTAATATTGAGAAATAAATTATTTTCTGAAATTTAGCTCCCTCTGCTGGTGAAAATTATTTTTAAAAGCTTTCTTTTAAGAATTGTAAACAAGTTTCCCCTTTTTAAAAAAAATTTTTATAAACATATAATGTATTTTTAGCCCCAAGGGTACAGGTCTGTGAATTGCCAGGTTTACACACTTCACAGCACTCACCACAGCACACACACCCCGCAATGTCCATAACCCCAACCACCCTTTCCCGACCTCCCAAGTTTCCCTTCTTTAAAACAAAATCAGAAAGAAAAACTGCCCAAACAATAAATGCCATTAAAATACAAATTATTCTTATTCTAGAACCAAGTAGATATGTTGCTTCAAGAAATGGTAGGAAAGGAATAAATGAAACAAGATGGGATTGGAAGGGAGATAAACCATAAGAGACTCTTAATCTCACAAAACAGAAGGTTGCTAGGGGGAGGGAGATAAGGAAAAGGTGGTGGGGTTATAGACATTGGGGAAGGTATGTGCTATGGTGAGTGCTTTGAAGTGTGTAAACCTGGCGATTCACAGACCTGTTCCCCTGGGGCTAAAGAAATGGCAGGTGAAGCTGGGTAAGAATTTAATTGAGTGCTTTTGGATAATCTTGATTGAATATCTAGAGGTCCTAAAATTATGTAATGTGGATAAAGAAATTTGTCCTTACCACGAATGGTCAGAGTTAGATTTTTGACCCTAGAATTTAGTGTTGGTAGAGCCTTTGCAGCAACATCCTGCATTTTGCCATGCTCCTCAAAGAGTCACTCTGTTTAAATTATCCTACTACTTTCTTAAAAATCTTTGGAGAAAAAAAAATCTTTGGAGATACATTCATTTTACATGTGATAAGAAATGGAGGAAGATGAATGAGGGAGGCAGGATTTTTTAAGCATTTCCCTCAATATCTTCAGTACCTTCTGTGTTCAACATGTATCAAATGTTTGGATTTCTTTTAAAATAGCTTCCAAAGGGCGCCTGGGTGGCTCAGTGGGTTAAGCCACTGCCTTCGGCTCAGGTCATGATCTCAGAGTCCTGGAATCGAGTCCCACATCGGGCTCTCTGCTCAGCAGAGAGCCTGCTTCCCTCTCTCTCTCTCTCTCTGCCTGCCTCTCCATCTACTTGTGATTTCTCTCTGTCAAATAAATAAATAAAATCTTTAAAAAAATAAATAAAAATAAAAATAAAATAGCTTCCAAAAAATAAATAAAATAAAACATCTTCCAAAAGAATTCTGCTGTAATCAAGCCATTAAATTATAAGCCCCATTTGAGTCCTGCAATCTGAGAAATATGTGCAATATGTTCCAAGTGTTCAAAAGATGGCAATATTGCTTCATTGCAGGTGATCATTCCTTTTAAAAAAAAAAGGTAAATAACTGACACTGTTTGTGGTACTGTTATTAGAAACAGGTTATCTGTTAATCAGCTGTTTATTTCAGGCCCTTCAAGTTTCAGGGGAACGACTTGCCCATGATAATATCTGTGCTTTAGAAGTCATGTTATAACAGCATTTTCTGGTATGTTATTTAGCTCAAGAGAACTTGTACTAAAAAATAAAAATATGGGTTTTTTTCAAAGATAAAGAGTAAAACTGGGTGATACTGAAGTTTTATACTTCATCACCAAAGGTAGAGTAATAGATTGAAATATGGTTTTTGTACTCTGTTTCTCCTGGGAAGAGAAGAGTTGTAGACACCCGGAAACTAGAGATGTTGAATATTATTCTAGTGCCTAAGCTAATTTATGATTAATATAAATGATTAATTTTATCAGCTCCTTATTATTGTAAGGTTTTACAGGTGAGATAAACATGACACCAGGTGAGATAGGCGCAAGGCAAGGCTTATTAAAGGAGCTCTCAGGCGAGGTTCTGTGACTCTGGAGAAGGGAGTCAGGGAAGTCAGCATGGGAGGGGTTGAAGGGTCTTTTATCTGGGTTAAGACAGGGCACAGGTTCATAGCCATATAAGGTAAGGAATTTGGTGATTGGATGGTTGGGGGAGTCCTGATGTTCCTGTTTCCTGCACAGGTATTGGTTTACTTATGGTGATGTGTCCTCAACATACATTCTTCCATCCTTCCTGCGGGAGAGTCATGGAGTAAGGAAGAGGGCGGCCTGGAAGGTGACGGCCTGGCAGCCATTTTTATTGTTCCTCCTGCATTCCCGGAGCCGCTGACCCAACAATTATCACTGATGTATTTTTATTAAATTAAAACCCCGTTTAATAAGTCAGGTTTGTAGTATTTTGAGAACAGGGCTGGAGGTTAGGTTGTACAGTATTTTGCTTTGTTAGTATCCTGATAAAAACCCACATAGCAACAAGTAGGTAGCAAGAAAGATGGCTTTTGCTAAGTATTATAAAGGACACTAAGACATTGTGTGTCAAAAGGTTCTATCTTAGGAATATGAGACTAATGACTTGTTTCTGTTTTTACCAAAGACTAAGTAAGAAGATTGGGCTTGAAAATACAGCAAGAGAGGTCTTGTCAAAAGGTAGTTGCCACATTATAGTCATGCTGACCTTCAGCAGAAAACCAAGTTTGGTAGACAATTTTTGTTAAGATTTAAAGAAGGATGTCTCAACCTTGACACTATTGACATTTTAGGCTATGTGTTCTATGCATCTGTAGGCTATTTAGCAGAATCACAGTCTTCTACTCACAAGATAACAGTAACAACCCTCTCCCCAATTCTGATACCCTAAAATGCCTCCAGACATCACCAAATGTTCCTTGGATGGGTGGGTCAAAATTGGGAGATGTGTTATATCAATAATGGGTGGTAACTGGAGCAGTATAACCAGGTAGAACCACTGATGTCTAAATACTAATGCCCATTCTTAAATATGTTTAAGTATCCAAACTATGCTTGAAAAATTTTAATATAGCATATCATTAACTTTTAAATAACAATCTGTTGATTCCGGGAGCAAGATGGCAAAGGAGTACAGGGCCCCATTTCAACTGATCCCCTGAATTTAGCTGAATATCTACCAAACTACTCCAAACACCCACAACATCAGCCTGAGATATAAGAATATATATATGGACCTCTACAAACAGAAAAGCACTGCTTTTTGCAAAGTAGGAAGTGCAGAGTCATGAATCTGTAAGGAGATTTTGGAAGATAAACAGAAGTGGGAGGGAGCCTCCATAAGCTAGCTCCTGGAAAGTGATACAACACTAAGCAAAAAATCAGAACCCTTAGGATTCTGCTCTAGGGAGAGACATCCCTCTCTGAAAGGGGCTCTGGAAATGAAAAGGCAAAAGTCCAGGTAGTGCACTGTGGTCTAGAGATAGGAGAAGACTCAGAACCAAAGGGACTTCCTAGACTGACAGAGTACCCAAGCAGTGGAACCAGGATGCAAGTTATGGTCCGTGAGCCCAGGAAGGGTCACTCAGCTAAGATCACCATAAACTGCAAGCTGGGCTGGTTGAGAACCACTCTTCTCTTGGGCAACCTGAAAAATTCAGGAGCCTGTGCCCACAACCAGACAAAAACTCAGAGCTGTTGTGGCTGGCAAAGGCTTTAAGGCAGTGCTCCAACAGGATCCAGGACCTGTAGGTACACATGCCAGCCCACGATCACTCACACCAGACCCCTGGGACAACCTCTGAGAGTCACCATGGGCAGGCACCATGGGAGGCTGCAGTTTTGGGGGACACATACAGAAACAGAGACTGTCCTGGAGAGTTTAGTGAAGAAAGTAGACCGATTTCTCTGCTCTAGGCCAGAAGTTTGGGTGTGGCCATTTTTGCTCTGACCCTTGGAAGAAGCTCAGAAAGCCACCAAGGAACAAAAAGCACAGAAGACCAGTTTCCACAGAGTCCGTACCTGTGACAGAGGCAGGGCAACTCCACCCAAGTGGATTAAAACTCTTCAAAGTGTAGGGCTAGAGGGAACATACCTGAGTATCATAAAAACCATCTATGAAAAGCCCACAAAAAGTATCATTCTCATGGGGAAAAACAGAACTTTTCCCTTTAAGGTCAGGAACACAACAGGGATGCCCATACTCATCACTTTTGTTCAATATGTTGAACTAGAAGTCCTAGGCTCAACGACTAGACAACAAAAAGAAATAAAAGGCATTCAAATTGGCATAGAAGAAGTCAAACTCTCTTTGCAGATGACATGATTCTTTATGTGGAAAACCTAAAAGACTCCACCCCACATTACTTAGACTTCACACAGCAATTCAGCAATGTGACAAGATACAAAATCAAAGCACAGAAATCAATTGCATTTCTATACAGTAACAATGTAAGTGAAGAAAGAAGTTAAGGAATCAATTCCGTTTACAATAGAGCCCAAAACCGTAAGATATCTAGGAATAAACTAACCAAAGAAGTAAATGATCTATATTATAGAAACTACAGAAAACTTCAGAAAGAAATTTTGGAAGACACAAAAGGATAGATAAATATTTCATGCTCATGGATTGGAAGAATAAACATTGTGAAAATCTCTTTGCTGCCCAGAGCAGTCTACACATTTAGTACAATCCCTATCAAAATACCATAAACATTTTTCAAGCAGCTGGAACAATCCTAAAATTTGTATGGAACCAGAAAAGATCCCAAATTGCCAGGGGAATGGTGAAGAAGAAAGCCAAAGCTGGGGCATCACAAATGTCTGACTTTAAGCTACATTACAAAGGTATGATCATCAAGACAGCATGGTAAAGCAGACACATAGATTAATAAAACATTATAGAGACCCCAGAAATGGACCCTTAACTCTATGGTCAATTAATCTTCCACAAATCAGGGAAGAATATCCAATGGAAAAAAGACAGTCTCTTCAGTAATTGGTGCTGGGAAAATTGGACAGCTACATACAGAAGAATGAAACAGGACCATTCTCTTACACCATACACAAGGACAAACTAAAAATGGATAAAAGACCTCAATGTGAGACAGCAATCCGTCAAAATCCTAGAGGAGAACATAGGCAGTAACCTCTTTGACATCAGCCACAGCAACTTCTTTCAAGACATGTCTCCAAAGGCAAGGGAAAAAAAAAAAGCAAAACGAACTTTGGGACTTCATCAAGATAAACGTCTTCTGCACAGGAAAGGAAACCGTAAACAGAACTAAGAGGCAACCTGTGGAATGAGAGAAGGTATTTACAAATGACATTACAGATAAAGGGCTGGTATCCAAGATCCATAAAGAATTCCTCAAACTCAACACCCAAAAAAACCACAAATAATCAAGTCAAGAAATGGGCATAAGGCATAAATAGACTCTCCTCCAAAGAAGGCATAAAAATGTCATTCAACAAATGAATGAAGAAAGAAGATGTGGTTCATATCACAACAGAATATTACTCAGTCATCAGAAAAGATAAATACCTACCTTTTTTATTGACATGGGTGGAAGTGGAGTGGATTATACTAAGTGAAATAAGTCAAGCAGAGAAAGACAATTATCATATGGTTGCACCCATATGTGGATCATAAGGAATAGCATAGAGGACTATCGGGAAAGAAGGGAAAACTGAAGGAGGGGGGAATCAGAGATGGAGAAAACCCATGAGAGACTATACACTCTGGGAAACAAATTGAGGGTTACAGAAGGGAGGGAGATGGGGGTGAGGTAATTGGGTGATGGATATTAAGAAGGGCACATGTTGTGAACACTGAGTGTTATACACAACTAATGAATCTTTGAACACTACATCAAAAACTAATGGTGTATTATATGTTGCCTAGCTGAACTTTAAAAAAAAATTAAAAGAGCTTTACACCGTAAATACATAAATAAATAAATAAATAAACACACAAACAACAATCTGTCTCTAGACTCTCCTAATGATTATTAAAGTTGTTCTATTCCCAATATTGTTTCAAACTGGTTTTCATACACTGGTCAAGAGACAGAGGGAAAGGCTAATTTATATAGTAGAAAAGTAGTAATAATGGAGATTAAAATCATGGGCCTTAGAGGCCAACAAGCCTTGGTTCAGGTCCTGTTGTTAGGACGATATTAGACAAGTGTATGTAACTTTTATAAATGTCTCTTGTATAAGTGAATGCAAGTGATGATTCCTACTATGGGTAACTCAGGAGCTAGACATGGAACTTGAAGTTAGCTCAGATGTTAGTTAAGGATCCTGAGGCTATGTTTGTCTAGCCTCTTTTTTAGGTATACTAATTTTCCTTCACAGTTAGAATACATAGTAATCTTTAGTAAATTGAATACATTAGATGACCATTGCTTTGGTCTTTTATTCAGATGACCAGATCATTGTCTTTACCTTAGCTTTTTTATCATAATATTATCATCCAGGTGGGATCCCATTAGAACTTAACAAAAACACTTTATAATTTGTAAATTCTTTTATCCCAAAGTGGACATTCAGAAGATGTTTGAGTTCTATTTATGTGTAAAATTGAATCTGTTTTGTTATTTAAATTAAGGTAAAATGCTAGGTGTAATATTCAAATTTGCAGTAAGCTTATTTTATTGTTTAGCATAATTAGGTAAAGAGGAAAATGCATATATTAAATCCATGTATGTTAATTATTTTATTTTTAAAAATTTTTAAATTTTTTTGAATTTCTTTTCAGCGTAACAGTATTCATTGTTTTTGCACCACACCCAGTGCTCCATGCAATACATGCCCTCCCCAATACCCACCACCTGGTTACCCCAACCTCCCACCCCCCGCCCCTTCAAAACCCTCAGGTTGTTTTTCAGTATCCATAGTCTCTCATGGTTCACCTCCCCCTCTAATTTCCCTCAACTCCCTTCTCCTCTCCATCTCCACATGTTATTTGTTATGATCCACAAATAAGTGAAGCCATATGATAATTAGCTCTCTCTGCTTGAAATTAAATTTAATTTTGTGTGTGTTTATGTTCCAAAATTCATTGTTTATGCATCACACCCAGAGATCCATACATTGTGACCTTGATCTCAGTATGGAGCTACCACAGGGTCAGACAGGTTCTGTTGGTACAAGTGTTGCTTCCAAAGAGCAGGTAAAGTAGTTGGATTTTATCATGATTCATATGAATGTGATGGATGAGTTAAATATGTATATTTATATATAAATAAATATATACACCTATCATTTTACACAGTATTTTCCTATAATATGTCATCATAAATTATCAAAATGTGGTTAATTTTAACTCCTTTATGATGGGCATTTTCTACTTGCATGCATATTTCATATAGCTATTGAATTTGCTCCCTTCTGAACCATAAGAAACTCTTAATAATAGGAAACAAATTGAGGGCTACAAGAAGGGGAATGGGATAAATAGATGCCGGGCATTACAGAGGGCAATTCTTGTCATGGGTCCTGGGTGTTGTAATCAAGTGATGAATCACTAAATTCTTTTTTTTTTTTTAAGATTTTATTTACTCATTTGACAGAGAGAGAGATCACAAGTAGGCAGAGAGGCAGGGAGGGGGGGGGGAAGCAGGCTCCCCACTGAGCAGAGAGCCCAATGTGGGGCTTGATCCCAGGACTCTGAGATCATGACCTGAGCTGAAGGCAGAGGCTTAACCCACTGAGCCACCCAGGCGCCCCTAAATCACTAAATTCTACCACTGAAACTAATACTACACTATGTTAACTAACTAGAATTTAAATAAAATCTTGAAAGGAAAAAAAAAAAGGATTTGCTTCCCTTCATAACTTCTGCTCTATTACATTCTTCATATGTTCCAAAATGTTTAAAAAAGTAAAGTCTTAATGTTGGGTTCGGTGTGAATTTTTGAGACAAGATTTTAAATCTTATTTAAAATGTGAGCTATTTAAAATATTAGTGATTTATATTTGTTACAACTTTGTGACTTTTAAAGCTTGCTTTCTTGGGCACATGTGTGGCTCAGTTGGTTAAGTGTCTGCCTTCAGCTCAAGTTGTGATCCTAGTGTCCTGGGATACAGCCCTGCATTGGGCCCCCTGCCCAGCAGGGTGTGTTTCTACCTTTTCCCCTCATTCTTCTCATTTTATCTCTCTCTCTCTCTCTCTAATAAATATTTTTTAAATAAAAATAAATAAAACTTGCTTTCTCCAAAATGAACTATCACAGAGACTTGCTCGTCTATGTGATCAACTGTAAATTAGAAAACTGGTGTTTTGTTTACTTCACTTGCTTCTAAAATATCTCATATATATATATATATATATATATACATATATATATGTATATATATATAGTTTCACTCTAATTACACTAAAAACACTATTACAGAATGCTTAAATAATATTTGTACATAATACTTTCTTTTGCCTTGCTGTAATTTCTAGTACTTTAAGATGTTCCTGAAAGCTACCACCTTGACAGATTTTATAGTTTTGTATATTGTGTTGAAAAGTGTAGGGGACTTATTTTTTGTAGATGTCTTTGAGAAAGCTAGCATTAGTTTGTTGTATATGAAAGACCTTCTTTAAAAATTACATTAAAAAAATCTGACATCAAAGTACTATAGAATAAAGTACTTTTTACAGAATAAAGTATAGAATAAAGGTTTTGGTTTCTTTTTAATTTAAAGTAATTTAAAATCTCAGTCTGTACTCACATGTAATGCATAAAAATAAAAGTAGGGCAATGAACAGTGCTATTTTTGTGTGTTTTATGTTTGTGTTTGTATTTGCTTATTCAAGCAGAAATGGAGCTGATTTGAATCTATATACTGGCTTTTAGATTTAGAGTATTATTGGTATTTTTATCCCACAACCTAATGACTATTTTTGAAATTTTTAAAATAAAAAGTTTTCCCTGATAATTTTCCTATATAACTAGAAAAAGTCTGCAGTATAAAATCAAAGAAATTAAGGTTTACTCATTTTTTAAAATTTTCTCTTTGCCTAAATAGCACAATTAAGACCTTGAGAGAAATTTAACCTTTCATACTTTCAAATGAGATTGAAACGTGCATTTTAATGATTTTCTTATTTCTACTCAGCCCTTGTTAATCTGTACTTTAAAAGGAGATTAATTTGTATGGCTTAATACTACCTATATTTTCCATAGTATTGCTGATAGGCCAGGATTCTAAAAAAAAAAAACTTTGTTTATAAGCAAACCAACAAAAACAACAACAACAACAAAAAATTAAACCAACTCAAGTTACAACTACTGTAAGTCGTGGTTAAGTGTATTCATCTTTTGTCTAAATAGCTCTTCAATAACTGGAAGAAATGAATTAGAAATAAATAAGTTTTATTAAAATATTTTGCCCAGCCTTGAAAATGACTTCTAGCCCAGTGCAATTTGGGAGTATAATATAGAGGACTGAGGGGATAAAAAAGTCATAAAACTGTATAGAAGACTAGCCTGTGGATAGCCAGAATCCTTATATCCTTGGGGAGGAGCATTTGATGACCAGCTGTACTACTAGCCATCTCTTCAGGAATGTCTGTATTTTACCCAACTAAAATAAATTAATATGTTCTTACAATTTTCTAATAGTCTCCAATTTGGAAAAGTAACCAAGTTATACTTTAACAAGTACTCTAGGTTAATATTGTATTCTTTCTTTCTTACTGCATGATTTATCCATGAAAGAATTACAATAGTTTGTGAAATTATTTTGAAGAGCAGATATAATCAGATAATATTCCCACTGTAAGTCATGAAAACATTCAGAGTACAATTATGGAGACCATTCATTTTGCTGAGTATTCACTATTCATATGTGATATCTCCTACCACAAATGAGAATGGGTATAAATGAAGATTATTTTTATTGGTTAAAGAAATGAAAAATTACCTTTTTGCTAAGTTTGGGTGTTTGATGGTGAAGGAGGTATAGTAAAGTATCCTCCAAACAGAGAAGGCACTTTGAAACTAAAGAAATGAAGCAAGCCATGCCATACCACTTACACAGAGTTTTATTCAGGATAACTTGCTGACAGGGGATTGGGTGAATAATGATCCAGGCATTGCAGAGCTGTCATCCACAAAGTTCAGACCTTAATTCACAGATTTTATGGAATGAGGGGGATATGCAGAAGGCATTGTGGTGAGGTCAAAGGGTTTAACATTTAACAAATGACCTAGAGCCATCTGTGCCCCAGAGGGGAGGAAGAGGAAGAAACTATGTTTTCTCTCCTAGTTATCTAAACAGCTTTAGGGAACATCAGTACAAACCTTCCTGCATTATGGTCAAGGCATACATTAACCTCCAAGGAGCCTGGAACATAGCCCCAAGGGAGGTTGTTGCAAGAATATGAACAAGATGGAGGGCCAAAGATGCAGTCAATATTGTAAGCATTCCTACACTGGGTTAAACTTACTTAACTTTTTTGGTACTTGACTCCACGGTGTAACCTCAATGTGGTAATGTTCCAATTTGGTTATAATTGAGGCTTTGTTCTATATACTTAAAGGGTAAGATTATTTGACTTTATTGTTACATCCTGGGAAGCCATAAAAGAGATGATTACAGACTAAAATAGCTAAAAATATAGTTTCTTATTTTTCATTGGTGGAAATTGTAGGTTTTGCTTTATTGACTTGAATAAGTGTTGTTAAACTGTAAATATAGCTTACTTAAATCCAGAATGAAAGCAATTCTGATCTAAATATGACTTCTCATACTTTTATTTAACAGCCATAACAGATTTATCTTTTAAAAGGAACTGTTCTGATAGATACCAAATTTCATTTTTTGATTTATCTGTTATAATAAAAATTTCATTCTTACAATTTATTTATACCAGTAGCTCCACAACTTGTGAACTCTTACCTTGTAATATAAATTATTTTTAACTTGATAAGTGATTCAATAATTAGTAAGTAACACATATAGGATTGTAGGGGATGATATCGAAGTACAAGGATCCTAAGATCACCTTGTCCCATGAACACACCTAAATGATAATGACATCACTGCAACCATCTCAAAATGACCTGAAGACAGTCAGAACAGACCTTCTGTAAATAATTGTAGAGGGAGATGGAGGGAAGATGATGGAAGAGCAGGGGATCCATGTTTCATCTGGTCCCTTGAATTCAGCTAGATATCTATCAAATCATTCTGAACAACTGTGAATTCAAACTGAAATCTAAAAAAAGCTGTAATTCTACAAATAGAAAAGTGACCACTTTTTGCAAGGTAGGAGGTGTGGAGATGTGAATCTGAGGGAATATATTGGAAGTTAAACCATGAGGGGAAGGACCCTCTGTACATGGGCTACCAGAAAGAGATATAGCAGGAAAGGGCAAAATCTGAATTTTTAGACATCTGCTCCTATGAGGGATGTCCCTGCCTGAAAGGTGTTCAGGTGGCAAAGCAGGGCAGAATCCTAGGGGGGATAGTGTAGTCTCAGAACTCCCAGGGTCACAAAAAGAACAGGGGTGCCTGAATGTGACAGAGTTCCCAAGAATTGGTACAGGTAAGTCATCTACAATTAGCAAGCCCCAGAGTAGACTCTCAACTAGATATTGTCATAAATAGCAAATTGTGGCACCATTAGGTGACTGCTCTCCAAGCAGGGGCCCAACAATCAACAACCTCTACAAAATCTGGTCCCCTTTCCTGGGAGGGGTGGTGCAGGTATATGCATGACTATGAAAATGCTCCCTGAGTAGGGCCCCAGAAAGCACCAGGGCCTTGGTGAGATCCTCTCCTGGGAGAATTGTTGTGCATGTGCACTGCAAGAGTCTGATGCACAGGAAAGGGTTTAACTGCCTTTCCCTGAGGTGCACTGAAGAGTGGAGGTGGTGATAGTTCAGTCAGGGCTGGAGATTGGGGTGCTGCCATTTTTTACTTTTTTTAATCTTCAAAAATGGTGGGAAAAGCCTCCAGGGAACAAAAGCACGTAAAATAACCCAAAGCAGCTTACACTGATACTAGGCCCATGGTAGAGAGTGGTGCAACTCCACCCAGGCAAAGAAACCTAAGAATTAGTGCAACAGGCCCCTCCCCAGAAGACCAGCAGGATCCTTAGGTGAACACAAGTTTACAGATCACTCAGAACCAATAAGCTCATATACTAGGGGAAAATAGTATATAGAATTAGAGGTTTCATTGCATGAATTTTTGGTCTTTCAGTGTAATATTTTATTTTTCTTTTTTTTCTGTTTCAACTAGTTTCTTATTTTATCAACTCTTTCTTTTTAAGTCTTTTTATAAATTTTCATTTTTACATTCACATTTTATAGATATATTCATTTTTTAGACTTTTTAATAGATACATCCTTCATTTTTGGCTTCCTTTCACTATATTCATATATATGAATATAGTGAATAATATAATACATATTATATATATTCTTTTATATTTTTATTTATTTATTTTTATACTTTATATATTTATTTTTTATTTTATACATTTTATTATTTATTTTATATATTTATTTTAAATAAATATATATTTAAATAAGTATATTTATTTATTTTATATATTTATTTTTATATTTTATATATTTATTTTCTATTTTATATATATATATATATTTTTCCTTTCTTTACAATTTTGGGATTTAGTGTCTTCCAGCAGACCAAAATACACCAGGACCATAAGGATCACCCTGTTTTGTCCACATATAAGATTATGTACTTCCCCTCTTTTTTTCCGCTTGATTTTCCATTTTGGTTTCTGGCCTTTTTGGAATTGTCTAGTGTGTATTTTGCTTGGGTCTTCGTTGACATTTTTTTATTTTGTTCTCTTGTTATTCTCTGGACAAAATGACTAAAAGGAAGAAATCACAAGAAAAAAAAAAGAACCAAAGATAATACTATCTGCCACAGATCTAATCAGTATGGTTATAAGTAAAATGTCAGGGCTGGAATTCAGGATAATGATTCTAAAGCTACTAGCTGGGCTTGCAAAAAGCATAAAAGACACTAGAAACTCTGTTAGTGCAGAAATAAAATATAATCAGGCTGAAATTAGAAATGCTTTAACTGAGATGTAGTCTAAAGCAGATGCTCTAACAGCAAGGGTAAATGATGGAGAAAAGACAGTGACATATAAGACAAGTTGATGGAAAGGAAGGAAGCTGAGGAAAAGAGAAAAATAAAACTAATGGATGATGAGAGGAGGCTGCAAGAAATCAGTGATACCTTGAAGGAAAATGGTATTAGAATTATTGTGTCCCAGAGTAAGAAGAAAGAGAGAAACAGAGGGACAGAGGTGTACTTGAGCAAATCATAGCTGAGAACTTCCTTAATTTGGAGAAGGAAATGGGCATTCAATTCCAGGAGATAAAGATAACCCCCCTCAAAATCAATAAAAATAGATTGACACCCCAACATATAATGAAGCTTGCAAATTTCAGAGTTAAAGAGAAAATCCTGGAAAATAGCTCAAGACATGAATTACTTAACCAACTGGAGTAGAAACATTACACTGGAAACAGACCTATCCCCAGAGATATGGCAGGCCTTTCAGATGTCATGATATATTCAGGGTACTAAACGAGAAAAACATGAAGCCAAGAATACTTTATCCAGCTGTCATTCAGAATGGAAGGAGAGATAAAGAGCTTCCAGGACAAACAGAAACTAAAAGAATTTGTGATCACTAAACCATCCCTGCAAGAAATATTAAAGAGGACCCTGTAAGTGAAGAGAGAGCCCAAAAGTAACAGAGACCAGAAAGAACCAGAGACAATATACAGAAACAGGTACTTTATAGGTAATACAATGGCACTAATTTATGTCTTTCATTAGTTACTCTGAATGTAAATGGGCCAAATGCTCCAATCAAAATACACAGGATATCAGGGTTGTATAAAAAAGCAAAACCCATCCATATGATGTCTGTAAGAGACTCATTTTAGACCTAAAAACACCATCAGATTGAAAGTAAGGGGGTAGAGAACCACTTATCATGTTAATGGACCTCAAAAGAAAGCTGGGGTAGCAATCCTCATATCAGACAAATTAGACTTTAAATCAAAGATTGTAGTAAGGGGTGAAGAGGTACACTATATCATACTTAAAGGGTATACACCTTCAAAAAGAAGATCTAACAATTATAAATGTTTATGCTCCTAACATGGGAGCAGCCAATTATATAAACCAATTAACAAAACATATAATGAAACCATTGATAATGATACAATAATTGAGGGAAACTTCAACACCCCACTCACAGCAACAGAGAGATCATCTAAGCAGAAGTTCAAAAAGGAAGCAAGGGCTTTGAATGACACACTGGACTAGATAGACATCACAGATATATACAGAACATTCCATCCTAAAGCAAGAGAATGCACATTCTTCTCACATGGACATGGAATATTCTTCAGAATAGATCACATACTGGGTCACAAATCAAGATTCATCCTTTCCTGATTAAAACTTCAGAGTGTAGATATAGAGGGAACATACCTCAACATCATAAAAGCCATTTATAAAAAGCTGACAGTAAATATCATTCTCAATGGGAAAAAACAGAGCTTTTTCCTTAAGGTCAGGAACATGCCAGGATTACCCACTCTCCCCTCTTTTTTTCAACATAGTATTAGAAGTCCTAGCCTTAGCAATCAGACAATTAAAATAAATAAAAAGCATTCAAATTGGCAGAGAAGTCAAACTCTCTTCACAGCTGGCATGATACTTTATGTGGAAAATTCAAGATTCCACCCCCACATTACTAGAATTCATACAGGAATTCAGCAATGTGGCAGGATACAAAATCAATTCACAGAATTCAGTTGCATTTCTATACACTAACAATGTGACTGAAGAAAGAGAAATTAAAAGTTGATTCCATTTATAATTGCACCAAAAATGATAAGATATCTAGGAATAATCCTAACCAAGGAAATAAGAGATCTATACTCTAGAAATTACAGACCGCTTATGAAAGAAATTGAGGAAGACACAAAGAGATGAAAAAACATTCCATGCTCATAGATTGGAAGAATAAACTTTGTGAAAATGTCTGTGCTGCCCAGGACAGTGTATACATTTAATGCAACCCACATCAAAATACCATTGACATTTTTCACAGAGCTAGAACAAACAATCCTAAAATTTGTATAGAACCAGAAAAGACCCCAAATCACCAGGGTATTATTGAAAAAGAAAACTAAATCTGGGGGCATCACAACACTTGACTTCAAGCTATATTACAAAACTGTGAGCATCAAAACAGTGTGGTATTGGCACAAAAGCAGACACATAGATTAATGAAACATTATAGAGACCCCAGAAATGGACCCTTAACTCTATGGTCAACTAATATTCCACAAATCAGGGAAGAATATTCAATGGAGAAAAGACAACCTCCTCAACAAATCATTTTGTAAAAATTGTACAGTCATTTGTAGAGAACTGGAACTGGCCCATTTTTTTATATCATACATAAAGATAAACTCAAAATGAATGAAAGAGCTAAATGTGAGATAGGAATCCATCAAAGTCCTAGAGAAGAACACAGGCAGTAACCTCTTTGACCCTGACTGCTGGAACTTCTCACTAGAGCCATCTGCAAAGGCAAGGGCAACAAAAGTAAAATTGACTTATTGGGACTACATCAAAATAAAAGGCTTTTGCACAACAAAGGAAACAGTCAACAAAACTAAAAGGCAAACTACAGAATGGGAGAAGATATTTGCAAGTGGAATATCAGATAAGGGGCTAGTACCCTAGATTCATAAAGAACTTATCAAAGTCAACACCCAAAGAAAAACAATCCAGGAAAGACATGGGCAGAAGATATAAACAGACATTTCTTCAAAGAAGACATATGAATGGCCAGCAGACACATGAAAAAATGCTCCATATCACTTGACATTAGAAAAATACAAATCAAAACCACAATGAGATGCTACTTCACACCAGTCAGAATGGTTGAAATTAACAAGTCAGGAAATAACACATGTTGGTGAGGATGCAGAAAACAGGGAACACTTTTATACTGTTGGTGGGAATGTAAGCTGCCATGGACACTCTGGAAAACAGTATGGAGGTTCCTCAAACAGCTAAAAATAGAGCTATCCTTCCACCCAGAAATTCCTCTACTATTTATCTCCCAAGATGCAAATATATTGATTCAAAAGGGGCACTTGCACCCCTATATTTATAGCAACAATATCCCCAATAGTCAAACTGTGGAAAGAGCCATAATGTCCATTGACAGGTAAATGGATACAGATGTGGCATGTGTATACAACAGAAAATTACTTTCAGCCATCATAAAGATGAATACTTACCATTTACATTGACATGGATGGAACCAGAGGGTATTAGCTGAGCAAAATAAGTCAATCAGAGAAAGACAATAATCATATAGTTTCACTCCTATGGGGAATAAAAGAAACACAACAGAGGATCATAGGAGAAGGGAGGGAAAACTGAATGGTTAGTCATCAGAGGTGGAGAGAAACCATGAAAGACTCTTCACTATAGGAAATAAACTGAGGGTTCCTGGAGGGGAAGTGTGGTGAAATCGGATAGGTGTGTGATGGGCATTATGGAAGGCATGTGATGTGACAAGCACTGGGTATTATATGCAAATGATGAATCATTGTACTCTACATCTGAAACTAATGATGTACTATATGTTGGCTAATTGAATTTAAATAAAAAATACAGAAAATAAACTTTTTGACAGAGGGTAAGTGATTAGATGATGGTTGAAATAGATAAACAAAAAATAAGACTACACTTTTCTTGATGATCACTGAGAATTTTATTCTGTTGTTAAATCATTGTATTCCTGAAACTAACACAACATTATGTTAAATTCACATGAAACAAAAAAATTAAAATATAAAACATGAAATAGAGGGAAGATGAGAGAGTAGGAATATCCTAAGCTCACCGGTCCCATGGATACAACTAGGTAACACCCACATCAGAGTAAATAACCCAGGAAATGGGTTACACAATGTCAATAAAAACGTATCTATCAATAATCACTCCCAATGTGAATGGTCTAAATGCGACCATAAAACAGCACAGGGTTGCAGATTGGATAAAACGACAGGACCCATTCATATGTTGTCTACAAGAGACCCATTTTGAACCTAAAGATACACCCAGACTGAAAGTGAAGGGATGGAGAAGCATCTTTCATACCAATGGGCCTCAAAAGAAGGCTGGAGTAGCGATTCTTGTATCAGATAAATTACATTTTAAACTGAAGACTGTAGTCAGAGATACAGAGGATGCTACATCATTCTTAAAGGGACTATCCACCAAGATGATCTAATAATTGTAAATATCTATGCCCCCAATATGGGAGCAGTCAATTACATAAGAAAATTACTAATCAAGATAGAGAGTCATATAGATAATACATTAATAGTAGGAGATCTTAACACACTTCTCAGAAACAGATCACTGAAGCAGAAAATCAATAAAGAACCAAGAGCATTGAATGACACATTGGACCAGATGGACCTCATAGATATATACAGAACATAACAACCTAAAACAACAGAATACTTATTCTTCTCAAGTGCACATGGAACCTTCTCCAGAATAGACCACATACTGGGTCACAAATGAGGACTGAACCAATACCAAAAGACTGAGATTACTCCCTGCATATTCTCAGATCACAATGCTTTGAAACTGGAGCTCAATCACAAGGAAAAGTTCAGAAGGAACTCACACACCTGGAACCTAAAGACGACCTTGCTGAAGAATGCTTGGATCAACCAGAAAATCAAAGAAAAACTGAAACAATTCATGGAAACCAATGGGAATGAAGACACATTGGTCCAAAACCTATGGGATAAAGCAAAGGCGGGCCTAAGGGGAAAATACATAGCCATCCAAGCCTCCCTCAAAAAAATTGAAAAATCCAGAACACACCAGCTGTCTCTACACCTTAAAGAACTGGAGAATCAACAACAAATCAAACCAGCTCCACACATAAGAAGGGAAATCATCAAGATTAGAGCAGAGAACAAGGAGGTAGAAGCGAGAGATACAGTAGCACGTATCAATGAAACTAGAAGCTGGTTTTTTGAAAGAATCAATAAGTTCGATAAACCATTGGCCACACTAATCCAAAACAAAAGAGAGAAAGCCCAAATTCATAAAATTATGAATGAAAAGGGAGAGATCACAACTAACACCAAGGAAGTAGAAACAATTATCAGAATTTATTATCAACAGTTATATGCCAATAAGCTAAGCAACCTAGATGAAATGGATGCAATCCTGGAAAACTATAAACACCCAAAATTGAACCAGGAAGAAATTGACAACCGGAATAGACCGATATGTAGTAACGAGATTGAAGCAGTGATCAAAAACCTCCCAAAAACCAAGAGCCCAGGACCTGACGGATTCCCTGGGGAATTCTACCAAACGTTCAAAGAAGAAATAACACCTATTCTCCCGAAGCTGTTTCAAAAAATTGAAGCAGAAGGAAAACTTCCAGATTCTTTCTATGAAGCCAGCATTACCCTGATCCCCAAGCCAGGCAAAGATCCTACCAAAAAGGAGAATTTCAGACCAATATTACTGATGAATATGGATGCTAAGATTCTCAACAAGATACTAGCAAACAGGATCCAACAGACATTAAAAAGATTATCCACCATGACCAGGTTGAATTCATCCCTGGGCTACAAGGATGGTTCAACATTCACAAATCAATCAATGTGATAGAACAAACTAATATGAGAAGAGAGAAGAACGACATGGTCCTCTCAATTGATGCATTAAAAGCATTTGACAAAATCCAGCATCCATTCCTGATTAAAATGCTTCAAAGTATAGGGATAGAGGGAACATTCCTGAACTTCATAAAATCTATCTATGAAAGACCCACAGCAAATATCATCCTCAATAGGAAAAAGCTTGTGTCCTTCCCGTTGAGATCAGGAACACGACAAGGATGCCCACTCTCACCACTCTTGTTCAACATAGTATTAGAAGTCCTAGCAACAGCAATCAGACAACAAAGAGAAATAAAAGTTTTCCAAATTGGCAATAAAGAAGTCAAACTCTCTCTCTTCACAGATGACATCATTCTTTATATGGAAAACCCAAAAGACTCCACCCCCAAACTACTAGAACTCATACAGCAAATCATTGACATGGCAGGATACAACTTAATATACAGAAATCAGTGGCTTTCTTAAACACTAATAATGAAAATACCAGAAAGGGAAATTAGAGAATTGATTCCATTTACTATAGCACCAAGAACCATAAGATACCTGGGAATGAACCTAATCAAAGAGATAAAGGACCTGTACTAGAGGAACTACAGAACACTCATGAATGAAATTGAAGAAGACACAAAAAGATGGAAGACCATTCCATGCTCTTGGATCAGAAGAATAAACATTGTTATAATGTCTATACTGCCTAGAGCAATCTACACTTTTAATGACATTCCATCTATACTTTTAATGCCATATGAAAAATTCCACTTCTATTTTTCAAACAGCTGTAGCAAATAAAACAAAAATTTGTATGGGATCAGAAGAGAACCGAATCGCTAAGGAAATGTTGAAAAACAAAAATAAAATGGGGGGCATCACGTTACCTGATTTCAAGCTTTACTACAAAGCTGTGATCACCAAGACAGCATGGTACTGGCACAAAAACAGACACATATACCAGTGGAACAGAGTAGAGAGCCCAGATATGGACCCTCAACTCTATGGCCAAATAACCTTCGAAAAAACAGGAAAATATATACAGTGGAAAGAAGACAGTCTCTTCAATAAATGGTGCTGGGAAAACTGGGCAGCTATATGTAGAAGAATGAAACTCGACCACTCTCTTACACCGTACACAAAGATAAACTCAAAATGGATAAAAGACCTCAACGTGAAACAGGGATCCATCAAAATCCTAGAGGAGAACATAGGCAGTAATCTCTTCGATATCAGACACAGCAACTTCTTTCAAGACATGTATCCAAAGACAAAGGAAACAAAAGCAAAGATGAACTTTTGGGACTTCATCAAAATCAAAAGCTTCTGCACAGCAAAGGAAACAGTGAAGAAAGCAAAGAGGCAACCCATGGAATGGGAGAAGATATTTGCAAATGACATTACAGACAAAAGGTTGATATCCAGGATCTATAAAGAACTCCTCAAACTCAACACACACAAAACAGACAATCATATCAAAAAATGGGCAGAAGATATGAACAGACACTACTCCAATGAAGACATACAAATGGCTATCAGACACATGAAAATTGGTCATCATCACTAGCCATCAGGGAGATTCAAATTAAAACCACACCAGTTAGAATGGCCAAAATTAGCAAGACAGGAAACAACATGTGTTGGAGAGGATGTGGAGAAAGGGGAACTCCATGACACTCTTGGTGGGCATTCAAGTTGGTGCGGCCTCTTTGGAAAACAGTGTGGAGATTCCTCAAGAAATTAAAAATAGAGCTTCTCTATGACCCTGCAATTGCACTACTGGGTATTTATCCCAAAGATACAGATGTGGTGAAAAGAAGGGCCATCTGTACCCCAATGTATATAGCAGCAATGGCCACGGTCGCCAAACTGTGGAAAGAACCAAGATGCCCTTCAATGGACGAATGGATAAGGAAGATGTGGTCCATATACACTATGGAGTATTATGCCTCCATCAGAAAGGACGAACACCCAACTTTTGTAGCAACATGGACAGGACTCGAAGAGATTATGCTGAGTGAAATAAGTCAAGCAGAGAGAGTCAATTATCATATGGTTTCACTTATTTGTGGAGCATAACAAATAGCAGGGAGGAAAAGGGGAGTTAGAGAGAAGGGAGTTGAGGGAAATTGGAAGGGGAGCTGAATCATGAGAGACTATGGACTCTGAAAAACAATCTGGGGGTTCGAAGGGGTGGGGGGTGGGAGGTTGGGGTACCAGGTAGTGGGTATTAGAGAGGGCATGGATTGCATGAAACACTGGGTGTGGTGCAAAAACAATGAATACGGTTATGCTGAAAATAAATAAATTAAAATAAATAAATAATTATAAAAAATAATTTTTAAAAAACCCAGGAAATGAAGAGAAGGCAGAACAGACCTCCACAGCTAAGTGTAGGAGAAAAGGCACATTTAAGGTCATATGAAGGGTGGGGACATGGTAAGAAGCTAAATGGACCCTTGGGACCCTCCACATGAGGGAGGCACAGTCCACATAGGCAGGAGTAGACAGGGGAGAAACAGGCCATTACACCACATAGCCTGGTATGGGGAACCTACATCGGAAAGAAGGATATCTGTAACATTTAGCTTAAAACCAGAGGGGCCCAATATCTCATGTTATTACAATCAGCAGGGCTTAACACCTGGCATTGGCCATATTAGCAGACTCAGCTCTGGGAGAGCTGGGAGTGTCATAGGAAACCGTGTCCTTTGCCTTAAAGACAGAGCACTACCAATAGCAATGGATACATACAGCATTGAAGCAGCAATTTGAAAAATGCCTGGAGTATACCAAAAGGATATTTACTAATAGCACAGGTGATGAAGGGGCAGGGATCTTTGGGAGACCTCTCCAGGAACAAAAGTATTAGCAGGAGCCATTTCCCTCCTCAACCCCCAGCCAAAACACAGGGACACATAGGAGAACAAGCGTAGCAGCAACACTTTCCACCTAACTTGCTAACAGCACACCCCATGCCCATGTTCTACTTTGAACACACCCCCTGCAGCTAGGCCTCACCTCCAGGCCCCCTCCCATAGAAGATTTGTGTAAAATGGATAACACTGTGTGCCCTGCCCCTGTACTCTTCTCAATATCGCCCCTCCCACTGTTGCAGCTAACTCACAGACCATGCTGGCACCGCTTGCCCTAAGCACACTCCCACAGACTTGCCCCATTTAGTATTTTGGCAGTTTTCTAAGTTGGGTTAAGATCCCCTCCCACACAAGACCTATGAAAACCTTGGTAACACACTGAACCCCAACCTTATGTTCTCCTGCAGATCTGCCCCCTCCAGTACACTCTCTAACGGGCCATAATCCTGAGAGTGTGAAAACAACCCTAACAAGTTCCAGCACAATTCCAAAGTGACTCTTTCTCTGAATAGGGGAAGATAGCCACAAACACCAGTCCAATTCTCTCCCAGAATGTCCTGATCACCAATGAAAACCTCCTAGGGGACAATATAGGGAAAGCACCCTGCAGTTTTGTGCTACTGTATCTCTGGCAAATGAATGATTTGATTCAACTCAAACCCAAGGTGGTCTCAGACTAGCTCAATAACAACACAAGAACGAAACCCTGCTCTTTGAAGAATACTGGTGGAATTTTGATCGGAATAGCATTAAAAGTATGGATTGCTCTAGGCAGTATAGACATTTTAACAATGTTTATTCTTCCGATCCAAGAGCATGGAATGGTCTTCCATCTTTTTGTGTCTTCTTCAATTTCTTTCATGAGTGTTCTGTAGTTCCTCGAGTACACATCCTTCACCTCTTTGGTTAGGTTTATTCCCAGGTATCTTATGGTTCTTGGTGCTATAGTAAATAGAATCAATTCTCTAATTTCCCTTTCTGTATTTTCATTATTACTGTATAAGAAAGCCACTGATTTCTGTATATTGACTTTGTATCCTGCCACCTTGCTGAATTGTTGTATGAGTTCTAGTAGTTTGGGGGTGGAGCCTTTTGGATTTTCCATATAAAGAATCATGTCATCTGAAAAGAGAGAGAGTTTGACTACTTCAATAACAATTTGGGTATCTTTTATTTCTCTCATTTCTCTCTGTTGTCTGATTGCTGTTGCTAGGACTTCTAATACTATGTTGAACAAGAGTGATGAGAGTGGGCATCCTTGTCATGTTCCTGATCTCAACGGGAAGGCTGCAAGGTTTTTCCCATTGAGGATGATACTTGCTGTGGATCTTTCATAGATAGATTTTATGAAGTTCAGGAATTCAAAATTCCACCGGTATCCTTCAAAGAGCTGGAGCAAATATTCCTAAAATTTGTATGGAATCAGAAGAGACCCCGAATCGCTAAGGAAATGTTGAAAAACAAAAATAAAATGGGGGGCATCACGTTACCTGATTTCAAGCTTTACTACAAAACTGTGATCACCAAGACAGCATGGTACTGGCATAAAAACAGACACATAGACCAGTGGAACAGAGTAGAGAGCCCAGATATGGACCCTCAACTCTATGGTCAAATAATCTTTGACAAAACAGGAAAAAATATACAGTGGAAAAAAGACAGTCTCTTCAATAAATGGTGCTGGGAAAACTGGGCAGCTATATGTAGAACAATGAAACTCGACCACTCTCTTACACTGTACACAAAGATAAACTCAAAATGGATAAAAGACCTCAACGTGAGACAGGAATCCATCAGAATCCTAGAGGAGAACATAGGCAGTAATCTCTTTGATATCAGACACAGCAATATCTTTCAAGATATGTCTCCAAAGGCAAAGAAAACAAAAGCAAAGATGAACTTTTGGGACTTCATCAAAATCAAAAGCTTCTGCACAGCAAAGGAAACAGTGAAGAAAACAAAGAGGCAACCCATGGAATGGGAGAAGATATTTGCAAATGACATTACAGACAAAAGGTTGATATCCAGGATCTATAAAGAACTCCTCAAACTCAACACACACAAAACAGACAATCATATCAAAAAATGGGCAGAAGATATGAACAGACACAACTCCAATGAAGACATACAAATGGCTATCAGACACATGAAAATTGGTCATCATCACTAGCCATCAGGGAGATTCAAATTAAAACTACATTGAGATATCACCTTACGCCAGTTAGAATGGCCAAAATTAGCGAGACAGGAAACAACATGTGTTGGAGGGGATGTGGAGAAAGGGGAACCCTCTTACACTGTTGGTGGGAATGCAAGTTGCTGCAGCCACTTTGGAGAACAGTGTGGAGATTCCTCAAGAAATTAAAAATAGACCTTCCCTATGACCCTGCCATTGCACTACTGGGTATTTACCCCAAATATACAGATGTGGTGAAAAGAAGGGCCATCTGTACCCCAATGTTTATAGCAGCAATGGCCATGGTCACCAAACTGTGGAAAGAACCAAGATGCCCTTCAACGGATGAATGGATAAGGAAGATGGGGTCCATATACACTATGGAGTATTATGCCTCCATCAGAAAGGATGAATACCCAACATTTGTAGCAACATGGACAGGACTGGAAGAGATTATGCTGAGTGAAATAAGTCAAGCAGAGAGAGTCAACTATCATATGGTTTCACTTATTTGTGGAGCATAACAAATAGCATGGAGGACATGGGGAGTTAGAGAGGAGAAGGGAGTTGAGGGAAATTGGAAGGGGAGCTGAACCATGAGAGACTCTGGACTCTGAAAAACAATCTGAGGATTTTGAAGGGGCGGGTGGTGGGAGGTTTGGGTTCCAGGTGGTGGGTATTATAGAGGGCACAGATTGCATGGAGCCCTGGGTGTGGTGAAAAAATAATGAATACTGTTTTTCTGAAAATAAATTAATTAATTTAATTTTTAAAAGAACACAATGAATACTGTTACACTGAAAAAAATAAATTAATTTTTAAAAAAGCAAAAAAAAAAATGCTATCAATGAGATCCAGGGTAATCAAAATACTCTAACAACTAGGGTAACCAAGGCAGAAAACAGAATTCATGATCTAGAGGACAAATTGACAGAAAAAAAGAATCAGGAGGAGGCATGGAAGAAACAAGTTATAAACCATGAAAATAGAATTAGGAAAATAAATGATGCCATGAAATGTACCAATGTCAGAATTATTGGGATCCCTGAGGGAGAGGAGAAAGAAAGAAGACTAGAAAATATATTTGAACAAATTCTCAATGAAAATTTTCCCTATCTGGGGAATGGGACCAGTGTTCGTGTCCTAGAGGCAGAAAGGATACCTGCCAGGACCAGCAAATCTAGAAAGACCTTGAGACACTTGATTGTGAGACTGAGTAATCATAATTTTAGACAAGAGCTCTGGAGGGCAGCTATGAGGAAGAGATTCCTTAGGCACAGAGGAAGGTCCTTAAGACTAACGTCAGACCAGTCTACATAAATCTGGCAAGCCAGAAAGGGCTGGCAAGACATATTCAGGGCAATAAATCAGAAGAACATGTAACCAACAATACTTTATCCAGCAAGGTGGACATTCAAAAATAATGAAATCTTGTCATTTAGAATGATGTGGATGGAACTACAGTATATCATGCTAAGTGAATTAAGTTAGTAAGGGAAAGAGACACAATATGATCTCACTCGTATGTAGAATTTAAGAAAGTAAACAAATGAAAATATGGGAAGGTAAGGGGAGGAAGAGAGGGAAATAAAACATATGCTCTTAATGATAGAGCATAAACTGAGGGTTGATAGAGGGAGGTGGGTAGGGGGATGGCATAGGAAGGGTAAAGGGTATAAAGGAGTGCACTTTTTGTGATAAGCACTGGGTGCTGTACATAAATGATGAATCACTGAATTCTACTCCAGAAACTAATAATGCATTGTATGCTAACTAAGTAAAATTTTAGTAAGAAAAACAGGGTGGAGAACCATATGATCCCCTCAGTACATGCAGAAAAAACATTTGACAAACTACATCATACATTCTTATATTTCATTTTATTATTTTTATAAAGATTTTATTTATATATTTGACAGAGAGAGAGAGAGAGTGCACAAGCAGGAAGAGTGGCAGAGGGAGAGAGAAGCAGGCTTTCCACTGAGCAGGGAGCCCATTGTGGGGCTTAATCCCAGGACCCTGTGATCATGACCCAAAATGAAGGCAGATGCTTAATGACTGAGTCACCCAGGCACCCCTACATCATACATTCTTAATAAAAACCTTCAGTCATGTAGGTTTAGACAGAACATAACTCAACATAGTAAAGTCCATCTATGAAAAATGCACAACTAATATTATCCTCACAGGGGAAAAATTGAGAGCTTTTCCACTATGCTGAGGGGAAAACATGGATGTCCAGTCTCACCACTGTTATCTAAAATAGTACATATTGGAAGTCCTAGACACTGCAAAGAGAAACCACAAAAAATAAAAGGTATGTAAATGACCAAGGAAGAATAAAATTTTTGTTATTTTCAGATCATTGGATAATATATATAAAAAATAGGAAAGACTCCACAAAAATTGCTAGAACTGATAAGCAAATTCAGTAAAGTTGGAGGATACAAAGTTAATAAACAGAAACTGGCTGCATTTCTATACACTAATAATGAAGCAGAAGGGGGAATTAAGGAATCAATCCTATTTATTATTGTACCAAAAATAATAAAATACCTAGGTGTAAACTAAACAGAGAGGTAAAAAATCTATACGCTGAAAATTATAAAACACTGATGAAAGAATTGAAGACAACACAAGAAATGGAAAGACATTCCAAGCTTATAGATTGGAAAAACAAATACTGTTAAAATGTCTACACTACCCAAAGCAAACTACACATGAAACACAATCCCTATCAAAATACCACTAGCATTTTTCACAGAACTGAAACAAGCAATCATAAAATGTGTACAGAAGCACAAAAGACCAGAAATAGCCAAGGCAACCATGAAAAGAAGAAAAATAAAAAGCAAAGCTGGAGGCATCACAATTCCAGACTTCAAGTTATATTGCAAAGCTGTAGTGATGTAAACAGTATAACAGTGGTACAAAAATAGACACACAGATCAACAGAACCGAGTAGAATCCCCAGAAATGAACCCACAACTACATGGTTAATTACTCTTCAACCAAGAAGGAAGGAGTAGCCAATGGGAAAAATACCATCTCTTCAACAAATGGTGTTAGGAAAACAGGACAGCAACATGCAAAAGGATGAAACTGGACCACTTTCTTAAACCATACACAAAAATTAATTCAAAATATATGGAAGAGCTAAATGTGAGACCTGTAACCATAGAAATCCTGAAGGAGAACACAGATAGTAACCTCTTTGACCTTGACCACAGCAACTTCTTTGGATACATCTCCTGAGGCAAGGGAAACAAAAGCAAAAATAGACTATTGGGACTTTATCAAAATTAAAAGCTTTTGCACAGCAAAAGAAACAATAAAACTAAAAGGGAACCTAGAGAAGGGGAGAAGACATTTGCAAATAATATGTCTGATAAAGGTTTAGTACCTAAAACATATAAAGAACTTATAAGACACAACACCCCAAAAATGAATAATCCAACTGGAAAATGGGCAGAAGATATGAGAGACATTTTTCCAAAGAAGACATACAGATGATCAACAGACACATGAAAAGATGTTCAACATCATTCATCATCAGGGAAATACAAATCAAAACTACAATGAGATGTCACTTCACACCTGTCAGAATGGCTAAAGTAAAAAACACAAAGAACAATAAGTGTTGGCAAGGATGTGGAGAAAGGGGAACCCTCTTACATTGCTGGTGGGAATGCAAAGTGGTGCAGCCATTGTGGAAAACAGTACGGAGATTCCTCAAAAATTTAAAAATACAAATATATTTCACTTCCAGGTATTTAACCAAAGAATACAAAATCCTAAGTCAAGGAGATATATGCCCATGAATTATTCCAGCATAATTGGCAGTAGCCAAATTATAGAAACAGCCCCAAAGTCCATGGATTGATGAATGGATAAAGATGTGGTGTGTGTATTTGTGTGTGTGTGTCTGTGTGTGTGCTGTAGGTATGTGTATATAGATATACATACACACATACACAATGTGTATGTAATATTCATTATATATATAGTAATGTGTATATATAGTATATAAGACAATGTACCTGTGTGTTTATACATATATATGTATATATATACCCACACATGTATACACACACATACACACAATGTAAATATCATCCTCCATGAAAAGGAATGCAATCTTGTCATTTGTATTTACACGGATGGAACTATGGATTATTATACTAAGTGAAATAAGTCAGAGAGAGATAAATACCATGTTATTTCACTTATATGTGGAATCTCAGAACCAAGACAAATGAGCAAAAGGGGAAAAAAGAAAGAGGCCAACAAAAAACAGAGTCCTAACAATATAGAAGAAACTGATGGTTACCAGAGGGCAGATGGGTGAGGGAGTGGGTCAAACAGTTGATGGGGATTAAGGAGTGCTCTTGAGATGAGCACCAGGTATTTTACAGAAGTGTTGAATCACTACTTCATACACCTGAAACTAGTATCACACTATATTAAGTAACTGAATTTAAATACAAATTTAAATAAATAAAACAGTATGAAAGGCAGAGTCCCAGTTTGGAACCTAACTAACCACAAACAGGAGGGACACCACAAGCACGCAGAAGGGAAAGCATAAAGAATAACATGGATGACATTAGGAGAAAAAAGGAAAAGTGAATTGGGGAAAACTGGTGGTGGGGGAGATGAACCATGAGAGACTGTGGACTCTGAGAAACAAACTGAGGGTTTTGGAGGAGAAAGGGGTGGGGTGATGGGTGAGCCTAGTGGTGGTTATTAAGGAGGGCATGTATTGCATGGAGCAGTGGGTATGGTGCATAAAGAACGAATCTTGAAACACTGAAAAAATAAAATTAATTTTTTTTTTTAAAAAAAGAAGGGAAGTAAACAATTACACACAAGGCACCCCAGAGAAATGGGAACTGCATAGGAATATGAGTCCTCATACAATTCGGCTTTGAAAACTAGGGTTTATCTTGTGGAGTTTTTACAATCAGTGTGGCTGAATACTAAGAACCTTAAAAATCAGCACGTTCAGCTTTGGGACATCCAGAGGACACAGGAAACTGAGTCCCCTCCCTTAAAGAGCCAACATAACGAACAACCCCACCCAGGCACAGCACAGACTCAGCAGTTTGAAAAGTACCTAGGGTATGCAGGAAGGAGATTTATTCACTAATCTCAGAAGTGTTCTGGAGGAGCAGAGATCTTTAGGAGACTTCTCCAAGAACCAAAGAGCTAACAGGAACCATTTTCACTAATCCTGCCCCTGCTTAAATACCTTGAAACATGTGGGAACCAGCACTAAATCTCTCAATATAGCAAGCTAATGCCAAATACTCTGCTCCCTGCCAACATTCTCCTGCTTACAATTGTATTTAACCCACACTTCAAGGCATGAGTTCCTCTGAAGAAACACTTGATACTTCTTATTATGCAAGTGGCCCTAGCATTGATCAGCACCACTACAAAATGACTCTTGCCACAGAAGTGGGGAAGGCAACCATGTACACCACTTCCCACAATAACCCCAGCAGAGGGTTGGCAGATGTGTGATATGACTGTTGGCCCACTCACCAAAAAAAAAAAAAAAAAAAAAAAAATCAGAGAAGGGCAACACAAAGAAATAGCCCCATAGTTCAAGTTAAATTCAACCCCGACAGACAGACTAGGGACAGGCAGCTCATTTAAATGCAGTCCCTGTCCACCAATGAAAGCCTCTCAGGACAACATAGGAAGAGTACCCAGCAGACTGGTGTAAACCCTGTCACACCAAGAGGTGAGGGCAGACACCTGGTATGACCCACATGGAAGCCCCAGACTGGCTCTTTAACCACAACAGGCAAAGGGGGCCATTGTAGTTGAGTGGACTGAAGGCAAATATGTCTTAACCCCAAGAGTAGGATACAAGAAATGCACATAGGAGCACCCTGAAACACCTGGATCTGGTAAACAGGGTGTATTGCTCTATAAGACCCCATAAGACCTCTTCTTCATAGGCCACTACTCTGAAAATCAAGTGATGTGCCTGACTTCTCTAATACATAGAAACAAACAGGGAATTAGACAAAATGAGTGGACACGATGTCCAAAATGAAAGACCAGTACAAAATCACAGCAAAAGTGATAATGAAATGGAAATAATCAATGTGCCACATAGAAAATTCAAAATGATAGTTATAAAAATAATTACTGGACTTAAGACTGGAAGATCTTATTGAAAGCTTCAACATAGAGAAAAATGTAAAAAAAAAAGAACGAATTAGAGATTAAAAACTCAGTAACTAGTATCATATGGTTTCACTTATTTGTAGAGCATAACAAATAATATGGAGGACATAGGGAGATGGAGAAAAGGGAGTTGAGGGAAATTGGAAGGGGAGGTGAACCATGAAAGACTATGGACTCTGAAAAACAATCTGAGGGTTTTGAAGGGGCAGGGAGTGGGAGGTTGGGGGGAGCCAGGTGGAGGGTATTAAGGAGGGCACGTATTGCATGTAGCACTGCAAAAACAATGAATTCTGTTATGCTGAAAGAAATTTAAAAAAATAAAATAAAAAAATAAAAAGCAACTTCCAATATCAAAATAAATACATATATAAATAAGCCCTATGTTAGATAACTATAATTGAAATAAAAACTAAAAAAAAAAAAACCTCAGTAACTAACATAAAAATACAGTAGAGGCAAGATATAATAGACTAGATGAAGCAAAAGATCAGATATTCCAAGAGGTGGGAAGATGATGGAGTAGAAGGACCCTAGATTCACCTCCTCCCATAGTGATAACTAGATAACACTCACATCACTGTTAATAATCGGAAAACAGACTGAAGAATGGTAGAACACTCTCCACAACTTAAGTAAGAAAAGAGGCCACATCTAAGAACATGAGAAGGGCTGAGACGTGGTTTGGGAGTGAAAAAAACTTTAGATGTCTGTGGTCAGGAAAAAGCAGGTAGTGCGGTGAAGAGTAAGTGATAGACTATCACACCAGGGAGCCCCCATGATTATGAATCCCCACAACATTTGGCTTTGAATGTGAGAGGGGCAGAATTTCATGAATTTTTAAATGAGTAGGAATTAAAGCCTGTGATTTTAAAAATAGTGGGCAAAACCCTGGGAGAATTTGGAGGGTGGTATGAAACTGAGTCCCCACCATTAAAATGATAGAATGATAAAGAGCAGGTGCAGATAGAGCCTAGAAACAGTTTGAAAAACACCTGGGGCATACAGAAGAAAGAACTATTTACTCATCTCAGAGGAAGTTCCAGTGGGGCAGAGAAAGCATGAAGACATTTCTAAGAACAAAGGAGCTGGCAGGCTCCATCTGCCTCTCCCACCCCTCAGCATAAACACACTGCCACATGTAGAAACCAGCTCCATACAGACACAAACCACATAACCTGTTTACACTAAGGCCCATGCCACTGTGATTCAGAAGACTGGCACTTCCCAGTCATGTTTGCCTCAGACCCAGGGCTGCAGTTCAAACCCTGAAATATCATATCTCGAACACACATGTGTTATGGGGTCTCAGTTCTGGGGTGGTGGAATTAGGACTCATTTCACAAGCAGGCCAGGGAACACCTTGTTAAATTGTGCCCCACCATATCTGGGCCAAATATTGCCAAAACACTGTTCAAAAAGGCAAAGACAGCCTCTGCAGATAACTGGACTGAAGGAAATAGCAGCCAGAACACAACAACAGGGCATAGGCAACACACATAGGAAATACCCCCTAAAGCACCTGGTCCTAGGGAACAGGGGACACTGCATTACAAGGCACTACAGGACCTCTTTTTAATAAGGCCATTACCTTCAAAAGGAGGCATAGCTTATTTTCTTAACACACAGAAAAAGACAGACAAGATAAGGAAAGAGGGGAATAGTACCAAATGGAAGAAGAGGACAAAAATAACAGCAAGAGACCTAGGTGAAAGAGATATAAGCAATATGCTTGAGAGAGAATTTAACTGTAAAAAAAAATAATAAACAACTTAACCTTACATATAAATGAGCAAGAAAAATCAGACCAAAGTCCCAAGCCAGTAGATGGATAGAAATCAAAATGATTAGAACAGAAATAAATGAAATAAATAATAAGAAAACAATAGAGCACATCGATGAAACCAGGAGCTGTTTCTTTGAAAAGATCAGCAAAACTGATCAACTTCTAGCCAGACTCATCAAAAAAAGAGAGAGAACTCAAAATAAGAAGTGAACGAGGAAAAAAAAAAAAAACCAACACCACAGAAATAAAAAGGAATATCTAGGAATATTATGAGAAATTTTATGCCAACAAGTTGGACAACCTAGAGAATGCATAAATTCCAAGACATACATAACATTCCACAGCTGAATAAGGAAGAAAGAGAAAATGTGAACAGACTAATTACTAGCAGTGAAATTGAATCAGTAATCAAAAAACTCCAAACATAAGTCCATGACCAGATGGCTTCACAAGTGAATGCTACAAAACATTTAAAGAAGAATTAATACCTATTATTGCCAAACTATATCAAGAAACAGAAGTGGAAGAAAAGCTTCCAAATTCATTCTCCAAGGCCAGTATTTCCCTGGCACCAAAACCAGATAAAGACACTACAAAAAAAGAAAGAAAGAAAGAAAGAAAGAAAGAAAGAAAGAAAGAAAGAAAGAAAGAAAGAAAGAAAGGGAGAGAGAAAGAATCAGAATAGTATTGCCAAGGATGCAAAAGTCCTTAACAAAATATTAGCAAACTGCATTCAACAATACAAAAAAAAAAAAAAAATAGTTCACCACAACCCAGTGGGATTCATTCCAGAGATGCAAGAGTGGTTTGATATTTACAAATCAACCATTTTAACACAGCATATTAACAAGAGAAAGGATACAAAATATATCATTTCAATAGATGTAGAAAAAGCATCTCACAAAGTATAATATCCATGCACTATAAAAACTTAAAACAAAGATTTAGAGAGAACATCCCTCAACATAATAAAGGACATATAGGAAAAACCCACATATAATACCATATTCAATGGTGAAAAACTGAGAGATTTTCCTATAAGATCCAGAAGAAGACGAGGATGTCCACTCTCACCTCTTATTCAACACCATACTGGAAGTCCTAGCCGTAGCAATAAGGCAACATCAAAAGAAAAGCCATTCAAATCGGTAAGGAAGAAATAAGACTTTCACTGTTTTCATATGGTATGATTCTGTATATAGAAAACCCTGAAGACCCTATCAAAAAACTCCTAGATCTGATAGATGAATTCAGTACAGGAACAGGATACAAAATTAATACAGAGAAATCTATTGTGTTTCCATAAATAATGATGTTGCAGAAATTTATTTACTTGTTTTTTTCGCTAAAATTAAGAATCTTCATGGAAAGAGCCTTATAATATTACGGCATATTCACTGAAATTCCCCAGTTTCCCCAAATACCAGCAGAGATAAGAATAGCATAAAGAGGGAGAACCAGAGAAGCTTGTCCCAGGTTCTCCTTTTGGGGCTCCCACCTGGCCAAAGCAGCAAGGCATGTTTTTTGCCCTGTTCCTGGACATGTACCGGACCACAGTCCTGGGGAACTTGCTTATTATTCTGCTTATCAAGCTGGACTCTTGTCTCCATATCCCCAGGTACTTATTTCCCAACTCTTGGCTTTTTATGGCATTTCCCTTTCATCTATCACAGTTTCAAAAATGCTCATGAACATACAGACTCAGTAACAATCTATGCCCTATGTTAGGTGCATTTCTCGGATTTTTTTTTCATAATTTTTGGTTGCCTTGACAATTTCCTTTTTGCAGTGAAGGCATATGACGGGTACTTGGCCATCTTTCAGCCATTCCAATATACCATTGTCATGTGGCAGGAGCTGTGTACTTCATTAGTACCTGGGTCTTGGTTCTTCTGTTGCATCCATGCCCTATAGCACACCCTCCTCTTGGTCCAACTGTTCGTCTCTATGGTAATACCATTCCCCACTGTTGGGCTCCCCGCCGAGGGGAGGAGGCGCCCGGGCCAGCCGGAGGCCTCTCCTTGGGGCTGAGCGGGATGGCGAGTGTCGCGAACCCGGAACACACCCACAGAAGACACCGGGCTCGGGAGATCTGTCGAAGCAGGATCTCACTTTATTGTGCGGGGGCACACCTTATATAGAGCAGCAGAAGGGAAGTGAGGACAGAGGGGGAAGAGCCAATAAGATTATGCCAAGTAGCAGTTGCTGGGTAAGGCGTGTCGGGCGAGAGGAGGAAGTGCCATAGGTTTCAGGAACCGAAACTGTGAAATTGGCGCCTTGTTGGCCGGAAGAGACGGCAAGCCGGCGCCATCTTTATTCTGGGCCGCACCCTGTGGAGGCACCTCTAGTTATGTGCCTTACATTTCCCCCTTTTGTTTTTGTAGGCATGACTTCTGTCTTAGGTTGCCAGTGACAAGACAACAGGCTTACCCGTCATTGAGGGTCATATAGCGTAGGTATGTCCTCTGTCTTAGGTTGCTCTGTGTCTTTCATTGGTCTTACCCGTCACTGAATATCACGCTGCTACAAGGGGCATCTCTTTTAAGGCCTGTCTTAGGTCGCTCCAACCGGTATGGAGTCTTACCCGTCATTGGCCAAAAGAGATTAGTGATATATCTTTTCATCGCGGGTGGCCAGCCTTTGGTAATGTACTTGAACGCTCATAAGCTGAATGGCTTCCATCCTCTTTTGTATAAATTGAGTTAGCTTATTGATAAAGCAGGGGCCAAAGGAAATTACAAGGAGCAGAATTAAGAGGGGGCCCAGAAGAGGAGCGAGGTATGGGAGGAGGCCACCGAAGCCGGTCCCGAACGGACTGTTCCACATCTCGCGACGCCTCTTTTCCAGGTCTTATTGTAGTTTTCTAATTTTATCTTGAACTATGCCCGATTTGTTGGCATAGAAGCAGCATTCCTCCTGCAAAAACAAGCAGATGCCTCCCTTTTCGGCAGTTAAAAGATCAAGACCCCTGCGGTTTTGGAGTACTACAGCGGCTAAGGAGTCTAAAAATGGAGAGAGGTGCCCAAACCGGCTGACCCAGTGGCTACCCCGGCAGTGATACTGAGCCCCAATAAGAGAGGGATGGCGGGATTGGCTCGAGCATTTCTCTCTGCAATTTGTTGGCATTCCTCCTTGTATAGGGCTGTCCACTTTATATATAAGGCCCCTGGAAGAACGGCCCTAGCTAGCGACCGCCAGTCAGCTGCTGTACATGGGGCATGGGCCAGACCTCGGAGGATGGTTTCTGTCCATGGGGCATTGGGCCCGTCCTCTAATACTGCCTTTTTGAGCTCCTTAAGGTCCCCAGGTTCCCATGGGTACCAAGGAGCCTGACGGTTGCCTCCTGGGTTAACGTTTACGGGGAAAAGAGAGCAGCTGGAAGGCTCAGGGGAGGTATGCTCCGGAGTGGGGGGGCAATAAGGAGGCAGAGGAGTGGGCGCTGACGGTTGAATAAAGGGGTTAGTGGAAGGGGGGCACGCAGGAGGGCCTTCAGCCCGAGATTTGGGTTGGAGATCCGGGGGCCAAGGAGCTGCATCAAAGGGATCTAGCGAGGGATAGAGCCTCTTCGGTTTAGCAGGGGGGTCTCCAGTGGTGTTTGAGACGGTGGAGGCGGTCTCCTTTGAGGGCTGGTGGGATTCATTTGGGGCAGCTGCTTCGGGAGGGTCCTTAGTAGCCTCAGGTTGTGTGGGGAGAGGAGTTTGGGATCTAGGGGGGCAGGATGTCTCCTTTGACCCCTTGTGAGGTCGGGGAGGAAAGCAACTTTTTAATGCTGCAAGGGTAGGTTATGTACCCAGGGGGGGGACTTCACCCCTGTTGACATGGGCTTTGCGAACTAATTATTCGATACGGTCCCAGGTGTCCCAGTCAAAGAGATTACTTTCAGGCAGCCAAGGGGCGGCTTGAATAAGGGTTTCCCATGTTTTGAGAGCCTGGGAGTCGGTGAGGGAAAGACCGCGGCTCTTCAGAAGGAAGCGTAGGGATTCTAAGGAAGGGTCATTTTTAGAAGAGGACTGCCCCATAGCTTATGGGGGTACACTCACCCGTAGACTGATTGGCCCATCAGCGAGAAGAGCGAGGTTCCTCACACGGGGCACCAGTTGTTGGGCTCCCCGCCGAGGGGAGGAGGCGTCCGGGCCAGCCGGAGGCCTCTCCTTGGGGCTGAGCGGGATGGCGAGTGTCGCGAACCTGGAACACACCCACAGAAGACACCGGGCTCGGGGGATCTGTCGAAGCAGGATCTCACTTTATTGTGCGGGGGCACACCTTATATAGAGCAGCAGAAGGGAAGTGAGGACAGAGGGGGAAGAGCCAATAAGATTATGCCAAGTAGCAGTTGCTGGGTAAGGCGTGTCGGGCGAGAGGAGGAAGTGCCATAGGTTTCAGGAACCGAAACTGTGAAATTGGCGCCTTGTTGGCCGGAAGAGACGGCAAGCCGGCGCCATCTTTATTCTGGGCCGCACCCTGTGGAGGCACCTCTAGTTATGTGCCTTACACCCCACTTCTTCTGCAACCTCACTGTACTGCTGAAGATGGGATGATCAGACATCTCCTTTAATGAGTTGATCATTTTTTAAAGTTTTTATTTAAATTCTAGTTAGGCAATATATAGTGTAGTATTAGTTTCAGGTGTACAAGATACTGATTCAACACTCGCATACAACAACGGGTGTTCATTACAAATTCAGTCCTTAATCTGCATCATCTATTTGACCCATCCCCTCTGCCACCTTCTCTCCAGTAACCATCAGTTTTTTCTCTATATTTGAGAGTCTGTTTCTTGGTTTGCATCTCTATTTTTTCCTATTGCTCATTTGTTTTGTCTCTTAAATTCAACACATGGTTGGAATCATATGGTATTTGTCTTTAACTGATTTTTTTCACTTTGCATAAAACTTTCTAGCTCCATCCACGTCATTACAAATGGCAAGATTTCATTTGTTCTTATGGCTGAATAATATTCCGTTGTCTGTCTGTATGTATATATGTATGTATGTATGTACACACACACACACATACACACACACACACACATATCACATCACATCTTCTTTATTAATTCATCAGTCAATGGCTATGGGTTATTTCCATAACTTGGCTATTGTTGATAATGATGCTATAAAATATTAGGATGCATGAATCCCTTTTAATTAGGACTTTTTAATTCTTTGGGTAAATACCTAGTAGTGCAATTGCTGCATCAAAAGGCAGTTCTATTTTTAACTTTTTTCAGACACCTCCATACTGTTTTCCAGAGCAACTGCAACAGTTTGCAATCCCACAAACAGTGCAAAAGGATCCCCATTCTCCACATCCTTGCCAACACTTATTGTTTCCTCTGTTTAAATTTTAGCCATTCTGACACGTGTGAGGTGATACCTTTTCGTAGTTTTGATTTTTATTTCCCTGATGATCAGTAATGTTGAGCATCTTTTCATATCTGCTGCACACCTGTATGTCTTCTTGGGAGAAATCTCTATTCATATCTTCAGCCCATTTTTTAATTGGAATATTCATTTTTGGAGGGATGAGTTATATCAAGAACTTATATATTTTGGATACCAGCCCTTTATCAAATAAGTCATTTGCAAGTATCTTCTCCCATTCTTCAGGTTGTCTATTAGTTTTGATGATCATATTCTTAGCTGTGCAGAAGATTTTTTATTTTGATGAAGTCCTAATAATCTATCGTTGCTTTTGTCTCTCTTGCCTCAGAAGACATATCCAGAAAGAATTTGCAATGGCTGATTTCAAAGAGGTTGCTGCTTGAGTTCTCCTCTAGGATTTTTGTGGTTTCAAATCCCACATTTAGGTCTTTAATCCATTTTCAATTTATTTTTGTATCTGGCATAAGAAAGTAGTCCAGTTTCATTCTTTTGCATGTCACTATCCTGTGTTCCCAACACCATTTTCTTGAAAAGTCTGTCTTTTAACCATTGAATATTCTTCCTGCTTGGTTGAAGAGTGACCATACATCATAGGTTAATTACAGTTCTGTTCCATTGATCTATGTTTCTATTTTTGTGCCAATACTATACTGTTTTCAATACTACAGTTTTGTAATGTTGAAGTGTACAGTTGAATGTAAAGTTGAAGTCCAAAAGTGGTTTTGCTTTTCTCTTTCAAGATTGCTTTGGCTATTTTTAGTATTTTCTGGCTTCATTCAAATTTTAGGACTGTTTCTTCCAGTTCTGTGAAAAATGCTGGTGATTTCTTTTTCTTTTACTTTTTCTTTTTTTTAAGTTTTAATTTTTTTATTTTTTATAAACATGTAATATATTTTTATCCCCAGGGGTAAAGGTCTGTGAATCGGCAGATTTACACACTTCACAGCACTCACCAAAGCACATACCCTCCCCAATGTCCATAACCCCACCGACCTTCTCCCAGCCCCCTTTCCCCCAGCAAATCACAGTTTGTTTTCTGAGATTAAGAATCACTTCTGGTTTGGCTCCCTCCCAATCCCATTTTGTTTCATTTATTCTTCTCCTAACCACTTAAGCCCCCATGTTGCATCACCACTTCCTCATACCAGGGAGATCATATGATAGTTGTCTTCCTCCGCTTGACTTATTTCGCTAAGCATGATACACTCTAGTTCCATCCACGTTGTTGCAAATAGCAGGATTTCATTCCTTTTGATGGCTTCATAGTATTCCATTGTGTATATATACCACATCTTCTTGATCCATCCATTGGTTGATGGACATCTAGGTTCTTTCCATACTTTAGCTATTGTGGACATTGCTGCTATAAACATTCGGATGCAAGTGCCCCTTCGGATCACTACGTTTGTATCTTTAGGGTAAATACCCCGTAATGCAATTGCTGGGTCATAGGGAAGTTCTATTTTCAACATTTTGAGGAACCTACATGCTGTTTTCCAGAGTGGTTGCACGGGCCTGCATTCCCACCAAGAGTGTAGGAGGGTTCACCTTTCTCCAACCCTTGGCAGCATCTGTCATTTCCTGACTTGTTAATTTTGGCCATTCTGACTAGTGTGAGGTAATATCTCATTGCGGTTTTGATTTGTATTTCCCTGATGCTGAGTGATATGGAGCACTTTTTCATGTGTCTGTTGGCCATCTGGATGTCTTCTTTGAAGATATGTCTGTTCATATCCTCTGCCCATTTCTTGATTGGATTATTTGTTCTTTGGGTGTCAAGTTTGCTAAGTTCTTTATAGATTTTGGACACTAGTCCTTTATCTGATATGTTGTTTGCAAATATCTTCTCCCATTCTATCAGTTGTCTTTTGGTTTTGTTAACTGTTTCCTTTGCTGTGCAAAAGCTTTTGATCTTGATAAAATCCCAATAGTTCATTTTTGCCCTTGCTTCACTCGCCTTTGACGACGTTCCTAGGAAGATGTTGCTGCGGCAGAGGTCGAAGAGGTTGCTGCCTGTGTTCTCCTCAAGAATTTTGATGGATTCCTTTCGCACATTGAGGTCCTTCATCCATTTTGAGTCTATTTTCGTGTGTGGTGTAAGGAAATGGTCCAATTTCATTTTTCTGCATGTGGCTGTCCAATTGTCCCAACACCATTTATTGAAAAGGCTGTCTTTTTTCCATTGGACATTCTTTCCTGCTTTGTCAAAGATGAGTTGACCATAGAGTTGAGCATCTATTTCTGGGCTCTCTATTCTGTTCCATTGATCTATGTGTCTGTTTCAGTGCCAGTACCATGCTGTCTTGATGATGACAGCTTTATAAAAGAGCTTGAAGTCCGGAATTGTGATGCCACCAACTTTGGCTTTCTTTTTCAATATTCCTTTGGCTTTTCGAGGTCTTTTCTGGTTCCATATAAATTTTAGAAATATTTGTTCCATTTCTTTGAAAAAGATGGATGGTACTTTGATAGGAATTGCATTAAATGTGTAGATTGCTTTAGGTAGCATAGACATTTTCACAATATTTATTCTTCAATCCAGGAGCATGAAATATTTTTCCATTTCTTTGTGTCTTCCTCCATTTCTTTCAATAGTACTTTATAGTTTTCTGAGTATAGATCCTTTGCCTCTTTATCTAGGTTTATTCCTAGGTATCTTATGGTTTTGGGTGCAATTGTAAATGGGATGGACTCCTTAATTTCTCTTTCTCCTGTCTTGTTGTTGATGTAGAGAAATGCAACTGATTTCTGTGCATTGATTTTATATTCTGACAATTTACTGAATCCCTGTACAAGTTCTAGCAGTTTTGAATGGAGTCTTTTGGGTTTTCCACATATAGTATCATATCATCTGCGAAGAGTGATAGTTTGATTTCTTCTTTGCTGATTTGGATGCTTTTAATTTCCTTTTGTTGTCTGATTGCTGAGGCTAGGACTTCTAGTACTATGTTGAATAGCAGTGGTGATAATGGACACCCCTGCCATGTTCCTGACCTTAGCGGAAAAGCTTTCAGTTTTTCTCCATTGAGGATGATATTTACGGTGTGTTTTTCATAGACGGCTTTAATAATATTGAGGTATGTGCCCTCTATCCCTACACTTTGAAGAGTTTTGATCAGGAAGGGATGCTGTACTTTGTCAAATGCTTTTTCAGCATCTATTGAGAGTATCATATGGTTCTTGTTCTTTCTTTTATTGATGTGTTGTATCACATTGACTGATTTGCAGATATTGAACCAACCTTGCAGCCCTGGAATGAATCCCACTTGGTCGTGGTGAATAATACTTTTAATGTACTGTTGAATCCTATTGGCTAGTATTTTGGTGAGAATTTTCGCATCTGTGTTCATCAAGGATATTGGTCTATAGCTCATTTTTGATGGGATCCTTGTCTGGTTTGTGGATCAAGGTGATGCTGGCCACATAAAATGACTTTGGAAGTTTTCCTTCCATGTCTATTTTTTGGAAAAGTTTTAGGAGAATAGGAATTAGTTCTTCTATAAATGTTTGGTAGAATTCCCCCGGGAAGCCGTCTGGCCCTGGGCTTTTGTTTGTTTGGAGATTTTTAATGACTGTTTCAATCTCCTTACTGGTTATGGGTCTGTTCAGGCTTTCTATTTCTTCCTGGTTCAGTTGTGGTAGTTTATATGTTTCCAGGAATGCATCCATTTCTTCCAGATTGTCAAATTTGTTGGCGTAGAGTTGCTCATAGTAAGTTCTTATAATTGTTTGTATTTCTTGGGTGTTATTTGTGACCTCTCCTCTTTCCTTCATGATTTTATTTATTTGGGTCCTTTCGCTTTTCTTTTTGATAAGTCTGGCCAGGAGTTTACCAATTTTATTAATTCTTTCAAAGAGCCAGCTCCTAGTTTCATTGATTTGTTCTATTGTTTTTTTGTTTCTATTTCATTGATTTCTTCTCTGATCTTTATGATTTCTCTTCGCCTGCTGTGTTTAGGGTTTCTTTCTTGTTCTTTCTCCAGCTCCTTTAGGTGTAGGGTTAGGTTATGTACCTGAGACCTTTCTTGTTTCTTGAGAAAGGCTTGTACTGCTATATATTTTCCTCTCAGGACTGCCTTTGTTGTGTCCCACAGATTTTGAACCATTGTATTTTCATTATCATTTGTTTACATGATTTTTTTCAATTCTTCTTTAATTTCATTCTTTAGAAGGATGCTGTTTAGTCTCCAAGTATTTGGGTTCTTTCCAAACTTCCTATTGTAGTTGAGTTCTAGCTTCAGAGCATTGTGGTCTGAAAATATGCAGGGAATGATCCCAATCTTTTGATACCGGTTGAGTCCTGATTGAGGACCGAGGATGTGATCTATTCTGGAGAATGTTCCATGTGCACTAGAGAAGAATGTGTATTCTGCTGCTTTGGGATGAAATGTTCTGAATATATCTGTGATGTCCATCTGGTCCAGTGTGTCATTTAAGGCCTTTATTTCCTTGTTGATCTTTTGCTTGGATGATCTGTCCATTTCAGTGAGGTGAGTGTTAATGTCCCCTACTATTATTGTATTATTGTTGATGTGTTTCTTTGATTTTGTTATTAATTGGTTTATATAATTGGCTGCTCCCACGTTGGGGGCATAGACATTTAAAAATTGTTAGATCTTCTTATTGGACAGACCCTTTGAGTATGATGTAGTGTCCTTCCTCATCTCTTATTATAGTCTTTGGCTTAAAATCTAATTGATCTGATATAAGGATTGCCACTCCAGCTTTCTTCTGATGTCCATTAGCATGGTAAATTCTTTTCCACCCCCTCACTTTAAATGTGGAGGTGTCTTCAGACTTAAAATGAGTTTCTTGTAGGCAACATATAGATGGGTTTTGTTTTTTTATCCATTCTGATACCCTGTGTGTTTTGATTGGGGCATTTAGCCTATTAACATTCAGGGTAACTATTGAGAGATATGAATTTAGTGCCAGTGTATTGCCTGTAAGGTGACTGTTACTGTATATGGTCTCTGTTCCTTTCTGATCTACCACTTGTAGGCTCTCTCTTTGCTTAGAGGACCCCTTTCAATATTTCCTGTAGAGCTGGTTTGGTGTTTGCAAATTCTTTCAATTTTTGTTTGTCCTGGAAGATTTTAATCTCTCCTTCTATTTTCAATGATAGCCTAGCTAGATATAGTATTCTTGGCTGCCTATTTTTCCTGTTTAGTGCTCTGAATATATCATGCCAGCTCTTTCTGGCCTGCCAGGTCTGTGTGAATAAGTCTGCTGCCCGTCTAATATTTTTTACCATTGTATGTTACAGACTTCTTTTCCCAGGCTGCTTTCAGTATTTTCTCTTTGTCACTAAGACTTGTAAATTTTACTATTACGTGACGGGGATTGGGCCTATTCTTATTGATTTTGAGGGGAATCCTCTGAACCTCCTAAATTTTGGTGCTTGTTCCCTTTCCCATATTGGAGAAATTCTCCCTAATAATTCTCTCCCGTATACCTTCTGCTCCCCTCTCTCTTTCTTCTTCTTCTGGAATCCCAATTATTCTAATGTTGTTTCGTCTTATGGTGTCACTTATCTCTCGAATTCTCCCCTCGTGGTCCAGTAGCTATTTGTCCCTCTTTTGCTCAGCTTCTTTATTCTCTGTCATTTGGTCTTCTATATCACTAATTCTTTCTTCTGCCTCATTTATCCTAGCAGTGAGAGCCTCCATTTTTTATTGCACCTCATTAATAGCTTTTTTGATTTCAACTTGGTTAGATTTTAGTTCCTTTATCTCTCCAGAAATGGCTTTTATATCTCCCGAGAGGGTTTCTCTAATATCTTCCATGCCTTTTTCGAGCCTGGTAGAACCTTGAGAATTTTCATTCTGAACTCTAGATCTGACATATTACCAACGTCTATATTGATTAGGTCCCTAGCCTTCAGTACTGCCTCTTGTTCTTTTTTTTGTGTGTGCTGAATTTTTCTGCCTTGTCATTTTGTCCAGATAAGAGTATATGAAGGAGCAAGTAAAATACTAAAAGGGTGGCAACAACCCCAGGAAAATATGCTTTTACCAAATCAGAAGAGATCTCAAATCATGAGGGGGGAGAAAGGGGATAAAAGAGGTTCAGAAAGAAAGAAAGAAAAAAGGAAAAAAAGAATAGAATACAATTAAAAAACGAAAATGAATTAAGATAAGTCTAAAAAAGAAAAATATATCTATATTAGATAAACTATTTTAAAAACATTAAAAAAGAAAAGGTTAAAAGTTAAAAAAATTTTTCAGAAGAAGAGAAAAAAAATGAAAGAGAAAAAATAATTAACCGCAAGACTAAGGAATTACAGGGAGAAAGGCATGAGTTCCGTGCTTTGCTTTCTCCTCCTCTAGAATTCTGCTGCTCTCCTTGGTATTGAAACTGCACTCCTTGGTAGGTGAACTTGGTCTTGGCTGGATTTTTTGTTGATCTTCTGGGGGAGGGGCCTGGTGTAGTGATTCTCAAGTGTCTTTGCCCCAGGCGGAATTGCACCGCCTTTACCAGGGGCCTGGCTGAGTAATCCGCTCAGGTTTGCTTTCAGGAGCTTTTGTTCCCTGAGCGCTTTCTGTAGAGCTCCGGAGGACGGCAATACAAATGGTGGCCTCCTGGTCTCCGGCCCGGATAATCCAAGAGACCGGGGCCCCACTCCTCAGTGCGCCCTCAGAGAACAGCACCCAGTAACTCCCGTCTGCCTGACCTCCAGCCATGCTCTGAGCTCACCGAGCCTGCGACCGGTTCAAGGCAACTCCGAGCCGGAGCTCACTGTCAGCTCTGTCTCTGTAGCTTGCTTCCCCGTTCCAATACCTGCAAGCTCTTTGATACTCAGACACCCCCGATCCTTCTGTGACCCTGCGGGACCTGACGCCACGCTGACCTTGCGTGGGCTTCGCCCCGGTTTAGCCTCTGGAGCGATGTCCCTCAGAGGAACAGACTTTTAAAAGTCCTGATTTTTTGCTCTGTTGCTCCGCCGCTTGCTGGGAGCCGGCCCCTCCTCCCAGGGTCTATCTTCCCATCGCTTTGGATTCACTTCTCCCCCAGTCCTACCTTTCAGAAAGTGGTGTTTTTCTGTTTCTAGAATTGCTGTTCTTCTCTTCGCTCTGCCGATGGATTTGCAGGTGTTTGCAATCTTGAGATAAGCTATCTAGCTGATCTCCTGCTAGCTGAAATAGTCTCAGCCTGCTACTTCTCCGCCATCTTGACTCCTCCCCCAAATGCTGGTGATATTTTGATTGACATTGCATTAAACGTGTAAATTGTTTTGGTAGTATAAACATTTCAACAATATTTGTTCTTTGAATCCATGAACATGGAATGTGTTTTCATTTCTTTGTGTCATCTTCAACTGCTTTCATCAGTGCTGTATAGTTTTCAGAGTCTTTCACCTCTCTTGTTAGGTTTATTCCTAGGTATCATATAGTTTTGTTAAAATTGTAAACAGGTTTCACTCCTTGATTTCTTTTTCTGCTGCTCCATTTTTGGTGTATAGAATTGAACAGATTTCTCTACATTGATTTTGTACCCTGAGAATTCACTGAATATGTTTATCAGTTTGAGCAGTTTTTTGATTGAGTCTTTAGGGTTTTCTATATAGGTTACCATACAATCTCCAAATAGTGCAATTTTCACTTCTTCCTTGTTTATTTTATGCCTTTTATTTCTTTTTGTTGTCTTATTGCTGTGGCTAGCACTTCCAGTCCTATGTTGAATAAAAGTGGTGAGAATGGAAATACTTGTCTTCTTCATAACCTTAGAGGAAAAACTCTCAGTTTCTCTGTATTTAGGATATTGTTGTGGGTGTTTCATAAATGGCCTTTATTATGTTGAGGTATGTTCCCTCTAAACCTACTTTGTTGAGGCCTTTTATCATGAATGGATGTTGTACTTTGTCAAATGCTTTTTTTTTTTTTTGCATCTATTAAAATGATCATATGGTTTTCATCCTTTCTTTTGTTAATGTGGTGTATTACATTGATTGATTTGCAAATATTGAACCACCATTGCACCACAAGTGTAAATCCCACTTCATCATGGTGAATGACTTCTCTAATGTACTGCTGGATCCAGTTTGCTAGTATTTTATTATTTCTGAATCCATGTTCATCAGGGTTATTGGCCTGTATTTCTCCTTTTCTTAGTAGAAATCTTTATGTTTTTGGTATCAGGGGTAATGCTGGCCTCATAGAATGAATTTGAAAGTTTGCCTTTCTTTTCGATTTTGGGGAATAGTTTGAGAAGAATAGGCATTAACTCTTCTTTAAAAGTTTGGTAGAATTTCCCTGTGAAGCCGTTTGGCCCTGGACTTTTGTTTATTTGGAGTGTTTTGATTACTTACTCATAATTTTTTTGGTGGTTATTGGTCTGTTCAAGTTTTCTATTTCTTCTTGTTTCTGTTTTGGTAGTTTATACATTTCTAGGAATGCATCCATTTCTTCCATGTGGTCCAATTTGTTGGCATAATTTTTTATAGTATTCTCATAGTTACTTGTATTTCTGTGGTGTTGTTATTCCTACCCTCTCATTTATAATTTTATTTATTTGGGGAGTTTCTATTTTCTTTTTGATAATAAAGACTAGAGTTTTATCCATTTTATTATTTTTTTTCCAAAGAACCAGCTCTCAGTTTCATTGATCTGTTCTATTGTGGTTTGCTTTGTTTTTGTTTTTAGGTTCTGTATCATTTATTTATTTCTGCTCTAATCATTATTATTGATTTTCCTTTGCTGGCTTTAGGCTTCCTTTGTTATCTTTTTCTACCTCTTTTATTTGAGATTTTTTTTCATCTTAAGGTTAGGCTTGCGTTGCTGTTTACTTCCCTTTTAGGGCCACTTTTGCTGCATCCCAAAGGTTTTGCAATGTTGTACTTTCTTTTTCATTTGTTTCCATGTATATTTTACTTCTTTGATTTCATGGTTGAACCACTCATTGTTTAGGAACATGACATCTATCCTCCATGCATTTGTAGTCTTTTCAAATATTTTTTCATTGTTGAATTCTACTTTTGTAGTGTTGTGGTCAGAAAAGTTGCATAGTATGATTTTAATCTGTTTATATTTGTTTATGTGTGTTTTATGAGCTAATATATGATCTATTCTGGAGAATGTCCCCTGTGCACTTGAAAAGAACATGTATTCTGCTGCACTAGGATGGAATGTTCTGAATAGAGCTGTTAAGTTCATCTGTTCCAGTGTGTCATTCAAAACCATTGTTTCTTAGTTCATTTTCTGTTTAGATTATATGTCCATTGCTTTAAGTGTGGTGTTATGGTCCATTTGTGTGATAAATATTCTTCCACCCCCTTATTTTCAATCTGCAGGTGTCTTTAGGTTCAAAATGAGTCTCTTGTAGGCAGTATACAGATTTTTTTTTAATCCATTCTGAAACCTTATGTCTTTTTATTGGACCATTTGGTCCATTTAAATTCAGAGCAGTTGTTGATAGATATGTATTTAGTACCATTCTATTTCTTGTTTTGTTGTTGCACCTGGAGATTTTTCTCTGTTCCTTTCTTGTGTTTGTCACTTTTGGTCTTTCTCTTCCATTCAAAGAGTCCCCTTTAATATTTCTTGCAGGGCTGGTTTAATGGTCAATAACTCTTTAGTTCATCTGAAAAACTTTACCTCTCCTTCTATTCTGAATGAAAGCCTTGTTGGGTAGGGGATTCTTGGCTGCAGATTCTTCCCATTCAGCATGTTGAATACATCATACCACTCTCTATGACTTGACAAGTTTCTGTTGAGAAATATCTAGCTCACTATGTAAGTTAAGGACTGCTTTGTCTTGACAAATTTAATTTGTTAATATTAAGACTGATTTGTCTTAATATCTTTTAAGATATTTTATCACTCTATTTTGTAAATTTATTTATATGTCTTGTTTTTGGCCTGCTTTTGTTGATTTTAATAGGATTTCTCTGCACCTCTTGCCTGGATGTCTCTTTCCTTCACCAGATTAGGGAAGGCTTCAGCTGTTGTTTCTTCAAGTAAACTTTTTGTCCCATTTTATCTCTCTTCATCTTCTGGGACTTCTATAAGATAAATGTTATTACATTTGATGAAGCCACTGAGTTCCTGAAGTCTATTTCATAATTCTTTTTTAGCTTCATTATTTTCTTTTATCTTGTATACCATTAATTCCTTCCTTGCTTCTTCCAGCCTGCTCATTATGTCAAGTTTGTTTCCAATCTCATTTATTGCATTCCTTATCTCTGATTATTTTTTAACTCTTTTATCTCTGTGGTATGTGCCTTGTGTCTTCTATACTTTTCTCAAGCCCATTTAGTATTGTGATTGTGGTTTGAAATTCTCCATCAGCCATGTTAGTTTTATATGTTTCACTTAGATCTTGGCCATGGAGTTATCTTGTTCTTTAATTTGGGATTAATTCCTCTGCCTTCTTCTGTGTTAGAAAAGACTGTTATGTTTCTTGATCCTGAAAGTAATGGCTTTATGTAAAAGATGTCATGTAGTGTCCAGGGCCTGGCACCTCAGGTAGTGTTTGTAGTGTGTGCTTCATATGTTATGCTATTGTGTTTAGGCTGCTCTATCCTTCAGACCAGTCATCTGCAGAGGTTCTGCTTGTCTTCTCTGGGCAGCATTTGGTACTGGCCTGAATGTAGTGAGTTTTAAGTAGGTGTGCTCTGGTCCATTTATAAAATGAGAACTAATACTACTTCCACAAGAACTCAGGCCCTGTGGATCTCTGGTTGAGAGGTATGGTGTGGACAGGGGTTTATGCAGGTCTGCTGGGAAAGAGGCTCACTACTCTGGGACTGATGTAAGCTTGGCAAGGAGGTTCATAACAACAAAGCACATCTTTTAACTTGGGGTTGGGGCTTGGAATAAACAACATAGGCATCCAGTGTTTGTGCTGTGCTATTTCCCACAGGTGGTTCTGTGTTTATGCTGAGGGGTAGGGAAGGGAATGGTGTTAACCAGCTCCTTTGTTCCTAGATAGGCATTTCTGCAATGTTGCCTCTAAGGGAAGCACTCCAAGAAGAGCAAATAATCTCTCTACTCTGTGTCCCACATGTTTCTGAGATCACTGTTTCCATGCTGTCTGCCTCAGGTACAGCACAGTGCTCTCCAACTTCTATCTCAGCCAAACCTGCTGATCTTTAAAACTTCAGGCTTTAGAGACATAGTGTGGGCAGAGGCTTGTCCATGTCTGGGGGTGGGACCCACTGTATTGGGACTGAGGCAAGCTTGACTTAGAAGGGCAGTCCTAGCAGAGTGCTGGGGTATGGACCATGGTGTCAGCAAGTTAAGGAGCCAGTGTTGGCAGTGTGCAGCCTCCCACAGGTGGATTTGTGTTTATGGTGAGGTATGGAGTAGGGAAATGATACCACCAGCTCCTATGTTCATGGAACAGCATCTCAGTGAAAGCTACCTCTTGTGGAAGTGCTCCAGGAGGAGCAGATAATTTCTACTCTGTGTGTCGCAGGCATTCTTTAAATCACTGCAGAAAATGAAATTTCAAAAAAAGATACCATTTACTATTGCAACAGAAATAAAAATACATAGGAATAAATTTAACCTAGGAGAAAGCAGACCTATACTCAGAAAAGTATAAAACACTGATGAAACAAATTGAAGATGACACAAATAAAAAGGTATCCCATGCCCATGGATTGAAGATCAAATATTGTTAAAATGTCCATAGTACCTAATACAATCTACAGGTGTAATGCAATCCCTATCAAAATATTAAGAGTATTTTTAACAGAACTAAAACAAATAATCCTAAAATATGTATGGAAAAACAAAAGAACACACACAGTCAAAGCAATCTTGAGAAAGAACAAACCTGGAGGTATTCCAATCCAAGATTTCAAAATATATAACAAAGTTATAGTAATCAAAACAGTATTGTACTGGCACAAAATAGACAAATAGATCAATAGAACAGGACAGACATCCCAGAAGTAAATTCATGTTCATATGGTTAATCTATCATGTAGAAGGCAAGAATATACAATGCAAAAAAAAAAAAAAAAAAAAAAAAGAGTCTCTTCAACAAATGGTGCTGGAAAACTGGACAGCTGCATGCAAAAGAATGAAAATGGACCACTTTCTTATACCATATACAGAAATAAACACAAAGTAATTTAAAGATCCAAATATGAGACCTAAAACTATAAAATTCCTAGATGAAAAAATAGGCAGTAATTTATTTGACATCAGATGTAGAAACACTTTTCTAGGTATGTCTCCTAAGGCAAGGAAAATGAAAGGAAAAGTAAACTGTTGGGACTATTCCAAAATAAAAGCTTTTATATGACAAAGGAAACAATAAACAAAACAAAAAGATAAAGATAGAGATATTGAATAGAAGAAATATTTGCAAATGATATATTTGATAAGGGTTATTTTACAAAATATACAAGGAACTTATACAACCCAATACCAAAATAGTAATAATTGAAGTTGTAAACTGGGCAGAGGACTTGAACAGACATTTTCCAAATAAGAAATACAGATTGCCTACAAACATATGAAAAGATGCTCAACCTCACTAATCTTCAGGGACATGTAAATCAAAATTACAATGAGTTATCACCTCATACTTGTCAGAATGGCTAAAATCAACAACACAAGAAGCAACAAGTGTTGGTAAGAATATGGAGAAAAAGGAATCCTGGTGTACTACTAATATTACAGGAAATTGGTGCAGTCACTATGGAAAATAGTATAGGGGTTCCTCAACAAATTAAAAAAAAAAAAAAGAATGACCATATGATCTAGTAATTCCACTACTGGGTATTTATCTGAAGAAAATGAAAATACTAATTCAATAAGATATATGCACCCCAACATTTAATGCAGCATTATTTACAATAGCCAAGATAGGTAAGCAACCTAAATGTCCATTCATAAATGAATGGATAGAGAGGTAGTATATATACAACATGGAATATTATTCAGCCATATAAAAGAATGAAATCTTGCCATTTGCAACAACATGGATGGATTTAGAGAGGTAAAATGCTATGTAAAATAAGTCACAAAAAGACAAATATCATGACTTCACTCATGTGGAATTTAAGAAACAAATACAAAGAAAATAAAAAGATACAAACAATAAAACATACTCTTCAATACATAATACAAACTGGTGTTTACCAGAGGGGAGGTGAATGGGAGGATGGGTGATATAAGTGAAGGGGATTAAGTGTATACTTATTGTGAAGAGCACTGAGCAATGTGTAAAATTGTTTAATTATTACACTGTAACCTGAAACTAATATAACACTGTCTGATAATTATACTTGAATTTTAAAAAGGGTACATATGGAGCCAGGGGCAAGATGGCAGCAGAGTAGGGGACTTCATTTCATCTGGTCCCTCAAATTTGGCTGGATATTTGTCAAACAATTCTGAACATACAGGAATTCAACCTGATATGTAAGATTTATCTGGACCTCCACAAGCAGAAAACTGACTACTTTTTGCAAGGTAGGAGGTGTGGAACATTGAATCTTTGGAGGAAATATTGGAAGATAAATGAAGGGGGAAGGTAACCTCTATAAGTTGGCCACCAGAAGGTGATAAAACACCGAGCAAAAATAGAGACCCTTGGAAGTCTGCTCTAGTGAGAAGCATCACCTTCTGAAAAGGGCACAAGGGATGAACAGGGCAGAATTCTAGGTGGGTCACTGTGGTCTCAGGAGTCCATGAAACTCAGAATGAATGAGGGATCCTGACCAGAGAGAGTGCCCAAGCACTGGAGCAGGAAAGACTGGTTATGGTCAGTGAGCCCAGAAGGGATTCATAGCTCCAGTCACAATAAACCATGAGCTGAGCCAGTATGGAGAGTGCCCTCCACCTACCATCCTGAAAAGGACTAGAAGGTGTGGGCTGTTTAACATCCTGAGGAGATATAAAATGGATAAGGGAGATGTGGTCCATATACACTGTGGAATATTATGCCTCTATCAGAAAGGATGAATACACAACTTTTGTGGCAACATGGACAGGACTGGAAGAGATTATGCTGAGTGAAATAAATCAAGCAGAGAAAGTCAATTATCATATGGTTTCACTTATTTGTGGAGCATAACAAATAACATGGAGGACATGGGGAGATGGAGAGGAGAAGGGAGTTGAGGGAAATTGGAAGGGAAGGTGAACCATGAGAGACTATGGACTCGGAAAAACAAGTTTTTGTTTTTGAACAAAACTTGTTTTGAAGGAGCAGGGGCTGGGAGGTTGGGGGAGCCAGGTGGTGGGTATTAAGGAGGGCATGTATTGCGTGGAGCACTGGGGGTGGTGCAAAAACAATGAATACCGTTATGCTGAAAAGAAATAAAAATAAAATAAAATGGCTTGTACTCACAACAGGGAAGGGGCTCTCAGGGTGGTGTGGCCCACAAAAGGCCACTGGGGCAGTACCCAATATGACCAGGGAGCAGCAGAAGGTGCACATGTGAGCCATGACCACTAGCAGTTGCACAATTACAAAGTGCAGAGATGCTAATGGGTCCCTGTAACTCCCCCAGGAAAGGTGCAGCCAGCGGGAGACACAGAATTTGGCACTTTGGCACATAAAGAGCCCACAAGTGGGCAACAGCTCTCAGGGTGGTGTGATCCTGAAGGGACACTGGGGCAGCACCAAGAATGACCTGGGAGCTGCAGAAGAGGGTGCTTTTATAAGCCCAAGGGCACTAGCAATTGCAAAGTCACAAAGTAGAGAAATGTTTATGGGTCTCTGTGACTCCTGTGGGTGAAGTACGGTGGACACAAATTGCACAAGTCTGTGGAGTTTGGTATGAGCAGAGATGGAGATAGTTTGATCTGGAGGATTTGTTGGGCGGGGTGGGGGGGAACGACTGCAAACTTGCGGCAGATTTCCCTCAGTCATATTTGCTCTAACCCTCTAAAGGGAAGCGGAAAGACAACAAGGGAAAACAACAACAACAAAACCAAAACCAAAACCAAACAAACAAACAGCTGACCAGCTCACATTAAGCCCAACCCCCTGAAAGGGGCAGCTCAACCCAGGCAAAGACGCCTAAGAGGCCAAGCAGCAGGCCCTTCCCTCAGAAGAGAGACTGAAAGAATAGGTGAGTGATAAGCTTGTTTCCCACAGGACTTTAGAGCTCCAGTGCCAGGGGGAAATAATATAATAATACAAGGAGCTCCAGGTGTTCCATTACGACTCATTTATATTTCAGGCTAAAATTTTACATTTCTTTTTTAGTTCCTCCTCCTCCTCCTCCTTTTTACCGTTCCCATTTCAAATAGATTCTTATTTCCCAACCAATGTTTTTAAGTAGCTTAAATTTTATTTTTTTCACATCTATGTTTTATAGATTTATGCCCCATACTAGCCCATTTTTCACTCTATTCAATTTTATCTTGATATGTATATATATATATATATATATATATATATATATATACACAAATATAATATAAATCAGAATACATATATTCTGATTTTTTCACAATTTGAGGAAATAGTGTCTTCTAATAAATAGACCAAAAATCAATCAGGAACAGGCAGATCACCCTGCCTTATTCACCCTGAGAGATTAAAGTCTCTCTCCCAGCCCCCACATTTTTTTCTTTTATATTCTTTTGAATCATCTTGGCTTTGGTTGTATCTGTGGTAGCTTTCAACAACTTTGGATTTTTTATAAGGTGCATTTTCTTGTGTTTCAATGATGTTTTGGACTCTGTTAATTTGCTCAACCACCCCTCGACAGAATGACTAGAAGGATGAAATCCCAACAAAAAAATATCCAGAGACAATGTCTTCCCCTACAGACCTAATGGATACGATATAAGCAAGATGTCAGAGATACTCTTCAGGATAGCCAACATGATATCAATAGCTAGGTTGACAGAAAAAAAAATAGTGACAATACAGAAGGGCAGAAATGGAATCTAATTGGGACGAAATTAAAAATGCTATGAATGAGATGTAGTCTAAACTGGATACCCTAACAACCAGGGTAAATGGGGGAGAACAAACCAGTGACCTAGAATATAGGCTGATATTATCGTAGAATATAGGCTGATAGTAAGAAAGGAAGCTGAGGAATAGGGATAGGCAGCTATTAGGCCATGAAAATGAGTCATCAATGATACCAGGAGACATTACAACATTAGAATTATTGGGATCCCCAGGGTGGGGGGTGGAGAGAGAGAGGACTAGAAGGTATATTTGAGCAAATCACAGCTTTGAACTTCTCTAATCTGGGGACTAAAACAAGCATTCATGCTCAAGAGGCAGAGAGGAAACTTCCCAAAATCAATAAAAATAGATCAACACATTGACAATTAACAGCAAAGCTTGCAAATCTTAGAGCCCAGGAAGCTACACTAATAGAAGCTAGGGTAAAGAGATTGCTTAAATATGGAGGGAGGAACATCAGGATAACATCAGACCTATCCACAGAGACCCGGCAAGCCAGAAAGGGCTGGCAAGACATATTCAGGGTACTAAATGAGAAGAACGTGCAGCCAAGAATACTTTATCCAGCAAGACTGTCATTCAAAATGGACAGAGAGATAAAGAGCTCCCAGGAATGGCAGAAACTGAAAGAATATATGACCACCAAGCCAGCCCTGTAAGAAATATGAAGGGGGATTCTGTAAAAGAAGAAAGACCCCCAAGAGTAATATAGAAGGCAAATTAACAATCTATAGAAACAAGGACATCATAGGCAATACAAAGTCACCAAATTCATATCTTTCAACAATTACCCTCAATGTGAATGCACTGAATGTTCCCATCAAAAGACACAGATTTAATAAGAAAAAACAACAAACAAACAAACAAACAAAAGGACACATCCATACGGGTCCCCCTCATTTTGAAACTAAAGACACATCTAGATTGAAAATGAGGGTTTGGAGAACCATTTACTAGGCCAACAGACCTCAGAACAAAGCTGGGGTAGCAATCCTCATATCCGACAAACTAGATTTTAAGCCATAGACTATATAGGAAGAGATGTCGAAGGACACTATATCATACTTTGATGGTCTATCCAATAAGAAAGTTAAACAATTGTAAATATCTATGCCCCCAACATGGGAGCAACAAACTATATAAACCAACTAATAACAAAAAATAAGGAATCATAATGATAATAATATATTGATAGTAGGAGACTTCAACTCATAGCAACAGATCATCTAAGCAGAAGATCAACAGAGAAATAAGAGCTTTGAAGGATACACTGGACCAGATAGACTTTGTAGATATACACAGAACATTCCATCTTAAAGCAACAGAAAACTCATTCTTCTTTTTTTTTAATTTATTTATTTTCAGCATAACAGTATAATTATTTTTTCACCACACCCAGTGCTGCATGCAATCCGTGCCCTCTATAATACCCACCACCTGAAAACTCATTCTTCTTGAGTGCACATGGAACATTCTCCAAAATAGACCACATACGTGGCTACAAATCAGGTCTCAACCAGTACCAAAAGACCGAGATTATTCCCTAAATATTTTCATTCCACAATGTTCTGAAACTGGAACTCAACCCCAAGGAAAAATTTGGAAGGAACACAAATGCTTGGAGATTGAAAAGCATCCTGCTAAAGAATGAACGGGTCAACAAGAAAATTAAAGGGGAACTTAAACAATTCAGCAAACCAATGAAAATGAAAACACATTTGTTTAAAAAACTATTGGATACAGCAAATGTGGCCCTTAGAGGGAAGTACATAGCCATCCAAGCCTCTCTCAAAATACTAGAAAAATCCCAAATGCACAAGCTACCCTTACACCTAAAAGACCTGGAGAAAGAACAGCAAATAAAGCATAAACCAACCAGGAAGAGAAACTAATAAATATTAGAGAAGAAATCAGTGAAATAGAAACTAGAAGAACAGTAAAACAGATCAACAAAACTAGAAGCTTGTTCTTTGAAAGAATTAATAAGATCCATAAACCTCTGGCAAGACTTATCCAAAAGAAAGGAGAAAGGACCCAAATAAATAAAATGATGAATGAAAGGGGAGAAATCATGACTGATACCAAGGAAACAGAGACAATTTTTACAAATTATTATCAGCAGCTATATGCTAACAAACTAGGCAATCTGGAAGAAATGGATCCATTCCTGGATACTTACAAACTACCAAGAATGAAACAGGAAGAAATAGACTATCTGAACAGACCAATAACCAGCAAGGAAATTGAGACAGCAATCAAAAATCTCCCAAAAAACAAGAGATCAGGGCAAGATGGCTTCCCAGGGGAATTCTATGAAACATTTAAAGAAGGAATCATAACTATTCTATGGAAGCTGTTTCAAAAAAATAAAAATGGAAGGAAAAGTTCTAAGCTCATTCTATGAGGCCAGCATTACCCTGATCTAGAAACCAAACAAAGACATCATAAAGAAGAACTAAATACCAATATCCCCGATGAACATGGCTGCCAAAACACTCAACAAGATCCTAGCCCATAGGATTCAACAGTACATTAAAAGGACTATTCACTAAGATCAGTTGGGATTTATTCTTAGGATGCAAGGGCAGTTCAACATTCATAAATCAATCAACATGATAAAGCACGTTAACAAAAGAAGAGACAAGAATCAAATGATCCTCTCAATTGTTGCAGAAAAAGCATTTAACAAAATACAGCATTCTTTCCTGATTAGAACTCTTCAAAATATAGGGATAGAGCGAACATACCTCAATATCATAAAAGCCACTTATGAAAAGCCCATAGTGATATCACTCTCAATGGGGAAAAACTGAGAACTTTTTCCTTAAGGTCAGGAGCACAACAAGGATGCCCACTCTAACGACTTTTGTTCAAAATAGTACTAGATGTCCTAGCTTCACCAATCAGACAACAAAAAAGACATAAAAGACAGCCAAGTTGGTAAAGAAAAAGTCAAACCCTCTTTCTCTCTTCACAGATGACATGATACTTTATGTGGAAAATCCAGAAGACTCTACCCCACATTATTAGAACTCATACAGCAATTCAGCAATGTGGCAGGATACACAATCAATGTACAGATATCAGTTGTATTTCTATACACTAATAATGTGACTGAAGAAAGAAATTAAGGAATTGAACTCATTTACAACTGTGCCAAAAACCATAAGATATCTAGGAATAACCCTAAACAAAGGGGGAAGGGATCTGTACTCTAAAAACTACAGAACACTTCAGAAAGAAATTGAGGAAGACAGAAAGAGATGGAAAAAAAAAATTCCATGCTCATGAATTGGAAGAATAAACATTCTTTTTTTTTAAGATTTTTATTTACTTATTTGACACAAAGAGAGATCACAAGTAGGCAGAGAGACAGGCAGAGACAGGGGGAAGCAGGCTCCCTGCTGAGCAAAGAGCCCAATGCAGGGTTCAATCCCAGGACCCTAAGATTATGACCTGAGCTGAAGGCAGAGGCTTAACCCACTTAGCCACCCTGGTGCCCCAAGAATAAACATTCTTAAAATAACTATGCTGCCCAGAGCAATCTACACATTCAATGAAATTCCTATCAAAATTCCATGAACATTTTTCACAGAGCTGGGACAAGACAACCTAAAATTTGTATGCAATGAGAAAAGATCCTGAATCAACAGGGGGTTGTTGAAAAAGAAAACCAAAACTGGGGCATTGCAATACCTGACTTTAAGCTATGTTACAAAGCTGTGATCAAGATAAGCAAGGTATTGGCACAAAAAACAGGCACATAGATCAATGGAACAGAATAGAGAGCCCAGAAATGGACCCTCAACTCTATGGTCAATTAATCTTTGACAAATCAGGAAAAAATAGCCAATGGAAAAAAGAATCTTTTCAGTAAATGGTGTGGGAAAATTGGACAGCCACATACAGATGAATGAAACTGGACCATTCTCATACACCATACACAGATAAACTCAAAATGGATGAAAGACCTCAATGTGAGACAGTTATCAATCAAAATCCTAGAGGAGAACATAGGCAGTAACCCCTTTGACATCAGCCACAGCAACTTCTTTCAAGACATGTCTCCAAAGGCAAGCAAAACAAAAGCAAAAAATGATCTCTGGGACTTCAAGATAAAAAGCTACTACATAGCAAAGGAGACAATCAACAAAACTAGGGGCAACCCACTAAATGGAAGAAGATATTTGCAAATGACATAACAGATAAAGGTCTGGTATTCAAGTTCTATAAAGAACTTCTCAAACTCAACACCCAAAAAACAAATAAAGTCAAGGAATGGGCAGAGGACATGAACAGACACTTCTCCAAGGAAGACATACAAATGGTTAATAGATACATGAAAATATGTTCAAAATCACTAGCCATCAGGGAAATACAAATCAAACCCACAATGAGATATCACCTTACATCAGTTAGAATGGCCAAAATTAACAAGACAAGAAAGAACAAATGTTGTTAAGGATGTGGAGGAAGGGGAACCATCTTACACTATTGGTTGGAATGAAAGCTGGTAAAGTCACTTTTATAAACAGTATAGAGGTGACTCAATATATTAAAAATAGAGCTATCCTATGACCAAGAAATTGCACTACTAGGTGTTTACCCCAAAGATACAGAGGTAGTGAAAAGAAGGGGCACCTGTACCCCAGTGTTCATAGCAGCAATGTCCAAATTGCCAAACTGTGGATGGAGCTGAGGTGTCCTTCAATGGATGAATGTATAAAGAAGATGTGAGATATATATATATATATGATGACCTGGTGTCTGTGTGTATGTGTATATATACATACACACAATGGTATATTACTCACCTATCAGAAAGGATGAATAACCACCATCTGCATCGACATGGATGGAACTGGAGGGGATTATGCTAAGTGAAGTAAGTCAAGTGGAGAAAGGTAATTATCATATGGTTTCATTCATATGTGGAACATAAGGAATAAAAGGGAAGGCCATAGGGGAAGGAAGGGAAAACTGAAGGGAGTGGATCAGAGAAGGAGGCAAAACATGAGAGACTATAGACTCTAGGAAACAAGCTGAAGGTTTCCAAGGGAAGGGGGGATGGAGTAGCCAAGGGATGGGTAATAACCAGAGCATGTGTTGTGATGAGGACTGAATGTTATACACAACTAATGAATCATTGAACACTACATCAAAAACTAATGATGTACTGTATCATGGCTAACTTAATATAATTAAAAAATAAAGTTCAAAAATAAATAAATAAAATTTAAAACATTACCTCACCTATGTGTACTTTTTATTAGGAACTATCTTCAAGAGAATGTAGGTTAGGCTTCCCTAAAGTGATTGTGTAGATTCATTGTTTCTCAAACCCTTTTTAGAGCAAAATCTCTAGTCTATCTATCTATCTATCTATCTATCTATCTATCTATATAAAGTATCTCTGTATAACACTAGGATTCTAACAATCATAAATGAATTCACTGTATATGAAGGTACCATGTTAAAATGAATACAACAGACACAGGAGGCCAGCCCAGATTCTTTACTCTATGCTTATAAGCAATGTGGCTTTCTTAGCTTTAATTTCCTCTTCTATAAAATTATACTACCACTGGTCTTACAATGTTGTTTTGAGAGTCTGCGATAATATATACAAAATCCTTAGCACAAAGTTTAGCACCTCTAGGTGTTCATAAATTTTCATTACCACTTCATGACTAAGTCACATGCCTTAATTGGACAATATAGTTAGGAAATAAAAAGTCCTATTGTCTCTTTAAAACATTCTATGTGAGTTAACTTATTTGCAATTACACTCCTGACAGGCAAAGGATGAAAGTCAACTATGTCTTAATATATTACTGTTTTAAAATTTCAATAATTAAGTATCATTATGGTTCAACATATTTATTATGTATGTATAATGAAATCTTATTTTAAGATTTCAGTCTGCTACCTCAAGAAAAATTGTTATAGTCAGTTTGCTAGAATTCATAGTAGAAATCTCATATTGTGTCTGCTATCTGATATAGTGGAGCAATGCCAAGTAAGTTTTCCAAACATAGTAGGGCAGAAAGTTATTTGATTCCAAGTGCTAATAGTAACACTATGTAGTCCTTTGGGGAAACAGAAGTAGAGGATGGGGAAAAAAATGTAGTTAAGAGGAAAACAAAAATGTTCCTTAAGCATCTGCTTTCGGCTCAGGTCATGATCCCAGGGTCCTGAGATCCAGCCCTGAATAGGTCTTGCTGCTCAGCAGGGAGCCTGCTTCTCCCTCTCCCTCTGTCATTCCCCCTGCTTGTGCTCCCCTGCTCTCTGTCAAATTAAAAAAAAAATCTTTAAAAAAATGTTTCATTAACACCTACCTGTCCTGGAGTAAAGAAAGCATTGATACCAATATCATACATTTTTATTCATACATTTGATGAGAAAAAGTGGCATTATGAATCTGATTTTCCTTTTCTTCATCTCCCAGCATCCTGATCATCCCTTATGTATTTCTTGTAGTAGAGTTTGGGATCACAGAAATATAGGGAAAGCATTAGAATTGAAAGGAAACCTAGAAATAACTTGTCAAATTCCGTCATTTTACAGATGTAAAGACTGAAGCCTAGAGATACATAATTGAGCAATAATTGCTGAATAAAAGAAAAAAAGGAACTCAAATACAGCACAATTCATATTTCCCTCTTCCTATTTTAGCTTTCAGAGTTAATTGCTCAGATTTGGTCCTCAATTGGCCTCAAAGGATAAACTGTAAATAATCCTTACATGTAGTACTTCTTATGAGACCCAACATTTTCCCACGTAGCCAGGCCATAATTTATAAAAAAAAAATGGCAGATAATAATAGTTAAAAGCACATTTGAAATATTATTAATATTTAGTCCAGATGAGGGGCAAGATGGAAAAGTAGGAGACCCTGTTTCAACTAGTCCCCTAAAGTGAGCGAAATATCTACCAGAACACTCTGAACACCCATGAAATCAGCCTGAGATGTAAGATTATACACTTCTGGATCTCTACAGGGCAGAAGACATCAATGGAGAGGTAAAGCAGAGTGGGAATGCTCAGACTAATATCGGAGGATAAAGGGGGAGGGAGTATATATACTCCCTATATATATAAAGTATCTCTGTATAACACTAGGATTCTAACAATCATAAATGAATTCACTGTATATGGAGGTACCATGTTAAATTGAATACAACAGAGACACAGGAGGCCAGCCCAGATTCTTTACTCTATGCTTATAAGTAATGTGGCTTTCTTAGCTTTAATTTCCTCTTAAAGGGGGAAGGAACCACCAGAAGTGACCCATTGGAAAGTAATACCCCAATATGAAGGTGCCCTGTGACTGGGAGACCAGCATTAACTTTTAGTCTGGTTAAAAGCACTCAAAAAGAGCAAAAGATCTTAAAGGGCAACTAGTGGAATCAGGCAGTCACAGGCATGGGCCTAAGCCCATGGACCCAGGACGGTCACCACTGCTGACCACCCATGCCAGAGAGAGTGCTATGGAGCCTCCAGTTCCTGGATCCTGAGCCCCTAGCATCGCACAGTTTGCAAAATGGCTCGGCTGGGCACATTACTGCCCCCCATGACAGAGTCTGGTGATGGCACCAGCCTGTGCTCTCTAGACCTATAGCCTTTTGCACTCTGCACACACTCTGCAACTGGGGTCTGAACTGCCCTCCCTGCCTGTGCCTGAGATAGCTCCATGTAGGCGCTATTCAGAGGTCTCTAGGACCAGCCAAGGGTCTGGACACTCCCAGCCCTTGCCTGAAGGAACTCAGTGTGATCTCTGGTCAGATTCTCTCCACAGTGATTTGTGCAACTGTGAGGTCTGAACCCCAGACAGCATTCCTGGCAAAGACAGCCACCAGAAGCAAGTTTCTTGGACCAGTATCACTCCTGATTTCAAAGGCATGAGGGTGCAAACACAAGCAGGGGCCTCAGGCGACCAGTGAGACAGTGGCCAGTGGCTGGGGGTGTGCACAGCCTGTGGGAGTTTGCGATGTTCAGCGGAGTTTGTAGAGGCAGAGTCTGTTTGTTCTGGACCACCTAAAAGGGAGCAGACTGAGGCAGAGGTCTGGGTGTAGTTTGCTTTCCACTAACCTCCAAAAAGCCGCAAAAAACTGTGGAAGAACTAAAACCTGAAAAACCTGTTTCCACAGAGCCCAGCCCCTTGATGGGGGCAGGAGGACTCCACTCTAGGAAGACTGCATGAAAAACTACACAGCAGGCCTCACCCCCAGAAGGGAAGCCAAAAGAACTGAGGGGACAACCACCACAGGTTCCCCATAAAACTGTAAAACCCCAACATCAGGGAGAAACAATATATTAAGCTCCTGGTATTGCCCTAGAACCTGTATATTTCATAGATAAAACTTTAAATATACATACAGATATAAGCCTCAAAAGTAATCCTATTTCCCTAATCAATACAACATATATATATACATTTAGACAGACCAGTTTTAATCTCCCTTTAACACTGGAAAGTTGAGTCCTTCAACAAAGATATCAAGATACACCCAGGAAGAATCAAAATAACCTTCCTCGCCCACATTGAGTATTTATAACCACCTTCCAATCTTTTTCTTCTATCAGTGTTTCTGTGTATTTTTTTTTTTTGTTATGGTATTATATAAATCTTATACTTGGGGTTCATTTTGGCTGGGTTCTTTTTTTTTTCTTGTCATTTATTTTTGTCTGTCTTTTTGTTTGTCTGTTTTTGTTTATATACCTTATAAATCTTACCTTTGGGGCTCATTCTGGCTGGGTTTTCTCTTTTTTTCTCTCTCTCTCTTTCTCTCTTTCATTCTTTTTTTCTTTTGTTTTGGTGGTGACTTCCAATTGCTCTGAAATTCTCCAGGGTGCACCATGCCTGGTACATGGTTGATATATTCAACTATACATCCCCTCAACCACCTCTCAACAAAATGACTAGGAGGAGGAACACCCAACAGAAAAATTCAGAGACTGTGCCCTCTCCATCAGAACTACTGGATATGGACATAAACAGTATGTCAGAAAGGGAATTCAGAGTAACAATTATCCAGGCAATGGGTAGGTTGAAGAAAACCATTAGTGAAAATAGAGAATCTCTAAGGGTGGAAGTGAGAGCCAACCTGGCAGAAGTTAAAAATGCTATCAATGAGATCCAATCAAATGTAAATACCCTGACAGCTAGGGCAACCTGGCCAGAAGATAGAATTAGTTATCTAGAAGACAAACTGATAAAGAAAAAGGATCAGGAGGAGGCCTGGAACAAACAGCTTAGAAGCCATGAAATGTTCCAACCTCAGAATTATTGGGATCCCTGAGGGCATGGAAAAAGGCAAAAGACAAAAAGAGGTAGTTGAACAAATTCTGGATGAAAGTTTTCCCAATCTGGGGAACAGATCAAGCATTCCTGTCCTAGGGCAGAAAAAGCATCCACCAAGATCAACAAATCTAGAAAGACGTCAAGGCACTTAATTGTGAAGCTCACGAATCATAATTTTAGACAAGAGTTTCTGAGGGCAGCTAGAGGAGAGCAATTCCTTAGGTATAGAGGAAGGTCCATCAGAATAATGTCAGACCTGACCTGACCACAGAAACCTGGCAAGCCAGAAAGGGCTGGAAAAACATATTTAGAGCACTAAATGAGAAGAGCATGCAGCCAAGAATACTTTATTCAGCAAGGATGACATTCAAAATGGATGGAGAGATAAAGAGCTTCCAAGACCAACAGGGTTCAAAAGAATATGTGACCACCAAGCCAGCAATACATGAAATATTAAGGGGGGGGTTCTATAAAAGAAAAAAGAACCCAAGAGTGACATAGAAGAGAAATTTATAGACAATCTATAGAAACAAGGACTTAACAGACAACATGATGTCAATAGAAATGTATCTTCCAATAATCACTCTCCACGTGAACAGCCTAAATGCTCCCATAAAATGGAACTGGGTTGCAGATTGGATAAAACGACAGGAACTGTCCATATGCTGTCTATAAAAGAAACATTTGGGGGCACCTATGTGGCTCAGTGGGTTAAGCCTCTGCCTTTGGCTCAGGTCATGATCTCAGGGTTCTTGGATTGAACCCCGCATCAGGCTCTCCTCTCGGCAGGGAGCCTGCTTCCTCCTCTCTCTCTGCCTGCCTCTCTACCTACTTGTGATCTCTATCTGTCAAATAAATAAATAAATAAAATTTAAAAAAAAATTAAAGAGAAACATTTGGAACTGCAAGATACATCCAGACTGAAACTGAAGGGATAGAGAAGCGTCTTTCATGCCAACAGGCCTAAAAAAAAGGCTGGGATAGTGATTGTCATAGTAGATAAATTAGTTTTCAAACTAAAGACTGTAGTCAGAGTTAAAGAAGGTCACTACATCATTCTTACAGGGTCTATCCACCAAGATCTAACAAAAATATTTATGCCCCCAATATGGGAGCTGTCAGGCGTTTGAGTGGCTCAGTGGGTTAAAACCTCTGCCTTTGGCTCAGGTCATGATCTCAGGGTCCTGGGATCGAGTCCCGCATTGGGCTCTCTGCTTGGCAGGGAGCCTGCTTCCTCCTCTCTCTCTGCCTACTTGTGATCTCTCTCTGTCAAATAAATAAATAAAATCTTAAAAAAATATGGAAGCTGTCAACTATATAAGGCAACTGTTAATCAAGGTAAAGAGTCATATTGATATGAATACATTAATAGTAGAGGATCTTAACATGCCACTCTCAGGAATAGACGGATCACCCAAGCAGAAAATCAACAAAGAAACAAAAGCTTAGAATGACATATTGGACCAGATGGACCTCATAGATATATATAGACGATTCCACCCTAAAACATCAGAATTCTCATTCTTCTTAAGTGCACATGGAACTTTCTCCAGAATAGACCACATACTGGTCACAAATCAGGGCTCAACTGGTACCAAAAGACTGAGATGATTCCCTGCATATTCTCAGATCACAATGCTTTGAAACTGGAACTCAACTACAAGAAAAAGTTTGGAAGGAATTGAAACACTTTGGAGCTAAAGACCATCCTGCTCAGGAATGTTTGGATCAACCAGGAAACCCAAAAGAACTTAAAAATTTCATGGAAAACAATGAGAATGTAGACATCAGTCCAAAACCTATGGGATATGGCAAAGTTGGTCCTAAGGGGGAAAGACATAGCCATCCAAGCTTCCCTCAAAAAGTTGAAAAATCCAGAATACACCAGCTCTCTTTACACCTTAAAGAACTTGAACATCAATGACAAATTAAGCCCACCCCATGTACAAGAAGGGAAATAATCAAGATTAGAGCAGAGATCGATGAGATAGAAATTAGAGATACAGTAGAATGCATCAACAAAACCAGAAGCTGGTTCTTTGAAAGAATCAGAAAGATAGATAAATCACTGGCCAAACTAATCCAAAAGAAAAGAGAGAGAATGCAAATTAATAAAATTATGAATGAAAGGGAAGAAATCATGACTAACACCAAGGAAATAAAACCAACCATCAGAAATTACTATCAACAGTTATAACAGTTTTGCCAATAAGTTAAGCAACCTAGAATAAATGGATGCATTCCTGGAAACCAATAAACTTATGGAGGGCATGTATTGCATGGAGCACTGGGTATGGTACATAAATAATGAATTCTGGTACACTGAAAAGAAAACTAAAAAGTAAAAAAGTAAAGGTAAAAAAAAAAAAACTTCCAAGACTGAATCAGGAATAAATTGATAACCTGAATAGAACAATATCTAGTAATGAGATTGAAGCAGTGATCAAAAACCTCACAAAAAACAAGAGCCCAGGACCTGACAGATTCCCTGGGAATTTCTACCAAACATTCAAAGAAGAAAGTATACCTATTCTCCTGAAGCTGTTTCAAAAAATAGAAACAGAAGGAAAATTTCCAGACTCCTTCTATGAAGTCCGCATTACCCTGATCCCCAAACCAGGCAAAGACCCCACCAGAAAGGAAAACTTCAGACTAATATCCCTGATGAATATGGATGCCAAGATTCTCAACAAGATCCTCAGTAATAGGATCCAACCATACATTAAGAAGATTATCCACCATGGTGGATAATCTCAGGTGGGATTAATCCCTGGAATGCAAGGGTGGTTCAACATTTTCAAATCAATGTGATAGAACAAATCAATAAGAGAAAAGAGAAGAACCACATGGTCCTCTCAATTGATGCAGAAAAGGCATTAGACAAGGTTCAGCATCTGTTCCTGATTAAAGTGCTTTAAAGTATAGGGATAGAGGGAACATTCATAGATTTTATGAAGTTGAGGAATGCTGGCAGCCTTCCCTTTGAGATCAGGAACACAACAAGGATGCCCACTTTCACCACTCTTGTTCAACATAGTACTAGAAGTCCTAGAAATAGTAATCAGACAAGAAAAAGAAATAAAATGTATACAAATTGGCAAAGAAGAAGTCAAACTCTCTCTCTCTATGCAGATGACATGATACTTTATATGGGAAACCACCCCCAAACTACTAGAACTCATACAGCAATTCAGTAATGTGGCAGGACACAAAATCAATGCACAGAAATCACTTGCTTTCTTATACACTAACAATGAAAACACAAAAAGGGAAATTAGAGAATCAATTCCATTTATTATAGCACCAAGAATCATAAGATACCTGGGAATAAACCTAACCAAAGAGGTAAAGGATCTGCACTCAAGGAACTACAGAACACTCATGAAAGAAATTAAGGAAGACACAAAAAGATGGAAAATCATTCCATGCTCATGGATTGGAAGAATAGACATTGCTAAAATGTCTATACTGCCTAGAGCAATCTATACTTTCAAGGCCATCCCAATCAAAATTCCACAAGCATTTTTCAAAGTGCTGGAACTAACAATCCTAAAATGTGCATGGAACCAGAAGAGATGGCCAATGACTAAGGAAATGTTGAAAAAGGAACACGAAACTGGGGGCATCACGTTGCCTGATTTCAAGCTTTACTACAAAGCTGTGATCACCAAGACAGCATGGTACTGGCATAAAAACAGACAAACAGACCAGTAGAACAGAGTAGAGAGCCCAGATAGGGACCTGCAACTTTATGGTCAACTAATCCTCGACAAAGCAGGAAAAAAATGTACAGTGAAAAAAAAAAGTTTCTTCAATAAATGGTGTGGGGAAAATTGGATAGATAGATATAGGAGAATGCAACTTGAAGATAAACTTTAAATGGATAAAAGAGCTCAATGTGAGGTGGGTATCAAAATCTTAGAATACAACATGGGCAGTAACCTCTTTGACACTGGTCACAACAATTTCTTTCAAGACATGTCTCCAAAGGCAAATGAAACAAAATCGAAAATGAACTTTGGGGACCTCATCAAGATCAAAAGCTTCTGCACAGCAAAGGAAACAGTCAACAAAATAAAGAGGCAACTCATGGAATGGGAGAAGATATTCACCAATGACACTACAGACAAAGGGCTGATATCAAAGATATATAAAGATCTCCTCAAACTCCACACACACAAAAAAGATAATCATGTCAAAAAATGGGCAGAAAGGGGTGCCTGGGTGGCTCAGTGGGTTAAAGCCTCTGCCTTCAGCTTGGGTCATGATCCCAGGGTCCTGGGATCGCGCCCCACATCAGGCTCTCTGCTCTGTGGGGAGCCTGCTTCCTCCTCTCTCTCTCTCTGCCTGCCTCTCTGCCTACTTGTGATCTCTATCTGTCAAATAAATAATTTTTTTTTTAAATGGGCAGAAGACATGAATAGACATTTCACCAAAATAGACATACAAATGGCTAACAGACACATGAGAAAATGTTCATCATCACTAGCCATCAGGGAGATTCAAATCAAAACCACATTGAGATACCACCTTACAGCAGTTAGAATGGCGAAAATCAACAAGATAGTAAAAAGTTTTGGAGAGGATGTGGAGAAAGGGGAACCATCTTACACTGTTGAATGGGAATGCAAGTTGGTGCAGCCACTTTGGAAAACAGTGTGGACACTCCTTAAGACATTAAAAATATAGCTATCTTATGACCTGTAATTGCACTACTGGGTATTTACTCCTAAGATACAGATGTAGTGAAAAGAAGGGTTATCTTTATCCCAATGTTCATAGCGGCAATGGCTACAGTCGCCAAACTATGGAAAGAGCCAAGATGACCTTCAATAGATGAATGGGTAAAGAAGATATGGTCCATATATACAATGGAATATTATGCCTCCATCAGAAAGGATGAATACCCCACTTTTGTATCAACATGGATAAGATTATGCTGAGTGAAATAAGATTATGCTGAGTGAAATAAGTCTAGCAGGGAGAGTCAATTTTCATATGGTTTCACTTACTTGTGGAGCATAAGGAATAACATGGAGGACACTGGGAGTTGGAGCAGAGAAGTGAGTTGAGTGAAATTGGAGGGGTAGAAGAACCATGTGAGACTGTGGATTCTGAGAGATTAAGTGAGGGCTTTGGAGGTGTAGGGGTTGGGGGGGGTTGGGAGGGCCTGGTGGTAGGTATTATGGAGGGCATGTATTGCATGAAGCACTGGGTGTGGTGCATAAACAATGCACCTTAGAACAATAAAAAACTAAAATAAAGTTTAAAAAATATTTAGTCTGAAAAAATCACAATACACTTGTCAATATTATGAAAACCTCAGAGACTCTGATATATAGTTAGTTCTGCTTTAAGATATAAATCCATTCATAATAGCAAAGAGACATTTTTAAGGTAGCTGGCAAGTTTTGCCTATAACACGGTCTTATCTGTTTGGGCAACTACAAAAGGAGACAATGATACCAGTCCAGTTTACAACACCCTTTTCTCTCAGAAATACTACACTACCTATTATCTACCTCATTACTTATCAACCTTTTTCAAGTTAGAATCCTTGGGAAAAACAGATGTCAGGTACCTATATTTTCTCTAGGAAAATTAATATAGAAATCTTACATACAATTTCAAGTTTAGTAAATCCACACATGTGATCAAGAATCACTGCTCAAGCATTCACCTCAGTTAGTATATGCTACCTTGTACTGATATTTATCCCCACCTATGTGTCCTGATTCAGATCAAAAGGTGCTTAAGGTTCAGAACAGGTCTTATAACCTTCTGTATCAGAAGCATAGGTGTATTCTTTAGTGCACAGTAGAGGCTCAATATATGTTAATTAATTCTTAACAGAAGGCCACTTCCCATTTTGTGTCCATTATAGGGCAAATGCTGTGCAAGGATATGAAGATTCAAAGACGGAGCATAAGGATCTGATCCTCAAAGAACTCACAGTCTAATGTAAGAGTAAACCTATAATGACAATAGTGCCAAAAAGCTAAACTGGGTGGGGGCAGGGAGAAAGAGAGAAGTGAGCACACAGTGGGAACTGGTGCTCTCAGATTTCTAGGTTTGTTGGAAATGGTGGGTTAAGAGATTAAGATGACATGAAAAGCTTTCTGGGTTGAAGCATGCTTGAGTTAAGTCCAACAAAAACAACAAAATGCCAGAAGAGGGGTAGAAACATAGAAAAGGAAGGGGGGAAAAGGAGCTTGGAGTAGGGATGTAACCCTTAATAATTTATCTTCTACTGTTTCATTCCTGCAAGTTAGTCAAACACTACTGAAATATACTGTATTAATATTGCACACATATTGCTCTTAAGTGTACAAGTATACAAGTGTACAACAAATAAATTTGGCCATTTCACTGAGTTCTTTAAAGTGAAATTTAATCCACCATGATAAATTTTGTATGTTTAACAAAAGACAACAGTCACAATTACCATATTAATTCAACTGTTTGCACACTTGGTCTTATATACTGTTAACAATGATATTTTTGCATTTTATATAGGTGACAAATAAGTGTTAGTCAAGTTTCAACTTAGGTTCTTTATTTATGGAAGACAGGTCTGAGTATAGGTCATTTCCTTTCTCTCTACTTCAAGGAAAAGATCTGGATTCTACACTTCCTTGGACAGAATGATGGGTAGTTAATACTTCATTTTAACTATTAAACTATTGATAACAGTACTATTAATTTTTAAAAGATTTTATTCATTTATTTGACAGAGAGATCATAAGTAGGCAGAGAGGCAGGCAGAGGGAGAGGGGGAAGCAGGCTCCCTGCTAATAAGAGAGCCCAATGCAGGGCTTGATCCCAGGACCCTGAGACCATGACCTGAGCTGAAGGCAGAGGCTTACCCCACTGAACCACTCAGGCACCCCAGTACTATCAATTTTAATTATAGTCAGGCATACATGCTTTTCAGTAGATCAGTAAATATCTTGTTATTGTATATCCCATAGGGTAGGCTTAGGTAGAGCAAAAATAACTTGCATTATAAGAAACAAAGCAATTTTAGAGCTATTAACTCAAATCCTTCCAAAAGTTCTGGGGAAAGAGATACCAATTTGTAGTCTATTTCATAATATTTAACAGTATGTTCAAAATGTTACAATTTAATAATCCCTTCCATTTTATCTTCACAATAGCTCTATAAGGTTGGCAGATCAGTTTGTATGTTTACAAGTGAATAAAGGTTACCTGACAGAGGCTATATGACTTGCCCTAACTCATTTCTTAAGAGGAAGAACGGATTAGAAATTCATCTTCTAATACCCTAGTTGCTTTAAAAAAAATCATCTAACAAAACTACACTTCCATAAATTATATCTTTTAAAGTGCTGTGATAACTGAGCCTTTTACTGATTTACTCTGCTTATGAAATGACCTATTTCTGCACTTCCTCAAGGATTCATTTTATTCATGGTTTATCCTTGTCGGTTCAGCACAGGATAGAAAGTGATTTTATATCAATGTTCTCAGTATGGCTTATACAATTTTATCCTCCCACCAAAAATCCTTCTATTTTTCAGACTTACAAACTAATGAAGACAAAAGAGCTTTAACATGAACTATCAAACAATAACTGTTACCCACACTATGTCATTTGGTCAAGTTTCATTCAGTGGCAAAATACCAAGCTACTCTATTTTCTATAATACCAACTCCTGGAAGGAGGAGGAATTACAGAGAAATGGAAATCTTGTGACGGTAGTTCAGTAGTGAAAAACACTTCATCCTCCAATTCTGGAAGTCACACAGCTTGGCTCCTAACCCTGACCTTAGTGCCTAGTGGGAACACAGAAGCAGCTGATGAATTTTTCTAGTTTCAGGGAACAATGAGTTTCCTTATTCCGAAATCAGAATATTAACAAGCAAGCACTCAATTTAGTTTGCAGGGCTGCTATTAAGGACTACACCTCATTACTAGTCACCTACATCCAGAAAAATGAAGAAGTTCCACAGAAATTATTTGCCCTTGCATTGCATTCAAAACCTATACATTTGCCCCAAACCTCTGGCAAACTCCTGCTGCCTTTAATATCCATACAACCCCTTCTCAATTTCTAAGTGTATAAATTAACTGAAAGGACAAATGTCAGCAGCCCTGAACAAGGAAGGGTTCAGGCACAAGAATCATCTCAGACCAATTCCCCACTCGACTCTCGCCAAAGCAGTCCCGATTGTCCGATATAGGTGGCTACCAGGAAACACTGCAACAACAATTACTCCTACCAGTCAGCATCAGAGTCCTCATCCTTCCACAGCTTCCACAAAGGTCACCAGCAGGGGACTCCCAGAGCCCCAGCCCTTCTCCCCTTCCCTTCAGCCCATGAACAGCTATTCATAGGGGAAAGGATACTCTCCATATTTGACATGGCCCTACGGCTTTTTTGGTGAGGCAACAGCCAGAGCAGTGGTACGAATTTGATACGAGAGGTCTCAGAGTACTGCCCTATTTCTGACCCACTGCCAGCCTGGCTTTTAGGTTTACAATCGTACTTCCTGATTCCGTGCCTAGACTGCCCGGTGAGGAACCGCCTACGACCGAGGGGCGGGGCTGGTGTAACCTCAAAATGGCGGCACCTCCAAGAGGCTGATAGGCAGCAGTCGCTTGGGGGCGGTGGCGGGCACTAAGGGTTATGCCCCTCCCCCTCACGTCCTTAAACCAGCCCCTAACGGATTTCCTCACCCAGCTAACCGTCTAGTTCTTTTGTCGTACTCTGAACTCTACTTGACTTTCTGCTCCAACTCTTTCCTCAGATTTCAGGCTAACCCCTCCCTTCTGTTCTCAGAGTTTAAGTCCTACGGATGAAGGAAAAGGTATAGGGTTTCTACAGTACTTTAGAAATGTATATAACCCTATGAAGTGAGGAAATATGGGATAAGCGGGGTTGGAAATTTTGAGTTGTGAGGTTCAGCTGAAGTTTTAAAAAAGATTATGATTCTTAATACTTTGAGTTAGATGGATAAATCAAAGTAAACCCAGGTTTAAGAAGTGAAGTTGCTGTAAAATACAAATTCGTAATAAATTTTTCTTATTTTTCACAGAAGGGTAAAATACAAAAATTACTATGAAATCTCTCCAAATTGTAAGGGATGGGGGCTTAATGAAACACTAAATACTGTTTGGCATTTTATATGTGACATTAAAATATTCAAGGTAATTTATTATACGCCTTCTCTAGATTTATAGGAAGAAAGGCTATCTTTGACGGTATTGCTATATTTTAAGTCAAAACTCTTGGAAATTCCAAGACATGCTTTGGGGAAAATTAGCTAGAATAATTATTCTCTTATTGAGGAATTCTATACGTTTAGATTTAAATTTTTTCTCATCTTTAAAATTTCAATATGTGGGGGAAATAATGAATATATAATGGCCTTTCTATCTTTAGAATTGTTTCCTGTTGCACCAAAATGGTTCTGAAAGGTACTGTTTTACATTTTTGTGTTAATGAAGATTTGTAGGCATCAGACTGTTAACTAATTATAAACCCTTGATATTGAAAAACCTTTTTATCTTTTCTCTAAAGTTTCAGGGAAAGTACAATCTGGAAACCACTTACATAAATGAATTGTGTAAAGACTGTATTTACTTTTTGATCTTGCTCTGTCTATATATGTTTCAGATTCAAGATTTACCTTTACAGAGACAAAAAACTTAGCAGATTTCATCATGCTTTCATCGTTTTACATGCTAGATAAACAATTGTATTTCACTGAGAGCTTTTTTTGGTATGAAAGTGAAAAAGTATTTTTAAAAAAGTTCTTCCCTAAATGCTTAATGTGTATTAATACAGCGCTATAGTAAATCTGCATGTAGACTAGAACAATCCATTAAAGCTTATGAATTTCCATGTTTATTTGTTATTTTTAGTTATATGTAGGTAACCTAGAAAATAAGCCTTTTTAAAAAGTGTTTTTAAAGTGTTTTGCTTATTGTAGAACTTCTTAAAAGGGATCTTTAGGATCAAATAAGGTTTTTAGTAGAATTAAGATCTAAAGATATTTGTTCAGTTAGCAAATTTGTTATTATCCATGTTAGGTTAGGAAAAAAATGCATAACATATATCTTGGAACAACTGAGAAAATTCAGATATTGTTTTTATTTTTATGAGTTATGAACTAATTTTGACTCCAAAAATTGCCCTCATGTTTTTCTTGGACATCTTATGTCTTAAATTTAGAATTTATTTTTGATCTTAGGTATAGTAATAGAAATACTTAAATTATGTGCATATTGTTGCTGTTGAAGCAAGGAATTGAAATATCTTAAAATAATAAACTTATTTTTATTACAAAGAAAGTATAGAAAGGAAAGACATCAAATTTTAATTGTTTTTATTAAATATTGAATACCTGTAAAATACTTGTAAAACATGAATACAGAATAAAAAGCAATGCAACAAACACTGGTGGCCAAGTTTAAGAAAACTACCATTCCTTTTAAATTCCCTTGTGTACCCCTTCCCTAATCACATTTCTTTCCTTCCCCTTTTAGAGGCAACTGCTGCTCAAATTTATATATAATTTCCCAGGTTTTCTTTATGGTTTTATCATCACATTTGCATTCCTAAACAACATATTATTTACTGTTGCATATTTCTAAACTCTGTAAATCATAGTGTTTTTTCTTCACTGACTTGCTTTTGTAATTCATATTGTTCCTTGTCTTCATTATTTCTTGTAACCATAGTTGATTCATTTTTACTGCTGTATTCCACTGCATGAGCATTTTGTAATTTTTTATTCATTGTCCTAATGGATATTTGTGTTGTTTCCAGGTTAACATAGCCTCTGAAAATATATTAGGGTTATATTAACATATATTCTAAACACTTAAGATCAAGAATTTAAGTCTCCTAAGTATATTAGGATGAAATCTGCAAATGTTTATTTTATTACAGTGATAATTAAAGTTAAACTTTTTAAAGCCAGATGTAGTCTTTAACAATACAATTTTTCTCTCTCACCATAGGAACTAGTATTCATTTATTGTTTATTATATTTATATTTCTTATGATTTTGTGTTATCTTAGATCTTGGTTGTATTTCTTCCACTCTTCCAGATTTAGTAATACTGCTAACCTTGTCTCACCTAAATAGACAAATGCCTTTCTCCCTTCACCCTTTGAACAGGGCTATAATGATAAAAATGACAAGTGTAGGACCTCCCAAACTGTTCTTTTGGAACTTAGTTAATTCTAAGTATGAAAGTTTAACTGAAGCAGTATCAGTTTATTAGTTGATAAACTCAGAAATGGAAAATTTCAATTATGGTTACTTAGAAAGATTTGTTTTAAAATATTTGTGAATTTTTACCAAGATCATTGAGATCTAAAGAACAAATACACTATCTTAAGTTCACTCCGCATCTATTGAATATATTAAAATTTGATGTTATTCAAGTAAAGCTAATGTGGTAAATTATAATAATTCCCTCAGTAAGTTGAGTTATTTTCATGGTTTATCATTCTTAGCTTTCTAAATATTTTACAATCTATTGTGTTAAAAAGAATAAGCTTTGCCTTTTAAAGTTAAAAATATTTATTAAAAATTTTCATTTAAAATCTAAATTATTTAATTTTTAAAAATTTTAATTTCAGTTTTGTGATAACACATTTTTGTTATATTGTATCAAATGACTTCATTATTTAAGTTTCAGTTAGCATACAGTGTAATATCAATTTTGGGTGTAAAATTTAGTGATCCAACACTTCTATACAACCTGGTGCTCGTCACAAGTGCACCCCCTAATCCCCATCACCTATTTAACCCATGCTCCCACCTCCCCTCTGATAGTCATCAGTGTTTTCTCTATAGTGAAGAGTCTGTTTCTTTGTTTGCCTCTCTTTTTTCTCCCCATGAGCATTTGTTTTGTTTCTTAAATTCCTCATATGAGTGAAATCATATGGCATTTGTCTTTCTCTGACTGACTTATTTCACTTAGTGTAATACTCTCTAGCTCCATCCACATCTTAGGGTCTTTCCTTTTTTTAAGTTATTTTATTTAAATTCAACTAATTTACATATAGTGTATCATTAGTTTCAGATGTAGAGTTCAGTTATTCATTGGCTGCTCAGTATTCAATACATCAAGTGCCCTCCTTAATGACCATCACCCAGTCTTCCCATTTCCCCACCAATCTCTCCTCCAACAGCCCTCAGTTTGTTTCTTTTTTTTAAAATTAATTTATTTATTTTCAGAAAAACAGTATTCATTATTTTTTCACCACACCCAGTGCTCCATGCAATCCTGCCCTCTATAATACCCACCACCTGGTACCCCAACCTCCCACCCCCCCCCGCCACTTCAAACCCCTCAGATTGTTTTTCAGAGTCCATAGTCTCTCATGATTCACCTCCCCTTCCAATTTACCCCAACTCCCTTCTCCTCTCTAACACCCCTTGTCCTCCATGATATTTGTTATGCTCCACAAATAAGTGAAACCATATGATAATTGACTCTCTCTGCTTGACATTTCACTCAGCATAATCTCTTCCAGTCCTGCCCATGTTTGTTTCTTATAGTTAAGAGTCTTTTATGGTTTGTCTTCCTCTCTGATTTCATTTTATTTTATTTTTTCCCTCCCTTCCACTATGATCCTCTGTTTTGTTTCTTCGTTGGGTCTTTCTTGTTCATAATGGGAAAAGTTTTTCCCCAGGCAGGCAACAAACACCTAACTGGTTTCATTTTTCTGTTGGTTTTTTATTTTCAGAATTTCCTAGCCTAACACTCTTCAAGTGGCAAGAGAAAGATTAGAGCTACAGAAGAGTTAAAATTCTATTAGTTCAGGTGAATAGATGATGATGTAGGAACAAAAGTTCAAAGACAAGAAGAATGGGTTTGAGTGACTGCAGTAACTGAGTGTAAGATTCAACTGAATAGAAAAGTCATAGGGACATCTGGGTGACACAGTTGGTTAAGTGGCTGCCTTTGGCTCAGGTCATGATCCCAGAGTCCTGGGATCAAGTCCCACATCAGGCTCCTTGCTCAGCAGGGAGCCTGCTTCTCCCTCTGCTTCTGCCTGCCACTCTTCCTGCCTATTCTCTCTCTCTCTCTGTCTCTGTCTCTGTCTCTGACAAATAAATAAATAAAACTTTAAAAAGGGAAGTCTTGGATAGTTAGGAAAAATAGATACATTTACCATTTTATAAGTGATAATTCTTAAGATTTCCTTGTTATTTTAATAATAAATGGTGATATTTGGTGATTGTAATACATAGTTATCAGAAAGAGAATTTCTCTAGAAATCTTTGATTTTTAACAGAGCACTCAAGGCTTGAAAATTTGACTTTACTAGGAAAACTTTTTAAAACTTGAATGATCAATGCAATTATATCTTGTCATTAGATGAGTTGATTGATTCTTAAAGGGTGAAATGGTGAAAAAGAATAAAGCATCTGCTATTATTAGAGATACTTTCCCACTCTGGGATAATTTCAAATTAGTTTTGAGAGTTGTATGATTCCAAAATTCTTTAATATAGGTGTAGGTGCTCATAGAGAAACTCATTTTTAATAAAACTTTTCCATATCTCTATTATTTTACCATCTAGGAGCTGGTTGAAGAAAACTCTTTAAGAAAAGAAAAAGCAAAAATAAGAGACTTATCAGAAAGGTGAAGGCAAGGTAAAAAAAAAAAATACTCTCTTAAAAGTCTATTACTCTCTACTCTTGTATCCCATTTTCCTGACCACAGCACCACACACTTAGTTATAGATACTGCTTTTATTTACTATTACTTTCTTACCATAGACTGATTGTGGAATCTCAAGTCAAAATTCTCTCAAAGTCATTCTCATGGTTTTAGAAATTTATCTGATAATGGGTTAGAACAGTGTTAGAATGTTTTGTAATTTCTTTGACTTCTCTATATTTTAGTACATATATTCTATTTCTTAAAGTTTTAAAATTCCAGTATACTTAACATACATTCTATTATTTTCAAATATTATTTTTCCTAAAGTCAGCTGTAGTGTACTCCACAATTCTTACCCTTGTGTCAGGGTTTTTTTTTTAATTAATTTTTTTATTTTTTATAAACATATATTTTTATCCCCAGGGGTACAGGTCTGTGAATCACCAGGTTTACACACTTCACAGCACTCACCCAAGCACATACCCTCCCCAATGTCCATAATCCCACCCCCTTCTCCCAAACCCCCTCCCCCCAGCAACCCTCAGTTTGTTTTGTGAGATTAAGAGTCACTTATGGTTTTTTTTATCCAATGCTATAGACATTTTGGGCTGGTCAATTATTTGTTTTGGAGGACTTCACTGTACATTGTAGGGCATTTAACAGCATCCTTGGCCCTCTAGATACCAGTAGCTTCCTACCACCTCCAAAGTTGTGACAACCAAAAATGTCTCCAGAGATTGCCAAATATCCTCTGGAGAATAAAATCACTTCCAGTTAAGAACCACTAATCTAGCTCTAGAATTATCTAGTGCTGCCTTTATATTAAGTCAACAGATACACAACATTACCAACAAAGCATCTAAATAACAACAATGAAACATCTCTCAGCTTATTCTTTTTTAGGGATAACCATGGAAAATGCAATGCACCATAACATGTCTAGATTTTGAACTATTTCACTGAAATTGGTAAAATTGGATCCAAGAAAGAGATTATGAAGTCGTTATAAAATTTTTCACTTTGAAGGCATTAGAAAGAACAGAACATTTAGAGTCATTGAGAGCTAGATTTGATTTTCTGCTTCTTATATTTAATACATGATTATCTAGGACAAGTTATTTAATTTCTTTGTTTCAATTTCCTCATTTGCAAAAACAGGGGTAATAGTATTTATTCCCCAGATTTATTATGAAGTTTAAATGAGATTACCCTGAATGTTAGAATACCCAGAGGCTCTCAGAAATGATAACTTAGTAATGTCTCCTGCAGCCAAGAAATCCTTAACAAAGAGGTAAACATCAAGAAAGGGATTTGAAACACAAGCGAAAATCATTCTGATATAAAACCATGGTACCTTTGTCTTTGGAAACATTGTGGCATTTCTGTTCATCACTTAATGAGAAAAAATTAATGTCAAGGGTGGGGCCAGAGAAGGAGTTACAAAAAGTTCTAGAAGTGCTTGGATCAGACTAGACTCATATTAATAGAATATTTCATATTTTCCATAGAGTGAATGGGTTGATTGACTCAGCATAAAATCATGGAGTATATGGGTAGAGCAAATATGAATTTGTTCCTAGTATCTTAAGCAACTAAGAGTTGGTGATCTTTCTGTGACTCAGCCCTACTCAGTCATAGAGGGAAGTATTCCATTTTTTGTTTTTAATAAGTTTATAGTATATGCTATCAGTATTACATGAGTCTCTTTGTAGTTTTATAAGAAAATTTATTTTTATGAGAAATTTTTAAAATACAGAATATATAAAAATATTAAACATCCATGTTTCTAACTCTTCTAAGAATTTACAACAGTCAATATTTTTAAAACATTAATTTGTTTGTTTTTGAAAGATAAGGGGGAGGAGGAGGAGCAGAGGGAGAGGGACAAGCAGACTGCCTGCTGAGCATGGAGAAAAATGGATCTCAGGACTCTTAAGATCAAGATGTGAGATCAGGACCTGAGCCAAAGCCAAGTATTGAATGTTTAACTAACTGTGCTGCCCAGGTCCCCTGACAATAGTCAGTATTTTGTCACACTTGTTTCCAGTTCTTTTTTTTTTAAACAGACACCCCCCCCTTTTTTTTAAGATTTTACTTATATATTTGAGAGAGAGAGCATGAGAGGGGAGAGGTCAGAGGGAGAAGCAGACCCCCTGCTAAGCAGTTGCTTAACACACTGAGCCACCCAGGCGCCCCTTAAAATAAAATAAATAAAACAGCATAGTGAATTTGAAGTCTCCTTTGACTACACTCACTAGTCTTATTCTTTGCTCTCCCTCTTGGAAACAACTACTTTCATGAAGTACTGTGCTTACTCTTTTCCATGCATAAATATACATTCATGGGAAATATACAATATATTATACATGTCTTTAAATTTATATCAATATTACCCTTAGTATATGTCTAGGTTCCATAACTTTTACTCAACATTACTTACGAGACCTACCCATTTTGATATTTATACATGTATATATTTAATAATTTATCCTATAAATATTTTATCATATAATTTATCATATAAATATGGCTCATTTTATTTATCCATTCCCTCTTCATGGTAATTTGTAGGTTGTTTTCATATTCTTTTCCAATTACAAGAAATGCTCTGGTGACTAACTGTATAACACGGTACATATTTGCAAGAGTTCTCTAAGGTGTGTGCTGGAAGTAGAATACTGGGACATAGGGTAGAAATAGCTGCATTAAGATAAATGAAAAGTATTTTATATGTTAAAAAAGGTTTTGTCTACTGAAAGTGAAGATTCAAACAGGAGTTAAATTTGCATGCATTTATTGGAAGAATTTATGGTTTTTATATGGGATAGTTTAGAAGTCAGATATGCAAGAACAGTTCAATGAAATATTGATTGCCTAGTATGTGCTCAGAACTGCACAACTGATAACAGAATACTGAGGAGGATGGACTAATCCAGAATAGCTTTTATTATGTTCTTTTCAGTCAAAAGTTAAGACTGTCTACAGGATAATGTCAGTGTACCAGGCAAAAGAAAACAAAGTTTGAGTATATCCTCCATTGTCTGTTTGATTATCATAGCCTTGGTCTAGAAGGTTTGTCATATGCTTCCCTCTTCTCGGAACCTCACAATTTTAAAGACTATTGTTGATCAGTTGTAGTTGAGGTATCCTGAAAAGTAACATTTTCATGTATATTACTCTTTCTAAAATGCGTATTAGGTAAGGAATGTGATGATATAGAGGGGAAATATATATCCCGTGATCCATCATAAAACTAGAATAAAAGAGGCAGTCAATTAAAAGGCAAATTCTGACAAGAATGTAAAGAAAAAAAATAAAAATTTATGGAAAAAATGTAGAATAGTAAGAAGCTAATCATATGGGCACTCTTGAGAGGAATTTATTCAAATGGAATTTATTAGATTTTTCATTGAGATAAACCACTTTTACCACAACAAGTCTCAAATTCCGTGTTTGGCCAAAAAAGGCTTAAAATTTCATTTCACAAATTATTCCAGACATCATGGTATCTCAGTTCTCTGAAATCAAAAAAGTGACTTTGTATGATAACTAAATCCATTTGACCTATTTCTAAGTCAGGTCCTAAGCTGAAGCATAATGAGACATAGGTGATGATCCAGACTACACAAAAGTTAATAACCTATTTCTTTTTTTTTTCAAATTTAATTCTTTGTTAAAAGAAATCGAACATTTCGTGTCTATCTAACTGAAGTTTCCCTAACTGGAGGTAAGTTACAAAGTTTAGAGAGGCACAAATAAATGTATGAATGGAGGGAAAAAGAAAGGTTATGGAACTTGCTAAAGACTATACATCAGGTTAGTGTGAATGAAGCCTTTCATTTTTTTATTTCACCCTACAGATAACCCTTCATTTAAGATGTGTTTATAAACGTGGTAGAAAAGATCATTTTGAAAATTCCCTTTGACAATTACATTAATAAGTAAAGTATGGCTTTAATGAGCAGTTACTCAACTTTAGGTAGAGGGAGTGAAAGAAAGATTATGGATATATATTTGATAAGCATATTCTGCATTATATTATTCTTTTATATTTCTTCTGTTTTATTTATACTAGCATTATTTCTCTTAGTGTTCCTTTCTCCTTTCTTATTAGCTTTTCCCTAATTTCTTTTCTTACTAATTCTCATATTCATCCTCAGTACCAACCCTTTTGGATACTTTTAAAGTCACGCTTAACCAAGGAATCTCAAGCTCAACCTAGGTTTCTATATTTAGACTCAGGAAGGTTTCCTGGAATTCATAGGATACAGTGCAATTAAGGCGAATATTTAGTTAATAATGTTATATTATGCAAATAAGGTCCATGCCAGGTGCATGAGTGTATGGAAGCAGGAATTTATTTCTTCTATTGACTTCTTTTTCCTCAAACCACCAGTTATAACACTAGTGAATAGTTATGTTGTTTCACTCAGTGTTAATAAAGCTCTTATTTTTGCCAGAATTTAAACTAAGTGTTATTAAGGGAACTCAGATATAAAAGCTATATGAACTCCCACTTATATGTGTACATACTGATTATTTTTGCTTCAGTTATCTGAAAACATCAGGTACAAGTGATTTAGGGGGCTTGGGTTACTCAAATAATATCCTATTTTATTTGAATGTTGTTTCTTTTTCTGTTAATCATATTTAATCAAGAAGATTAAAGAGATTAAAGATTAAAAAGGAAGTTTTTCATGTCATGAATATCATTTATTTTTTATGCTGATTAAAAGGAAAGAGGCATTTCATAGCAAATACAAATGTTCTCAAATAGAAATTTAAAGAACAAAAACCCAAATGTAACAATCATACTAAGAATTGTACTTAAAATTTATCTTTGTCCTAAAGAAACATTTCATTCTGGATGTCTAAATGAATGGGATTTTGAAAATGCATCAGCAAAAACTCAAGACAGAAATATGATAGACTCTTAACATTTGAAATAATGTTACCTAGCATTTAAAAAGAAATCTTAGGGGCGCCTGGGTGGCTCAGTGGGTTAAGCCACTGCCTTCAGCTCAGGTCGTGATCTCAGGGTCCTGGGATCAAGTCCTGCATTGGGCTCCCTGCTCAGCAGGGAGCCTGCTTCTCTCTATCTCTCTCTCTGCCTGCCTCTCCATCTACTTGTGATCTCTCTCTGTCAAATAAATAAATAAAATCTTTTAAAAAATAAATAAATAAAAAGAAATCTTATATGCTGCTTGATAAATTCTAAAGAAAATGGTTTTGGGATACTCTTTATCCTTATTACCTAGCATTATGGTTAGTTAGTTTCTTCATAAATATTTATTAATCATAAGAAACAAAAAACTGCAAATTTTTTTGCATTCAACTCTGATGTAATATACCACAACTAAACCTCAAGTTGATAATGAAATTGTTATATATTTTTAAGAAATTTTGTGTTTAAGTTCAATTTACTTAACATATAGTTCATTATTAGTTTCAGAGGTAGAATTTAGTAACTCATCAGTTTCATATACCACTCAGTGCTTGTTATACCAAATGCCTTCTTTAATGGCCATCACTCAATTATCCCATCCCCCCCCACACTTCTCTTCTAGCAACCCTCAGTTTGTTTCTTATAATTAAGAGTCTCTTATGGTTTACCTCCCTCTCTGTTTTTATCTTATTTTGTTTTTCCTTTCCTTCTACTATGCTCAGCTGTTTTTGTGTTTTAAATCCCATTTTTTGGATTCTAAATGTCATGTTTATGAAGAAAATTGCAGGAATGACAAAAAAGTTTTTAAAAACTGAAATATTACCAAAAGATAGCCTATTATATTTTATTTTTTCAGCCTATATGTATGATATGTATATCATATTCTTCATAATTTGGATCATAGTATGTAACATTTTGTATCCAATATTAATATCTTGAAATTTTCCACTATTATGTATTCTTTTAAAATGGTTTTATTATTTTTTTAATTTTTAAAAATTAACATATACCATATTACTAGTTTCAGAGGTAGAATTTAGTGATTCATCTGTGCATACAACACCCAGTACTCATTACTTCTAGTGCTGTCTTTCATGCCCATCACCCAGTTACCCCATTCCCCCACCTACTCCCCCTCTATCAACCCTCATTTTGTTTCCTATACTTAAGAGTCTGTTATGGTTTATCTTCCTCTCTGTTTTCATCTTGTTTTACTTTCCCTTCCCTTCTCTTGTGTTCATCAGTTTTGTTTTTTAAATTCCACATATGAGTGAAATCATATGTTTGTAATTCTCTTTTTCACTGAGTTAAGTTATTTCACTTAATGTAATACCCTTTAGTTCCATCTATATGGTGGTAAATGGCAAGAGTTCATTCTTTTTGATGACCGAGTAATAAAATATATACATATACATATATACATACATATACATATATGTATATATATACACACACCACATCTTCTTTATGCATTCATCTGTTGAATGACATGTGGGCTCTTTCCATATTTTGGTTATTGTTGACATTTCTGCTATAAACACTGGGGGCATGTGCCCCTTCAAATACCATGTTGAAATGATTTTAAATGTCTGGTTAATTGTCTATTTTGAGGTGATTTTAGATAGTTAATGGTTTATTTTGTATAAAGTATCTAACCTTTTTCAAATGTTTAATCCACATTGAGTATTTTGGTACATAAATCTTTGTTTCCATCTTATTTGAAATTGCTACTTTAAGAAAAATACTATCTCATTTTTTATAAAAAAAAATTTAAATTCAATTAATTAACATATAGTGTACTATTAGTTTCAGAGTTAGAATTCTAAGAATCATCAGAATTGAATTGGGAATCATCATTTGCATATGATGATATGAAAATCATCAGTTGCATATAACACCTAGTGCTCATTCTATCACATGTCCTCCTTAATGCCCATCACCCAGTTACCCCATCCCCCCACCCACCTCCCCTCCAGCAACCCTCAGTATTTTTCTTATAGGTAAGAATCACTTATGGTTTGTCTCACTCTCTGATTTCGTGTTATTTTATTTTCCCCTCCCTTCCCTTATGATCTTCTATTTAGTTTCAGAAATTCCCCAAATGAATGACATCATATGATAATACTCTTTCTCTCACTGACTTCATCATTAACAAAATACCCTCTAGTTCCATCCACATCACTGCAAATGGAAAGATTGTTTCTTTTGATGGCTGAGTATTTTTCCATTATGTATATATACCACATCTTCCTTATCCATTCATCCTTTGATGGACATCTTGGCTCTTTCCATAATTTGGCTATTTTGGACATCGCTGCTATAAACATTGGGATGCAGGTGCTCCTTGGATCAGTACATTTGTAACCCTTAGGTAAATATCTAGTTGTGCTGTGTTGCAGGATAGCTCTATTTTTAACTTCTTGAGGAACCTCCATACTATTTTCCAGAGTGACTTTACCAGATTGCATTCCCACAAATGGGATACCTGTCTCACATTTGATCTTTCATCCATTTTGAGTTTGTTTTTGTGGATGGTGTATTAAAAATGTCCAGTTTCATTGTGCTGCATGTGGCTGTCCGATTTTCCCAACACCATTTGTTGAAGACAGTCTTTTTTCCACTGGATATTTTTTCCTGCTTTGTCAAAGGTTTGTCAACCATAGAACTGAGGGTCCGTTTCTGGGTTCTCTGTCCTGTTCCATTGATCTATGTGTCTGTTTTTGTACCAATACCATAATGTCTTGAAGATTACAGCTTTTTAAAAATTCATTAGTTTTATTAACATATAAAGTATTATTTGCCACAGGAGTTACAGGTCTGTGAATCGTCAGGCTTATACACTTCACAGCACTCACTAACTCACCATAGCACATACGCTCCCCAATGTCCATGGCCCAACCACCCTCTCCATACCCCCCATCCTCCAGCAACCCTCAGTTTGTTTTATGATATTAAGAGTCTCTTCTGGTTTTTCTCCCTCCCAATGCCATCTTGTTTCATTTTTTTCCTTCCCTAACCCCCAAACTCCCCACTCTGCCTCTTAAATTGCTCACATCAGGGAGATCATATGAAAATTGTCTTTCTCTGACTGACTTATTTCACTAAGCATAGTACCCTCTAGTTCCATCCATGACTTTGCAAATGGCAAAAATTTCATTTCTTTTGATGGCTGCATAGTATTCCAGTGTGTGTGTGTGTGTGTGTGTGTGTGTGTGTGTGTGTACCACATCATCTTTATCCATTCATCTGTTGATGGACATCAAGGTTCTTTCCACAGTTTGGCTATACTGGACATTGCTGCTATAAACATTCTGGTGCACGTGCCCCTCTGGATCACTACATTTATATCTTTAGGGTTAATACCCAGTAGTGAGATTGCTGGGTTGTATGGTAGCTCTATTTTAAACTTTTTGAGGAACCTCCATACTGTTTTCCAAAGGGGCTACACAAGCTTACATTTCCACCAACAGTGTAAGAGGGTTCCCTTTTCTCTGCACCCTCTCCAACATCTGTCATTTCCTGACTTGTTAATTCTAGCCATTCTGACTGGTGTGAGGTGGTATCTGATTGTGGTTTTGATTTGTATTTCCCTGATGCCGAGTGATATGGAGCATTTTTTCATGTTTTTGTTGGCCATCTGGATGTCTTCTTTGCAGAAATGTCTGTTCACATCCTTTTCCCATTTCTTAATTGGATTATTTGTTCTTTGGGTGTTGAGTTTGATAAGTTCTTTATAGATTTTGGATACTAGCCTTTTATCTGATATGTCATTTGTGAATATCTTCTCCCATTCTGTCAGTTGTCTTTAGGTTTTGTTGACTGTTTCCTTTGCTGTGCAAAAGCTTTTGATCTTGACGAAGTCCCAAGAGTTCATTTTTGCACTTGCTTCCCTTGCCTTTGGCAAAGTTTCTAGAAAGAAGTTCCTGCAGCTGAGGTTGAAGAGGTTGCTGCCTGTGTTCTCCTCAAGGATTTTGATGGATTCCTATTATGCATTGAGGTCTTTCATCCATTTCGAATCTATTTGTGTGTGTGGTATAAGAAAATGGTCCAGTTTCATTTTTCTGCATGTAGCTATCCAATTTTCCCAATACCATTTTTTGAAAAGACTGTCTTTTTTCCATTAGACATTCTTCCTGCTTTGTCGAAGATTAGTTGACCATAGAGATGAGGGTCTATTTCTGGGCTCTCTATTCTGTTCCATTGATCTATGTGTCTGTTTTTGTGCCAGTACCATAGTGTGTTGATGATGACAACTTTGTAATAGAGCTTGAAGTCTGGAAATGTGATGCCACCAACTTTGGCTTTCTTTTTCAACAATCCTCTGGCTATTTAGGGTCTTTTCTGGCACCATATAAATTTTAGGATTATTTTTTCCATTTCTTTGAAAAAAACTGATGGTATTTTGATAAGGATTGCATTAAATGTGTAGATTACTTTAGGTAGCATAGACATTTTCACAATATTTGTTCTTCCAATCCATGAGCATGGAACACTTTTCCATTTCTTTGTGTCTTCCTCAATTTCTTATATGAGTACTTTATAGTTTTCTGAGTACAGATTTTTTGCCTCTTTGGTTAGGTTTATTCCTAGGTATCTTATGGTTTTGGGTGCAATTGTAAATGGGATCGACTCCTTAGTTTCTCTTTCTTTTGTCTTGTTGTTGGTGTAAAGAAATGCAAGTGATTTCTGTGCATTGATTTTATATCCTGACACTTTACTGAACTCCTGTATGGGTTCTAGCAGCTTTGGAGTGGAGTATTTTGGGCTTTGCACAAAAGTATCATATCATATGCAAAGAGTGAGAATTTGACTTCTTCTTTGCTAATTTGGATTCCATCTATTTCTTATTGTTCTCTGATTGCTGAGGCTAGGACTTCTAGTACTATGTTGAATAGCTGTGGTGATAGTGGACATCCCTGTCATGTTCCTGATCTTTGTGGAAAAGCTCTCAGTTTTTCCTCATGGAGAATGATATTCACTGTGGGTTTCTCTCAGATGGCTTTGATGATATTGAGGTATGTACACTCTGCCCCTACACTTTTAAAAGTTTTGATCAAGAAAGGATGGTGTACTTTGTCAAATGCTCTTTCAGCATCTACTGAGAGTATCATATGATTCTTGTTCTTTCTTTTATTAATTGATTATTGATTATTTATTAATTGATAATTGTGTTGCATTGATTCATTTGCAGATGTTGAACCAGTCTTGCGCCCAGGAATAACTCCCACTTGGTTGTGGTGAATAATCCTTTTAATGTACTGTTGGATCCTATTGGCTAGAATTTTGATGAGAATTTTTGCATCTGTGTATGTCAAGGATACGGGTCTGTAATTCTCTTTTTTGATTGGCTCTTTGTCTGGTTTTGGGTCAAGGTAATTCTGGCCTCATAAAATGAGTTTGGAAGTTTTCCTTCCATTTCTATTTTTTGGAACAGTTTCAGGAGAACAGGTATTAATTATTCTTAAAGTGTTTGGTATAATTTCCCTGGGAAGCCATCTGGCCCCCATCTCCCTTTGCTTGTTGGGAGATTTTTTGATGGCTGCTTCAATATCCTTACTGGTTATGGGTCTTTTCAGGATTTCTGTTTCTTCCTTGTTCAGTTTTGGTAGTTTATATGTGTCTAGAAATGCATCCATTTCTTCCAGATTGTCAAATTTGCCGGTGTAGGGCGCCTGGGTGGCTCAGTGGGTTAAGCCGCTGCCTTCGGCTCAGGTCATGATCTCAGGGTCCTGGGATTGAGTCCCGCATCGGGCTCTCTGCTCAGCAGGGAGCCTGCTTCCCTCTCTCTCTCTCTCTCTCTGCCTGCCTCTCCATCTACTTGTGATTTCTCTCTGTCAAATAAATGAATAAAATCTTTAAAAAAAAAAAATTTGCCGGTGTATAGTTGCTCATAGTATGTTCTTATAATTGTTTGTATTTCTTTGGTGTTGGTTGTGATCTCTCCTCTTTCATTCATGATTTTATTTATTTGGGTCTTTTCTATTTTCTTTTTGATAAGTCTGGCTAATGATGTATCCATCATATTAATTCTTTCAGAGAACCACCTCCTAGTTTCATTGATTTGTTCTACTGTTCTTTTGGCTTCTCTTTCATTGATTTCTGCTCTGATCTTTATTATTTCTCTTCTCCTACTAGGTTTAGGCTTTCTTTGCTGTTCTTTCTTCTTCTCCTTTAGGTGTAGGGTTAGGGTGTGTATTTGAGACCTTTCTTGTTTCTTGAGAAAGGCTTGTATCACTGTATACTTTCCTCTCAGGACTGCCTTTGCTATGTCCCCCAGATTTTGAACCGTTGTGTTTTCATTATCATTTGTTTCCATGAATGTTTTCAATTATTCTTTAATTTCCTGGTTGACCCATTCATTCTTTAGTAGGATGCTCTTTAGCCTCCATGTGTCTGAGTTCTTTCCAACTTTCCTCTTGTGATTGAGTTCTAGCTTCAGAGCATTGTGGTCTGAAAATATGCAGGGAATGATCCCAATCTTTGGTACCGGTTGAGTCCTGATTTAGGACCGAGGATGTGATCTATTCTGGAGAATGTTCCATGTGCACTAGAGAAGAATGTGTATTCTGTTGCTTTGCAATGAAATGTTCTTAATATATCTGTGATGTCCATCTGGTCCAGTGTGTTGTTTAAGGCCTTTATTTCCTTGCTGATCTTTTGCTTGGATGATCTGTCCATTTCAGTGAGGGGAGTGTTAAATTCCCCTACTATTATTGTATTATTTTGATGTGTTTCTTTGATTTTGTTTTTAATTGGTTTATATAGTTGGCTTCTCCCACGTTAGGGGCTTAGATATTTAAAATTGTTAGATCTTCTTGTTGGACAGACCCTTTGAGTATGATATAGTGTCCTTCCCCATCTCTTATTATAGTCTTTGGCTTAAAATCTAATTGATCTGATATAAGGATTGCCACTCCTGCTTTCTTCTGATGTCCATTAGCATGGTAAATTGTTTTCCACCCCCTAACTTTAAATCTGGAGGTGTCTTTGGGTCTAAAATGAGTTTCTTGCAGACAGCATATCAATGGGTCTTTTTTTTTTTAATCCATTCTGATCCCCTGTGTCTTTTGATTGGGGCATTTAGCCCATTTACATTCAGTGTAACTATTGAAAGATATGAATTTAGTTCCATTGTATTGCCTGTACAATGCCTGTAAGGTGCCTGTAAGGTGACTGTTGCTGTATATTGTCTCTGTTCCTTTCTGGTCTACTACTTCTAGGCTCTCTCTTTGCTTAGAGGACCTCTTTCAATATTTCCTGTAGGGCTGGTTTGGTGTTTTCAAATTCTTTTAATTTTTGTTCGTCCTGGAAACTTTTTATCACTCCTTCTATTTTCAATGATAGCCTAGCTGGATATAGTATTCTTGGCTGCATGTTTTTCTCATTTAGTGCTCTGAATATATCATGCCAGTTCTTTCTGGCCTGCCAGGTCTCTGTGGATAAGACTGCTGCCAATCTAATATTTATACCTGTATGTTACAGACTTCTTGTCCCAAGTTGCTTTCAGGATTTTCTCTTTGTCACTAAGACTTGAAGTTCTACTATTAAGAGACAGGGTGTGGACCTATTTTTATTGATTTTCAGGGGGTTTCTCTGTGCCTCCTGGATTTTGATACTTGTTCCTTTGCCATATTAGGGAAATTCTCTACTATAATTCCAATATTCCTTCTGCTCCTCTGTCTCTTTCTTCTTCTTCTGGAATTCCGATTATTCTAATATTGTTTTGTCTTATAGTATCACTTATCTCTCGAATTCTCCCCTCATGGTCCAGTAATTGTTTGTCTCTCTTTTGTTCAGCTTCTTTATTTCCCACCATTTGGTCTTCAATATCACTAATTCTCTCTTCTGCCTCATTTATTTTAACAGTAAGAGCTCCAGTTTTTATTGCATCTCATTAATATATATATTTTTTTCATTTCAGCCTTGTTAGAATTTAGTTATTTTATTTCTCCAGAAAGGGATTTTATTTCTCCAGAAAGCGATTTTATTTCTCCAGATGGGTTTTCTCTAATATCTCTCATGCCTTTTTCGAGCCCAGCTAGCATCTTGAGAATCATCATTCTGAACTCTAGATCCAACGTATTACCAATGTCTATATTGATTAGTTCTCTAGCCATTGGTACTGTCTCTTGTTCTTTTTTTTGTGGTGAGTTTTTCCACCTTGTCATTTTATCCAGATAAGAATATATGAATGAGAGAATAAAATGCTAAAATTTTCTATAGTTTTAAAAGTACAGGTCCTTTAACTGATTGGTGAGGTTTATTCCTAGGTATCTTATGGTATTTGGTGCAATTGAAAATGGTATTGATTCCTTAATTTCTTTTTCTTCTGTCTCATTGTTAGTGCAAAGAAATGCAAGTGATCTCTGTGTGTTGATTTTATATCCTGCCACTTTGCTGAATTCCTATATGAGATCTAGTAATTTGGGGGTGAAATATTTTGGATTTTCCACACAAAGTATCATGTCATGTGCAAAGGGTGGGAGTTTGACTTCTTCTTTGCCAATTTGAATGTCTTTTATTTCTTTTTGTTGTCTGTTGCTAAGGAGAGTACTTGTAGTACTATGTTAAACATCAGTGTTGAGAGTGAGCATTCCTGTAGTGTTTGCAACCTTAGAGGAAAAGTTCTCAGTTTTTTCCTGTTGAGAATGGTAATCTCTTGGGGCATTTAATATACATATTTTTTATGATATTGAGCTATATTCCCTCTATCCCTATACTATGGAGAGTTTTAATGAAGAAAAAAATGTTGCATTTTGTTAAATGTTTTTTATGCACCAATTGAGAGGATCATATGGTTCTTGTCCTTGCTTTTATTAATGTGATGTATCACAGTGATTGATTTGTGGATGCTAAACCAGTCTTGCCATCCAGGAATAAAACCCATTTTGTCGTGAAGAATAATCCTTTTAATCTACTGTTGGATTGTATTAGCTAGTGTCTTGGTGAGAATTTTTACACCCATGTTCATCAAGATATTGGTCTATATTTCTCCTTTTTGGTGTGGTCTATATTTAGTTCTGAAATCAAGTCCTCATAGAATGAGTTTGGAAGTTTTCCTTCCATTTCTGTTTTTTTGAAACATCTTCAGAACAATAGGTATTAATTTTTCTTTAAATGTTTGGGAGAATTCCCCTGGGAAGCCATCTCATCCTAGGCTCTTGTTTGTTAGAAGAGTTTTGATTACTGCTTCAATTTCCTTGCTGGTTATAGGGCTCCTTTAGTTTTCAGTTTTGATAGGTTATATGTTTATAGGAATGCATCCATTTCTTCCAGATTGCCTAACTTGTTGGCATAGAGTTGCTCATAATATGTTTCTAAAATTGTATTTCTTCAGTGTTAGTTGTGATCTCTCTTTCATTTGCGATTTTATTTGGTTCCTTTCTCTTATTTATCTGATAAGTCTGGATAAGGGTTAATTGATTTTACTAATTCAAAGAACCAGCTAATACTTTTGTTGATTTTTTCTACTATTGTTTTCTATTTCATTGATTTCTTCTCTAATCTTTATTTCTCTTCTGCTGGATTTATTTAGTATTTATTTGTTGTTCTTTCTCTAGCTTTGTAAGGTTCAAGTTAATTTGTGTATTTGAGACTTTTCTTGTTTCTTGAGAAAGGTCTGTATGGTTGTATACTTTACTCTTGGGACCGCCATTGCTACTTCTCAAAGGTTCTGTACTGTTGTGTTTTCATTTGCATTGCATTCATGATTTTTTTAAACTCTTCTTTAATTTCCAGGTTGACCCATTCATTCTTTAGTAGGATGCTTTCTCTTCCATGTATTTGTGTTCCTTCCAAATTTTCTTGAACTCAATTATGATTGAGTTCAAGTTTTAAAGCATTGTGGTCTGGGGTGCCTGGGTGGCTCAGTCAGTTAGGCATCTGCCTTCAGCTCAGGTCATGATCCCAGAGTCCTGGGCTAGAGCCCTGCATTGGGCTCCCTGCTCAGCGGGAAGTATTCTTCTCCCCCTGCCCATCACCCTGCTCATGCTCTCTCACTCTCTCTCTATCTCTATCACTCTCTCTCAAATAAATACATAAAATATTTAAAAAACGTCTAAAGCATTGTGGTCTGAGAATATGCAGGGAATAATACCATTCTTTTGGTACTGTTTGAGACCTATTTGTTTTTGTTTGTTTTGTTTTGTTTTGTTTTGTTTTGTTTTGTTTTTTGAGACCTATTTGTGACTCATCATGTTTTCTATTCTGGAGAAGGTTCTATGTTTACTCAGGAAGAATGTACATTCTGATGCTTTAGGATGAAATGCTCTGAATATATCTGTGAAGTCCCTCTGGTCTAGTGTGTCATTCAAAGTTCTTGTTTCCTTGTTGATCTGCTTTAGATGAACTGTCCATTGCTATGAGTGGGGTATTAAAGTCCCTAATATTATTGCATTATTTTCAATGTGTTTCTTTAATTTTGTTATTGATTGATTTATGTAATAGTGTGCTCATCAGTTAGGGACATAATTATTTACAATTGTTAGATATTCTTATTGGATAGACTCTTTAATTATGATATAGTGTCCCTCTTCATCCCTTACTACAATCTTTGGTTTATAATATAATTTGTCTGATATAAGGATTGCTATCCCAGTTTCCTTTAGATGTCCATTGTCATGATAAATAGTTCTCCTCCCCCTCACTTTCAATCTGGAGGGGTTTTGGGTCTAAAATGAGTCTCTTGTATACAGCATATCTCAATGAGCTTTGGTTTCTTGTTTTGTTTTATCCAATATGATACCCTGTGTCTTTTTAATGGAGCATTTAATCCTATTATATTCGGAGTAATTATTGAGAGAAATGAAGTTAATGACATTTTATTACCTGTAAGCTTGCTATTTCTGTAGATCTTTCTGGTCTTTGTTAGTTTGGGCTCTTTCTTCATGCAAAGGATCCCCTTAAATATTTCTTTCAGGGCTATTTTAGTGATTGCATTTTTTTAAAGTTTCTGTTTGTCCCAGATTCTCTTTATCTCTCCTTCCATTATGGATGACAGCCTTTCTGGATAAAATATTCTTGGATGCATGTTTTTCTTATTTAGCCCTGTGAATATATCATGTCAGCCCTTTCTGTCCTGCCAAACCTCTGTGGACAGGCCTACTGCTAACCTTATGTTTCTATTCTTGTAGTTTAATGTTCTCTTTTCCCAAGCTGCTTTAAGGACTTTCTCTACATCTCTGAAATTTGCAAGCTTTACTATTACATGTCCAGGAGTTGACCTATTTTTAACAATTTCTTTGGGAGTTCTCTGTGCTTCCTGGACTTGAATGCTTGTTTCCTTCCCCAGATTAAGGAAGTTCTCTTCTCTATTTGTTCAAATAATCCTTCTGTCACTCTCTGTCTTTCCCACTCTTCTCAGACCCCTATTATTTAAATATTGAGCTTTATGCTGTCACTGATTTCTCTAAGCCTCCCTCATTATCAAGTAATAGTTCTTCTATTTCTCAGCTTCCTTACTTTCCATCATTTTGTCTTCAGTATCACTGACTCTTCTGCTTTATTTACCCTAGCAGTTAGAGCCTCCATTTTTTACTGCTTCTCAGTAATATCATTTTATATTTCAGCCTGATTAGATTTTAGTTCTTTTATTTATACAGCGAGGGATTCTCTAGTGTCTTTTATCCTTTTTTTCAAGCCCAGCTAGTATCTTTATAATCATTGTTTTGAATTTCACTTCCAACATCTTACTTAATATCCATACTGATTTAATCTGTGGCAGAGAGTATTACCTCTGTTTCTTTCCTTTGCTGCAGATTTCTCCATCTAGTCATTTTGTCCAGAAAAGGAAAGAAAGAAAAAGAAAAAGAGAAAAAAGAGAGGGGGAGAGCAAAAACAGCATTAATAATATCAACAACAAAATCTCCAGGAAGTGATTCTAGTGTATGCTGTTTACACTGTGCTGTTTTATTTTGGCTTCTCTTTCCCTCTGGTCCTTCCTCTACAGAGTTCCTCCTTTCCTGCAGTGGGGAGTGTTTGGTCCTTTATGTAGGTAAGCTTTTATTTCTTTGTGAAGTTAAGTTGGAATCTGGTGTTTTGGAGCTTGCTTTAATCAGTAGACTTGGTATATGCAGGGTTTTCTTTTGGTCTTCTGAGGGAGAAGTCTACTCTGCTGGCTCAGAAGCTGACTTGCCCTTCTAAAATGCCCCTCACCTCTGCCACATTTCTCATACATACATATTGTTTCTGTAGCCCTATGATCCTCTTTCTAGTTGTTCAAAATAGTTGAAGGTTGATCTGGTTGTATTCGTAGGACAGGGTAAGTTCAAGGTCCTCCTGATATGCCATCTCAAAACTCCCCCCTCATCTCATTATTTTCTTTTTCTTGGTATATTTCAGGATTTATTAGATATTGGGAATAGAGATAAATGAGATGTTCCTCTACCTCTAGGCTTGAGGATCCAATGAAAGAGATAGATGTGAAAGCAAATGATGTGATAAGAAAATATGAGGCATTAACAATATTATTATTAATATTAACAATATGAAATAATACATATATTTAGAAAGTGCTATGGAAACCAGAAGAAGCACCTATAATTATATATGGAACTGTATAATTCTATGATTTCATTTTCTCATGTAAAATTTTGTAGAACGTTTTTAAGTATATGCACCAGTGATAAGGGGAATAATTTCCTGAATATTTGGGTATGCTTTCACAAAAGCCATTCCAAATTGTGTATACAGATTCCATTTTGATGGATTTATTTTCCTCATTTCGTAAACCAAGGATTCTTAAGGTAAGGTCCCTGGACTAGCAGTATCAGAATCACCTGGGAAGTTGGAAATGCACATTTTCTGGCACTAGTAAAACCATCCCAATCAGATATCCTGGTGGTGGGTTCAGCAGTCTGTGTTTAAGAAACATTCAAGGTGATTTTAATGCAGACAAGCTTGAGAATTACATTCTAAATAAAGTAATTTCTATGGTCAATACATCAATTTCCTAGTCAGTCACCCAAGTTTGAAAACTTGAAGCTATTGAATCATGGAATTATTTTACCTTTGGAATGAACTCCAGAGAATTTTCTCATTATAATAGATAAGGAAACTGAGGCACAGAATGTTAAATAATTTGAACAAAACCATATATCTAGTTTTCTTGGTTAATCCTTCTCTCTTGTTTTGTCCTATATATTTATCACCAACTGTGATTGATTCTAAAATTATAATGTTTGGCATCTCCCCAGTCTTCTGTTTTCCCATTTCTGTCATCATGTTCCCTGAATTTTGCCTTTTAGTCTAATTCACTGTAGGTACTCTTTCTAGATTAATCTTTTAAAAAACATAATTTTTGATATTTCACTTTCATACTCAGAAACTTTTGTGTCTCCCTATGGCCCAGCAACTATATTTTAAACTTATAAAATTTTTTCTAATTTATATAAGCTACTCTGGTTTACACATTGACTTCCATGTGCATGCATTGTGTCATCCATTTCATTCCCTTTCTTACTGTTGTCTTTCACATTTTATTTCAGCTTTTTTTTTTAAGTTTTCCCATACTGGTATATTTACTCCATACTTTTACCTATCTGTCAGAACCCTAACTATGTTTCAAAATAAAACTTAAGGTCCATACCTGAGAACTTTTTGTTATCATATCCAGTCTTCCGTTCTCTGAACTCTTATTCTCATTTTATATGCAGCTCATTGGGTACTTAGTTATATATACTACTTGCATTACTAGTTGACTTTTTATCTATCTATCTATCTATCTATCTATCATCTATCTGATATGTATTTTTAAATTTTCCTAGTTAAGTTGTAAGTTTTTTGTGGGCAGTGGGAAGAGTACTTTATGCTTTCTAGTGTTCCCTAAAGTTCCTTACAGTAATACATGCTCAATAAGCTGGTAATCTGTAATATTTCAAAAATAACTTGATAACTTCATAAGTTTTCCTATAATGAAACATTTCTAATGTGCTCTGGCTTATAACAATGTTTTGTACAATTTGTATATTTTCATTCAGTTTAATTCAAGTAATCTTTTTAACCATTTGTTTTACGATTACATTTTTCCACCTCCTTTCTATTTGTTTTCTATCTCCTTTCCTTGCTCATTTCTGGAAGACAAGAAAACTCCATGAAAAATAGTGTTTCTAATGATGTCAGTATAACTCTTGCTAATTTTTGGTGAAAACTTATATGGTAACTCAAACATAGAATTTCTGGGAAAAAAAGTATAGAAACCTTTAATTACAAATAATGTTAAAACTCATATTTCTAGCCTACAGAGTTCTGAAAAAAAACATAGCTCTGTTTGCCAAATACTGGTATTATTTTTTTCCTCTTAAGAATTTAGCTTTGTGTTTACTGATGTTTCTAGTGAAATGGAATAACTGATTGCAATAAGGAAGGCAATAAATATGTGCTGTATATTGTATACTTCTTATTTGATAGAAATAGAGTTTATGTTTCTAGATGGTAAATTGAATAACAGGAGTTTTCTGAAACATTCACAATGTAAATAAGGAATTTCAGTGCTGAATTTGGGGGTGGTATATGACAGATATCTAGGATAGTTTGATATTTTGCTACTTATAACTAGTAAAGTTTATGGCCTAATTGCTTATTCTATTGGATTTTTACTTTTCTTTGTTGAAAGGACAAAAGGTCAATAATCTCACTGTATTATAAATTGTATTTTTCTTTTTTGTTAATCTCCATTCACAAAGTCAATAAAGTGCTGAAAAATTTCTTGTATCATTATAGTGTGGGAGTTTTCTATCATAATTTAAAAATAGACTATACAACAGAATATATCTGCTAGGAATGGATACAGAGAGTTATTTTTTGTACTTAAACATTGATGGCTTTTTGTTCAGTAGGTAAATCTTTGTTGTATATTTTATTAAATTCTCATCCTCTCTATCTCATTCATCTTTGAGCCAGACATTCTTAGATTTAACAGAGTATCCATTAGGTATGTGTCTTTAAAAACCTATTTTGAGGAGTGCCTGGGTGGCTCAGTCAGCTAAGTGTCTGGCTCTTGACTTTGACTTTGGTTATGATCTCAGAGTCCTGAGATTGAGCCCAGGGTCTGGCTCTGCTCAGCAGGAAGTCGGCTTGAGATTTTCTTCTTCTTCTGCCCCTCTCCCATCTGATGTTCACACTCTTTCTCTGTCTCTCAAATAAATAAATTATTATTTAAAAACAAGATGCCCTTTAACAGCTGAATGGATACAGAAGATGTGGTTTGTATATATAATGGAATATTCCTCAGCCATCAGAAAGGATGAATACCTACCATGTGCATCAACATAAATGGAACTGGATAGTATTATGCTAAGTGAAATAAATCAAGCGGAGAAAGACAATTATCATATGGTTTCACTCAAATGTGTAACATAAGGAATAGTGCAGAGGACCATAGGGAAAGGGAGGGAAACTTAATGGGAGGAATCATAGAGGAGACAAACCATGACAGATTAAGGGTTGCATATAGGGAGGTGGGTGGAGGGATGGGGTAACTGGGTGATGAGCATCAAGGAGGGCATGTGATGTGATGAGCAATGGGTGTTATATGCAACTAATGAATTATTGAACATTATGTCAAAAACTAACATTGGCTAATTGAATTTAAATTTAAAAAAATCAAAATAAAAAAATCTTTTGAAATTGGCTACTATCATTGTACCTAGGTCTCAATTTTTCATATGTTAATTATTTTGTGGATAAACTCCTTTCTAGATCTTAGCCTGGTATCTGTCATCATTTTATCATGTCATCTGTCATCACTTTATCCTGTAGATTTGCCTTGCCAGGTCGCCAGTGTATGATTATTCAAGGAATATAATTTAATCCTATTATCCATATTCAGAAACTTTCTTAAAAAGGTAAAATTGCTATCAGAAATATGTCATACATTTTAAAGTTAAACATAGTAATTATCTGTCTTTTCAATCCTATTCTACTACTAATAGTCAAAAGTAACTAGATTATACATCGTTAATTATAATGGGAAAGTTAAGATATGTTAAGGATATAACAAGCAATGGAGTTAAGGGGAAGGCACCATCAGTAGTGCTGAAGACCTTCATAAGGGCTTCTAGGGCCACACTGCCTATTTTTTGCTTTTCCAAGGGTCAAGAATAAACATTAGCAAAAGTTTTTAAAAAGAATATCTTAGATCTCTAAAGATAATAAATTAGCCCTTTCCTGGGCATCATAACCAGGAAATTACTTACCAATAACTCAGTTTGTTCCAATATCTAATTTAGTAGATAGCCTAACTTTCTCTGCAGTCTTCACCCATGACTCTAAACACCTAAAACATTTTAACTAGACTCCAGGTCTAACATTTTAACTAGACTCCAAGTCAAAGCTGGTCCCCAGTCACAGGGCACTTTCGTATTGGGATATTACTTTCCAATGGGTTGCTTCTGGTGGCTCCCTCCTCCTTCTATTCATCCTCCAATATCAGTACTATCATTCCCAGTACACTTTATATCTTCACTGGCATCTTCTGCCCCCATGGGGATCCAGAAGTGTATAATCCTACATCTCAGGCTGGTTTCATGGGTGTTCAGAGTGTTCTGGTAGATTATTAGCTCACTTTAAGGGACTGGTTGAAACAGGGTCTCCTACTTTTCTGCCATCTTGCCCCTCTCCCCTAAATGCCTCACAGATCTTATGGTCCTTGTCTTATTAATGCACTTGATCAGGTTGATTGATTTGCAAAAATGTTGAACCACCTCTTCATCTCAGGAATAAATCACATTTGGTTATGGTGAATAATCCTTTTAAGGTACTGTTGGATCCTGTTGGCTAATATCTTGGTGAGTATTTCGGCATCCATGGGTTCATGGACATGAACATCCCATGTTCATCAGGGATTTTTCTTTTTAAATATTTTATTTATTTATTTGACAGACAGAGATCACAAGTAGGCAGAGAGGCAGGCAGAGAGAGAGAGGAGGAAGCAGGCTCCCTGCTGAGCAGAGAGCCCGATGTGGGGCTCGATCCCAGGACTCTGGGATCATGACCTGAGCCTAAGGCAGAGGCTTTAACCCACTGAGCCACCCAGGCGCCCCTCATCAGGGATTTTGAGCTGTAATTCTCCTTTTAGATGGGGTCTTTGTCTTGTTTGGAGATCAAAGTAATGTTGGCCTCATAGGAAGAGTTTGGAAGTTTTCCTTCCATTTATGTTTTTTGAAACAGCTTTGGTAGAATAAATGTTATTTCTTCTTTAAATGTTTGGTAGAATTCCCCCTGTATAGCCATCTGGCCCTGGACTCTAGCTTTTTGGGAGGTTTTCAATTACTTCTTTAATTTCCTCGTGAGGTATTGGTCTGTTCAGATTTTCAAACTCTCTGTCTCAGTCTTGGTAGTTTATAATTTTCCAGGAATGCATTCATTTCTTCCAGATAGCTTAATTTGTTGGCGTATAATTTCTCATAATATGTTTTTATAATTGTCTGTATTTCCTTGGTATTGGTCTTGATATCTCCCCTTTCATTCATGATTTTATTAATTTGTGTCCTTTCTCTTCTCTTCTGGTTAAGTATGACTAGAGGTTTATCAATCTTATTAATTTCTTTCAAAGAGCCAGCCTCGTTTTGTTGATCTGTTCTATTGTTTTTTCTGGCTTCTATTTCATTGATTTCTTCTCTAATCTTTATTATTTCTCTTCTCCTACTTGGTTTAGGTTTTATTTGCTGTGCTTTCTGCAGGTCCTTTAGGTGTAACATTAGTTTATGTATTTGTGATTTATCTAATTTTTTGAGAGAGTCTTAGATGGTTATGTACTTCTGTCTTGGGACCGCCTTTGCACTATCCCATAGGTTTTGAACCAATGTGTTTTCATTTTTATTAGATTGCATGAATTGTTTAAGTTCTTTAATTTCCTGGTTGACTCATTCATTCATGATGCTCTTTAACTTCCAATTGTTTAAGTTCCTTCCAAATGTCTTGTGATTGAGTTCCTGTTTCAAAACATTGTATTCTGAAAATATGTAGGAAATAATTTCTGTTCTTTGGTATCAGTTGAGACCTGATTTTTACTCAGTATTTAATCTATTCTGGAGAAAATTCCATGTGCACTCAAAGAGAATGTGTATTCTGTTGATTTAGGATGGAATGTTCTGTATATATCTGTGAAGTCCATCTGGTCTAGTGTGTCATTCAATGCCTTCATTTCTTTGTTGATCTTCTGCTTAGATGATCTGTCCATTGCTGTGAGTGGGGTCTTAAGGTCTTCTACTATTAATGTATTATTATTAATATGTTTCTTTACTTTGGTTATTAATTGGTCTATGTAATTGGCTGTTCCCACTTTGAGGGCACAGATATTTACAATTGTTAGATTTTTTTTGTTTCATAAACCCTTTAAGTATGATATAGTGTCTCTCTACATCTCTTACTACAGTCATTGGTTTAAAATCGAATTTGCCTGATATGAAGATTGTTACTTCAGCTTTCTTTTGCAGTCCATTAGCATGGTAAATTGTTCTCAATCCCCTCACTTTCAGTCTTGAGATGTCTTCAGGTCTAAAATGAGTCTCTTGTAGACAGCATATGGATGACTCTTGTTTTTTGTGGGGTTTGTTTGTTTTTAAATCCAATCTAATACAGTGCATCTTTTAGTTGGAGTATTTAACTCATTTACATTCAGAGTAACTGTTGAAAGATATGAATTTAGTGCCATTGTATTGTCTGCAAAGTTCCCATTTCTGTAGGTTGTCTCTGTCATTTTCTATTCTACATTACCCTTGGGGTCTGTCTTCACTTATAGAATCCCCCTTAATATTTCCTTCAGGGATGACTTAGTGGTCACATATTCTTCCAGTTTCTGTCTGTCCTGGAAGCTCTTTAATTCTCCTTTCATTCTGAATTATAGCCTTGCTAGATAAAGTATTATTAGCTGAATATTCTTCTCATTTAGTATGCTGAGTATATCTTGCCAGCCATTTCTGGCTTGCCAGGTTTCTCTGGATAGGTCTGATATTATTCTGATATTCCTCCCTCCATAAACAAGGAAACACCTCTCTCTAGCTGTTTTCAGGATATCTTCTTTGTCTCTAAGATTTGCAAGCTTCACTGTTACATGTCATGGTGTTGATCTATTTTTACTGATTTGGGGAGGGGTCCTCTCTGCCTCTTGGACATTAATGCTTGCTTCTTTCCCAAGGTTAGGGAAGTTTTCAGTCATGATTTGCTCAAATACATCTTCTACCTCCTCTCTCTCCACCCCCTCTGGGATCCCATGAATTCGGACATTGGTCTGTTTCAAGGTATCATGAAATTCTCAAAGCCTTTATTTATGGGCTATTAGTTGTCTTTCTCTCTTTCCCTCAACTTTCTCCCTTTCTGTAAGATCTAGATCACTTATTCTCACTTCTGCCTCATTGGCCTGAGCTGTTAAAGTATCTCATACATAGCATTTTTTACTTCAGCCTGATAAGATCTCATTTTCACCCTTAGAAATTCTGTACTGTCACTGATTTTTTTTTTTTTGCAAGCCTAGCTACTAACTTTATAATTGCTATCCCGAATTCCATCTTCAGCATCTTACTTATATCCATATTGACTAACTCTTTGGCAGAGAACATTGTCTCTGGTATTTTCCTTTGTTGTGATTTCCTTCTAATCATCCTGCCCAAGGGAAGATGTGTGAGTGAATTAACTGAGTCCAAAATATCAACCACAACCCAATCAAAATGCACCCTAGAAAAAAATCTGAAGTGGTCAGAAGCTACAATTGAAAAGCACATAAAGCCAATATGGAATAAAATAATAAAAAAGGAAGGGGGGTAAAGGAGATACTATAATCTCACCTGTTTTAGGTGTTCCACTTGTTCCTGAGTGAATTTTGGTCTGTGTGTTAGAAAACACTATATCAAAAATCACAAAAAAATATATATATATGCTTTTTTGCAATATATATATTACTTATACATAAATATATATAAATATTTATTTATTTATTATATATTTATAATATGCAAATAATATATAATATATAAATAATGTATGAATAACAATTGTATATAAATATATATTTATATATAATTATATATATATTTTGTAATAAAGCATCATATATATGATGCTTTCTTGCAATTTTTGATTGCAAAATATATATATATATAATTGTATATAATATTGAATAAAGTGAAAAGAAATAGAATGAGACATAAATTTATAAAATATAAATGTGAAAAAAAGTTTAGAGGTGACTCAAAAACATAACTCAGTAATATAAGAATCTAGTTGAAACAGGTAAAAGGCTAAAAAAAAAAGAAGAGAGAGAGAGAAATAGGAAAGAAAAGGAAAGGAAGAAAGGAAGGAAGGAGAGAGGAAGGGATGGAGGGGAAAATTTTAGACTGAAGGGTAAACAAGTCATGAGGAACCACATGGAGCTCAATACACTATTTTCCCCTGGCACTGTAGCTTTACAGCCTTATGGAATCCATAGGCTTGTTATTCACCTGTTTTTCCAGTCTATCTTCTGGGGAAGTGGCCTGCTGTTTTGCTTCTCAGGTGTCTTTGTCTGTGCAGAGTTGCCCCACCCCTTGTCAGGGAGATGGGCTCAATGTGAGTTGGTCATCTGTATGACTTTTGATCCCTGGTCACTTTCTGTGCTTCTTCAGAGGGTCAGAGCAAAAGTGACCATGACTGCATCTCCATCCCAGAGCTGCAAGATTGCAGTATCCCCTTTTCAGTAAACCGTCTGGGTTAAACCATCTCAACTTCTGTATGCATCAACCTCTGCAGTCTTTCTAAGTTCATGCCCACTTCAATTTTTCTGGGACCCACAAACATTTCTGTGCTTTGTGTCTTTGGGACTGTGAGTGGTTGCGGCCTCGCACATGCACCCTGCTCCACTGTTGTGAGGTCACAGCTGGGTGTCACCCTACTGTCCTTTGGGGGGCCACCACTTCCCTAAGAGTTGTTGCCCAGTCATGGCACAGCCATTTCATTCCTCCCAGGGCCTGGTAAATGACTCATGTTCCAGTCCTTTTCAGAGTGTTCAGGCAACCTGAGTGTTCAGTTCAGTTTCCCTACTACCCCAGCCCACAGTTTTTGGTTACTGGAGCTGAGTCTTTCCTGGGTTCACTGACCATAACCAGTGGAACATGTTCAGAATATTGTGATCACTATGTTAAGGAGATTCAAAACCTTACACTTTATAAAGCATTGTTGGAGGAATTAGGTTATTTGCCTAGGGGAAAGATACTTCATGGGAGACCTGAACACAGTCTTCAAATATTTGAAGAATATTTGTGGTAATGATGGATAACTTCTTGTCTACCTACCTAAGCAGTAGAACTAGAACTAGTAAGTAAAAGTAACAGAATGACAGATTTTAGTTCAGCATAAGAACTTTCTGACAGAGCTATCCAAAGTTGGAATGGGTCGTTTTAGAGTTTATTACTTGTCAATGGGGATACTTAGAGTTAGATTTGTATGCATGTTATGTAGGCCTGTTGCATGGAGAATTCAATAATTGGTTGGATGAATGGACTAGATGGCCTTTTAGGTCTTTTATAACTCTTATATCTTATGATTAATAACATTTCATTTTTTTATTTTTAAATGTAATTTGTTTCATGGGATGAAATACAGTTATAAGACCTTACTTGTGCACCAGTAAAACATGATGAAGATCATTGTATTATTTAATAATGAGAAGTAGGTGTACAAATAGTACTGCTTGCATATGTCTATACTGGAAAGACTAGTTAATAATTAATGAATCAGTGTTCTGGTTACATTTTTTTGCTGTAAGTGTAATGAAGTATATTTCAAAAGCCAAATGCAAAACTGTATCTTTAAGTAGAAAACAACTCTGAGAGACCTTGTATTGGGCCTTAAGGCATTAAACATATGGATGAGCATTCCTTAGCCATTCCTTCACAGCTTTCTAACTCTTTGACCTTACCCACAATTTTTTTAAATTTTTTTTCCTATACAATGTGTTCAGCACTGATTGTTTGTTTATATTGGTCATGCTTCAAAAGAGATCCTGATAAAACAGCTTTGGAGCAAACATTTATCCTTATGAATCTATTTCCTCATCCATGAAATGACATTGTAACAGCTGCCCTACCTACCTTTCAGGCTTATGATATAATGTATATAAATATAGTTTATAAACACTAGGAGTTGTTGAAATATGAGGAACTATAACTAAGATTAGTTAGTTTGAGTGATTGTAGTCTCAGGTAAAATTTCAATATAAAAGTGTTGACTATGTGCATGGGTTTCATCAGTGAAATTCAAATGTAATTATAAAATTCAAACAAATATTTATCACAGAGATTGTAAACAAAACTCTGGCTTTAGATAATATTAGATATATGTATCAATATATTAGATAATGTATCAATAGGAATTGTTATTATTGACATTCTTAACTGTTTTTCTTGCCTAGAGACATTACTAATGGAAATTCAGGCTATACACAACCACAGCCCCTTATCCACAGTTGAGAAGTTTTTTAAAAATTCTAAAAATATAAATTTTTTCATAATTATTTTTGGTGGCAAATCCTGACCTAACATGAACTGGTTTAGTAACAAAACCTAGAAATGTGAGGTGCTAATTATTGTACTTATTTATTCCCTTTGGTGTGAATAGGGATGTTTCTTACAAAAATATTAAATGTATTGGATTAGAAGGTGCTACTCCAGATCCCATTGGAGATGTTATATAAAATATGCTATATACTCCCATATTGCCTTTCTAATATCTGAAAAATTCAGAAATTTAAAAGATGCCCTATCACCACCCAAAGCATTTCAGAAAAGGAACTGTAATAGCATTTATATAGACCCATCTTTATCTGCACTCCATGGGCATATCTAATTGTTTTAAAAATCATAGACTACTGGCCTCCTCCCCTCTCCCATCCCTTCCCCGGTCCCCCATCCCTCCTTGGTCTCCTTTTCGATATGCCAAACCAATTTTGGGTCGAGTGCATTTAACGAGAACAAAACAAAAGGCTCATAACAAGAACGTTTCAGAAAAAAACAAAAAGTTTTTAAAAAATTGTTGAGTCAAAAAAACAATAAAGAAATTAAGATTTCTTGGGGAAAAAAATCATAGACTACTTAGTATACAAAGAAATTTTAGAAGCTAAGAGCAGAGCATTGTATTGCATCACAATAACTTCCTGTTGTTTAAAATGTTCTAATTTCTTAACCCAAGATTTTTTGATACCTCAGTTTGTTCTTACTTTTTTCCTTTGCCCAACTAATATTAGATGGATGTTGGCATCTGGATTTTTTATATTAAAATTCTTGACCAAATGTGATCTCGTAGTTTACTCCAGGGAGTGTCTGTTTTTAAAGACTAGTCAATCTGAATCAGCGAAACAAAAAGGCAAAAATATGTATCAAAATCAGCCTGAACTTGACACCCTGAAACATAGCATACCTTTTAAAAAACATAGTATAGCTTTTAAAATATACCAGTATTTTACCAGTAAAAGAAGGTGAAGTGAAAAACCCTAGGCAAACTGTTCTTCATCCTGATAAGCCCACCAAGATGTTAGTGCTTTATTTTGACTCTCTTATACATGAGGACAGATAGTTTTCATTCAGGATAGATGTCACTGGCCAAGGATGTATCTACCTATATACTTCGGATATTGAGTTTTTTTGGTTTACTAGCAGTTCATTTTCAGAAACCCATTTAAGAATGATTTTTCACTGTCTATACCATATTTAATTTTCCTGATATCTACCTTTCTGGCTCTTCAGAGCATGATTCCTCTACCACTTTTCTTAGGAACTCATGGAAGGAATTGTTTTGCCCTAAAATATGACTCACTAAGTTTTTAAATCACTCCTATTTGGGGAAAAAAAAGATCTCTAATGATTTTTTAAAAATATATCAAACTGAGTCAAAAGAGATATAGCACAATTAATCGAGTTGGGAATTGTAACTTTGGAATCAACGGGACTTAAATCAGATATTTGGATCACTAAACAGCTACTTAGTGATAGTTGTTTTTTGACTTTTATTTTAGCTTTTTATTTTCCCAAGACTCTTTCAATCTTCTATGGTTACAGGTACTATCTTGTTTTATTACTACATTGCTTTAACTTCTTTAAATTCTACTTAACCCTCCACCCGATCTTGTGCTTATTGGTCCCTTAGTTAACACTGGGCTATTTTATCTATTATTCTACTCATTAATTTATTTGTATAAATTGTTCTCTGTTTCACATAATTCTTGGGTCTTCTGATTACCTTTACATTTTTTCTGAGCAAGAATTGTGAGTTAATTAAAGTTAATTAAAGCACTTAGTACCTGACATATTATGAGCATTATATAATTTTTGGTCATTTTTACCATTTGATTACATGTTTAAAAATTCAGAACTCAAAAACTTAAAATTTTTAAATATGTATTTGGTATTACATATCATGAAATACATAATTTCTGTATGTTTCCTTTAGAAACTGTACAGATATATTTTCTTATGTAAATTAAACTCTGATTTAACATATGATTTATACCCTTAGATATTATTAATTTTTTATCTACTTCCTCTGATATATATTATAGTGCCAGAAAAAAATTGAGCAACTATCTTGTTTCATCTTTGGTCCTTCCAAAGTGTACTATTTCCCTTCTACATTTCACTGCAGAATGACTACATGGACAATCCAAAACATATCCCTTGGATCATTGGCTTTGACAAATATTTTCCTTCCTATAATCTATTTGCTTGCCTCTCTTTTCAATTCTGATATTTTATTAAAAACAGTTATGGGATGATTTCTATAAACTGGTAACACTATATTAAAACATTATGTTAGAAAGAACTCTATCTTTTGAAAGGCTTTTATATTAATTTTTGGCACTCATAACAATGATAAAATGTTAATCAACTATAATATTTAGTAACTGTTCAAGGACTTTTAAAACAATGGTCATTTGGGAGGTGAAAATTAAATAGATATATGTCCCCAAAGTTTTTATTTCAGAAATTACAAGTTAATTTTGATTATGTAAATGGACAGTTATGATAAAACAAAAATATTTGGATGGATATATATATATATATATATATATATATATCCGTATCAGTTACCTATTTATCTTTACTATTTTTTATTAAAGTTAAAGTCACATAAGGCATATATTTTTAATCTTTAATATGTCCTGTATAACATTGGAATTTTTTGAGATTTCATACTTAGAATTGCCTTATATAAATTTCTCATTTGAAAATATTTTCAACTATAAGAGCATTAATGATGCAACAGTAATCCATTCTTTGTTTCCTAGCAACAGTATCCATGGTGTTGTGGCAACTGAGGTGCAGAGAATGTGAGGAGATCAGTTGATGGGGAACTCTGGAGAAGGAAGTTAATCTTCAGAGTAGTAGTGTTGTTAAACTCAAAAAAGTGTGCTACCAAAAGACACGGTGAGAAATCTCATAGAAAGGAAGTTCACTACTTTTCCTTTTAGTTTCAACTATGACATTGAAATTGACATTGGAATGACATTTCCTTCAAAAACTTATTTTATTCAACTGAAATTTATATTGAATTTCTTAGAAAATTAGCTCTTTTATTAACAATTGTGTCTATAATTATGGCTGTGGTAAAATTGAACTCAGTTAATGTGATGAAAAAGGCATCAGTAATTATGTTTGAATTTTACTTTCTGTGCTTAAGTCAACACTTATAGATGATAAACAAAATATAACTGATATGTTGATGCAGTAGCTAGAATTATGCTTATTCAAAGCTCCATGTTAAGGGAATTGCAACCCCTGCAGATTAATTGACTAACACATTTACATCTCAATAAATAACCAGATAGTGAATGATTTTGAAAACTTCACACATTTCTAAAGTGAAATATTAAAGTCTATACCTCATGTTTTTTAGATATTTTGTTTATTACGTATCAGTGAAAGAATGTTACAGTTAATTAAGTATATTTACATATATATTTCTTTCTATAATCCTAAACTTCCTTTCAAGATTTATTTTTCCTTCTATAAAGCACTCATTAGTTATCTCTTTTGTATAGTCCTTAGATACCTTAAAAGTGAACTTTATTTTGTGCTAGTAGAAACATTTAATGGAAGTAAAGTTTGGAAACAAAAATCCAATTAATACATTTAATATTACTAGTTATAAATTTAGTGGATTTCATTGAAGCAATTCTACTTTCAAAAATACTGCCCTTTGAGCATGAATTTAAGTTTGTGTTTATGTTGGCAATGTTTGAAGATGGAGGAACAGGGTGTCTGTGGGTGTGTTGGGGAAAGACATTTGTCAGACAGCATTTTGGGGAAGTAGAGGAAATTGGGTTTTTGTGTGGGGTGAACGAAAGAGTAGTATTATTCCACTGGACAAAGCCCTACAATAAAGGAGAAAGGAAAGTAATAGAGAGATACCAGCCTGGAGTAAGTGGGACCCATATAATTCAATGCTATGAACCACCTTAAATTCTGTGCCCATAGGCTGCTATGGAAATAGTTTTACACTACAAAGTGGGGATAAACCTGGGAGGCAGAAAAATCTGTAGAGTGGGTGAGTGTGACTCTAAGGATCTGTTGGGGGAAGTACGGTCAGTACCCACTTGTTGCTGAACAGCCGTGGCTTAAGGGCTCTGACAGCTATTATGATTGCTCTCTTTGCTCTCTTTCCCTTCTTCTTTAATTTTTTCTTTCTTTCCTTCTCCCCTTATTCCTTTTCTTTTATTTTAATTCTTGCATTTCTCTTTCTTTTTCTCTGGCCACCATTCCCCTTCTCTTCTGTGCTTAACAGCAGGCCCACTCCAGAATCACATTCTAGCACCACATCCCCAACCCACTCCAGTTATCTGGATGGATTTGAAGAGAGCAACAGTTGGTGAAATGAGTTTTTATGGTCCAAAAGGTGCTGTGAAGGGAGAAGGGGAAACAGGCTAACAAATATATATTTTTTTAATGCTAAGGCTTTTTTATGGAACATTCTGGTGGATTCCTACTATTCTGCCTCTTCAGATAGTGTTCCTGAGTCATATGGAAGGTATATATGTTGTTGCCTATAATTCTGGAACCCCCTTCAGTCTCCAGAGAATTGTTCTTTGATCCATATATGTTGACAGGTTATGCACAAAGAGGTAACAAATCTGGATTGACTTGGAGGATGCTTACCTGGTTACTGGATATATTGTGAAAGTCATGGTGACCTGAACAGTGTTTAGTGCAGAGAAGATGGAGATTTTATCTCACTGGGTAGCTTAAGCTCACAAGTTGCTTGGAAGCCTATTGTACTTCAGTCTTTTCAATGATTTCCCTACCTTGTCACTCCACCCTAAGGGAACCAGAGTTCTCACTGACCATCTCCACTCTTTGAGGTTAGTGGAAGTTTGGAGAGGCATCAACTCTTTGCATTGGGTACACTAAAAGCAAAAGAATTCTGACTTGGTGACTGTTGAATTTGCATAGCTATCAGCCTTTACCAGCCGCTGTAAGGAACATAGGAAGAAGAAAGTGGTACTACTGAGAGGTCTCACACTTCCCATTACAAGGGGATTGGTGCTAAACTTGAGATTTGGGAGATGACTTACTTAAACTGCACACTAACACTTTAAAGCAATAAACATCCACAGCAACATAAAAAATATAAGCAAACACAAGAAAGCTTATGTATATGAGTTGGGGCAGTATGGGAAGGAAATGATAAGATTTCTCTAGGATCAGAGGCAGGGGTTTAACCAGGGGGAAGGTAGCTTCTTTTTAAACTTCTGAGTATCATGTTTTTAAATCCAGAGCTGTTTCTCTTTGAGGCTTTGTGTTGTTTTCTCTAGAACCTGGAATGTTGATCTTAATTGTTCTAATGCACCTTTCACCTGAGTTTTTATCTCCAAAACCCTCTTTTAGCATGGTTCCATCCACATATAAGAATTTCAAGAATAAGTTATTTCCCTATTCATCAATGACAGGAAACCAGGATTCATGTTTAATTCTCAATAAGAACACTATTAGAACAAAAATTGGAGCTAAGCAGGGTGTTTGAAAAGAGACGGTCATGAAGTAGAGAGAAAGGCAGACCAGGATATAAGTGACACTAAAGCAGAATCTATCTGCCTGCCGTTTTGTGGGTATTAATAGAAACTAGATATTTTAAACATTTCTACCATCTTTCAGTACAGGAGAAATTGATGTTTTCCTACCCCTCCCTGCATGGGCAAGCATAATTACAATAAGGTCAATAGCATCTCTGAGCTCCTTGCTACTTCTAGTAGTTGAAAATGAAGTTATCACACGTTTTTAGCATAATTTAAAACATTTTTTAATTAAGTAAGTTTAAAAATAAATGTTTTTTTCCTCAAATTTCATCATTATCTGAAATGCATTAGTAAGAGGCTAGAAATTTGGAAAATGAACCCATTCATTTCATTAATAGAATCTCAGACAAGTGAAATAGTTTTGTGAATTAACCTAAATCGGAACTGTTTTAACATCAGTATCATGAGATTTATTCTTCAGAACCAAATTTGAAAATGACTAAACTGGTATTGAAAAGTCCCTCCTAAATGTTTAAATGCTATAGACTTTTAACATCAACAGTGAATTATGGAATAAGTAATACAGTGTTTTGTGATATATGTATTGTATTAGGACTTAAGCACTGTGGTTAATAATATAAAAATTCCATACACACAATAATAGAAGCCTCATATAACCATTCTAAGTTAAATTATAAACCAATATTATAATTGTTATCTATATTAAAAGTTTTGGAAATGTACAGCTTTCCCTTTACACTTTTTCTTTTAAAACATTCATCCTGAGGTGGCTGGGTGGCTCAGTCAGTTAAGCCTATGCTTTTGGCTCAGGTCATAATCCCAGAGTCCTGGGATAAAGCCCTGTGTTGGGCTCTTTGCTCAATGGGAGTGGGCTTTTCCTCCTCCCCGCTGCTCCCTCTGCTTGTACTCTCTCCATCAAATAAATAAATAAAATGCTTAAAAAATAAAAGTTAAAAAAATTCATCCTTTTCCAGATTTTAACCTGAAATATGTTTTAAGATTTTTTTGTAATTATATTTTTTTTCAAATTTTTATTTGAATTTTAGTTAGTTAACATATAGTGTGATATTGGTTTCAGGATTAGAATTTAGTGATTCATCACTTATATATGACACCCAGCGCTCAATACAACAGGCACCCTTCTTAATACCCATCACCCATTTAGCCCATCTCCTGCCCATCAGCCCTCAGTTTGTCCTGTATAGTTGAAAGACTTATATGGTTTGCTTGCCTTTCTCTCTTTTTTTTTTCCCCTTACCCCTATGTTCATCTCTTTTGTTTCTTAAACTCCACATGGGCTAATAGAAAAGTCCACAAAGATAAACAAGCAAATACTTTATTATAATCAATGACTTTTAATCAAGATATTTATTTTTAACAGATTATAAAATAGTGCCGATTTAGGTTGATAAATGAATTATGATTATAGTGTTTATATAAATATTTTGGAGGTTATCCACACAGCTTAATGTTAATAGTAGTTATTAAGAATACAATGGAACATCATTCAGCTATAAAAATGAATGGAATCTTGCCATTTGCAGTGACATAGATGGTGCTAGAGAGTATAACGCAAAGTGAGATGGGTCAGTCATAGAATGACAAATAGCATATGATTTCACTCATATGTGTAATTTAAGAATCAAAACAAATGAACAAAGGGAAAAAGAGACAAGCTAAGAAACAGGCTTTTAACTATTGAGAACTAATTGATGGTTACCAGAGGGAAGGTAGGTCGGGGGATAGGTGAAATGAGTAATGGGGTTTGAGTGTACTTGTGATGAACACTGGGTGATGTATGGAATTCCTTAATCACTGTATTTTACACCTGAAACTAATATAACACTTTATGTTAATTATACTGGAGTTAAAATAAAAATAAATAAAAAGAGACCAAATTTACTTTAAAGTATTTTGCATCTACAATTACACTCTAAACACAGACTTATTTTTTAAGAATTTATTTATTCATTTGAGACAGAGAACACTAACAGGGAAATGGCAGAGGGAGAGGGAGAAGAAGGCTCCCTGTTGAGCTGGGAGCCTGACCTGGGGTTCAATCCAAGACCCCGAGATAATGACCTGAGCCGAAGGCAAATGCTTAACCAGCCTAGCCATGTAGATGCCCCAACACAGGCTTATTTCTACATTTCCTTTTAGGCAAGACCTATTCTGCTTTTAGTAGAACAAAGAACTAATGAGTTGAATTGAAAAGAAAAACTGATTCTTTTGAGTTTTTAACTTCCATTTTACTTTATATATATTTTTTAAACTTCACTTGCTTTGCCTTCCACTGCTTTGTTATCTCTGATGCCATCCCTGTGCTTTGGGTTTGCACAATAAAGAAGCAAGAAAAAAATTGTCTCCAGTATTGAGGATACAAGAAAAAAATTAAACCTATTAAGATAATTTAATTAAAAAATTTATCTCCGGGGCACCTGGGTGGCTCAGTGGGTTAAGCTTCTGCCTTCAGCTCAGGTCATGATCTCAGGGTCCTGGGATCGAGTCCCACATCAGGCTCTATGCTCAGCAGGGAGCCTGCTTCCTTTCCTCTCTCTCTGCCTGCCTCTCTGCCTACTTGTGATCTCTCTCTGTCAAATAAATAAATAATAAAATCTTTAAAAAAAAAGTTTATCTTCTTTATCCTTACATAGCTATTGTAATACTTTTATTCCTTTTACAAGTACCACTTCACTCCCCAGCAAATATTAAATTTTAAAAATATGGTATGATTAACCAACCATTTGATTGACATTAAAACTTTATTTTTGAAGTACAAAATGACAAAATAGTACATGTTTTACATTTTTCATCACTGAGCCAGATACAAGCAGTAATCATGGTGGGGTAAGGGTTTTTTTTCTGATCCTGGCCTGACTTATGGGTCCATAGGTATCCTATCAATATTTTCTTAACTGTTCTTTCAGATTTGAATGAGTCAAATATCAGTAGGAGTTTTCTCTTAGGTTAATATATTACTTCACTCTTTACTTTTGTCAGGGTGAAAACAGTGCAAGACTTTTCTAAGAGATAATTAACACTTTTGTTTTTTTATTTTCTATTTAGTGTATTATATTATTAATGTCATCCAGGGTATTCTACTGTGTTATTGAATATAACATGGAAATATCAAAGTAATATTATTTGGCAACCATAATATTTTCTTCCTGATATGCCAAAATACTATTTTTTAAAGATTATTTATTTATTTATTTGACAGAGAGAGATCACAAGTAGATAGAGAGGCAGGCAGAGAGAGAGAGAGGGAAGCAGGCTCCATGCTGAGCAGAGAGCCCGATGTGGGACTCGATCCCAGGACCCCGAGGTCATGACCTGAGCTGAAGGCAGCAGCTTAACCCACTGAGCCACCCAGGCGCCCACTATTTTTTTTCTGAAATGGGTATTTGTATTTTTAAAGAGATAATAGCTGGTTGTGAATAAGCCATAGCTTAAGTAAATTACTGCATTGTCCTTTCTTACCATTTCTCACAGACATTAGTATTCCTTCTTAGAAATAAAAGCAGTATACCAGCTAAAATATCCCATACCTTTTCCCAATAGATAAATTATATATGTACATATGTATATATACATATATATATAAAATAGTTCATTGAACTAATATAATACATTGTAATCAAAATCTGTTTATCTATATGTAGGATACATATATATTGGTAGTGACAGTTTCTAAAGCATAAGAATCCACTTCTGTATACAATTATTTATGATAGTGATACTATTAGACTTGTTTTTAGAATCCTAATTCAAAGTTTATAAACTTTTTATTTGCTTAAATACTTAGTTGAGAAAATAATATTGAACTGTTAAAATGTGAAAAAAAGCCTATAATGTACAAGAACATTTATTTCAATTAGAATTATCTAGATTGTTCAAAGTAATGCTTTAGATTAAATAGAAATAGCCAAATTATGAGGGACTAGGTACTGCTATTGGGGCTCTAGTATTCCTTTACACTTACCTCTCAGTTTTCTATTCATTAGTGATTCTTAAGTTGTAGCTCCCTGAGCAGCAGTATCAACATCACCTGCAGAGTTGGTAGAAATGCAAATATTCAGGCCCTACCTCTGACCTTGATGAGAAACTTTGAAGGCAGGACCCAGGAATTTATGTGTTTATAAAACATCACAACTATGTAATTCTGATGTATGCTAGAATCATTTATTCTGTCAGTCTTTATGTCTCTTTATCTCTCTGTATATGTATATGTCTATGTGTATGTAATTTGTAGGACCACTGACCAGTGATCACATTAACCTATGTATAACATTTATAAAAGAACTCCATTGTCGCATTTTTTCTTCCTGCAGTTTTCCTGATTGATTCATTATTTTATTCAGTGATAAAATGAAAATCACTATCTTTATTAAAGGATCCACTGCATCATCATATTAATCCAACTGTATTGCATTCTCAAAGTAATCCTCCCAATGTAAGTCTTAAACCTTTTTTCATTCTTGTTGAAAATACTATTCTAATATTAATACAAATACAAAAATAGTGACTACATTTTCCTTTTGATCCTATAGTCAAAAGGACTATAGGCTGTATAGGGTGGTGATAGGGAGAACAATTATACAAGTGTCTATTTGCAGTTCTTTGTGAAGTCTTGCCAACTCACACATCTTGCCTTGCATTCCAATGAATTTAACTAGCTGAATAATGGAAACTACTTTCTGTGTTTACTATAGCTAGATACATTATGGGCACACTAGTGTTGGTTAAGCTAGATGGAAAAAGTGATAGCTTCAAGGATGAATAATTTGGAAGAAGTCAGAGAGTCAGAACAAGACTTATATGTTCTGCAAAATACTATTGATTTACACATTTGGAGAAGAATAATTAAGAAAATTTCAGATTTTGTACTACTATTTGGGTTTGTGTGACACAATATTGAAGGATTTCTGCCTTGAACTTGAGTTTTTAGTCTGTGAAAATATAGCTTTATATTTCACGTTCAATAAACACATTTTGAGTAACTAAGAACTGTGCTCTACCCATGGCAAATGTAAACAATGTGAATGGTTTTGTTAGTGTTTTCCCATCTTTTATATGATAGTCATCTGAAGTTTATATTTAGCCATTCTCTTTAGTTCAACAATTCAATTCCAAGTTGTGTAATGTTTTTGTTATATATATATATAAGTATTTGACTTTGCTATATGAAATATGACAGTTAACTGCTGAGCCATAACCCACACATGAAGATAAGTCTAATTATTTTAATGTCATATGTGAAATATGTGATTACATTATATTGATATTGTACATTATGTGAAAATAGATGTGCCAGAGAAGCATAACACTGCTTTGAGATCTTAATTATCCATGTTAATAGAGATGAGCATTGATAGAGGTGTATACAATTTCCTGACAAAGCAGGAAAAAATTCCAAGGGAAAAAGACAGTCTCTTCAACAAATGGTGTTGGGAAAACTGGACACATATATACAAAAGAATGAAACTGGACCACTTTCTTACACCATACACAAAAATAAATTCAAAATGGTTTAAATGTGAGACCTGAAACCATAATAATTCTGGAAGTGAACACAGGCAGTAACTTCTTTCACATCCCCATAGAAACTTCCTTCTAAGGATGAATACCTGCCATTTGCATCGACATGGATTAAACTGGAGGGTGTTATACTAGGTAAAATAAGTCAATCAGAGAAAGACATTCATCATATGGTTTCACTCATATGTGGAATGTAAGAAATAGCACAGAGATCATAGAGGAAGTGATGAAAAACTGAATGGGAAGAAATCAGAGAGGGAGAGAAACCATGAGAGACTCTTGACTCTGGGAAACAAACTGAGGATTGTGGAAAGGGAAATGGGGGTGGGTATAGGGTAACTGGGTGATGGGCATTAAGGAAGGCACATGAAGTGATGAGCACTGGGTGTTAAATGCAACTAATGAATCATTGAACACTGCACCAAAAACTAATGATGTACCATAAGTTGGCTAACTGAATTTAAATTAAAAAAAAAAAAACTTTCTAAATGTATTTCCTAAGAAAAGGGAAACAAAAGCAAAAATAAACTATTGAGACTATATTAAAATAAAAAGCTTCTGACACAGCTAAAAGGCAATCTATGGAATGAGAAAAGATATTTGCAAATTACATATCTGATAAAGGGTTCATATCCAAAAGCTATGAAGAACTTATAAAACTAGACACCCAAAAAAGAAACAATCTAATTTACAAATTAGCAGAAGACATGAATAGACATTTTTCCAAAGAAGTTGTAACAGACAGCCAAATAGACACATGAAAAGATATTCATCATCACTGATGATTAGGGAAATGAAAATCAGAACTACAATGAAATATTACCTCACACCTGTCAGAATGGTTAAAATCAGCAACAAAGGAAAAAACAGGTGTTGTTGTGTAGGAAGAGGAACACTTGTTCACTATTGATGGGAATGTAAACTGGTGCTGTCACTGTAAAAAATAGTATGGAGGTTCCTCAAAAACTTTTAAAATAAACTACCTTATGATCCAGCAATGGCAGTAGTGGGCCTTTACCCAAAAAACAAAAGAACACTAATTGGATATATGCACCCTGATGATAAGAACAGCAGTATTTCCAATAGTGAAGACATGGAAGCAGCTCAAGTGCTCACTGATTAATGAATGGATAAAGAAGATGTGATATATATATATATAATTCAGCCATAAAAAAGAATGAAATCTTGCCATTTCTTTTTTTTCTTTTATTTTTATTTTTATTTTTTTTAATTTTTTATAAACATATATTTTTATCCCCAGGGGTACAGGTCTGTGAATCACCAGGTTTACACACTTCACAGCACTCACCAAAGCACATACCCTCCCCAATGTCCATAATCCCACCCCCTTCTCCCAAACCCCCTACCCGCAGCAACCCTCAGTTTGTTTTGTGAGATTAAGAGTCACTTATGGTTTGTCTCCCTCCCAATCCCGTCTTGTTTCATTTATTCTTCTCATACACACTTAAGCCCCCATGTTGCATCACCACTTCCTCATATCAGGGAGATCATATGATAGTTGTCTTTCTCTGCTTGACTTATTTCGCTAAGCATGATACGCTCTAGTTCCATCCATGTTGTCGCAAATGGCAAGATTTCATTTCTTTTGATGGCTGCATAGTATTCCATTGTGTATATATACCACATCTTCTTGATCCATTCATCTGTTGATGGACATCTAGGTTCTTTCCATAGTTTGGCTATTGTGGACATTGCTGCTATAAACATTCGGGTACACGTGCCCCTTTGGATCACTATGTTTGTATCTTTAGGGTAAATACCCAATAGTGCCATTGCTGGGTCATAGGGCACTTCTATTTTCAACATTTTGAGGAACCTCCATGCTGTTTTCCAGAGTGGCTGCACCAGCTTGCATTCCCACCAACAGTGTAAGAGGGTTCCCCTTTCTCTGCATCCTCGCCAGCATCTGTCATTTCCTGACTTGTTTATTTTAGCCATTCTGACTGGTGTGAGGTGATTTCTTATTGTGGTTTTGATTTGTATTTCCTTGATGCCGAGTGATATGGATCACTTTTTCATGTGTCTGTTGGCCATCTGGATGTCTTCTTTGCAGAAATGTCTGTTCATGTCCTCTGCCCATTTCTTGATTGGATTATTTGTTCTTTGGGTGTTGAGTTTGCTAAGTTCTTTATAGATTCTGTACACTAGTCCTTTATCTGATATGTCGTTTGCAAATATCTTCTCCCATTCTGTCAGTTGTCTTTTGATTTTGTTAACTGTTTCCTTTGCTGTGCAAAAGCTTTTGATCTTGATGAAATCCCAATAGTTCATTTTCCCCCTTGCTTCCCTTGCCTTTTGCGTTGTTCCTAGGAAGATGTTTCTGTGGCTGAGGTCGAAGAGGTTGCTGCCTGTGTTCTCCTCAAGGATTTTGATGGATTCCTTTCGCACATTGAGGTCCTTCATCCATTTTGAGTCTATTTTTGTGTGTGGTGTAAGGAAATGGTCCAATTTCATTTTTCTACATGTGGCTGTCCAATTTTCCCAGAAGCATTTATTGAAGAGGCTGTCTTTTTTCCATTGGACATTCTTTCCTGCTTTGTCGAAGATTAGTTGACTGTAGAGTTGAGGGTCTATTTCTGGGCTCTCTATTCTGTTCCATTGATCTATGTGTCTGTTTTTGTGCCAGTACCATGCTGCCTTGATGATGACAGCTTTGTAATAGAGCTTGAAGTCCGGAATTGTGATGCCACCAACGTTGGCTTTCTTTTTCAATATCCCTTTGGCTATTCGGGGTCTTTTCTGGTTCCATATAAATTTTAGAATTATTTGTTCCATTTCTTTGAAAAAGATGGATGGTACTTTGATAGGAATTGCATTAAATGTGTAGATTGCTTTAGGTAGCATAGACATTTTCACAATATTTATTCTTCCAATCCAGGAGCATGGAACATTTTTCCATGTCTTTGTGTCTTCCTCAATTTCTTTCATGAGTACTTTATAGTTTTCTGAGTATAGATTCTGTGCCCCTTTGGTTAGGTTTATTCCTAGGTATCTTATGGTTTTGGGTGCAATTGTAAATGGGATTGACTCCTTAATTTCTCTTTCTTCTGTCTTGCTGTTGGTGTAGAGAAATGCAACTGATTTCTGTGCATTGATTTTATATGCTGACACTTTACTGAATTCCTGTATAAGTTCTAGCAGTTTTGGAGTGGAGTCTTTTGGGTTTTCCACATATAGTATCATATCATCTGCGAAGAGTGATAATTTGACTTCTTCTTTGCCGATTTGGATGCCTTTAATTTCCTTTTGTTGTCTGATTGCTGAGGCTAGGACCTCTAGTACTATGTTGAATAGCAGTGGTGATAATGGACATCCCTGCCATGTTCCTGACCTTAGCGGAAAAGCTTTCCGTTTTTCTCCATTGAAAATGATATTTGCGGTGGGTTTTTCATAGATGGCTTTGATGATATTGAGGTATTTGCCCTCTATCCCTACACTTTGAAGAGTTTTGATCAGGAAGGGATGCTGTACTTTGTCAAATGCTTTTTCAGCATCTATTGAGAGTATCATATGGTTCTTGTTCTTTCTTTTATTGATGTGTTGTATCACATTGACTGAATTGCAGATGTTGAACCAACCTTGCAGCCCTGGAATAAATCCCACTTGGTCATGGTGAATAATCCTTTTAATGTACTGTTGAATCCTATTGGCTAGTACTTTGTTGAGTATTTTCGCATCTGTGTTCATCAAGGATATTGGTCTATAGCTCTCTTTATTGATGGGATCCTTGTCTGGTTTTGGGATCAAGTTGATGTTCACCTCATAAAATGAGTTTGGAAGTTTTCCTTCCATTTCTATTTTTTGGAACAGTTTCAGGAGAATAGGAATTAGTTCTTCTTTAAATGTTTCGTAGAATTCCCCCGGGAAGCCGTCTGGCCATGGGCTTTTGTTTGTTTGGAGATTTTTAATTACTGTTTCAATCTCCTTACTGGTTATGGGTCTGTTCATGCTTTCTATTTCTTCCTGGTTCAGTTGTGGTAGCTTATATATTTCTAGGAATGCATCCATTTCTTCCAGATTGTCAAATTTATTGGCGTAGAGTTGCTCATAGTATGTTCTTATAATAGTTTGTATTTCTTTGGTGTTAGTTGTGATCTCTCCTCTTTCATTCATGATTTTATTTATTTCGGTCCTTTCTCTTTTCTTTTTGATAGTCGGGCCAGGGGTTTATCAATTTTATTAATTCTTTCAAAGAACCAGCTCCTAGTTTCGTTGATTTGTTCTATTGAATTTTTGGTTTCTATTTCATTGATTTCTGCTCTGATCTTTTTGATTTCTCTTCTCCTCCTGGGCTTAGGGTTTCTTTCTTGTTCTTCCTCCAGCTCCTTTAGGTGTAGGGTTAGGTTGTGTACGTGAGACCTTTCTTGTTTCTTGAGAAAGTCTTGTACCTCCATATATTTTCCTCTCAGGACTGCCTTTGTTGTGTCCCACAGATTTTGAACCATTGTATTTTCATTATCATTTGTTTCCATGATTTTTTTCAATTCTTCTTTAATTTCCCGGTTGACCCATACATTCTTTAGAAGGATGCTGTTTAGTCTCCAAGTATTTGGGTTCTTTCCAAACTTCCTTTTGTGGTTGAGTTCTAGCTTTAGAGCATTGTGGTCTGAAAATATGCAGGGAATGATCCCAATCTTTTGATAATGGTGAGTCCTGATTTAGGACCGAGAATGTGATCTATTCTGGAGAATGTTCCATGTGCACTAGAGAAGAATGTGTATTCTGTTGCTTGGGATGAAATGTTCTGAATATATCTGTGATGTCCATCTGGTCCAGTGTGTCATTTAAGGCCTTTATTTCCTTGCTGATCTTTTGCTTGGATGATCTCTCCATTTCAGTGAGGGGAGTGTTAAAGTCCCCTACTATTATTGTATTATTGTTGATGTGTTTCTTTGATTTTGTTATTAATTGGTTTATATAGTTGGCTGCTCCCACGTTGGGGGCATAGATATTTAAAATTGTTAAATCTTCTTGTTGGACAGACCCTTTGAGTATGATATAGTGTCCTTCCTCATCTCTTATTATAGTCTTTGGCTTAAAATCTAATTGATCTGATATAAGGATTGCCACTCCTGCTTTCTTCTGATGTCCATTAGCATGGTAAATTCTTTTCCACCCCCTCACTTTAAATCTGGAGGTGTCTTCGGGCTTAAAATGAGTTTCTTGGAGGCAACATATAGATGGGTTATGTTTTTTTATCCATTCTGATACCTTGTGTCTTTTGACAGGGGCATTTAGCCCATTCACATTCAGGGTAACTATTGAGAGATATGAATTTAGGGCCATTGTATTGCCTGTAAGGTGACTGTTACTGTATATGGTCTCTGTTCCTTTCTGATCTACCACTTGTAGGCTCTCTCTTTGCTTAGAGGACCTCTTTCAATATATTCTCTAGAGCTGGTTTGGTGTTTGCAAATTCTTTCAGTTTTTGTTTGTCCTGGAAGCTTTTAATCTCTCCTTCTATTTTCAATGATAGCCTAGCTGGATATAGTATTCTGGGCTGCATGTTTTTCTCGTTTAGTGCTCTGAAAATATCATGCCAGCTCTTTCTGGCCTGCCAGGTCTCTGTGGATAAGTCAGCTGCCAATCTAATATTTTTACCATTGTATGTTACAGACCTCTTTTCCCAGGCTGCTTTCAGGATTTTCTCTTTGTCACTGAGACTTGTAAATTTTACTATTAGGTGACGGGGTGGCCTATTCTTATTGATTTTGAGGGGCGTTCTCTGAACCTCCTGAATTTTGATGCTCATTCCCTTTGCCATATTGGGGAAATTCTCCCCAATAATTCTCTCCAGTATACCTTCTGCTCCCCTCTCTCTTTCTTCTTCTTCTGGAATCCCAATTATTCTAATGTTGTTTCGTCTTATGGTGTCACTTATCTCTCGAATTCTCCCCTCGTGGTCCAGTAGCTGTTTGTCCCTCTTTTGCTCAGCTTCTTTATTCTCTGTCATTTGGTCTTCTATATCACTAATTCTTTCTTCTGCCTCATTTATCCTAGCAGTGAGAGCCTCCATTTTTGATTGCACCTCATTAATAGCTTTTTTGTTTCAACTTGGTTAGATTTTAGTTCTTTTATTTCTCCAGAAAGGGCTTTTATATCTCTGGAGAGGGTTTCTCTAATATCTTCCATGCCTTTTCGAGCCCGGCTAGAACCTTGAGAATTGTCATTCTGAACTCTATACATAGTATGATTTTTTTCTGGGAAACAAAATTCTGTCCCTTCCTTCCCTCCTCTTATATCTATGAGCAATTTAAGATATAAAGTAAGACTTCCTATTTCTTGACTTTTTGACCAAGGACTCTCCTACATTTTGACAATTACTCATTTATAACTTTGGAGGGTTTTATTTGTACATAAGTATCCTTGTACATTATGTACACATATTGTACATAAATATCCTTCTATATGGAAAAGAATGTCATAATATTAATGTCAGTATACCAATGTAGACAATCTTTATTTTCAGAACATTGATAATTTTAGGTATAGGTTTACAGGGGGACTATAGGCCTGGGATTGGAGCATTGAATTTTAAACTTTTAGATAATATTGACAATGGATATCTGCCATAAGAAAAGGAAAAATTGCCAGTTGCAATAGAAATTTACATATTAAAAAGGAATTGGGGAAAGTTTTCTATATCAATTAAAGTTGTATAGTTTACATGTGATATTTCTAAAATATTAGATAAATGATTTACCTTGCTTAGGCCTTGACATGAAACCAGCCAACATTATTAATTATTGTTTTTCCAGTTTGAGAATTTGTGGGTAACACATTTTGTTAGCTTAAAACAATTCAGTGATATTTCCAGGAAGAGAACTTAGGAAATAGGCCTGCCAGTTCTTACTGCATAATCTGTTCTTCATGTAACATTTTATTTTTTCCAATGTCCTAAAGTCAATATACAAACCATTTCTGTTGATGGATGAATAAACAAAATCCAACAACTTGGTATATAGTCAATTCAGCCTATTTATCTTTAAGGATTGATTTGGATATTGACATTGCTAACAAAATTTACTGAACATTAGTAATTAATGTGGCTTAAAATGAAACAAAGAATACCTTATATGAGCCATCTCATCCCATAATAAAAATAAGTACTTTTTTATTCACATATATGGAGATTTCATATACAGAAACAGAATATGTTTAGTCTTAGTCTTATCTTCCCATTGACATAGATTTGCCATTGCTTAATTGGCCTTTTGCAAAATGCTTGGACTGTCAAAGTCAATTCAAAATAAGTCAGTATAAGAAAGACAAATACCATGTGATTTCACTCATAAGTGAAATTTAAGAAACAAATGAACAAAGAAAAAAGACCCCCAAAAAACCCTAAAATACAGAGAACAAACTTGTTGTTATCTGAGGAGAAGTGGGTGGGGGGATGGATGAAATAGGTGAAGAGGATTTAAAGTACACTGAGCACGAGTAATGTACAGAATAGTCAAATCAGTTTATTGTACAACTGAAAGTAATATAACACTGTATGTTAGTTATACTGGAATTAAATAAACAAAAAGAAAACAAATTGAAAAAAGAAAAAAAAGTTGATTCTACAGATATCAAATAATATGATGATATTTGCTCTAGTTCCACTAGGGAAATAATACAACATTAAATTCTAAATATTAAGTTTCTGTACCAATAGCTCTTTACACAGGCAAAATATGAATACTGCCTACACAAATCTGCCTTAAACTTCATATATATATTTTTTTAATTTCTGGAATTCAGGGAAGAAAACCTAAACCCAAAGCTTCATCAATAACTACCACTTTTTTTTTATTTTTCTAGTTTTATTTGCTTAGACAGCTTAATAGAGTATTTGAAGATCTGCGTAGTAGTTGTAATTGTACCAAATTACATAATAGTATTATCTTTAACAATTGCATTTATAGTATTTATAACTTTAATTTCTTAACACCCCCAAACCGTAAAATTTTCTGAACATATCATATTGCACATTTGTAGAAAACCTTTTTTAAAGCTCAGGAATCTCAGGGTTTTGTATATCCTTGCTCTCATTTTGGAGACAAATGGAGTATTCTCATGTATTTTTCACTTTTTTTTTTTTACATATTTCTATTTTTTATTTTTATTTATTTTATTTTTTTATTATGTTATGTTAGTCACCATACAGTACATGATTAGTTTTTGATTAGTATTCCATGATTGGTTGTTTGCGTATCACACACAGTGCTCCATGCAATGTGTGCTAATTATTATTTCCTTCAACCAAAATTTCTTTCTTTTTTAAAAATTTTCCAGGGTGCCTGGGTGGCTCAGTAGGTTGAGCCTCTGCCTTCAGTTCAGGTCATGATCTCAGGGTCCTGGGACTGAGCCCCAGATTGGGCTCTCTGCTCAGCAGGGAGCCTGCTTCCCCCTCTCTCTCTTTCTCTGCCTACCTTTCTGCCTACTTGTGATCTCTGTCAAATATTTTTTTAAAAATAAAAATAAAATTAAAAATTCCATTATCCAACTTATAATACATCACTAATTTCAAATGTAGTGTTCAATAATTTATCAGTTTTGTATAACACTCAGTGCTCATTGCATCACTTTCCTGACTTAAAGCCCATCACCCAATCACCCCATCTCCCACCAACCTCCCATCTAGCTACCTTCATTTTGTTTCCTAAAGTTTAGAGTTTCTCATGGTTTTTCTCCCAATTATTATTTCCTTTAACCAACATTTCTTAAAAGGTTACTGGACACATAGAAGAGGTGATGAATTGGGTACCTTCCTTATCCTCAAATTCAAGGAATTCATACCCTAATGGATATGTAGTATCCATTAGTAATTGTCTTTAAAATTTGAGCTGTAGTATATGTGAAATATGGTTTCATATGTACCCCATATATATATTCATATATATGTATGAAATGCCCTAAAGCTTTTGGTTTAAGGATGCTATATATTGCTTCTAAACATTATGCCTTCAGTCAGCTGGGTCTAACACACACACACATGCTCTTTGATCTCGCTTTAAATTCATGGTGATTAATATCAATGATGTATTATGGTAATTTCATGACAAAAATTATACCAAATATAATCACTATAGTATTTACGTAAAGATTGAGGTCACCATTTTACATAAAAAAATAATTACAGCTCTAACAATTGCCTCAGAATGTTTGTTTGCATGCACCAATGGATCTAACAATTTTGACTTAATCATAGTGGCTTCTATTTCACTTACTTAACTATAGAGAACAAACTGATGGTTACCAGAGGGAAGGTGGGTGGGGAGATGGGTAAAATAGGTGATGGGGATTAAGGAGTACACTTACTATGATGAGCATTGGCTGTTGAACAGGTGTTGAATTACTATATTGTACACATGTAACTAATATTACAATGTATGTTAACTATAATTTAAATAAAAACTTTAAAAAATAAATTTAAACGCAATTAGGTACAGTGACAATTTTCTTTATAGCATTAGCTTTGTTTATGTTGAGGGTAAGTCTGTTTTTAACTTTTTCATGTGCTTTAGATATAACACTGATATTGCAATGCTAACATTTCCTCTCAATGTTTTGCTTGCTTTTTAGTTGATCTACTGTCTTTACAATGTCTGAAATCAGATTTAGCAATCTCATTTGGGATCAAGTTATAACACTGAATCAAGTGTTAGATGAAGTAATTCCAATTCACGGAAGGGGGAATTTCCCCACACTGGAGGTAAAACCAAAATATATCATTCAAGTTGTGAAAAATGAATTGATAAAGCAAGGGATTATTGTTAAAGATACCCGACTGAATGGATCCACAGCAAGTTATATACTTGCAAGCCATAATGGAATCAGCTATAAGGATCTAGATGTTATTTTTGGTGTTGAACTACCAAGCGATCAGGAATTTCAAGTTGTTAAAGATGCAGTTCTTGGTTGTCTGCTTGACTTTTTACCAAAAGGTGTAAAAAAGGAAAAGATCACCCTAAAGACAATGAAAGAGGCTTATGTGCAAAAGATGGTCAAAGTCTGCAATAAGCATGATCGCTGGAGTCTCATTTCTCTTTCAAACAACACTGGAAAGAATGTAGAGCTAAAATTTGTGAATTCGCTCAGACGACAATTTGAATTTAGTGTTGATTCCTTTCAAATTGTTTTGGATCCCATGTTAGAATTCTACAGTGACAAAAATGCCAAACTAACCAAAGAATCCTATCCTGTTGTGGTAGCTGAAAGCATGTATGGAGACTTCCAAGAAGCAATGACACATTTGCAATACAAGCTTATATCTACTAGAAAACCTGAAGAGATTAGAGGTGGTGGCCTTCTAAAGTATAGCAACTTGCTGGTTCGTGACTTTAAGCCAGCTTGTGAAGCAGAAATCAAGACACTGGAACGTTATATGTGTTCTAGATTCTTCATTGATTTTCCTGATGTAGCAGAACAGCAAAAGAAGATTGAATCGTACCTCCGTAACCATTTCATAGGTGAAGAAAAGAGCAAATATGACTACCTTATGACCTTGCGTGGAGTTGTAAATGAAAGCACTGTTTGTCTCATGGGTCATGAAAGAAGGCAAACACTCAATATGATCACCCTTATGGCTCTAAAAGTACTTGGAGAACAGAATATACTACCCAATACAGATAATGTAACTTGTTTTTATCAGCCTGCTCCATACTTAGCTGCTGAGGGAGGGTATCCTACTTATTATGTAACTTCTGGACCACCACCTATTTTCTTTCAGCCATACCACCCACTGCACTTTCATGTGCCAAATGGTATGGTTTAAAAACAAACACACATACAACAGAAACTTCGCTTTAATTAAACACCTCATAAAGCAAGTTTCTAAAGTCCATAAAATTTAAGATCTATTTTTATTTTTGTGCAGTTACCATTTTCCATCAATTATAGCTTAAACCATTATAGTAAATAGAATATCATCTATGAACTGGCCACTTTAAATTATTTTCAAGTGTTATTGATTAGCTATTATAACTTTCAAATATTGTGGATCACTTAAAATGATTTTCAAATCTCACTAAGTCTTAAGTAAGACTTTCAAATTTGCTCTGACAAATACATTAGAGATGCCTGCATCTCTGATTAAAATATAATAGAACAGACACATGTATTAAGGTCCAAAGATACAGTAAATACAAGTGCCACCACTTTGGTGTTCAATCAATCCCTTTGTTTCATTCACTTCATTTTTTTCTAGTGAATATATTACCATCAGTGAATTTTCAATACTTAACAAAAATACCTAATTTCAAAGGCAACAGATGCAGAAGAGATAAAACTCTGGACTTTACAAGCACTTAATTTGCTTTCCAATTAAATTGGGTTAGATACAAAATCTTACTATGGTTTGAAGGAACATTGAAAAAACTTGTTCTGAAGAACACTGGACATTAGTAATTTGTCAACTGTCGAATAAGTTAGTTATTTTTTTGATCTGAAGATTAATACCATCCAGCTGTAAAACCAATACTGCAGTCAGTTTTATAAGTTTCTTCATTCTTCCCACTAAATAAGTTGAAAGGAATGGAAATGACCAACTCTGAATGCAAAAATTTTCTGTCATCTGTTAGAGGGTCTAAATGGGAAATGGCAAAAAACAAAAAGAAACAAACAAAAAAACAAAAAAAGGTAGTGTTTTTTTGTTTTTAGACATGCATGTTATTTACTATTTTTTTAATGATCTATTTGTGTAACATCTTAGTATATTTGGAGACATTCAGTGTTAGTAAGTGAAAATATTTTCATTATTGCTAAATGAAGCTTTTTTTTTTCATTTTGGTCTTACCAAACATCAGTTTATAACCTGCCACTCAAGTGCCTCCTCATGTGAGTTTTTGCATAATACTATAATTTTTCCAACAATTGCATATGTTCATCAGGTTATCAGAATATTTATATACTACATCAAATATGCTGCTAGGAAGTCTACTAGTGGAATTAAAACAATATTTTCTTCCCATAATGAAGAAAATAGTTCATGACCAATATTAACTGGGATGACAGAAGGGGAACTGTCCTGAATGGATGTAGATAAGACCATCAGAAAATGTCATCATTTTAACTCGCTTCTGATTTTTTGTTTCCATCTCAGTTTTCATTGACCATCCTGACTTTTTTCATCACAACATGATCCAAAAGGCATATTCTGAGAATTTGTCACTTATAAACTGTGCTTAATATCTCTTCTCTGCATTATAGTACTGGACACAAGAAGTACATAAAATATAGCACTTTCAAATAATCAATATTTCCAAGATGTTTTATACCACCACACCACTGGCCATCAGTATATTTTTAAAGAATTATATTTAAAATATATTTATGTGTATATACACATGCACATAATTATCCAGCATACAACTCTGAGGCTTTTAAACATGGATTCACCTTGCTTGGGATAAATAAAGAATTTATAAATACTATATTAAAGAGAAAATTCAGTAATCTATTAACATAATGAATGTACTGGCTAAAAAATGATTGATCTGTCTGCAGTAAAGCACAATCTTTAGGTTTCACTTAGTGGAAGTGCTTGCATATAAAACTGAAGGAGAATGTGCTATATCAATAGTACGAAAAAACAACTCCAAAAAATAAAGTATTTAAAAATAAAAGGGCTGTAGTAATTATGGGTAATGGTTAAAGGTTCAGTATTTTCATAGCATTTTCTGCTGAATAGCAGAATTCTGAGGATGCTCCCTCATGTGCTTCCTTAGGTTCCTTTGGTCCAATTGAAAATTTGAACCTTTTCCCCTAAAAAGAAAATTCTCTATGGTGTTCTCATAAAACTTTAAGTCCTGCTGGAAGAATGGTCTGAAAGCTATCAGCTTCCTCCTAACATTTCAAGTATGTGTTTTCATTGTAGTGGAAGAATTCAGAACTGGCATATAAGATTTTTTTTTCCAGATAGAGAATCCAAACCTGTTGAATGGAAATGGTATCACTAAAGAGATAGCTATAGCTTTATTTCTTGTGGCATTCTTTCTGTAGATACCATCACCAAGATAGGCTGTCCTTTGCTACAAACCAAACAGAAAAATATTTATCTTTAGCATTAAGTGTCTCTCCAGGATTAGGCTAGTTGTCCTAAGACAGTATTATTTCATTCTGTTTGTTAGGAATAATAAATGGAAAAGTTTTTCTATAAAAAATGAGTGCTAGCTTCTTGGCCTAAATGTGTTCATAAATGTTAGTTAAGTTCAGCTCCACAATATATGTCATCTCATTACAAGAGAGAAATGATGTCTGTTCTTATTTTATTTTATACAAATTCAAGACCAAGTCTTAGTTTGGGAATTTTTAAATTTTATTTTCTTCTCAGAAACCTAACCAAAACCAAAAAAGAAAATCTTTCTATATAGTTCAAACATTCACATCAGTAGGACACGGTTGGTGTCAGTTATAGGTACATATTTTTAAAACCAAAATATTCTTGCATTTCACAAATGTCTTCATATAATTATCAAAGTTCCAGAGTATTTGTAACTTTTAAATTCAGAGCTATTCTTCTGATAGTGACATGTCTTTTGTCAAAGAAAGTTGAAGACGAAGTTTAGTTGTTTAATTTTTTAAAATATTTTTAAAAGATTTTATTTATTTGACAGAGAGATCACAAGTGGGCAGAGAGGCAGGCGGTGAGGTGGCGGGGTGGTAGCAGGTTCCCTGCTGAGCAGAGAGCTCAATGCGGGGCTTGATCCCAGGACCCTGATATCATGACCTGAGTGGAAGGCAGAGACTTAACCCACTGAGCCACCCAGGTGCCCCTAAAATATTTCATTTATGTATTTGAGAGAGAGTGAGTGAGTATTAGAGAGAGGCACGGAGCCGGGAAAGGGGCAGAGGGAGAAGGAGAAGCAGACTCCCCGCTGAGCAGGGAACCCCATGTGCGGCTTATCCAGGACTCCAGGATCATGACCTGAGCCAAAGGCAGACTCTTAACCAACTGAGCCACCCAGTTTCCCCTAACTAGTTGTTTTAAATGAGAGATAGTGGAGTTAAATTAAAGACAAATATCAGAGCTAGAACAGTTGTTAGTTGAGCTAGAACATAACTTCTTCAAAATGTTGGGAAAACATCTTGGCCCAAATTCCATTTTTTAATATCTCAGAAATGTTCTATTAAAATGCATATAAATTAAGAGTTTTTAAAATTAGCCATATTTTAGTTTTAGGCATTGGATACAGATGTCAATATGCAAAATGCCTGAGATACAACTCTTTTCATTCAGTGAATCTATTATCTGGAAAGATTCATCCAACTTTGAAAATACAGGGAGTTAAAATTTATAACAGAAAAATTTGAAGTTTTAATGTAATGTTTATCAAAATTATATTTATCTATAAACATGACAGTTCCATTTATAGAGGATTTTTTTAAAAAGTATTGACTCTGTAAATTAACCTTTAAACAAGATTTGGAAGTTTGTGGGACTACAGTTTGAAGTTTGATAACCATTCTTATGAAGACCTTGAAAAGGCCTAAAACCCAGTATTTTGGGATTCATTTGCTTTACCATTATAAAAGAAAATATATTTAATGATGTTTTGTTTTCACTCCTTCTATTCTTTTGTGGTCATATTCTATATGTTACAATGTAAAACTTATGTAATAAGTATTGGAAACTATATTGCTGATCCACTGCTCCCTTTTATGAACATTTTTTTCAGCATGTATAATTAGAAAGAGCTAATTTGTTCAGATGCTCTTCGGTTTTTCCTTAAAGAAATAGTTTCCCTTGAATTTGGTCTGTTTAAGTGAAAACATACCATTTAGAGTATATGGTGTCTGTAAACGAATTTAACTTGTAACAGATAATCTTTAAGCTCAACATATTGTAATTTCTGTTTTGTTTTTCTGTAATATGGAGGAATGTGAAGTTATTTTTCACAAAATTATTGTGTCAAAGGTAGTGCTACAGGAATTGCATTAGTGTTTGAAACAATAGAAACTCCTTTTGTTTAGATGTAGTCTTGGAAAAAGCAACAGAATTTATTGGTAAGTTTTCTGTATATGTGCTTTTTTGAACCCTTGGGAAAACAAGCTCCATATCCTAGAAAAAAGAGCACCATATAGCTACATCTCTCAGTGCTTCAGAAATTAACCCCTGTAAATGCATAAGCATCCTCAGAGAGAAGTGCCGTGCCCTGAGAGGCCCTTCTTTGCAAAATCTTCTTTCATGATTCCAAATTAAAGTGGTGGATTGAATAACCCTGTTAAATCCAATTCGAGTGGCTTCATAATGATTCATAAAAATGTACCTGTTATACATTCTAGACTGGTGGTAGAATTTGAACTGTTTTCCAAATTCTAGTGAGTAGTCTACATTATAAATAAAGTGTGACCAAGTCACACTTGGTCCTTTGGCTCAACTAGAGAACCAAGAATCCTAAGATTGAATTCTTGTCTTAGCATTGGTACAGCCCTGAAGATAATCAGTGGAGGATACTGGTCTCCATGAAAATGACAGTAGAGAGTGATATGAGTTTGAACATATTCAGAAATTCCATTTTTATTATAGAAAGACAACATAAAAACTTTTCTATATAAAATATGACTTCAATCCCAAACGGAAAAATAACAAAGGTATTGTAGTATCTTTAACTTATAAAATAAATTTAAAAAGGAATCCAGTATAATTTTGGTAGACACTTATAAAATGTTTAATAAAAATTGGTATTTTATTTCCATTTACATTTAAAATGTCTGTTTTAAAGGTTTTTACAAATGTTCACCTCCCCCAATAAAATTATTCAACCCAAACATTTATTAGTGGATATTTGGCTAAAGAGGATTTAGACAGTTCTTTTAAGCCAACATGTGGCCTCCTTGAACAAAAAGATTTCTACGTTTATTATTTTATTTATGGGTTGGGGACTTCTGTAGGGTAGCTCTGGGACACTTAGCATTAAATGTTCTCAAAAAACATTAGTTGCTTAGGCAGTGAATTTCAAATAACTCTTGGCTTACAGTAAGTCTTCCAAATTTATTATCAGGTGAAATGCTTTCATATAGTGTCAGCAGGTAAAAAATATAAATTAAAAGAGCTTTTAAGGTTTAAAAAAAAGTCTACTTCTTTTTAAAAACACCTAAGTACATCTTTAAAGTGAAAGTTATCATCTTCTTCTAGATACCTAATATTTTGAAATGGAAACCATGCCAGGGAGGTTATGTGCTTTAGAATGTAGAGGACTATACTTAATATTTTATAAGTAGATTTATATTAAATTCAAAGTCTATTTACTTAAGTCAGGAAGAATACCTCTGTAGAAGGGATATACAAATTGAAATCCTGACAATTTGCAAAAAGAGGGCTTATAATCCATTTTTTCCTGAAGATAACATTTTTATAATTCCTTCTGTTTTTCTTCCACTTTTTCCTCATTTACTAAAATGGCATTTCTTTGTGCTCACAGTAATAAGATGCAGAAAAATGAAGTCCAAGGGTGATTTATTACTGTTTATATTACCAAAAGACAAAATAACATGGCTCCAACTGCTCCAAGTGAGAAAAGAGTCTGGAGATGTCAAAATTATTGATTCACAAATGTGATCATAGATGGTCCTATTCTAGAGAATAAATCTTTCATGTGTGCATTGTGGAGAATCCAACTCTAGGATCTCCAGTTTTCCAAGATTTCTCTTAAGAAACACAATACTGAAAAACAATCTGAGGGTTTTGAAGCGGTGGGGGGTGGGGGGTTGGGGTACCAGGTGGTGGGTATTATAGAGAGCACGGAATGCATGGAGCACTGGGTGTGGTGCAAAAATAATGAATACTGTTATGCTGAAAATAAAAAAAAAAATTTTAAATGAAAAAAAAAGAAAAAAAACACAATACTTGAATTAAAAGGCAGTGATTCTTGAATACCCACTTTCGGTCCTTAAGAATTCTAAGCAATTAATTATGAAGAAATCAGTTCCATAACTTAATGTATCATCTGGAGTTCATACTGGTGTAAGTTATAAACTAATTTTTCTTTTATAAGAAGTAGCCAAAATCATTTTAAACATTGCCGTGTGCTCTTGTATAGTTCTTGAAACTTTTTTAAAGTTAGATAAGTTGAATTTCAGTTTCAATTAGTGTATATGAAAATTTTAAGCGAAACTAATTGAACTTTTTCTTAAAAAGACAAAATCGCCCCCATTAACTAAGATTTAACACATAAAATTATATGTCAGAGTATACACACTTATAAAATTTTTAAATTCCTATAGAATTAATGTCATATTAAAATATAAAACTACTCATAAATGATTCACCATCATTAATTATAATTTTACATTATTGAAAATTTTTAGTATTTTTTTTGACTCAAAAAGCTTAAGTGTCTTCCAATAAATATTGGAAGCAAACTATTGGATTATCTGAATTTTCCTGATCTCAATCCTTTATAATCAGATGATATTATCTTATGGCACTCTTTTTTCCAATTTGTCTTTAAGGTCTTTAAACTTTCAATTTATAAACAACTAATGTTAAAATGTAGATGAAATAGCAAACTGTCTTGCTCTTTAAATAAAAATATTCTGCCATTTGAAAATGAATCCTGTATGTCTCAGAAAAACATATCCACTTTATATCCATATACTGCTACTAGATTTAACTGAAAAATAAAGTTTTCTTTGCCAGATTGTGGTTAATTGTTTTATCTCGCATTCTCCCTGTTTATATTGAGTAAAATCAGTGTTAGTAACTTTTCTCTTGTTTGAAAAGCATAAGGAAATCTAAAGTTCTTTCCTTAAAATTCTGCATGCTAAATGAATGTTTCAACATTCAAAACAAAGCAATTATGCAGATAATCGAGGCTAGAAACATGTCACTAAGTAATGAATAAGGAAAAGTAGTTCTTTTTTTTTTTAAGATTTTTATTTATTTGACAGACAGACAAGTAGGCAGAGAGGCAGGCAGAGAGAGAGGAGGAAGCAGGCTCCCTGCGGAGCAGAGAGCCCGATGCGAGGCTCGATACCAAGACCCTGGGATCATGACCTGAGCTGAAGGCAGAGGCTTTAACCACTGAGCCACCCAGGCACCCCAGGAAAAGTAGTTCTAAATTGTTTATGGTCCAAGTCACTGAATAACTGCATCTTCCCAATATAGACCAGACCAAAAATAATTATTGAATATGAGAAAATCCCTACAATACCATTTCACTAAATGTAAAACAGTTCATCCAATAAAGAATAAATTTAAAGTTAGAAGATCTAACTTCAAAGCTTAGAGAACAAATGAAATCCTTAAGAATCTATCTCAAATATATGTTTCATTCTTTAATTTTTTGTGTGTTTGGTTAGCCAACATATATCATTAGTTTTTGATGTAGTGTTCAACAATTCTTTAGTTATATATAACACTCAGTGCTCATCACAACATGTTCAAATTTTGGTTAATTAAAATCCAATTGTTTGGCATTAAAGAAAATACTGGTAAAAGGAATTATAGTCACTGAGTGGAAAATGAAGTTGAAACATCTAAATGTAGTTGCCAGTACCCAGTAAAATTGCTGGTATGATTTTCTACACTGCTTCAAGACCACATTTTATCATTAAACAGTTCAGCACTTAAGGAAAGCAGTGAATATAAATATAATTTTATAAATGTTTTAGGTGCGTTTTTAGCCTTATCATTCACATCATAAATTGTGATCTTTTATTACAAAAATGTTGAGGTGTTCTTAAGAACATACTGTGTCTCTGTAAATGAAAATGCCAAGAATATTAATGGCGTATTTAAGAGATGAAATGTCCAGAGTTGAGTGAAACACATATATTTGTTTTAAAGTTGACTGTATGTTAAATCAGATTAGTTTTTTTCTACTGTTATTATTGCTCATTATATAGTTTTGAAAAATGTATGTCAGATGTTGGAAAATGTATTTTATTGTTAACAAAAAACTGAATGTTATATGAACAGCACAGGGTTTTTCTGGTGGAAACTATTATTTATTATTTAATGGATTATACCATGATAAGTGTACTTTTGTCATTCATCTAATAACTCTTATACCCGTTTCATTTGCTCTGTCTAATGCTTTTGTGCAGTCTGTGGAAAGAGCATTGTATAGATTCTTTATTATTAGAGTAAATGAGTTTTTGAAAAAAAATAAAATCACTGAAATGTGCAGTGATGTGACAGCTGTAAGATGGGTAAACGCCTAATTCAAATACCACCAAATTGTTGGCAGTGTTTAAAAAACACACACACACACTTAGAAAGAAAACTTACTCTGGAATTTTTACAGAATCCCAATTGATAATGGGAAGGTACTAATCTACAGTATTCTATGGCTTTATATAATTGAATTCTGCAATTTATATTAACCAAAAAATAACATTTATTCATTTCCCAAATTTCATTTGATTTTACATTGGTAAAATTTACTTACATCTTCCTCAAGCAGTGCCTATAAAACATCGGATAAGAATATAATTGGTGGAGAAATAAATGGTATCATTCAAGAAATTAATCAAAATAGTATGACATTATATTGAATCCCTTCCAACATGTACATGTGCATGTACACGTGCACACACATACACACACACACACACACCATTACTATATATTTAGCAGAACCAGATAATTATCTACTATAGTATGCGGACCACACTTATTCAAGCAATGTCCTTAGTGATCACTCTATGGAGTGGAAAATAGATTAGGACACAATGTTAATTGGAAGAATTAAGAATTATGGTAAAAGGGATTAGAGAGATAAAACACCTCTTGATATGGTTTTCTTGAGGTTTCTACACTTTTAGCAATAGCCTAGCAACTCAAAGCTGGAGAATTAAATATTTTACATGAAATATTGAGTAAACACCGTTATACTAAAGATGGCATATTTTCTCTACATAAATCTACATTATGGAAATTATCAGGTTACTAAAGCTTAAAGCAAAATAGACTTATAAAAAAACAAATGACCCACTGATGCAATCAAGAGAGTTTCTTGTTTTTGTTTTTGTTGGGGGTGGTGCAGATAGAGAGAGAAAGATAATCTTAAGCAGGCTCCACATACATGGTGGAGCCTGGTATGAGGTTTGATCTCACAACTCTAAGATCATGACCTGAGCTGAAATCAAGAGTTGAATGCTCAACCAAGTCACCCAGGCACCCCTAGAAGATTTTTTTTTAATTCTTTAATACACAAGGATAAGTTTTTCTTTGTATGGTACTTCCAACTTGACCAGAAATTATAGATACTGATCACTTATATTAAAAAAAAGCCAACTTTAAGTGGTGATAAATAGTAAATGCAATCCAAAAATATTTGTTTTGCTTGTAACAAGCCAGGTAAATGTTTGGGTTTTTATTTAAGCACTATTATACTCATATAGTATATTTTATCAAGTACTGTAACATTTATTTATTGAGCACTAGCAGGGATGAGATTCATTTATTTTGGGATCCTTGACAATGATGTCATTAAAGTATTAGCATATTATGAAATTTCTGATTAGACGTGATTGCTGTACTTGCCCTCCCTGAACATTTTTCCAATGATATAGTGGAGAAACATTATTTCTCTCTTTGCTTTCATTTCTGCTCAGATTTGGTCTGGTCTCCATTAGGAACACTTAAAACTAACTACCTGCATGATTCCCTCAAAGGTTCATATTTTTATTAAAATTTCAACAATATTTTTATATAAAAAATTGTTAAAACATAGAAAGATGATGAATAGTGTTCTATTTCCCATCAGTGCACACATCACATGTTGTCCTTCCAGCTGCTTCCATAGTCATCTTTCATATCCTGTGTTATTCCAGAATTTCCATTTCTAAAATCACCATTAGTTGCCATGGAAAGAATAAAATATCAAAAATGTAATTTATATAACATGACTAAACAACAAATTGGGTCTCCTATATAATATACATATGCCTGTGAAATGACCCCCACATTTTTTCAGCTTTTATTTAGAGACTCCCACCCCCCATATCCACACATACAAGAATACACGAATGTAATAGGTACTTAACAGACAAGTCATGAAGGAAAATCATTTCTCCATGGAGGAAAATAACCTCTCGTGTTTCAAAGAGAGATTTTTATGAGGACAGTCTTGTTTATAGTTAAAATAGTTGAAATTGATCATTTTTTTTTCTAGACACAGAGATGGGATAAAACAATGCCTGAACTGACAGGCATTACCATCTAATAAGGAAAATTTTTTTAAATTTATTTTTTATTTATTTTCAGCATAACAGTATTCATTATTTTTGCACCACACCCAGTGCTCCATGCATTCCGTGCCCTCTATAATACTCACCACCAGGTACCCCAACCTCCCACCTCCCACCCCTTCAAAAACCTCAGATTGTTTTTCAGAGTCCATAGTGTCTCATGGTTCACCTGCCCTTCCAATTTTCCCCAACTTCCTTCTCCTCTATAACTCCCCATGTCCTCCATTCTATTTGTTATGCTCCACAAATAAGTGATACCATATGATAATTGACTCTCTCTGCTTGACTTACTTCACTCAGCATAATCTCTTCCAGTCCCATCTATGGTGCTAAAAAAGTTGGGTATTCATCCTTTCTGGTGGAGGCATAATACCCCATAGTGTATATGGGCCACATCATCTATATCCATTCATCGCTGAAGGGCATCTTGGTCCTTTCCAGTTTGGTGACAGTGGCCATTGCTGCTAAAAAAAAATTGGGGTACAGGTGGCCCTTCTATTCACTACATTTGTATCTTTGGGGTAAATACCCAGTAGTGAAATTGCAGGGTCATAAGGAAGTTCTATTTTTAATTTCTTGAGGAATCTCCACACTGTTCTCAAAGAGGCTGCACCAACTTGAATTCCCACCAACAGTGTAAGAGGGTTCCCCTTTCTCCACATCCTCTCCAACACATGTTGTTTCCTGTCTTGCTAATTTTGGCCATTCTAACTGGTGTAAGGTGGTATCTCAATGTGGTTTTAATTTGAATCTCCCTGAGGGCTAGTGATGATGAACATTTTTTCATGTGTCTCATAGCCATTTGTATGTCTTTTTTTTTTTTTTTTTGTCTTGATGGAGAAGTCTCTGTTCATATCTTCTGCCCATTTTTTGATATGATTGTCTGTTTTGTGTGTGTTGAGTTTGAGGAGTTCTTTATAGATCCTGGATATCAACCTTTTGTCTGTACTGTCATTTGCAAATATCTACTCCCATTCCGTGGGTTGCCTCTTTGTTTTCTTCACTGTTTCCTTTGCTGTGCAGAAGCTTTGGATTTTGATGAAGTCCCAAAAGTTTATTTTCGCTTTTGTTTCCTTTGCCCTTGGAGACATACCTTGAAAGAAGTTGCTGTAGCTGATATTGAAGAGATTACTGCCTATGTTCTCCTCCAGAATTCTGATGGATTCCTGTCTCATGTTGAGGTCTTTTATCCATTTTGAATTTATCTTTGTGTACGGTGTAAGAGAATGGTCGAGTTTCACTCTTCTACATAAAGATGTCCAGTTTTCCCAGGACCATTTATTGAAGAGACTGTCTATTTTCCAGTGTATATTTTTTCCCGTTTTGTCGAAGATTATTTGCCCAAAGAGTTGAGGGTCCATATCTGGGCTCTGTACTCTGTTCCACTGGTCTATATGTCTGTTTTTATGCCAGTACCATGCTGTCTTGGTGATCACAGCTTTGTAGTAAAGCTTGAAATCAGGTAGCATGATGTCCCCTGTTTTATTTTTGTTTTTCAACATTTCCTTAGCAATTCGGGGTCTCTTCTAATTCCATACAAATTTTTGGATAATTTGCTCCAGCTCTTTGAAGAATACCGGTGGAATTTTGATCGGAATGGCATTAAAATATAGATTGCTCTAGGCAATATAGACATTTTAACAATGTTTATTCTTCCGATCCAAGAGCATGGAATGGTCTTCCATGTTTTTGTGTCTTCAATTTCTTTCATGAGTGTTCTGTAGTTCCTCGAGTACACATCCTTTACCTCTTTGGTTAGGTTTATTCTCAGGTATCTTATGGTTCTTGGTGCTATAGTAAATGGAATCGATTCTCTAATTTCCCTTTCTGTATTTTCATTGTTAGTGTATAAGAAAGCCACTGATTTCTGCACATTGACTTTGTATCCTGCCACGTTGCTGAATTGCTATATGAGTTCTAGTAGTTTGGGGGTGGAGTCTTTTGGGTTTTCCATATATAGAATCACGTCATCTGTGAAGAGAGAGAGTTTGACTTCTTCATTGCCAATTTGGATACCTTTTATTTCTCTTTGTTGTCTGTTTGCTGTTGCTAGGACTTCTAATACTTTGTTGAACAAGAGTGGTGAGAGTGGGCCTCCTTGTCGTGTTCCTGATCTCAACGGGAAGGCTGCAAGCTTTTTCCCATTGAGGATGATATTTGCTGTGGGTCTTTCATAGATAGATTTTATGGAGTTCAGGAATGTCTCCTCTATCCCTATACTTTGAAGCATTTTAATCAGGAACAGATGCTGGATTTTGTCAAATGCTTTTTTCTGCATCGATTGAGAGGACCATGTGGTTCTTCTCTCTTCTCATATTAATTTGTTCTATCACATTGATTTGTGAATCTTGAACCATCCTTGTAGCCCAGGGATGAATCCCACCTGGTCATGGTGGATAATCTTTTAAATGTGCTGTTGGATCCTGTTGGCTAGGATCTTGTTGAGAATCTTAGCATCCATATTCAACAGTAATATTGGTCTGAAATTCTCCTTTTTGGTAGAGGCTTTGCCTGGTTTTGGGATCAGGGTAATGCTGGCTTCATAGAAACGGTCAGGAAGTTTTCCTTCTGCTTCAGTTTTTTGAAACAGTTTCAGGAGAATAGGTGTAATATCTTCTTTGAAAGTTTGGTAGAATTCCCCAGGGAATCCATCAGGTCTTGGGCTCTTGATTTGGGGGAGGTTTTTGATCACTGCTTCAATCTCGTTACTAGATATCAGTCTATTCAGGTTGTGTTTCTTCCTGCTTTAATTTTGGGAGTTTATAGTTTTCCAGGAATGTATCCATTTCATCTATGTTGCTTAACCTATTGACATATAACTGTTGATAATAACTTCTGATGATTGTTTCTACTTCCTTGGTGTTTGTTGTGATCTCTTCCTTTTCATTCATAATTTTATGAATTTGGGCCTTCTCTCTTTTCTTTTGGATTAGTGTGGCCAATGGTTTATCGATCTTATTGATTCTTTCAAAAAAACACCTTCTAGGGGCGCCTGGGTGGCTCAGTGGGTTAAAGCCTCTGCTTTCGGCTCGGGTCATGATCCCAGGGTCCTGGGTTCGAGCCCCACATTGGGCTCTCTGCTCGGCAGGGAGCCTGCTTCCTCCTCTCTCTCTGCCTGCCTCTCTGCCTACTTGTGATCTCTCTCTGTCGAATAAATAAAATCTTTAAAAAAAAAAAAAAAACACCTTCTAGTTTCATTGATACGTTCTACTGTATCTCTGGTTTCTACCTCCTTGATCTCAGCTCTAATCTTGATGATTTCCCTTCTTATGGGTGGAGTTGGTTTGATTTGTTGTTGATTCTCCAGTTCTTTAAGGTGTAGAGACAGCTGCTGTATTCTGGATTTTTCCATTTTAGGAGAGAGGCTGGATGGCAATGTATTTCCCCCTTAGGACCGTCTTTGCTGTATCCCATAGGTTTTGGACCGAAGTGTTCCCATTGGTTTCCATGAATTGTTTCAGTTCTTTGATCTCCTGGTTGGCCCAAGCATTCTTAAGCAAGGGGGTCTTTAGCTTCCAGGTGTTTGAGTTTTTTCAGAACGTTTCCTTGTGATTGAGTTCCAGTTTCAAAGCATTGTGATCTGAGAATATGCAGGGAATAATCTCAGTCTTTTGGTATTTGTTGACTCATGATTTATGACCCAGTATGTGGTCTATTCTTGAAAAGGTTCCATGTGCACTTGAGAAGAATGAGTATTCTGTTGTTTTAGGGTGAAATGTTCTGTATATATCTATGAGGTCCATCTGGTCCAATGTGTCATTCAATGCTCTTGTTTCTTTATTGATTTTCTGCTTCAATGATCTGTCTAATTCTGAGAGAGGCGTGTTAAGATCTACTACAATTAGTGTATTCATATCAATATGACTCTTTATCTTGATTAACAGTTTTCTTATGTAATTGGTTGCTCCCATATTGGGGGCATAGATATTTACAATTGTTAGATCATCTTGGTGGATAGTCCCTTTAAGAATGATGTAGTGTCCTTCTGTATCTCTGACTATGGTCTTTAGTTTAAAATCTAATTTATCTGATATGAGAATCGCTACCCAAGCCTTCTTTTGAGGCCCATTGGCATGAAAGATGCTTCTCCATCCCTTCACTTTCAGTCTGGGTGTATCTTTAGGTTCAAAATGGGTCTCTTGTAGACAACATATGGATGGGTCCTGTCGTTTTATCCAATCTGCAACCCTGTGCCATTTTATGGGTGCATTTAGGCCATTCACATTGAGAATGATTATTGATAGATACATTTTTATTGACATTGTGTTACCTTTGAAGTCTTTCTTTCTGTAGATTTTCTCTATATTTCTGTTCAATGCTATTCTTGGGATTTTTCCTCTTTTATAGAACCCCCCTTAATATTTCCTGCAGTGTCGGCTTGGTGGTTGTATAGTCTTTTAAGCCTTGCCGGTCTTGCAAACTCTTTATCTCTCCATCCATTTTGAATGTCAGTCTTGCTGGATAAAGTATTCTTGGCTGCATGTTCTTCTCATTTAATGCCCTGAATATATCTTGCCAGCCCTTTCTATCTTGCCAGGTCTTTGTGGACAGGTCTGACATTATTCTGATGGGCTTTCCTCTGTAAGTAAGGAGCCTCTTTGTCCTAGTGGCTTTCAAGAGATTATACCTACAATTATGATTCCTCAACTTGACTATCAGGTGTCGTGATTTTTTTTTTTTTTGGAATGTACCATCTTGGGTGGAGACCGTTCAGCCTCTAGAACATGAATGCTGGTTCCATTCACGAGATTGAGAAAATTTTCATGAAGAACTTGTTCCACTATATCTTCTAGACTTCTTTCTTTCTCCTCCCCTTCGGGGATTCTAATAATTCTGACGTTGGAACGTTTCATGGCATCATTTATTTCCCTGATTCTGTTTTCATGGTTTCTAAGCTATTTGTTCCAGGCTTCCTCCTGATCCTTTCTCTCTATTTGTTTGTCCTCCAGATCACTAATTCTATCTTCTGTCTCAGTTACCCTAGCTTTGAGATAATTTAAATTAGATTGGAACTCACTGAGCGCATTGTGAACCTCATCCCTGGTAGCTTTCAGCTCAGCCCTAACATTGTGAACATCCTGTCTGGTCCCTTTCAGCTTGGCCCTAATCAGTTCCATTTGGTCATCCATGGCTTTCTCCAACCTATTGCCTGGATAATTGTTAGCCTGAATTCTCTTTTTGACATATTGTCTATGTTGATAATGGTTAGCTCTGTTGCTTAAGATCCATCCTCTGTATTTTCTTCCGTTGGGCATTTCTCCTCCTAGTCATTTTGGTGAAAGATGACTGAACTGATGTAGCTGGATGTATTGACCATGGTGCAGTCAAGGTGCACCCTGGAACACTTCTGAGCAATCAAGATTCCCCACCCATACGAGAGACAAAAAAAAAAAAAAAAGAGAGAGAGAGAAAAAGAGAGAGAGAGAGAGAGAGACAGTAAAGAAAGGGAAGATAAAAGAGAAGGTTCAGCCCAAATGGGCCCCAAGGTAAGATTTATGAAGTATACAAACAAAGACAGACAAACACAAAGACTGATAAAAGTATATGACAAGAGGAAAAATATATATGTATATATATATACATATATATATGTATATATATATGCATATGCAAATAAAGGAAGAACCTCTTCAAAAATAACCCATAGTGTAAGGTTTATATACTATCAGGACAAACACAAAAACAGAGAAACAATGGCGGAAGAAAAAGATGGGAGAGTGGTTATAAGTTCTCAGTGTGGGCGAGGAAGGTTGTTTTGATTCCTCCTGGATGTATCTTGATATCTTTGTTAAATAACTCAACTTTCCTAAGATAAAGGGGGATTAAAAATTGGTTTACCTATAGGGGTAGTATTGATTGGGGAAAGGGGATTACTTTGAAGTTTAACTCTATATGAATATTAGAAAATAAAAAGGAATAAACTAGACTAAACTAAACTAAAATTTAAAAAAAAAATTCAAAAAATAGAAATCCAAAAGAAAAACACAGGTGTATGTATCAAAAAGTTCAGGTTAGAAAGTTATTATGGAATTTGATGTACTGGACATCTCACTGTGATGGTAAATAGGTTAAAAAATTATCTATAAACAAAAAAGAAGAAGAACCAGAATAGTGGGAACGAGTAGAAAATATAAAAGTTTTCCTATGAAGTAGTGATGGTTGTTCTCTTGTACTCTTTTTGTTTTTTTCCTCCTTTCTTGGTTGGTTTTCTGGAGGAGGGGCCTGCCACGTGGGTTTTCAGTCAATGATGTTCCCTGAGTTAAGTCCCCGCGTCCCCCTCAAGGGGGTGGGCTCTGAGGAAACTGTTTTATTTCAGGCTTTTGTTCTCTGGCGGTTTTTATGTTTGTTCACTTTTTTTTTTTTCCTCTCACCTTGACCGCTTTTGATGGTTTTTGTAGTTTTAGAGGAAAACAAACTGCATCCTGGCCTCCCTCTCAGAGAGAAGCCTCAGTCTGGCTGCAGAGCCCAAATAAGTTCCCAATTGGCTGCTGGCAGAGCAGGTTCCAAGTCGCGGTCCCTGGGGATGCAGGATCTTTTGCTTGTACCCAATACCACAGCAGCAGCAGCAGCTGTCTGGGCAGCTCCAGACCACCAGAGAGGTTCCAAGCAGCGATCGCACACTGAGATTTTCCCACTGGCCCGGTCTGGGAGAGCCTGGTCTTTCTGGGTCTAAAAGCACCTGGCTTGCACGCACCTCTTTCAGGGGAGGTTGTGGGTCGTGCACGCTTTTCAGGCTCTGAGATCGGGGTGCAGGTCCAAAGGCACCAGGCTGGGCCTTCGGGCACCTCTTTCAGGGGAGAACAAGGGGCGCGAGCATCTCTGGCTGTATAGCAGGGCTTACTCGTTCTGTCCTATGGTGAGGCACCCAGCCCCTCACAGGAGCTGGACCCCACGTGTTCTTGGGCGCACTGGCGGCTTAGGGACCAAGACCTGGTTTCTCCAATGCACTCTCTCTGGCTCAGTGCCAAGGGAGGCTGTCCTGGGACCAGGGACTTAAGCCCCTGTCCCAAGCCACCGGATTCCCACAATTCCTCCCACCCCCTGCCACGATATTTTGCTCTTTTTGAAGTGCTTCCAACCAGTCTCCAAGTTAATGCTGGTCGCCAGACACAGGGCACTCTCGCTCGTATTAGGGGTATTACTCTCCAACCCATCGCCTCTGGTGGCTCCCTCCCCCTTTACTTTATCTTTATCAGTTTGCAGTTCCCACTCTGCTTTACCTGCCCACTGGTGCCTTCTGCCCCTGTAGAGATCCAGACGTGTATATTCTCATCTCAGGCTGATTTCATGGGTGACTGGAGTTTTTTGGTTGGTAATCTGCTCACTTTAGGGTACAGGTTTAAAAGGTGCCTCCTCCTACTTCCCCGCCATCTTGTCCTCTCCAGGAAAATTATTTTCTTAAAAAGTCCTCTGAAAGTAGTTCTATAGGAAGGTAATTACATTCTTGTAGGTTTTTTATGCCTTTGTGGATTCTACAGGAGAATCAAAATTCACCTAAACAAACCCTGTCTAGGCATGTCTGGGCATCTTCTTTCAAAACTCATTCAAAGACCACTAACTCTGGAGTATCCAAATGCCCAAATGAAATAACTTTGAGAATCCCCATCAGGGAAGCACTCGGGTAAATTGATAATTACGGCTTTGTCATTCCCTTCCAAAGACTTGGATCCCTAAGACTTTGACTGCATCCTAGCCCCTATACTAACACCATTTCATCAAGCTCATACAAATATGAATTCTTATATGATTTCACCAGCATAGGCAGTACTTAATGCATCCCTCCAATAAAATATTAATGGCCTATGATGACATCCCCTGCCAAATAAGTTAACTCTTTTAACTTTTCTTACATGAAATGCCCAGGGTGAAGTCAGTAAAAATGGTGGAATAAAAACTTAAAAAACTCAGTTTTTGATAAAAGCAATGAAAAAAAAATGCAAAAATTGTCAGAATTAGCTTTCTTAGGGTTCAAAATTATCAAAGGGTTTGCAGCAATACAGAGAGAAAAATAGTTGAATCTTAGTAAGAACAGAAGCTTTCTGTTTTTTTTTAAATACTTAATTTAGAGAATTTTAAGGTTTACTGCAAAATTGAGTGGTAAGTGCAGAGAGTTCCCATATATCCCCTGCCCCTCTGCTTGCCCAGATTTTCCCATTATTAATATCCCACACCAGAATGATATACTTGTTAAAATTAGTGAATCTACACTGCCACATCATTATCTCCCAAATTCATAGTTTATATTAGATTTCAACCTTGATAATGTATATTCTATACATTTGGACAAATTTTAAATTACATGTCCCCACCATTATAGTATGCAAAATAATTTTAGTATCCTAAAAATCCTTTGTACCTTGCCTATGTATTCCTCCCCCTAGCCACTGTCAACCACTGATCCTTTTACTCACCATTTTTTCCCCCAAAATATCATATAGTAGGGATCTTGTAACATGTAGTCTTTTCAGATTGGCTTCTTTTACTTATTAATGTATATTCAAAATTCCTCAATGTCTTTTCATGGTTTGATAGCTCATTTCTTTTTAGCACTTAATAATATCCTACTGTCTGCATGTACCACAGTTTATCCATTTACCTACTATAAGATGTATTGGTTGCTTCCAACTTTTGGCAGTTATGAATAAAGCTGCTGTAAAAATATGTGTACAGGTTTTTGTGTGGATATAAATTTTCAAAATATTTAAATAAATACTAAGTAATGTGTTTGCTGGATTGTTTGGTAAGTCTAGGTTTACATTTTGTTTTGTTTTGTTTAAGAAACTGCCAACCTGCTTTCCCAAGTGGCTGTACCATTTTGCATCCCCACCAGCAAAGCATGTGAGCTCCTATTGCTCCACATTATGGCCAGCACTTGTCACTACTTCAGAATTTTGTGATTTTAACTGATGTATCATGGTATCTCATTACTGTTTTCATTTGCAGTTTCCTAATGACATATGATGTGGAATATTAGAATATTCTTTACATACACTTATGTGCCACCTTTATATCTTGTTGATATACAATAAAGTGTCTTAAGATGTTTTGTTCCTTTGTTTTTTCTTCAGATTGCTCATTTTCACATTGTTGAGTTTTATGAGTTCTTTATTTTGAACAGTTTTTATACTTTTTGCAAATAAGTTCTCAAAGTTTGTGAATCATATTCTTATTCTCCTGATTGTGTCTTTTAAAGAGTAGACACCTTTAATGTTAATAAAGTCCAGCTTATCAACTCTTTATTTTAGGCATTGTGCCTTTGGTGCCTTTGGTATTGGATCCAAACACAAGGTGATCTAGATTATGTTGTCTTCTATCATTTTTGTAGTTTTGTATTTTGCCTTTAGATCTATGATCCATTTTGCATTAATTTTTGTGAAGGGCATAAGGTCTGTGACTAGGTTAATTTTTTTCATTTTTGTTTTTGTTTTTGCTTTTTTGCATGCGGGTATTCATTTGTTCTAGCACCATTTGTTGAAAAGACTATCTTTTCTCTAGTGTATTGCCTTAGCTCATTTGTCAAAGATAAGTGGGCTATGTTTGTGTGAATCAATTTCTAGGGTATTTTGATACATTGATCTATCTTATTATTCTTTTGCTAATACCACACTATCTTGACTAATATGGTGGTCTTTTTTTAAGATTTTATTTATTTATTTGACAAACAGAGATTACAAGCAGGCAGAGAGGCAGGCAGAGAGAGAGAAGGAAGCAGGCTCCCCATGGAGAAGAGAGCCTGATGTGGGGCTTGATCCCAGGACCCTAGGATCATGACCTGAGCCGAAGGCAGAGGCTTTAAACCACTGATCCACTCAGGCGCCCTAATATGGTAGTCTTGAAGATGGATAGTGACAGTACCCTGACTTCGTTTTTCGGATTTTTTGCCTCTACTTATGAATGCTAAAATTATTTCCTATATCCACAGAGTAATTTTCTGGATTTTAACTGGTATTTCATCGAAATTATAGATCAAGTTGACAGCTTTAAAACATTGTATTCTTATCCATGAACATGGACTATATCTCTATTTTTAAGTTCTTCTTGATTTCTTTTATCAGAGTTTCATAGTTTTTCTTGTACAGATCTTATACACATTTTGTTAGATTTAAGTGTTTCATTAAGTATTTCATTTTTTGATCCAGTATAAATGGTATAATGTTTTTAAATTCAAGTCCACTTGTTAAGAGGAATGAAAGATGGCAGAAGAATAGTGGACCCTATTTCAATCAGTCCCCTGAATTGAGCTGCATATCTACCAGACCACTCTGAACACCCATGAATTCAGCCTGAGATGTAAGAAGATATATCTGAATCCCTACAAACAGAATATCTCTGGCTTTTGGTTTTGAGGTATGAAGCAGGGAGCCGTGATTCTGTGAACAGATATCATAAAATAGAAAGGGGAGGGAGCCTCCAGGATCCTGTACCTCTGGGGCACAAAAGCCTCCTGCACTGGGGACCAGGTACAGACTTGCAGGCCAGTGGTTGCTGGGAAAGTACTTTAGGGCAGACCCCCAGACTAAAACCTGGAGCTGTTGGGGTGCACATGTGAACTGGAGGTGGCTGGCAGTTTTAGAAGCACAAGGGAGACATGCCTGGACCTGGAAGCATGGGCTGGGAGTGCTTCTGTAGGGCACACAACCCAGGACACTGCAGTTTTTAGCAACACAGACAAAAACAGAGTCAGTGTGGCCTGGATAGCTCTCTAGAGAAAAGACTGATCTTTGTGTTCTGAGACAGAAGATTGGATATGGTCACTTCTGCTCTGACTCTTAGAAGAGATGCAGAAAGCCATCAGGGTCAATTCCCAGAGAACAGGAGCCCCCCCCCCCAAAAAAGGCTTACACTGAGCTTATCACCCCCCCCAACAGGGGCAGGGCAACTCTGCCCAAACATGGTCACCTGAGTAATGTGGCCGGCCCCTCCCCACAAAGACAGATTGGAAGAACAAGAGGCCAACAACACCAAGGTCCCTAGAAAACAGGTGCATCTTGCTTTGGTTGTGGTCAATAATCTGGATTCTACACATTCCCTCAACCACCCCTCCACAGAATGACAAAAAGGAGGAACCCCCAACACAGGAAAAATTCAGAGACTGTGACCTGTGCCACAGAATTAATGGATATGGATATAAGCAATGTGCTGGAAATAGACTACAGTGTAATAGTTACACAGACAATAGCCGGGATGGAGAAAACCATTAATGGCAACGTAGATTCTCTAAGGGCAGAAATGAGAGTTGATCTAGAAGAACTTAAAAATGCTATCAATGAGATCCAATCTAATCTAAATACTCTAACACCTAGGGTAAATGAGGCAGAACAAATTAGTGATCTAGAAGACAAACTGATAGAAAAGAAGGATCAGGAGGAGGCTAGGAACAAAGAGCTTAAAATCCATGAAAACAGAATTAGAGAAATAAATGACATCATGACACATTCTAATTCAGAATTGTTGGGATCTCTGAGAGGGTGGAGAGAGGGGGGGGACTAGAAGATATATTTGAGCAAATCATAATTGAGAACTTTCCTAATCTGGAATGAAACATGCATTCCTGTCCTAGAGGCAGAGCATTCCTCCTAAGATCAAGGAGAAAAGAAAAATGCCCAGACATGTAATAGTGAAACTCTCAAATTTTAAACTAAGAAAAAATCTTAAGGGGAGTTAGGGGGAAGAAATTCCTTATGTACAGAGGGAGGAACATCAGAATAACATCAGACCTGTCCACGGAGAACTGGCAAGCCAGAAAGCGTTAGAAAGACATATTCAGGGTAATAAAACAGAAGAGCATGCAGACAAGAATACTTTATCCAGAAAAGCTGTCACTTAGAAGCAAGGAGAGAAAAAGAGCTTCCAAGTCTGGCAAAAATTCAAAGAATATGTGACCACTAAACTGGCCCTCCAAGAAATATTAAGGGGTCTCTATAAAAGGAGAAAGACCTCAACAATGATATAGAACTGAAATTTACAGAGATACTCTATAGAAACAAGAAGTTCACAGGCAACATGTTGAAAATAAAATCATATCTTTCAGTAATAACTCTCAATGTGAATGGCCTAAATGCTGACATAAAACAGCAGAGTTTCAGAATGGATAAAAAGACAGGACCTTTCCATATGCTGTCTACAAGAGACACACTTGGAACCTAAAGATACATCCAGACTGAAAGTGAAGTGATGGAGAACCATCTTTCATGCCAATGGACCTCAGAAGAAAGCTGGAGTAGCAATTCTCATACAAACAAATTATGTTTTAAGCTAAAGACTGTAGTTAGAGATACAGAAGGACACTATATCATCCTTAAAGGGTCTATCCAACAAGAAGATCCAACAGGTGAAAATATGTACACCCCCAATATGTAGTGGGAGCAGCCCACTACATAAATCAAATGTTAACCAAAATAAAGAGGCATATAGATAAAAATGGGTTAATTGTAGACCTCAACCCTCCACTCCTAGCAATGTACAGATTATTTAAGCAGAAAATCAACAAAGAATCAAGAGCTTTGAATGACACACTGGACCAGATGGACCTCAGAGATAAATACAGAACATTCCACCCTAAAATAACAGAATACTCATTCTTCTGGAGCGCACATGGAACTTTTTCCAGAATAAGACACACACTGGGTCACAAATCAGGTATCAACCATTACCAAAAGACTGAGGTTATTCCCTGCATATTCTCGGACCACAATGCTTTGAAACTGGAACTAAATTACAAGAAGAAGGTTGGGAGAAATTCAAACACTTGGAAGCTAATGACCATCCTGCTCAAGAATGTTTGAGTCCACCAGGAAATCAAAGAAGAACTTAAGCAATTCATGGAAACCAATGAGAATGAAAACACTTCAGTCTAAAACCTATGGGATACAGAAAAAAAAAAAATGGTCCTAAGGGGGAAATACATAGACATCCAAGACTCACTCAAAAAAAAAAAAAAAAAAAAAACGGAAAAATACTGAATATATAAACCATCATCATATTTTAAAGAACTGGAGAATCAAGAACAAATTAAGCTTAACTCATGCACAGGGAGGGAAATAATAAAATTAGATATCAATTAATTAGAAGCCAAAAATACAGTAGAACACATCAATGAAACTAGAAGGTGGTTCTTTGAAAGAATTAATAAGATTTATAAACTACTGGCCAGACTTATCCAAAAGAAAAAAAGAAGGGACCAAAATTAACAAAATTATGAATGAAAGGAGAAGACCATAACTAACACCAAGGAAATAGAAATATTAATCAGAAATTATTATCAATACTTATATGTCAATAAGTTAAGCAACCTAGAAGAAATGGATGCATTATTCCTAGAAACCTATAAACTTCCAAGACTGAGACAGAAAGAAATTGACAACATGAATAGACCAATAATTAGTAACAAGATTGAAGCAGTTATCAAAAACCTTGCAAAAAACAAGAATCCAGGACCTGATGGATGCCTTGGGGAATTCTACCAAATATGTACAGAAGAAATAATACCTGTTCTCTTAAAGCTGTTTAAAAAAATAGAAATAGAAGGAAAACTACCAGACTTTTTCTATGAGGCCAGCATTACCTTGATCCCCAAACCAGGCAAAGACCCCATCAAAAAGGAGAATTTCAGGGGCGCCTGGGTGGCTCAGTGGGTTAAGCCGCTGCCTTCGGCTCAGGTCATGATCTCAGGGTCCTGGGATCGAGTCCCGCATCGGGCTCTCTGCTTAGCGGGGAGCCTGCTTCCTCCTCTCTCTCTCTCTCTCTCTCTCTCTCTGCCTGCCTCTCTGCCTACTTGTGATCTCTGTCTCTCAAATAAAATAAATAAAATCTTTAAAAAAAAAAGGAGAATTTCAGATCAATATCAATGATGAACATGGATGAAAAAATTCTCAACAAGATCCTAGGTAATAGGATCCAACAGTACACTAAAAGGTTTATTCACAATGACCAGGTGGGATTTATCCCTGAGATGCAAGGCAACCAATGAGTTAATTGCAAATCAATCAATGTGTTATAACACATTAATAAGAAGAGAGAGAAGAACCACATGGCCCTCTCAATGGGTGCAGAAAAAGCAATTGACGAAATACAGCATCCTTTCCAGATTAAAATTCTTCAGAATATAGGGATAGAGGGGATATTCCTCAATTTCATGAAATCCATCTACAGAAAACCCACAGGAAATATCATTCTCAATGGGGAAAAGCTGCAATCCTTTCCCTTAAGATTAGGAACACCACAAGTATGCACTCTCACTCAACATAGTACTAGAAGTCTTAGCAACAGCATCAGACAACAAAAAGAAATAAAATGTATTCAAATGGACAAAGAAGAAGTCAAACTCTCCTTCTTCACAGATGACCTGATACTTTATGTGGAAAACCCAAAAGATTTCACCCCCAAATTACTAGAACTAATGCAGCAATTCAATAACATGGCAGGATACAAAATCAATGCACAGCAGTCAGTTGTTTTCTTATAGACTAACAATGTATCTGTAGAAAAAGAAACTAGAGAATCAATTGCATTTACAATAACACCAAAAGTCGTAATATATCTAAGAATAAACCTAACCAATGAGGTAAAGGATCTATACTCTAGGAACTACTGAGCACTCATGAAAGAAATTGAAGACAGAAAGAGATGGAAAAATAGTCCATGCTCATCAATCAGAAGAGTAAACGTTGAAGTGTCAATGCTGCCCATGGCAATCTATACTTTCAATGCCATCCCATTCAAAATAACAATAGCATTTATTAAAGTGCTAGAACAAACATTCCTAAAATTTGTACGGAACCAGAAAAGACCCTGAATTTCCAAGGAAATGTTGAAAAAGAAAAACAAAGCAGGGGGCATCATGTTGTCTTATTTCAAGCTATATTACAAAGCTGTGATCGCCAAGACAGCATAGTACACATAGTACACATAGCACAAAAACAGACACATAGACCAATGGAACAGAATACAGAGCCCAGATATGGACCCTCAACTCTATGGTCAGCTAATCTTTGACAAAGCAGGAAAAAAACATCCAGTAGAAAAAAGACAGTTTTTTTTAATTTATTAATTTTCAGAAAAACAGTATTCATTATTTTTTCACCACACCCAGTACTCCATGCAATCCGTGCCCTCTATAATACCCACCACCTGGTACCCCAACCTCCCACACCCCCGCCCCTTAAAACCCCTCAGATTGTATTTCAGACTCCATAGTCTCTCATGATTCAACTCTGTTTCCAATTTACCCAACTCTCTTCTCCTCTCTAACTCCCCATTTCCTCCATGCTATTTATTATGCTCCACAAATAAGTGAAACCATATGATAATTGACTCTCTCTGCCTGACTTAATTCACTCAGCATAATCTCTTCCAGTCCTGTCCATGTTGCTACAAAAGTTGGGTATTCATCCTTTCTGATGGAGGCATAATACTCCATAGTGTATATGGACCACATCTTCCTTATCCATTCGTCCGCTGAAGGGCATCTTGGTTCTTTCCTCAGTTTGGCGACCATGACCATTGCTGCTATAAACACTCGGGTCCAGATGCCCCTTCTTTTCACCACATCTGTATCTTTGGGGTAAATAACAAGTAGTGCAATTGCAGGGTCATAGGGAAGTTCTATTTTTAATTTCTTAAGGAATCTCCACACTGTTCTCCAAAGTGGCTGCACCAACTTACATTCCCACCAACAGTGAAAAAGAGTTCCCCTTTCTCCACATCCCCTCCAACACATGTTGTTTCCTGTATTGCTAATTTTGGCCATTCTAACTGGTCTAAGGTGATATCTCAATGTGGTTTTAATTTGAATCTCCCTGAGGGCTAGTGATGATGAACATTTTTTCATGTGTCTCATAGCCATTTGTATGTCTTCATTGGAGAAGTGTCTGTTCATATCTTCTGACCATTTTTTTATATGTTTGCCTGTTTCATGTGTGTTGAGTTTGAGGAATTCATTATAAATCCTGGATATCAACCTTTTGTCTGTACTGTCATTTGCAAATATCTTCTCCCATTCTGTGGGTTGCCTCTTTGTTTTCTTCACTGTTTCCTTTGCTGTGCAGAAGCTTTGGATTTTGATGAAGTCCCAAAAGTTTATTTTCGCTTTTGTTTCCTTTGCCTTTGGAGACATATCTTGAAAGAAGTTGCTGTGGCTGATATCGAAGAGATTACTGCCTATGTTCTCCTCTAGGATTCTGATGGATTCCTGTCTCACGTTGAGGTCTTTTATCCATTTTGAGTTTATCTTTGTGTACGGTGTAAGAGAATAGTCGAGTTTCATTCTTCTACATATAGCTGTCCAGTTTTCCCAGCACCATTTATTGAAGAGACTGTCTATTTTCCAGTGTATATTTTTTCCCGTTTTGTCGAAGATTTTTTGCCCATAGAGTTGAGGGTCCATATCTGGGCTCTCTACTCTGTTCCACTGGTCTATGTGTCTGTTTTTATGCCAGTACCATGCTGTCTTGATGATCACGACTTTGTAGTAAAGCTTGAAATCAGGTAACGAGATGCCCCCCATTTTATTCTTCTTTTTCAACATTTCCTTAGAGATTCGGGGTCTCTTCTAATTCCATACAAATTTTTGGATAATTTGCTCCAGTTCTTTGAAGAATATAGGTGGAATTTTGATCGAAATGGCATTAAAAGTATAGATTGCTCTAGGCAGTATAGACATTTTAACAGTGTTTATTCTTCCGGTCCAAGAGCATGGAATGGTCTTCCATCTTTTGTGTCTTCTTCAATTTCTTTTATGAGTTTTCTATAGTTCCTCAAATACAGATCCTTTACCTCTTTGGTTAGGTTTATTTCCAAGTATCTTATGGTTCTTGGTGCTAGAGTAGATGGAATCAGTTCTCTAATTTCCCTTTTTGTATTTTCATTGTTAGTGTGTAAGAAAGCAACTGATTTCTGTACATTGACTTTGTATCCTGCCATGTTGCTGAATTGCTCTATGAGTTCTAGTAGTTTGGGGGTGGAATCTTTTGGGTTTTCCATATATAGAATCATGTCACTTGCGAAGCGAGAGAGTTTGACTTCTTCATTGCCAATTTGGATACCTTTTATTTCTCTTTGTTGTCTGATTGCTGTTGCTAGGACATCTAATACTATGTTGAACAAGAGTGGTGAGAGTGGGCATCCTTTTCATGTTCCTGATCTCAGTGGGAAGGCTGCAAGCTTTTTCCCATTGAGGATGATATTTGCTGTGGGTCTTTCATAGATAGATTTGATGAAGTTCAGGAATATTCCCTCTATTTCTATACTTTGAAGCATTTTAATCAGGAACGGGTGCTGGATTTTGTCAAATGCTTTTTCTGCATCGATTGAGAGGACCATGTGGTTCTTCTCTCTTCTCATATTAATTTATTCTATCACATTGATTGATTTGCAAATGTTGAACCATCCTTGTAGCCCAGGGATGAATCCCACCTGATCATGGTGGATAATCTTTTAAATGTGCTGTTGGATCCTGTTGGCTAGGATCTTGTTGAGAATCTTAGCATCCATATTCATCAGTGATATTGGTCTGAAATCCAACTTTTTGGTGGGGTCTTTGCCTGGTTTAGGGATCAGGGTAATGCTGGCTTCATAGAAAGAGTCTGGAAGTTTTCCTTCTGCATCAGTTTTTTGAAACAGCTTCAGGAGGATAGGTGTTATTTCTTCCTTGAAAGTTTGGTAGAATTCCCCAGGGAATCCGTCAAGTCCTGGGCTCTTGTTTTTTGGGAGGTTTTTGATCACTGCTTCAATCTCATTAATAGATATCGGTTTATTCTGGTTGTCAATTTCTTCCTGGTTCAATTTTGGGAGTTTATAGTTTTCCAGAAATGCATCCATTTCATCTAGGTTGCTTAGCCTATTGACATATAATTGTTGATTATAACTTCTGATGATTGTTTCTACTTCCGTGGTGTTCATTGTGATCTCTCCCTTTTCATTCATAATTTTATGAATTTGGGCTTTCTCTCTTTTCTTTTGGATTAGTGTGGCCAATGGTTTATCGATCTTATTGATTCTTTCAAAAAACCAGCTTCTAGTTTCATTGATACATTCTGCTGTATCTCTGGTTTCTACCTCATTTATCTCAGCTCTAATCTTGATTATTTCCCTTCTTATGTGTGCTGTTGGTTTCATTTGTTGTTGATTCTCCAGTTCTTTAAGGTGTAGTGAAAGCTGCTATGTTCTGGATTTTTCAATTTTTTAGATAGGCTTGGATGGCTAAGTATTTCCCCGTTAGGACCGCCTTTGTTTTGGACCGAAGTGTCTTCATTCTCGCTGGTTTCCATGAATTGTTTCAGTTCTTCTTTGATCTTCTGGTTGATCCAAGCATTCTTATGCAAGGCAGTCTTTAGCTTCCAGGTGTTTGAGTCCCTTCTGAACTTTTCCTTGTGATTGAGCTCCAGTTTCAAAGCATTGTGATCTGAGAATATGCAGGGAATAATCTCAGTCTTTTGGTATCAGTTGAGTCCTGATTTGTGACCCAGTATGTGGTCTATTCTTGAGAAGGTTCCATGTGCACTTGAGAAGAATGAGTATTCTGTTGTTTTTGGGTGGAATGTTCTGTATATATATCTATGAGGGCCATCTGGTGCAATGTGTCATTCAATGCTCTTGTTTCTTTATTGATTTTCTGCTTCGATGATCTGTCTATTTCTGAGAGAGGCGTGTTAAGATATACTATTAATTTATTCATATCAATATGACTATCTTGATTAACAGTTTTCTTATGTAATTGGCTGTTCCCATATTGGGGGCATAGATATTTACAATTGTTAGATCATCTTGGTGGATAGTCCCTTTAAGAATGATGTAGTGTCCTTCTGTATCTCTGACTACAGTCTTTAGGTTAAAATCTAATTTATCTGATATGAGAATCGCTACCCAAGCCTTCTTTTGAGGCCCATTGGCATGAAAGATGCTTCTCCATCCCTTCACTTTCAGTCTGGGTGTATCTTTAGGTTCAAAATGGGTCTCTTGTAGACAACATATGGATGGGTCCTGTCATTTTTTCCAATCTGCAGCCCTGTGCCATTTTATGGGTGCATTTAGGCCATTCACATTGAGAATGATTATTGATAGATATGTTTTTATTGACATTGTGTTACCTTTGAAGTCTTTCTTTCTGTAGATTTTCTCTATATTTCTGTTCAATGCTATTCTTGGTATTTTTCCTCTTTTATAGAACCCCCCCTTAATATTTCCTGCAGTGTCGGCTTGGTGGTTGCATAGTCTTTTAAGCCTTGCCGGTCTTGCAAACTCTTTATCTCTCCATCCATTTTGAATGTCAGTCTTGCTGGATAAAGTATTCTTGGCTGCATGTTCTTCTCATTTAATGCCCTGAATATGTCTTGCCAGCCCTTTCTATCTTGCCAGGTCTTTGTGGACAGGTCTGACGTTATTCTGATGGGCTTTCCTCTGTAAGTAAGGAGCCTCTTTGTCCTATCAGCTTTCAGGAGATTATACCTACAATTATGATTCCTCAATTTGACTATCAGTTGCCTTGATGTTTTTTTGGAATATATAATCTTGGGTCGAGACCTTTCAGCCTCTAGAACATGAACGCTGGTTCCATTCACGAGATTGGGAAAATTTTCATGAAGAACTTGTTCCACTATATCTTCTAGACTTCTTTCTTTCTCCTCCCCTTCAGGGATTCCAATAATTCTGATGTTGGAACGTTTCATGGCATCATTTATTTCCCTGATTCTGTTTTCGTGGCTTCTAAGCTGTTTGTTACAGGCTTCCTCCTGATCCTTTCTCTCTATTTGTTTGTCCTCCAGATGACTAATTTTCTGTCTCAGTTACCCTAGCTTTGAGAGAATTTAGATTAGATTGGAACTCATTGAGAGCATTGTGAACTTCAGCCCTGGTAGCTTTAAGCTCCGCCCTAACATTGTGATCATCACCTCTGGTAGCTTTCTTCTCGGCCCTAATCAATTCCATTTGGTCATCCATGGCTTTCTCCAACCTAGCTATTGCCTGGATAATTGTTAGCCTGAATTCTCTTTTTGACATATTGTCTATGTTGATAGCCATTAGCTTTGTTGCAGAAGGTCCATCCTCTCTATTTTTCTTCTGTTGTGCATTTCTCCTCCTAGACATTTTGGTGTGAGATGACTGAACAGATGTAGCTGGATGTATTGACCGTTGTTCAGTCAAGGTGCACCCTGGAACACTTCTGAGCTATCAGGATTCCCCACCCATACGAGAGACAAAAGCAAAGAAAAAGAAAAAGAGAGAGAGAGAGAGAGAGATACAGGAAAGAAAGGGAAGGTGAAAGAGAAGGTTCAGCCCAAGTGGGCCCCAATGTACGATTTATGAAGTATACAAACAAAAACAGACAAACAGACTGATAGAAGTATATGAGAAGAGAAAAAAATTATATATATATATATATATATATATATATGCAAATAAAGGAAGGACCTCGTCAAAAAGAACCCCAAGTATAAGATTTATATACTATCGGGACGAACAAAAAAACACAGAAACAGTGGTGGAAGAAAAAGATGGGAGAGTGGTTATAAGTTCTCAGTGTGGGCGAGGAAGGTTGTTTGATTCTTCCTAGATGTATCTTGATATCTTTGTTAAAGGACTCAACTTTCCTAAGATAAAGGGGGATTAAAAATTGGTTTACCTATAGGGGTAGTATTGATTGGGGAAAAGGGATTACTTTGAAGTTTAACTCTATATGAATATTAGAAAATAAAAATAAAAAGGAATAAACTAGACTAAACTAAACTAAAATTTAAAAAAAGACATTCCAAAAATAGAAATGCAAAAGAAAAACACAGGTGTATGTATCAAAAAGTTCAGGGTTATATGGAATTTGATGTACTGGACAGCTCACTGTGATGGTAAATAGGTTAAAAAATTATCTATATAAAAAAAAAACCTGAACCAGAATAGTGGGAACGAGTTAAAAATAAAAGTTGTCCTATGAAATAGTGGTGGTTGTTCTCTCGCAGTCTTTTTTTTTTTTTCTTGGTTTGTTTTCTGGTGGAGGGGCCTGCCACGTGGGTTTTCAGTCAATGATGTTCCCTGAGTTAAGTCCTCCCACCCCCTTCAAGGGGGTGGGTTCTGAGGAAACTGTTTTTTTTGCAGGCTTTTGTTCTCTGGCGGTTTTTATGTTTGTTCACTTTTTTTTCCTCTCACCTTGACCGCTTTTGATGGTTTTTGTAGTTTTAGAGGAAAACAAACTGCACCCTGACCTCCCTCTCAGAGAGAAGCCTCAGTCTGGCTGCAGAGCCCAAATAAGTTCCCCCTTGGCTGCTGGCAAAGCAAGTTCCTAGTCGCGGTCCCTGGGGACGCAGGATCTTTTGCTTGTACCCAAGACCACAGCAGCAGCAGCTGTCTGGGCAGCTCCAGACCACCAGAGAGGTTCCAAGCAGCAATCGCACACTGAGATTTTCCCACTGGCCCGGGCTGGGAGTGCCTGGTCTTTCTGGGTCTAAGAGCACCCGGCTTGCGCGCAGCACCTCTTTCAGGGGAGGCTGTGAGTCGCGAGGGCATCTCAGGCTGAGAACGGGGTGCAGGTCCGAAAGCACCAGGCTGGGCCTTTGCGCACCTCTGTCAGGGGAGAGTTTGGGGCACGCATCTTAGGCTCTGAAACAATGGCGCGGGTCAAAGAGTGGGTCCAGCGTAGCTCCCATCCCCTCACAGGAACCAGAACACACGCGTTCTCAGGCGCGCTAGCAGCTTAGGGCCAAGACCTGGTTTCTCCGCTGTACTCTCTCTGGCTCAGCACCAGGGAGGCTGTCCTGGGACTGAGGACACTAAGCCCCTGTCCCTAGCTGCCCCGATTCCCACAATTTACCCCCCACGATCCTTTGCTCTTTTTGAGTGCTTTCCACCAGACTCCAAGTTAATGCTGGTCCCCAGATGCAGGGCACTCTCCGATTGGGGTATTACTTTCCAACTGGTCGCCTCTGGTGGCTCCCTCCCCCTTTTGTTTATCTTCTGTTATCAGTCCGCTGTTCCCACTCTGCTTTACCTGCCCACTGGCGTCTTCTGCCCCTGCAGAGATCCAGACGTGTATAATTCTGATCTCGGGCTGATTTCATGCGTGATCGGAGTTCTTTGGTAGGTAATCAGCTCACTTTAGTGTACAGGTTGAAAAGGCGCCTCCTCCTACTTCCCCGCCTTCTTGTCCCTCCTCTAGTATTGACATTTTAACAACATTTGTTCTTCAAATCCATGAATGTGGAATGATTTCCCATTTCATGGTGTCCTTCTCAATTTCTTTGATCACTGTCTTTTATTTATTTATTTATTCATTCATTCATTTTAGTGTTTTATACTTTTCTGAGTATAGGTGTTTTATTCCTAGGTATCTTAATAGTTTCTGTGCAATTGTAAATGGTATTGATTCCTTGGTTTCTCTTTTTGCTGCTTCATTTCATTATTGGTGTATAGAAATATGGCAGATTTCTGTACATTGATTTTGTATCCTACAACTTTACTGAATTCCTGTTTCAGTTCCACCAATTTTGGGGTCAAGTCTTTTCATTTCTATGTAATGTATCATGTCTTCTGCAAACAGTGAAAGTTTGACTTCTTCCTTGCTGATTTGGATGCTATTTATTTATTTTGTCTGATTCTTGAGATTAGAACTTCCAGGATTATATTAAATAACAATGTTGAAACTGGACATCCTTGCCTTTTTCCTGATCATAGAGGAACAACTCTCAGCTTTTCCTCATTTGGGATGATATTAGCTCCCCTTCTTCAGCAGCTAATTGAGTCCAGACACCCCTTACAACTTCCCACATCAGGCTTTCACATTCTGAGTCACTATACATTAATCTTAATCGCCTCAGGGCCTGCTGAAATTATTCCAATTTGCCAATTCAACACCTGCTGACTTTGCCTTGACTGTCCCTTTGAAAATAAAAATAAACGTACTTCTCCACAGTTCTCTTCCTTCCCTTTGTCTCATGACCAATTAGCCCTTGTGCTTTTCCTGAGTTGCCCTGAGGTGTTGTGTTCTCCCCAGAGAACTATGAGTAACACAACTGGAAAACCTTTTTTTATTTCCCTTTAGTGGTTTGTGCCTGGCCAAACCATACCTCAGCCATGGTTATAAGATTAAAACAATTAACACATGTAGCACAGTGATTTGGCCACAGATTATATATATATATATATGTATGTATGTATATATATGATCCACTCTTTGGTAAATCTGATCAGTAGGCCAGCAGCAGTCTATATATATATATACCTTTAGACTGCTGCTGGCCTACTGATCAGATTTACCAAAGAGTGGAGGTGAAGGCACTGCCACCTGCTAGAGTGCTGATTCTTTGCTGCACTGTGTACTGATTGTATTGTATTTCAACATCACTTCTCATACTAAATTATGAAGTCTCTACTTCCTAAGTACAATTTAAACAATCTTACCTAGTCATTAGTACTAAGTGTCCAGAAGTGAGGGCCCCATACTGACTGCTTGTTTCTTGAAAAGCTCATAAAAAGGGAGATGACTGGGTCTAACACACTCATTTTATGGAACAACCCAATCTACCAACAAAAAGGGCCAGGAATATTTGAGTCAAAATCCTATTTCCTGTTACCAGATCTAGTGGAGCAGTAAGATACTGCCCACAGATCACCTAGAAGGCCTGGATGTTACATGTAACTTGTATGAGGGAACCCCTCTCCCCAGGATTTGATATGGAACCTCAGGGTGAAAACAAAACAAAACAGTGTTGTTTAGTATTTGGCTCCTGCCTTATTGATTATTTTTGTCACTCTCCATCCCCAGACCTGGTAAGCTATTCACACACACACACACACACACACACACAAATCTAGAGACCAGTGGTTCAAAATTCTATAAAGTGTGAAGAGGAAAAGACCACTTAATCCCCACTCCCCTAAAAACCCTAAAAGAAGTCTCCAAGCTCCTAGACAAATATAAAACTCCAAATCAATGTGCCACAGCACTACTTAATGCTGTGTCCAGTTAACATGCTAAAAGTTTGTTATTAAAATCAGAAAGCCAACAGCCCTCCCTATAATGAGGGGCAATCATTGTTCTCCTGGATGCTGACTTCAACTTTGTTTAGGTTGGCTGGGATTCCCTGAGATGTGGGGCAGGCACCTACAAACAGGGCCATACTGGACTGCAAGGAATTTATCCAGGAGTTTATTCACTAAACACCCAAAAGGTAAAAATGGTCTGGGACAGCCAGAAAACTGAAGCAAGAGACTAGAAATTTTACACACTTACAAATACAGGCCAGTTTTGGATTTGGGGCTTCAGAATAAGGGAGAATAGAAGGATACTGAGCTCACCCCATCCCATGTTTATGACTATATATTATTTACATCCAAGTCAATAAACCAGAGTGATCCAAAAACTAGAAGAACAAGTTCCACAACTATATATAGAGGAAAAGCTGCATCTGAAAAGTAGAATAGTCAGAAAGACAGAGAAAGGCTGCTTGAAGGAAGAAGATGCTTGCCAGGAGAAGGCATAGAAACAAGGCATTCCACTGGGGAACTCACATAGGGAAGATTGATACCCATAATATTTGGCTTTGAAAACCAGAGTGGCTGAATTCTGTTAGTTTGTATAACCATTGGGACTTGCTGTCTGGAGCTTTAAAAGTCAACTGACACAGTACTGGGCAAACCAGGAGGGTGAGAGATGGCTGTGTCACCACCCTTGAAGAGACAGAAGTCCACAAGGAGAGGTCACATAAAAATGGCAGTGTGCACAACACCAGGGGCAAACAGAAGAGAGATTTGTGCATACTGATTTTGGAGCATATTGGTTTACTTCTCCTAAAATGAGGAAGTTGGCAGGCACCCCTTCCTTCCCTATGTCCCCAGTGTAAACACAGAGCCACCTGCAAAAGGCAGAGCTATACAGACACTTGCTATCTGACCTGTTAGGAGTGCACCACAACCATAAATTCTGAGGACTTGCCCACTCCAAGCTGGCAAATTTTGTTAAAGTCATACACATGTTCCACCCAACAACAATTAACAGCTGCCACCATGCATCAGGCCCCTCTGTCACACCTTGCCCAACATTACACAACTTCCAACTAATGTCACATGATATGCCCATCTACCAGATGCATGGTTGCTACCATTAATGCACCCAGCCACCTCACTGAACCCAGCTGCCACATTGTACTAAGCCTCACAACCCCAGTCACATTTGCACACCTGCCCCAGCCATGCCCAGGTATCCTTCCATGCCCCAGCTAGCCTCCAACCCCTGGCCACCCTAGCACAGAGCCTCCAGCCACCGCAGAGTTTCAGGGGATCCAGCACAAGACTAATGGCCTAGCCCATATTTTGCTAAAATTGCTCTCCTCATTTCTCTCAGAACTAGGCAACCTTGTCCCACTAACACCACAAACAGCAAGCACAACCCACACAGGCAGAAAGAAAGTGCAGAAGACTGAACTAAAAGGAAAAGCGACTTCCACAATAGCAGGGCATAAAAAACCATAAGATCTTCTGAAGTGCCAGGTTCTGCTGAACAGGGGACACTGCACTATTGGGCACTCCAGAAATTCCTCATAAAGTCACTATTTCCAGAGCAGAAGACACAGTTGACTTTCTTAACACAGAGAAACAGATAAAATGAAGACACAGAGAAATTTATCCCAAATATAAGAACAGGACAATGCCAGAGCCAGAGATCTAAGCAAAACAGATATAAAAAATATCCAGGAAGCACAGAGAACTCCCATCAAAATCAACAAAAGTAGAACCACACTAACACATATAATTAAGTTTGCAAAATATAATGATAAACAAAAAAATTTTAAGCAGCAAGACAAAGTAAGTCAATAATTTACAATGAAAAAGGCTAGCAGGAGATTTATCAACAGAAACTTGCAGCCCAGAAGAGAGTGACATGGTATATTCGAAGTACTGAATAGGAAGAATCTACATACTCTACCTAGCATGGCTAGCTATCATTCAGAACAGGAAAGATAAAGAGTTTCGCAGACAAACAAATCTAACCTTGTTACCATGAAACTGCCCTACAAGAAATATTAAAGGTGTTATTCTGAGTGGAAAGGAGATACCAAATGTGACAGCATAGAGGTAGGAAACACAAAAGCAGTACAAGTGAATATTTCAGTAAAAATGAGTATTTCTATAAAAAGGAACTTACAGGGATGCCTGAGTAGTGCAGTGGGTTAAGCCTCTGCCTTTGGCTCAGGTCATGGGACCAAGTCCCACATAGGCTTCTTGTGCAGCAAGGAGCCAGCTTCCCTCTTGACCTGCCACTACCCCTGCTTGTTCTCTCTTTCTCTCTCCCTCTGACAATAAATAAAATATTTTTAAAAAGAAACTCCCAAAAAATGATCTAAAAATAATAACATATACCTAAAATGTGAGGAGAAGAGAAGAATGGTTTCAATCTTAAATGACCATCAACTTAATATAGACTGCTATATGCAGAAGTATCTATAGGCCTAAAGTAACCAATATCAAAAACCACTAATAAACATGCAAAGAATAAAGAGAAAGAAATCCATATATATCACTAAAGAAAATCACCAAAATATGAAAGAGAGAAAATCCAGAAAAGATCAGAGGAAAACTTCAAAAACAACTATTAAACAGGAAATAAAATGGCAATAATTATGTATCTATCTATAATTACTTTGAATGTAAGTGGTCTAAATACTCCATTCAAAAGATATAAGATGAAGAATGGATGAAAATAATAAGACTCATCTATACACTGCCCAAAATAAACTCATTTTAGGCCTAAAGACACCAGGGATGAGAAACATTTATCACCCAAAAAGATGTCAAAGAAAGTCAGAATAGCAATACTTATATCAGACAAAATGACTTCAAAATAAAGACAGTAACAAGATATAAAGAAGGACACTATAAAATGACAAAGGGGACAATAAAACATAAAGTATAACAACTGTAAATACTTATGCACCAAACATAGGAGCACCCAAATACATAAAGCTATTAATAACAAACCTTAAAAACAGTAGAGGACTTTAACATCCCATTTACATCAATGGATACATCATCTAAATAGAACAATAACAAGGCAACAATAGCTTTGAATGATACATTGGAACAGATGGATTTAACAGATATATTCAACATTCCATCCCAAAACAGAAGAATATACATTCTTTTTAAGAGAACATGGAACAAAAAATGAACAAATAAACAAACAAAAAGAGAGAACATGGAACATTTTCCACAATAAATGACATATTAGCTCACAAAACAGACCTCAACAAATTCAAGAAGATTGAAATAATACCATGCATGTTTTCTGATCGCAATGCTATGAAACTGAAAGTCAACTACAAGAAAAAGTCTGGAAAGACCACACATACATGGAGGTTAAAAAATTCACTGTTAAGCAATGAATGGGTCACCTGGAAAATAAATGAAAAGAAGCTAAATGGAAACATGAAATGAAAACACAGTGGTCAAAAACCTCTGGGATGCAGCAAAAGTTCTAAGAGGGAAGTTTATAGCAATATAGACCTACCTCAAGAAACCAGAAAAATCTCAGATAAACAACCTAACCTTACATCTAAAAGAGCTTGAAGAGAAAAAACAAAACTTATAACCTACTCAAGAAAGGAAATAATAAACATTAGAGAAGAAGTAAATGATATGGAAACTTGTAAAGCAATAGAACAGATCGGTAAAACTAGGTCCTGATTCTTAGATTCTTAGAAAAAAATAATAATAAACCTCTGGCCAGGCTTACCAGGAAAAAAAATGAGAAGGGACTAAAATTAATAAATTCACAAATGAGAGTGGAGAAATAACAACCAACACTGCAGACATGCAATCATAAAAGAGTATTGTGAAAAACTATATGCCAACAAACTGAGAAACCTAGAAGAAATGGATAAATTCCTAGAAACATATAAACTACCAAAACTGAAATGGGGAGAAATAGAAAATTTGAACACTGGTAACCAGCAATGAAATTAAATCTGTAATTAAATGAGCATGCATACACACACACACACACACACACACACATCCCTCCCAACAAACAAAATTCCAGGGCCAAATGGCTTCACAGGAAAATTTTAGTTCTTTAAAGAAGAACTAATACTTGTACTTCACAAATTATTACAAAACATTAAAAGGAGGGAAAACTTTCAAATTCATTCTATGAAACCAGCATTATGCTGATACCAAAAACAGATAAAGACACCACTAAATAGAGATCTACAGGTCAATATCTTTGATGAACACAGATGCAAAAAAACCTCAACAAAATACTGGCAAATTGAATCCAACAATACATTGAAAAAAATCATTCATCACAATCAAGTGAGATTTATTCCTGGGTTGCAAGGGTTGTTCAATATTTGCAAATCAATCAAGGTGACACACCACACTAATAAGAGAAAGGATAAGAACCATATGATGATTTCAGTGGATGCAGAAAAATCATTTGACAGTACAACATCCATTCATGATGAAATCCCTCAACGAAGTAGATTTAGAGGGAACGTACCTCAGCATAAAAAGGATATCAATGAAAAACCCATGGCTAACAACACATCAATGGGGAAAAACTGAGAGCTCTTCCCCTAAGGACAGGAACAAGACAAGACAAGCATATGTGCTCTTACCACTTTTTTTTTATGCTAACCTTGTGACATGTTTATGCCATTGCTTTGGGACCCCCCCCCCACAGGTCTTTTTTTTTTAATTAACATATAATGTATTATTTGTTTCAGGGGCACAGTTCTGTGAATCATCAGTCTTTTACACAATTCACAGCACTTTTATTCAACTTGGTACTGGAATCCCTAGCCACAGGAATCAGAAAACAAAAAGAAATAAAAGAAATCCAAATCAGTAAGACAGATATAATTTTTTTAAATTTTCAGGTGATATATACTATATATAGAAAACGTGAAAGATTCCACACCAAAAAAAAACCCTGCTAAACTGATAAGCAAATTCAGTAACATCACAGGGTACAAAATCAATGTATAGAAATCAGATTTCTATACACCAATAATGAAGCAGCAAAAGTAGAAATTAAAGAGACAATTCCATTTACAACTGCACCCAAAACAATAAGAAACCTAAGAACAAACCTAACCAAAGAGGTGAAAGAACTATACTCTGGAAACTATAAAACACTGATGAACAAAATCAAAGATGACACAAAGAAATGGAAAGATATTCCATGCTCCTGGTTTGGAAGAATAAATATTTTTCAAATATCTATACTACACAAAGAAATCTACACATTTAATGTCATAGCTATCAAAATACAGCATTTTCACAAAACTAGAACAAAGAATGCTGCAGTGTGGGTAGACAAAAGACCCTGAATAGCCAAAGCAACTTTGGAAAAGAGAAGTAAAGCTGGAGGCATCAAAATTCCTTCAAACTTTATCACAAAGCTATAGTTATCAAAACAGTATGGTGCTGGCACAAAAATAGACATATAAATCAATGTAACAGAATGGAAATTCAAGATATAAACACACAGTTAATATAGTCAATGTGACTTTGACAAAGCAGGAAAAAATTCAAAGGGAAAAAGACAGTCTCTTCAACAAATGGTGTTGGGAAAACTGGACACCTATATACAAAAGAATGAAACTGGACCACTTTCTTACACCATACACAAAAATAAATTCAAAATGGTTTAAATGTGAGACCTGAAACCATAATAATTCTGGAAATGAACACAGGCAGTAACTTCTTTCACATCCCCATAGAAACATAATCTAAGGATGAATACCTGCCATTTGCATCGACATGGATTAAACTGGAGGGTGTTATACTAGGTAAAATAAGTCAATCAGAGAAAGACATTCATCATATGGTTTCACTCATATGTGGAATGTAAGAAATAGCACAGAGATCATAGAGGAAGTGATGAAAAACTGAATGGGAAGAAATCAGAGAGGGAGAGAAACCATGAGAGACTCTTGACTCTGGGAAACAAACTGAGGATTGTGGAAAGGGAAATGGGGGTGGGTATAGGGTAACTGGGTGATGGGCATTAAGGAAGGCACATGAAGTGATGAGCACTGGGTGTTAAATGCAACTAATGAATCATTGAACACTGCACCAAAAACTAATGATGTACCATAAGTTGGCTAACTGAATTTAAATTAAAAAAAAAAACTTTCTAAATGTATTTCCTAAGAAAAGGGAAACAAAAGCAAAAATAAACTATTGAGACTATATTAAAATAAAAAGCTTCTGACACAGCTAAAAGGCAATCTATGGAATGAGAAAAGATATTTGCAAATTACATATCTGATAAAGGGTTCATATCCAAAAGCTATGAAGAACTTATAAAACTTGACACCCAAAAAAGAAACAATCTAATTTACAAATTAGCAGAAGACATGAATAGACATTTTTCCAAAGAAGTTGTAACAGACAGCCAAATAGACACATGAAAAGATATTCATCATCACTGATGATTAGGGAAATGAAAATCAGAACTACAATGAAATATTACCTCACACCTGTCAGAATGGTTAAAATCAGCAACAAAGGAAAAAACAGGTGTTGTTGTGTAGGAAGAGGAACACTTGTTCACTATTGATGGGAATGTAAACTGGTGCTGTCACTGTAAAAAATAGTATGGAGGTTCCTCAAAAACTTTTAAAATAAACTACCTTATGATCCAGCAATGGCAGTAGTGGGCCTTTACCCAAAAAACAAAAGAACACTAATTTAAAGGGATATATGCACCCTGATGATAAGAACAGCAGTATTTCCAATAGTGAAGACATGGAAGCAGCTCAAGTGCTCACTGATTAATGAATGGATAAAGAAGATGTGATATATATATATATAATTCAGCCATAAAAAAGAATGAAATCTTGCCATTTCTTTTTTTTTCTTGCTTTTATTTTTATTTTTATTTTTTTTAATATTTGATAAACATATATTTTTATCCCCAGGGGTACAGGTCTGTGAATCACCAGGTTTACACACTTCACAGCACTCACCAAAGCACATACCCTCCCCAATGTCCATAATCCCACCCCCTTCTCCCAAACCGCCTACCCGCAGCAACCCTCAGTTTGTTTTGTGAGATTAAGAGTCACTTATGGTTTGTCTCCCTCCCAATCCCGTCTTGTTTCATTTATTCTTCTCGTACACACTTAAGCCCCCATGTTGCATCACCACTTCCTCATATCAGGGAGATCATATGATAGTTGTCTTTCTCTGCTTGACTTATTTCGCTAAGCATGATACGCTCTAGTTCCATCCATGTTGTCGCAAATGGCAAGATTTCATTTCTTTTGATGGCTGCATAGTATTCCATTGGGTATATATACCACATCTTCTTGATCCATTTATCTGTTGATTGACATCTAGGTTCTTTCCATAGTTTGGCTATTGTGGACATTGCTGCTATAAACATTCCAGTGCACATGCCCCTTTGGATCACTATGTTTGTATCTTTAGGGTAAATACCCAATAGTGCCATTGCTGGGTCATAGGGCAGTTCTATTTTCAACATTTTGAGGAACCTCCATGCTGTTTTCCAGAGTGGTTGCACCAGCTTGCATTCCCACCAACAGTGTAGGAGGGTTCCCCTTTCTCCGCATCCTCGCCAGCATCGGTCATTTCCTGACTTGTTGATTTTAGCCATTCTGACTGGTGTGAGGTGATACCTCATTGTGGTTTTGATTTGTATTTCCCTGATGCCGAGTGGAGCACTTTTTCATGTGTCTGTTGGCCATCTGGATGTCTTCTTTGCAGAAATGTCTGTTCATGTCCTCTGCCCATTTCTTGATTGGATTATTTGTTCTTTGGGTGTTGAGTTTGCTAAGTTCTTTATAGATTCTGTACACTAGTCCTTTATCTGATATGTCGTTTACAAATATCTTCTCCCATTCTGTCAGTTGTCTTTTGATTTTGTTAACTGTTTCCTTTGCTGTGCAAAAGCTTTTGATCTTGATGAAATCCCAATAGTTCATTTTTGCCCTTGCTTCCCTTGCCTTTGGCGTTGTTCCTAGGAAGATGTTGCTGCGGCTGAGGTCGAAGAGGTTGCTGCCTGTGTTCTCCTCAAGGATTTTGATGGATTCCTTTCGCACATTGAGGTCCTTCATCCATTTTGAGTCTATTTTTGTGTGTGGTGTAAGGAAATGGTCCAATTTCATTTTTCTGCATGTGGCTGTCCAATTTTCCCAGCACCATTTATTGAAGAGGCTGTCTTTTTTCCATTGGACATTCTTTCCTGCTTTGTCGAAGATTAGTTGACCATAGAGTTGAGGGTCTATTTCTGGGCTCTCTATTCTGTTCCATTGATCTATGTGTCTGTTTTTGTGCCAGTACCATGCTGCCTTGATGATGACAGCTTTGTAATAGAGCTTGAAGTCCGGAATTGTGATGCTACCAACGTTGGCTTTCTTTTTCAATATCCCTTTGGCTATTCGAGGTCTTTTCTGGTTCCATATAAATTTTAGAATTATTTGTTCCATTTCTTTGAAAAAGATGGATGGTACTTTGATAGGAATTGCATTAAATGTGTAGATTGCTTTAGGTAGCATAGACATTTTCACAATATTTATTCTTCCAATCCAGGAGCATGGAACATTTTTCCATATCTTTGTGTCTTCCTCAATTTCTTTCATGAGTACTTTATAGTTTTCTGAGTATAGATTCTGTGCCCCTTTGGTTAGGTTTATTCCTAGGTATCTTATGGTTTTGGGAGCAATTGTAAATGGGATTGACTCCTTAATTTCTCTTTCTTCTGTCTTGCTGTTGGTGTAGAGAAATGCAACTGATTTCTGTGCATTGATTTTATATCCTGACACTTTACTGAATTCCTGTATAAATTCTAGCAGTTTTGGAGTGGAGTCTTTTGGGTTTTCCACATATAGTATCATATCATCTGCAAAGAGTGATAATTTGACTTCTTCTTTGCCGATTTGGATGCCTTTAATTTCCTTTTGTTCTCTGATTGCTGAGGCTAGGACCTCTAGTACTATGTTGAATAGCAGTGGTGATAATGGACATCCTTGCCGTGTTCCTGACCTTAGCGGAAAAGCTTTCAGTTTTTCTCCATTGAAAATGATATTTGCGGTGGGTTTTTCATAGATGGCTTTGATGATATTGAGGTATGTGCCCTCTATCCCTACACTTTGAAGAGTTTTGATCAGGAAGGGATGCTGTACTTTGTCAAATGCTTTTTCAGCATCTATTGAGAGTATCATATGGTTCTTGTTCTTTCTTTTATTGATGTGTTGTATCACATTGACTGAATTGCAGATGTTGAACCAACCTTGCAGCCCTGGAATAAATCCCACTTGGTCATGGTGAATAATCTTTTTAATGTTCTGTTGAATCCTATTGGCTAGTATTTTGTTGAGTATTTTCGCATCTGTGTTCATCAAGGATATTGGCCTATATTTGGTGGGATCATTGTCTGGTTTTGGAATCAAGGTGATGCTGGTCTCATAAAATGAGTTTGGAAGTTTTCCTTCCATTTCTATTTTTTGGAACAGTTTCAGGAGAATAGGAATTAGTTCTTCTTTAAATGTTTGTTAGAATTTCCCCGGGAAGCTGTCTGGCCCTGGGCTTTTGTTTGTTTGGAGATTTTTAATGATTGTTTCAATCTCCTTACTTGTTATGGGTCTGTTCAAGCTTTCTATTTCTTCCTGGTTCAGTTGTGGTATTTTATATGTTTCTAGGAATGCATCCATTTCTTCCAGATTGTCAAATTTATTGCCGTAGAGTTGTTCATAGTATGTTCTTATAATAGTTTGTATTTCTTTGGTGTTAGTTGTGATCTCTCCTCTTTCATTCATGATTTTATTTATTTGGGTCCTTTCTCTTTTCTTTTTGATAAGTCGGGCCAGGGGTTTATCAATTTTATTAATTCTTTCAAAGAAACAGCTCCTAGTTTCGTTGATTTGTTCTATTGTTTTTTTGGTTTCTATTATATTGATTTCTGCTCTGATCTTTATGATTTCTCTTCTCCTGCTGGGCTTAGGGTTTCTTACTTGTTCTTTCTCCAGCTCCTTTAGGTGTAGGGTTAGGTTGTGTACCTGAGACCTTTCTTGTTTCTTGAGAAAGACTTGTACCTCTATATATTTTCCTCTCAGGACTGCCTTTGTTGTGCCCCATAGATTTTGAACCATTGTATTTTCATTATCATTTGTTTCCATGATTTTTTTCAAATCTTCATTAATTTCCCAGTTGACCCATTCATTCTTTAGAAGGATGCTGTTTAATCTCCATATATTTGAGTTCTTTTCAAACTTCCTTTTGTGGTTGAGTTCTAGCTTTAGAGCATTGTGGTCTGAAAATATGCAGGGTATGATCCCAATCTTTTGATACCAGTTGAGTCCTGATTTAGGACCGAGGATGTGATCTATTCTGGAGAATGTTCCATGTGCACTAGAGAAGAATGTGTATTCTGTTGCTTTGGGATGAAATGTACTGAATATATCTGTGATGTCCATCTGGTCCAGTGTGTCCTTTAAGGCCTTTATTTCCTTGCTGATCTTTTGCTTGGATGATCTGTCCATTTCAGTGAGGGGAGTGTTAAAGTCCCCTGCTATTATTGTATTATTGTTGATGTGTTTCTTTGATTTTGGTATTAATTGGTTTATATAGTTGGCTGCTCCCACGTTGGGGGCATAGATATTTAAAATTGTTAAATCTTCTTGTGGGACAGACCCTTTGAGTATGATATAGTGTCCTTTTTCATCTCTTATTATAGTCTTTGGCTTAAAATCTAATTGACCTGATATAAGGATTGCCACTCCTGCTTTCTTCTGATGTCCATTAGCATGGTAAATTCTTTTCCACCCCCTCACTTTAAATCTGGAGGTGTCTTCGAGCTTAAAATGAGTTTCTTGGAGGCAACATATAGATGGGTTTTGTTTTTGTATCCATTCTGATACCCTGTGTCTTTTGACAGGGGCATTTAGCCCATTCACATTCAGGGTAACTATTGAGAGATATGAATTTAGGGCCATTGTATTGCCTGTAAGGTGACTGTTACTGTATATGGTCTCTGTTCCTTTCTGATCTACCACTTGTAGGCTCTCTCTTTGCTTAGAGGACCTCTTTCAATATTTTCTGTAGAGCTGGTTTGGTGTTTGCAAATTCTTTCAGTTTTTGTTTGTCCTGGAAGCTTTTAATCTCTCCTTCTATTTTCAATGATAGCCTAGCTGGATATAGTATTCTTGGCTGCATGTTTTTCTCGTTTAGTGCTCTGAAAATATCATGCCAGCTCTTTCTGGCCTGCCAGGTCTCTGTGGATAAGTCAGCTGCCAATCTAATATTTTTACCATTGTATGTTACAGACCTCTTTTCCCAGGCTGCTTTCAGGATTTTCTCTTTGTCACTGAGACTTGTAAATTTTACTATTAGGTGACGGGGTGTGGGCCTATTCTTATTGATTTTGAGGGGCATTCTCTGAACCTCCTGAATTTTGATGCTCGTTCCCTTTGCCATATTGGGGAAATTCTCCCCAATAATTCTCTCCAGTATACCTTCTGCTCCCCTCTCTTTCTTCTTCTCTTGGAATCCCAATTATTCTAATGTTGTTTCGTCTTATGGTGTCACTTATCTCTCGAATTCTCCCCTCGTGGTCCCGTAGCTGTTTGTCCCTCTTTTGCTCAGCTTCTTTATTCTCTGCCATTTGGTCTTCTATATCACTAATTCTTTCTTCTGCCTCATTTATCCTAGCAGTGAGAGCCTCCATTTTTGATTGCACCTCATTAATAGCGTTTTTGATTTCAACTTGGTTAGATTTTAGTTCTTTTATTTCTCCAGAAAGGGCTTTTATATCTCTCGAGAGGTTTTCTCTAATATCTTCCATGCCTTTTTCGAGCTTGGCTAGAACCTTGAGAATTGTCATTCTGAACTCTAGATCTGACATATTAACAATGTCTGTATTGATTAGGTCCCTAGCCTTTGGTACTGCCTCTTGTTCTTTTTTTTGTGGTGAATTTTTCCGTCTTGTCATTTTGTCCAGATTAGAGTATATGAAGGAGCAAGTAAAATACTAAAAGGGTGGCAACAACCCCAGTAAAATATGCTTTAACCTAATTAGAAGAGATCCCAAATCGTGATGTGGGAGAAAGGGGATAAAAAGAGGTTCAAAAAGGAAGAAAGAAAAAAAAGCAAAAAACAAAAGAAAAAAGAAAAGAAAAGATAAGAATTTTAAAAAAAGGAATAAGAAAAATATAAAAAAGAAAAAATATATATATTAGATAAACTAGTTAAAAACGTTAAAAAAGAAAAAGGTAAAAGTTAAAAAAAAATTTAACCAGAAGGTGAGAAAAAACAAACTAAAAATGAAAAAGAAAAAAATTTACATTAACTGCAAGACTAAAAAAAAATCACAGGGAAAAAGCCTTGAGTTCCGTGCTTTGCTTTCTCCTCCTCTGGAATTCTGCTGCTCTCCTTGGTATTGAAACCGCACTCCTTGGTAGGTGAACTTGGTCTCGGCCTGATTTCTTGTTGATCTTCTGGGGGAGGGGCCTGTTGTAGTGATTCTCAAGTGTCTTTGCCCCAGGCGGGATTGCACCGCCCTTATCAGGGGCCAGGGTGAGTAATCCGCTCGGGTTTGCTTTCAGGAGCTTTTGTTCCCTGAGCGCTTTCCGTAGAGTTCCAGAGGACAGGAATACAAATGTCGGCCTCCTGGTCTCTGGCCCGGAGGAGCCGAGAACCCAGGGCCCCACTCCTCATTAGGCCCTCAGAGAACAGCGCCCAGTTATTCCCGTCTGCCTGACCTCCGGCCGCGCTCCGAGCTCACCAAGCCTGCGACCGGTTCAAGGTAACACCGAGCTGTGAGCTTACTGTCGGCTCTGTCTCTGTAGCCGGCTTTCCCGTTCCAATGCCCGCAAGTTCTGCGATACTCAGACACCCCGATCCTTCTGTGACCCTGCGGGACCTGAGGCCACGCTGACCCCTCGTGTGCTTCGCCCCTGTTTAGCCTCTGGAGCGATGTCCCTCAGAGGAACAGACTTTTAAAAGTCCTGATTTTGTGCGCCGTTGTTTCGCCGCTTTCTGGGTTCCGGCCCCTCCCCCCGGGGTCTATCTTTCCGTCGGTTTGGATTCACTTCTCCGCCGGTCCTACCTTTCAGAAAGTGGTTGTTTTTCTGCTTCCAGAATTGCTGTTCTTCTTCTCTTCGATCTGCTGATGAATTTTCAGGTGTTTGCAATCTTTAGATAAGCTATCTAGCTGATCTCCGGCTAGCTGAAGTAGTCTCAGCCTGCTACTTCTCCGCCACATTGACTCCTCCCTCCCTGTTTTCCATTTCTTAACCAGTATGTCCTACCTCACACATACCCAAAATATAAATCAAGGTTATATATATCTCCACATATACCAAGAACAAAATATAAAGCCTTAGTATAATACTCCTCTATCTCCTCCAGAATTGCAGATATCACAGATAATAACCAAGGCACACATTTTACTTTTTTAGATTTTACAGTGATGGACTCTTTTTAAAGGCATTCAAAATAACTTCCCTGTCCCTGATAGATCCCAGATATCCAGTTTAAAAAAGACATAGTAGTCTCCACAAACAACTCTTTTTCATATTCCAATATGGCAAATGGACTCCTTAATGGGGATCTGTCTAGTCCTAGGCCTTACTATTTCTTATACTAAGGCTTCTTGTTGGGCTCATATTTCTTGCCAAGTTAAAGAAATTTCCCAGCCCAAGATAGTAGTGTAGGAAGATCCTGAACTATCCTCCTCCCATGGACACATCAAATCTATACCTATATATGGAACAGTTCTTTCTGAAAAAGATATTAAAACTAGATTAACTTCTCTCTACAATAAAAAATAAAAGGACCACTTTGAGACAGGTAAGAGCAGCAAAGACATTGTTTCACAAACACCCTCTCCAGTGTGGTAAACACACAATAGAGATCTCACCAAACAGGTGCTTCTCTGGGAGAAGCAAGTGGTTTGTGCCCTACATTAGCACACCAACTCCTGGGATCTGCAATGTAAAGATGAATCTCCAGAATGTCCAGTTTGGAAGACCAATGGGGCTGATGTCTGGGCTGGGTGGGGAGTCTCATAGGAAATTGACATTACTTTTTTGAAGGACTCACATGTGATCTTGTTCCCCTTGACACCCAGCAAAAAAAGCATCAGATTGAAAAGCACCTAGATTATATGTGAGGGAGATTTATTTGCTTATCTGTGGGCATTGGCTGAAGAGGTAGGTGACAGTTGAGATGCTCCCAGGAAATGGGAGTGGTGCCAGATATTGTTGTTGCACTCTCCACATTGCCTTCTATCACACGCAAGTAGTGCAGTTGTGACATTCTTCACTGCATTGCTAGGATGGCAGGGGTAGCTGTTGTAGCACTTGCTTAGACTGGAGAGCCCATATAGTTTCAGACACCATCCTTGCACCACCATTGGCCTTATCATCACATAAGAATCCCCAGAAAGAATCTTATACACTGGTCTAGAGCCCTGTATTTTATAATTCTCACCCAGAGAAACCTCCAGACCTCCTGGTCCAGAGGTCGAAAGAGATTACTATTGTGACTCCAAAGGACTGTATGTATTTTCATACTTTAAAAGCTGATACTTAAGGATCTGGCTTCCAACCAACATGAAACTTGGTGCTAAATGATATTCCTCCCCTTGAATCCCTGACAGGTCTTGGCAAACCCTTAACAATAGGGATGTATCAAGAATAAATCAAGGGACACCTGGGTGGCTCAGTCAGTTAAGTGGCTGCCTTTGGCTCAGGTCATGATCCCAGGGTCCTGGGATTGAGTCCTGCATCAGGCTTCTTGCTCAGTGAGGAGCCTGCTTCTCCCTCTGCCTGTTCTACCTACTGCTTTCCTCACTTGTGCTCTCTCTCTCTCTGACAAATAAATAAATAAAATCTTTAGAAAAAGAATAAATAAGGTGGTCTAAAAGGATAAAAATATGGATTTGAAGGGATACATTCATGCCAATATTCATAGCAGCATTATCAACAATAGCCAAATTATGGAAACAACTCAAATGTCCATCAACTGATTAAGGGCTAAAGAAGTTATGGTGTGTGTGTGTGTGTGTGTGTGTGTAGCAGAATATTACTCAGCCATAAATGTGGGTTACTCAGCTCATCCATGTGGATGGAAATAGAGTATTACGCTAAGTGAAATTAGTCGGTCAGAAACAGACAATACCATATGATTACACTCATATGTGGAATTTAGGAAACAAAACAGATAAAAATAGAGGTGGAAAAAGAAGCAAACCAGGAAACAGATTCTTTTTTTTAAAGATTTTATTTATTTATTTGACAGAGATCACAAGTAGACAGAGAGACAGGCAGAAAGAGAGGGGGAAGCAGGCTCCCCGCTGAGCAGAGTCCAATATGGGGCTTGATCCCTGGACCATGGGATCATGACCTGAGCCGAAGGCAGAGGCTTAACCCACTGAGCCACCCAGGCGCCCAAGGAAACAGATTCTTAACTACAGAGAGCAAACAGGATTACTGGAGGGGAGTTGGGTGGGGGAATGGATTAAATAGGTGATGGGTGTTAAGAAAGGCACCTGTGATGAGCACTGGTGCTGTATGTTCATGATGAATCACACATTTCTATGGTTGAACTTAATATTACACTATATGTTAACTAACTGGAATTTAAACAAAAACTTGAAAAACAAAAACAAAATAAATCAGGTGGTTTAGATACCACAAACGTTTGAGAGACAACCATGACAAGATTGATTTAAAAAGATCATCGTCTTCATAAGACCACTCCTTCAAGACTGAGAGAAATAGTTGTTTCACTTAGTACATAGAACAAAGAGAATTAAGGAAAATGAGGGAAAAATTGTTCTGTGGGCTCTGAGAAACAGGCTGAGGGTTTTAGAGGGCAGAGGGAGAGGGAATAATACCTGTGGTGAGTAATAAGGAGGGCATGTGTTGCATGGAGCACTGGGTGTTATATGTAAACAATGAGTCTTGGAACACTGCATCAAAAACTAATGATGTATTGTATGATGACTAACATAACACAACAAAAAAATTTTGAAAAAAAAATTTAAAAAAAAGAAAAAGAAAAATATGTTCTGAACAAAGAACAAGACAAAACCCTAAGAAAAATACCTTAATGATATGAACATAACTAATCTATTTGATAAACAATTCAGGGTAATTTTCATAAAGATGGTCACCAAACTCAGAAGAATTGATTAACACAGTAAGAATTTCAACAAAGAGATAGAAAAAATAAGAATGCACTAAGCAAAAGTCATGAAGCTGAATAATACAACAAGTAAACTGATCCTAAAAATAAACTAGAGGTGTTCAATAGAAGACTGGATGAAATAGAAATACAGATCAGCAGGCTGGAACATAAAGCAATGAAACTCACCCAGACAAAGATCCAAAAAGAAAAAAATATATTAAAAAGATAAGTTAAGGAACCTCTGGTACATCAAGTGGGATAACATTTTTATTATAAGCATCTAAGAAGGAAAAGACAGAAAGTAACAGAAAACTCACTTGAAAAAATAATTGCTGAAATTTGACCTAACTTTGAGAAGGAAGCAGACATCCAGGTCCATGAATGCCAGATTGTTTCAAATAAAATGAACCAAAAGAGAGCCGCATCAAGACACATTATAATTAAAGAATCAAAAGTTAAGGATAGCAACCACCTAAAAATGTTATCATTTAGATTGGAAGAGATAGAGTTTTTGAGACAAGTAAAATATAATGGAGTTCATCACTTTATCAATTTTACCCATTCCCCCCACCCACCCACCTTTGCTCTGGCAACCGCAAGTTTGTTCTCTGTATTTAAAAGTCTTTTGTTGCCAAGGGAAGTAAGATGGTGGAGGGCTAGGGTGACCCTAAATTTGCCTCCTCCCTGGAACACAGCTAGATAAATATCAACTTATTCTGAACACCCAAGAAATCTATCAGAATTCTTAGAGAACAACACTGCACATCTATAAACTAGAAAAAATGAACTAAGGAAGGTAGGAACTGCAGATAGTTCATAGAAGAAAAGAGCCATAGACACTGCCCAGGGGAGGGAGGCCTGACCTCAGAGGGAGTAACAAGAGAGAAAGAGGAGAGAGAAAACACAGAGGTGGGAAAGAGTGAAAACACAGGCAGGGAACTGCACAAGAAAACTATTCCCCTAAATCTGACAGGGAACAAGGAGAGGGTTACAGTATCGCCAGCTTTCTAGAAACAGTGATGTGCAGATTCTGAAGTTTTGAATGTCTATAACATTAGCAGATTCATGCCTGGGGAGCTGATCCATGCTCTTGTGGAATAGCAGAGCTGAACCCCCCGCAGTGGGCAACCTGAGGATTTCTAGGGGCACATGGGGGGAAGCAGTGGGCAGTGGACACTGTGAGCACCATCAAGTTGTCCCACCCACAAACATAGGAACAAAGACTAGCTGAGGGCAGCAATCGCTGGCGCCAGCTGTGTGTTGAGAGTTGCCATAAACTCTGAACAACTATGTGGTCATGCAGCAATGTTCTGGGATAAGCTGGTACTGACCACATGCAGGGAGACCCTCCCTTAGAGGATCAGTTTGGGCCCATACTGCAGGGGTCTCTGAAATGTGGGGTTTTGAAACCCAGCAATGACCAAGATGAAACACAGGGGTGCTGTGCCACTTGGCATACGGACAGCTCAGACACAGACAGGGTAAACGCAGGGGTCTGATGGAAACCAGGGCCACAATAGTGGTCACTGTGCATCTGTGAGAGCTTACTGAAGAGGTGTGGCATGAATTTCCCACTGGGGAGAGGAGGAAAGGGACAAAGCCATTTTCTCCCTGCATCCACCTGCTTCACCCACCCTAATGAGCTAAACAGTGCCACCAACTAGAGAACAGAGCTACTACACCAAACCCTGCCACCCTGCACTTACAGGCACATATCCACCAGGACAATTCCACCAGAGAATCAGAGCAGAGCTCAACCCCCTAAAGACCAGCATGAACTCCTAATCCACACCAAGTCAACTGATTGCAGAGTACTGCAATGCTTCAACTCTAGGAAGAAAAAATATAGTGTCCTTTGGGGTCTTCTTTCATTTGTTTCTTTGTTTCTTTCTGTCTTTTTGCTTCTTCTTCTTTTTTTTGTCTTTGTGTGTGTTTCTTTTGATACAGAAAGAGAATTATTATTTATTTATTTATTTATTATATTTTATTCTACACATATGTTTTTAATTTTTATTTTTTTCTTCTTTTCCTTTCCTTTCTTTCAACCTTTTTCCTATCAAGCTTCTTGTAACAAGCAGACTAAAACACACCCAGGATCTATCTCCCTTTACGTATTTTATTTCATTTTTAAAATTTCTTTTCTTTGAATTTTTAATTTTTATTTTGCTTTACTTTGTATTTTTTTCTTTCCTCTTCAAAATAACAAGATGGAGGAATTCACCCCAAAAGAAAGAACAGGAAGAAATGATGATCAGAGATTTAATCAATGCAGATATATGTAAGATGTCTGAACTAGAATTTAAAACAATTGTAAGGATACTAACTGGGCTGAAAAAAAAATAGAAGACACTAGAGAATCCCTTCCTGAAGAGAAGAAAGAAAATCTAGTCAGGCCACAATTAAAAAATGCTATAACCAAGATGTAATTCCAAGTGGATGCCATAAAAGAAGAATGGATGAAGCAGAGGAGTGAAGATAAAATTATAGAAAATAATGAAGCTGATAAGGAAAGGGAAAGAAAGGTAATGGACCATGAAGTTAGACTTAGGGAACTCAGTGACTTATTAAAACACAGTAACAGGGCACCTCTGTGGCTCAGTTGGTCAAGCGACTGCCTTCAGCTCAGGTCATGGTCCTGGAGTCCTGGGATTGAGTGCCACATCTGCCTTTCTATTCAGCAGGGAGTCTGCTTCTCCCACAGACCTCTCTCCTCTCATTCTCTCTCTCTCTTCCTCTCAAAGAAATAAATATTTTTTTTAAAAAAAGCAGTAGCATTCATATCATAGGAGTTCCAGAAGATAAGAGAGAAATAAGGACAGAACATTTATTCAAACAAATTATAGCTGAAAACTTTCCTAATCTGGGGAAGGACAGAGACATCAAAATCCAAGAAGCACAGAGAATTTCATTAAATTCAACAAAAGCTAATCATCACCAAGACATATCATAGTCAAGTTCACAAAATACATAGACAAGGAAAACAATTCTGAAAGCATAAAGGGAAAAAATGTTTTTAACCTACAAAGACAGATACAGTTCTCAGCAGATATTACCATAGAAACATGGCAAGCCAGAAAAATGTGGCAGGAATATTCAATGTGCTGAATGGGAAAAATATGCAGCAAAGAATTTTTTTCTCCAACAGCCTTGTCATTCAGAATAGAAGGAGAGATAGTTTCCCAAAGAAAAATTAAAGGAGTTTGTGACCACAAAATGATCCTTGCAAGAAGTTTTAAAGGGGCTGCCTTGAGTGGAGGGGGAAAAAAGACCAAAAGCAAAAAAGGCTAAAAAGAACAAGAGAACATCACCAGAAACACCACTCTACAAGTAATACAATAACACCAAATTCATCCTTTTCAATAATCACTAAGAATGTGAAAGGACTAGGTGTGCCAATCAAAAGACATAAGTTAACAAAATGGATAAAAAAGAGATCCATTTATATACTGTATACAAGTTACTCATTTTAGACCTAAAGACACCTGCAGATTGAAAGTGAAGTCATGAAGAACTGCCAATCATGATAATGGATATCAAAAGAAAGTTGGAATAGCCATACTTACATCAGACAAACTACATTTAAAACAAAGACATGAAGAAGGACATTATATCATCATTCAGGAGTCTACCCATCAAGATCTAACAATTGTAAATATTTATGCTCTCAACTTAGGAGCACCCAAATATATAAATCAATTAATGATAAACATAAAGAAACTCATTGGTAATAATATAAGAATAGTAGGGGACTGTAACAACCCACTTACAGCAATGGAAAGATTATCTAAGCAGAAAAACCACAAAGAAACAATGGCTTATGACATGCTGGACATGATGGACTTAACAGATATATTCAAAGCAGTTCATCCTAAAGCAATAGAGTACACATTCTTTTTGAGTGCACAAGGAGCATTCTAAAGAATAAATCACATACAGAATCACAAATTAGCCTTCTACAAGTATAAAAAGATTGGGATCATACTATCCATATTTTCAGACCACAATGTTATAAAACTTAAAGAAAAAATTTAGAAAGAAAAAATAAGAAAAAATTTAGAAAGACCACAAATATAGAGAGGTTAAAGAACATCCTACCAAATAATGAGTGTGTTAACCACAAGATTAAAGAAGAAATTAGTAAAATACATGGAACAAATGAAAATGAAAACAGTCCAAAACCTCTGGGATACAGCAAATGTAGTCCTAAGAGGGAAGTATATTGTAATATAGGCATACTTCAAGAAGACACGAAAGTCTCAAAAACACAACCTAAACTTACAACTAAAGGAGCTAGAAAAGGATCAGCAAATAAATCCTTAATCCATTAGGATAATGGAAATAATAAAGACTGGAGCAAAAATACAAGACATAGAAACAAACAAAAGTAGAATGGATTAATAATTCTAAGCTGGTTCTTCAAAAGAATTAACAAGATTGATAAGCCCCTAGCTAGATTTTTCAAAGATGAGAGGGGGGGGATCTAAATAGATAAAATTGCAAGTGAAAGAGAAGAAATTGCAACTAGCACCATAGAAATAAAAATAATTAGAATATTATGAAAGATTATTTGCCAACAAACTGGGCAACCTGGAAGAAATGGGAAAATTTCTAGAAACCTAGAAACTACAAAAATTGAAACAGGAAGAAATAGAAAATTTGAAAATACCCATAACTAGCAAAGAAATTAAATCAGTAATCTAAAAACTCCCAGCAGGCAAAAGTCCAGAGCCAGATGGATTCCCAGGGAATTCTATCAGATATTTAAAGGAGAGTGAATTCCTATTATCTTCTGCTTCAAAGAGTACAAATAGAAGGAAAACTTCCCAGCTCATTTTAGGAGGCCACCATTACCTTGATTCTAAAACCAGACAATGTTCCCACTAAAGAGGAGATTTACATGCCAATATCCCTGACAAACATGGATGCAAAAATTCTCAATAAAATACTAGCAAATCAAATTCAACAATATAAGGATTATTCACCATGATCAAGTGGGATTTATTCCTGGGCTGCAGCAGTAATTGAATATTCACAAATCAGTCAACGTAATGCCCCACATTAATAAAGAAAGGATAAAAATTGTATGATCTTGTCAATAGATGCAAAAATAAAAAAGCTTGAGAGAGAGCATTCTTTCCTGATAAAAACTCTCAACAAAGTAAGGATGGATGGAATATAACTCCACATCATAAAAGTTATATCAGATGTGATTAGATTAAGAACCTTAAACTGAGATTATGCTGGATTATCCAAGTGAGCCTCCTGAAATCACAAGGGTGCTCAGAAGAGGGCAGCAACAGGATCAAAAACAGGAAAGTAGAGGCCATGATACAAAGAGAGGATGGAGTATTGTGCTCTGAAGACAGATGACAAGTTAATGCCAATGGCCTCTAGAAACTGGAAAAGTTCAGAAAATGGATTCTTCCCTGGAACCTCCAGAAGGAACCAGCCCTGCTCACATCTTGATTTGTAACTGTAAGACATATTTCAGGTTTCTGAACTCCAAAAGTTGCAGTTAATAAATTTATCTTCTGTTAATCTACCAAGTGTGGCAATTTCTCATAGCAGCAAGAAGAAACTAATACAAGGTGATTGTTACAGGGGTGTATGAATTTGTCAAAATGTGCTGAACTGTGTAATCAGAACCTGTTGTATTTAACTGTATGCAGATTATACTTCAATTAATTTTCAAATACACTGAAAAATTCTGCATAGTAAATACGGTTTTCATGAACAGTTCTAAGGCTCTGCTGTCCAATATAGTAGGAACAAGCCACATGGCTTGTTGTGTGGTTACTGGGCACTTCAACCAAACCTACTCAAAACTGTTACATGCTATACATACATGGGATTTTGAAATTTTAATACAAAAAAATCCATCATTAATATTATTACATGTTGAAATATTTTGTATATGTCAAATTAAAATATATGAAAGCTAAAAAAAAATCATATCTGAAAGACCCACAGCTAGTATGATCCTCAATGGGGAAAAACTGAGAGTCTTTCCCTGGGCAGGAACAAGACAAGGTTGTCCACTCTCACCATTACAATTTAACACAGTACTGGAAGACTTAACCTCAGCAATCAGAAAGCAAAAATAAATTGAAGGCATCCAAATAGGCAAGAAAGAAGTTGAACTTTCACTATTTGCAGATGACATGATACTCTGTAGAAAACCTGAAAGACTCCACCAAAAATTTGCTAAAACTCATATAAGGATTCTGCACAGTCACAAGGTATAAAAACAATGTGCAGAAATCTGTTGCATTTCTATGCACCAAAAATGAAGCAGCAGAAAAACAAATCAAGAAATCAATCCAGGGGTGCCTGGGTGGCTCAGTCAATTAAGCATCTGCATTCAGTTCAGATCATGATCCCACTGTACTGGGATGGAGCCTTGAGTGGGAAAACTGCTTCTTGCCCTTCCTCTTCCTCTGTCTCTCTGCAAGCTCATGCTCTCTCTCACTCTCTCTCTTGCTCTCAAAAAAATAAATTTTTTTAAAAAATTTTGAATATAAAAAGGAAACCAATCTCATTTGCAATTGTACCAAAAACAATAAGATACCCGGGAATAAAGCTAACCAAAGAAGTAAAGAATCTGTACTGTGAAAACTATATAACACCTATGAAAGAAAGAAATCAAAGAGGACACAAAGAAAAGGAAAGGCATTCCATGTTCATGGATTAGAAGAACAAATATTATTAAAAGTCTATACTACCCAAAGCAATCTACACACTTAATGCAATCCCTTTCAAAATACCACCAACATTTCTCACAGAGCTGGAACAAACAACCCTAAAATGTGTATGGAACCACAAAAGACTCCAAATAATCAAAGCAATTCTGAAAAAGAAAAGCAAAACTGGAGACATCACAATTTCAGATTTCAAGTTGTATTACAAAGCCGTAATCATCCAGACAGTATGGTACTGACACAAAAACAGACACATAGATCAATGGAACAAAATGGAGAATCCAGAAATGAACCCACTGCTGTGTGGTCAACTAATATTTGACAAAACAGGAAAGACTATCCAATGGGAAAAAGACAGTCTCTGCCACAAATGGTGTTCAGAAAACTGGACAGCAACACGAGGAATGAAATTAGACAACTTTCTTACACCATACAGAGAAATAAATTTGAAATGCATGAAAAAGTTCAGTGGAAGACAAGAAACCATCAAAATTCTAGAGGAAAACAGGCAGAAATATCTTTGACTTTAGCCATGGCAACTTCTTATTAAACACGTGACTGGAAGCAAGGGAAACAAAAACAAAAAATGAACTATTGGGAGGCACTTCATCAAGGTAAAAAGCTTCTGCACAGTGAAGTAAATAATCAACAAAAGTAAAAGTCAGCCTACGGAATACAAGAAGATATTTGCAAACATATCTGATAAAGGGTCAGTATCCAAAATCTATAAGGAACTTATGAAATTGAACACCCAAATAATAATAATCAAGTTTAGAAATGGGCAGAAGGGGATGCCTGGGTGGCTCATTTGGTTAAGCAGCTGCCTTTGGCTCAGGTCATGACCCCAGCATCCTGGGATCAAGTCCCACATGGGAGTCCTTGCTCAACAGGGAGCCTGTTTCTCCCTCTGCCTCTGCCTGCCATTCTCTCTCTCTCTCTTGCCCTCTCTCTGACAAATAAATAAAATCTTTTTAAAAATGGCAGAAGGCATGAAAGCCATGAATAGATTTTTTCTAAAGAAGACATCCAGATGGCTATCAGACACATGAAAGAATGCTCACCAACACTTGGGATCTGGGAAATACGATTTAAAACCACAATGCGAAACCACCTCACACCAGTCAGAATAGATAAAATTAACAAGTCAGGAAACAACAGATGTTGGCAAAGATGCAGCAAAAGGAGAACCCTCTTACACTGTTTGTGAAAATGCAAACTTATGCACCCCCTCTGGAAAAGAGTATGGAGGTTTCTCAAAAAGTTAAAAATGAAACTACCCTACTATCCAACAATTGTACTACTTGGTATTTACCCAAAGGTTACAAAAACACAGATCCAAAGGGGTACATGCACCCTGATGTTTAAAACAGCATTATCAGCAATAGCCAAACCATGAAGAGAGCCCAAATTTCTATCAACTGATGAGTGGATAAAGAAGATGTTAGATAGATAGTTGTCGATATCAGTATCTATCTATCTATATATCATCAAAAAGAATGAAATTGTGCCATTTACAACAATGTGGATAGAGTTATAGTATATTATGCTAAGTGAAATAAGTCTGTCAGAGAGAGACAATTACCATATTATCTTAATTATGTGTGGAATTTAAAAAAGGAAACAGGTAAATATATGGGAAGTTGGAGAAGAAAAGGTGGAGAGAGGGAATAAAAATCCATAGGAGACTCTTAACTGTTGAGAACAAACTGAGCATTGATGGAAGAAAGTGAATGGTCTATGGACTAGATCTGTGACAGGTATTAATGAGCGCACTTGTTCTGATGAGCACTGGTTGTTGAACGTAAGTAATGAATCACTGAACTCTACTCCAAAAGCCAGTATTGCACCGTGTGCTAACTAAAATTTTTAAAGTATGCTATTTATTTGCTTGTTCATTTGTTTTGTATTTTAGATCTCGCACATAAATTAAATTATATGCTATTTGTCTTTCCCTATTTCACTTCAGTTAAAAGACAGAAAGGAGAAGTTTATTATGGTTATCCCAACCTTACAAGAATTATTAACATTTTTTTAGGATGTTGCTAATTCATAACAAGAAAAGTTACCAGAGTGAAAATATTACTGGAAAAGGATATATATAATAAAAGTATAGCTTAATCTCGTATAAAGCAACTAAAAGGTTAAAAGATGAAAGTGGTAAAATTAACCAAAATTACAATAATCAGTTAATGGTTACAAAGAATAAGAAGATGCAAAAAGTAACATCAAAAACATAAAATGTAGAGGGGGAATAAAGATGTAGTTTTGGAATATGCTCAAATTTAAGTTAATATCAACCATAAAATAGACTGCTATATACGTAGGATGATATATATTAACCTCCTGATAAGCACAAAGTAAAACAGAACAAAACCACCCTTACAGTAAATACACACACAAAAATGGGAAAGAAATCTAAATATAACCCTGAAAAAATATAATTAAACACAAGGAAAAGAGGGGTAAAATGATAAGAGAGAGGAACTACAATAACACCAAGAAACAGCAATAAGTACAACCTTATCAATAATTACATTAAATGTAAGTGGACTAGATTCTCCAATCAAAAGACATAGAGTGGCTGAATGGATTAAAAAAAGAAGAAAACACATCTATATATTGCCTACAAGAGACTCACTTAGGAAGTAAGGACACTCAGACTGAAAGTAAAGGGGTGGAAAATTATATTCCATGCATAAAAAATCAAAGAGAAACCTGACATAGTATACTCATATCAGACAAAATTGAATTTAAAACAAAAACTATGTTAAAGACAAAGTGGGGCATTACATAATGATAAAGGGACCAGTTAATCAAGAAGATACAACATTCAGTGAAAAGAAGGGCCATCTGTACCCCAATGTTCATAGCAGCAATGGCCACAATTGTCAAACTGTGGAAAGAACCAAGACGACCTTCAATGGACGAATGGATAAAGAAGATGTGGTCCATATATACTATGGAGCACTATGCCTCCATCAGAAAGAATGAATATCCAACTTTTATATCAACATGGATAGGACTGAAAGAGATTAAGCTGAGTGAAATAAGTTAAGCAGAGAGTCAATTATCACATGGTTTTGCTTATTTGTGGAGCATAAGGAATAACACGGAGGACATGGGGGGCTGGAGGGGAGAAGGGAGTTGGGGAAAATTGAAAGGGGAGACAAACCATGAGAAACTGTGGACTCTGAGGAACTAACTGAGGGTATTGGAGGGGGGAAGGGTGGGCAGTTCGGTAAGTCTGGTGGTGGGTATTGTGGAGGGCACTTATTGCATGGAGCACTGGGTGTGGTGCATAAACAATGAATTCTGGAACACTGAAAAGAAATTTTAAAAAATAAAAAACAAAATGAAAAAAGGAAGAAGAGACAACATTTGTAAATATACATGTATCCAATTTGGAAACACCAAAATATATAATTAACAGACCTAAAGGGAGAGATAGCAACAATATATTAGTGTGAAATTTAATATTTCACACTTATCAAAAGATGGTCCAGACAAAATATCAATAAGGAAACATTGGCTTTAAAATATGCATTAAACAAGATAGACTTAATATATATATACACAGAACATTCCATCAAAAAGCAACAGAATTCACAGTCTTCTCAGTGCACATTGAACATTCTCCAAGGTAGATCACATTCTAGGTCACAAACCAAGTCTCAATAAACTCAAGAAGATTAAAATCATCAAACATCTTTTCTTGCCACAATCCTGTGAAACTAGAAATTGATTACAAGAAGAAAATGAAAACCTACAAATACATGGAGACTAAACAACATGTTACTAAACACTGTTGTGTCATAGAAGAAATCAAATGTGAAATTTTATAAAGTTACCTAGAGACAAGTGAAAACAAAATACAACATAACAAAATCTATGGGATGCAGCAAAAGCACTTCTAAGAAGGGCGTTTATAACAATAGAGACCCAACTTAAGAAATAAGAGAAATCTCAAGAACAATTTAACTTTAAATAAACTAGAAAAAGAAGAGAAAACAAAGTTCAAAGTCAGTAGAAGGAATGAAAAAATAAAGAGCAATGCTGAGACAGACAAGATGGTGGAAGAGTCAGGGACCTTGTTTAACTTGTTCCCTCAAATTTAGCTGGATATTTATCAAACCATTTTGAACACCCATGAATTCAGCCTGAGATGCAAGAAAATATATCTGGAACTTTATAAGTAGAAAAGTGACTCCTTTTTGCAAGGAAAGAGGTATGGAGATGTGACTCTGCTAGGAGATGTTGGAAGATAAATGGAGGGGGAGGGGAGCCTTCATAAGCCAGCTACCAGAAAGTGATATAGCCACTGAGCACAAAATTTGAACCCTTAGAAATATACTCCAATGATAGACATCCCTGTCTGAAAGGGGGTCAGGAAATGAAAAGGTCAGAATTCCAGGTGAGTCACTGTGGTCTCTGGATCCTAGGAGTCACAGAAATAATGGGTGTTATTGAGCTGGTAGAATGCCCAATCAGTGGATCAGAGAAACTTGTTATGGTCAGCAAACCAGGAGAGGAATCTCAGCTGGGTTGGTTGAGAGATCACTCTCTGCCTGAACATCCTGAAAGGACTGGAATGTGTGGAACATCTGCCATCCCCCAGGAGGAAGGAAACAGGGCACCTATGACTGGGCAACAGCTCTCAATGTGGCAGCCCTGGAAAAGAGAGTAGGGCAACACTCAGCCATCCCCTGGGAGCAGCAAAGTGGGTGTGTGCAAGGGCCTGCAACAAAAGGCAGTAATGCCAGACCCTTGGACACCGCCAGGGAGGATTGTAGAGGGAACACACCACAGTAGTCTGTGGTGTTTGGCACCACCAAAAGTGAAAACTCCTTGTCCCAGAGGGTTTATTGAAGAGGGGAGGGGGAGCTGCAATCTTTCAGCTCTGAGGCTGGAAATCAGGACATGGACATTTTTATTCTTATCCTCTTAAAAGACATGGGAAGCCTCCAGAGAACAAAAGCCCTCACTGAACCCAGCCCCCTGTCAAAGGATAGTGCAACTCCAGCCAGGCAAAGACAACTAAGAAGCAATACAGCAGCCCCACCTCCCCCCACCAAGAAGGCCAACTGGAAGAACAGGTAGATAATTAGTTTATGGATCCCACAAGACTGTAAAACTGCAGTGCCAGGAGAAAATCACATATTTTTAAAAGATTTTATTTATTTATTTGTCAGAGAGAGAGAGCACGTGCACAAGCAGGCAGAGTGGCAGGCAGAGTCAGAGAGAGAAGCAGGCTCCCTGCCAAGCAAGGAGCCCAATGTGGGACTCGATCCCAACACCCTGGGATCATGACCTGAGCTGAAGGCAGCAGCTTAACCAACTGAGCCACCCAGGCATCCTGAGAACATAGCATATGGAGCTCTAGATTTTTTTCTCATGATTTGTTTCTTTCAGTGTAAAATTTCCATTTTTTTCTTTTTTCCTATTTCAACTACTCTCTTATTTTACCAACTCTTTTAAAGTTGCTTTTAACTTTTATTTTTTATATCTGCATTTTATAGATATATGCATTTTTGTCCTTTTCCCACTCTATTCAATTTTGTTATTGTGTGTGTGTGTATATATATATATATATATATATATATATATATATTTCATTATTGTGTATATATTTCATTATCATATATATAGTGTATATATATTTCATTATTGTGTATATATATACATAATAACAAAATCAAATAGAGTGGAAAAAAGACAAAAATGTACATATATATGTGTATATATATATATACACACAATAATAAAATTGAATAGAATTGAATTGAATAGAAATTGAATATATAAGTTTTGCTCGTCTTTGCAATCTTGGGGTCTAGTTACACTAAGGAATTAATTACACTAAGGAACAAGTGAATCACCCTGTTTGTCTATGCTATGCAATTATCGTCTCTCTTCTCTGGCTTTTTTTCTCTCTTTTTCTTTTCTGTTCTGTTTTTCTTTATTCTTGTTTGTTTTTCTGTTTGCTTTTCTGTTTCTGTTCCAACTACTTCAGATTTGTCTAGTGTGTATTTTGCTTGGGCCATGGTTGATTTTTGGATTCTGCTCACTTGCTCACCCATTCTCTCAGCGAAATGATTAGAAGAAGGAATTCACAACAAAAGAACCAGAGGTAATGTGTTCCACCATAGATCTAATTGATATGGATATAAGTAAGATGTCAGGATGGAATTCAGGATAACAATTATAAACTTGATAGCTGGGCTTGAAAAAAACATAAAAGACACTAGAGAGCCTCTTAGTGCATAAATGAGATCTAATCAGGCCAAACATAAAAATGTTATAAAAAAGATGAAGTCTAAATTGGATGCTCTAACAACTATGGTGAATGAGGCAGAAGAAATAGTAAGTGATCTAGAAGACAGGCTGATGGAAAGGAAGACAGTTGAGGAAGAAAAAAAAAGAAAAACAACTTAGAGCCCATGAAGAAAGGCTTCAAGAAATTAGTAATGCCCTGAAAGGAACCAATGTCAGAACTATTAGAGGAAAAGAAAGACAGAGGGCCAGAAGATATATTTGAGCAAATATATCATCATGAGAATTCACTAATGTATGAAAAGAAACAAGCATTAATGTCCAAGAGGCAGAGAGGACCCCTCCCAAAATCAATAAAAATAGATCAACACCTCAACATATAACAGTGAAGCTTGTAAATTTTAGAGAAAAAGAGAGAATCCTGAGAGAAGCATGACATGAAATTCCTTAACTACAGATGGAGGAATATCAGATCAACATCAGACCTATCCAAAGAAACATGGTAGGCAAGGAAGGGTTGGCATGATATATTCAGGCTACTAGCTGAGAAGAATATGCAGCCAAGAATTCTTTATCCAGCAAGTCTGTCATTCAGGATGGAAGGAGAGATAAAGAACTTCCAGGACAGAAAGAAACTAAAACAATATGTGATCAACAAGCCAGCCCTGCAAGAAATGTCAAAGGAGATCCTATAAGCAAAGAGAAAGCCCAAGACTAACATATACTAGAAAGAAAAAGAGACAATCTACAGAGCAGGGACTTTATAGACAATACAATGGCACTATATTCACATTTTTCAACAGGTACTCTGAATGTAAATGGACTAAATGATCAAAACAAAAGACACAGGGCATCATATTGGATAAAAAAGCAAGGCTTATCCATATGCTGTCTATAAGAGACTCATTTTAGACCTGAACAAAACCCCAAGCTGAACATGAGGGGATGGAGAACAATTTACCACACTAATGGACCTCAAAAGAAATCTGGGGTAGGAATCCCCATATAAGATAAATCAGATTTTAAACCAAAGACTCTACTAACAGATGAAGAGGGACACTATATCATACTTAAAGGATCCAACAAGAAGATTCAAAAATTGTTATTATTTATGCCCCCAACATGGGAGCAGCCAATAATATAAACCAATTAATAGCAAAAGTAAAGAAACACATTGATAATAGTGCACTAATAGTAGGGCATGTCAACAGCTCACTCACAGCAATGGACAGATCATCTAAGCAAAAGATCAACAAAGACACAAGGACTTTGCATGACACATTGAACCAGATGAACTTCACAGATACATACAGAATATTCCATCCTAAAACAACAGAATACCCATTCTTCTTGAGTTCACATGGAACTTTCTCCAGAATAGATCACATATGGGGTCACAAATCAGGCCTCAACTGATCCAAAAGATTGAGATTATTCCCTACATATTTTTAGACTACAATGCTTTGAAATTTGAACTCAATCACCAAAACAAACAAACAAAAACTTTGGAAGAAACTAAAACACTTGGAGGTTAAAAGCATCTGCTAAGGAATTAATGGGCCAACCAAGAAATCAAAAAGAAAGAATTTCAAGCATTCATGGAAACTAATGAGAATTGAAACATATTGGTTCAAATTCTCTAGCATAAAGCAATGGAGGTCCTAAGAGGGAAGTACATCACTATACAAGCCTCTCTCAAAAAATTAGAAAAGTCCCAGAGGCACAAGCTAATCTTACATCTAAAGGACCTGGAGGAAAAAAAAAATAGCAAATAAAGCCTAAGCCAAGTAAGAGAAGAGAAATAATAAAGATCAGAGCTGAAATCAACAAAATGCAAACCAGAAAAACAGTAGAACAGATAAATGAAACTGGAAGCTGGCTCTTTGAAAGAATTAATAAGATCAATAAACTGTGGCCAGATTTATCCAATAGAAAAGAGACATGCCCCAATTTAATAAAATCATGAGTGAAAGGGGAGAGATTACAACCAACACCAAGAAAATGCAGACAATTATAAGAAATTATTATGAAGAAAATATGCCAACATATTAGGCAATCTGGAAGAAATGAATGCATTCCTGGAAATTGATAAACTACTGAAACTGAAACAAGAAGAAATATAAAATCTGAACTAGCAAAGAAATTGAAGAAGTAATAGAAAACCTCTCAAAAAATAAGAGTGAAGGACTAGGTGGCTTCCCAGGGGAACACTACCAAACATTTGAAGAAGAAATAATACTTATTCTATTAAAGCTGTTTCAAAAAATAGAAATGGAAGGAAAACTTCAAACTCGTTCTACAAAGTCAGCATTATCTTGATTCCGAAACCATGAAAAAGGAAAATTATAGACCAATATCTGTGATGAACATGGATGCCAGAATACTCGACAAGATCCTAGCAAATAAGATCTAACAGTACAACTGAAAGAGCACAAATACAAAGAGAAGTTACAACTAAAAGAGCACAAATACAAAGATTATAAGAGATGAATATGAAAATTATATATCAACAAATTGGACAATCCAGAATAAATTGATAGATTTCTAAACATTCACAATCTTCCAAGACTTAATTATGAAGAAATACAAAATATGAATTGACATTAGTAAGAATTATCATAATCAAAACCTCTCAACAAGAGACCAGGTCCACATGGCCACACTGGTGAATTCTACCAAACATTCAAAAAAGATTTAATGCCCGTCCTTGTCAAATTCTTCCAAAAATCTGAAGAGGAAGTAAAGCTTCCAAATTCATATTATGAAGCCAGCATTACCCCAATATTAAAACCAGATAAAGACACCACAAAAAAAGAAAATTACAGGTCAATATCCCTGATAAATATAGATGTAAAATTTCTCAACAAAATACAAGCAAACCTAATTGAATTAACACATTAAAATGGTCATACACCATGATCAAGGGGATTTAATCCAGAAATGCAAAGATGGTTCAATACCTATAAATCATATTTCACCTTATTAACAGAAAGAAGGATACAAACCATGTGATCCTTTTAACAGATGCAGAAATAACATTTGACAAAAGTATTCATCTATTCATAATAAAAATTCTCATATATGTGTACAGATGAAAGATAACATAATAAAAGCTATATATTACAAAACCACAGCTAACTTCATACTCAAAGGTAAAAAGCTGAATGCTTTCCCCCAGAGATTAGGAATGAGAAAGGAATGCCCACTATCTTTATTTTTATCAACATAGTATTAAAAGTCCTAGCTACATTAATTAGGCAAGGAAAAGAAATTTTAAAATGCAAAGGAAGAAGTAAAACTTTCACTATCTGCAGATTATGTGATACAGTATTTAGAAAATCTTAAGGCTTTACCAAAGAAACCATTATAACTAATTAAGTCAGTAAAATTTCAATAACCAAATTAATATACAAAAATATATTGTGTTTATGGAGCACCAGGGTGGCTCTGTTGGTTAAGCATCTGCCTTCATCTCAGGTCATGATCTCAGGATCCTGGGATCAAGCCCCATTTAAGGCTCTTTGCTTACTGGGGAGTCTGTTTTTCTGTCTCCCTCTACCACTCTCCCTGCTCGTGCTCTCTCTATCTCAAATAAATAAATTAAATAGTCTTTAAAATGTGTTGTATTTCTATACAATAGAAATGAATTCTTAGAGAAATCAAGAAAATAATCCCATTTATGAACACAATCAAAAGAATAAAACAGCTATGAATAAATTTAACCAAGGAGGTGAAAGACTTATACTCTAAAATATATGACATTGAAAGAAATTGATTAAGATAAATGAAATGATACCCTGTGCTTTTGGATTTGAAGAAGTAATTGCATTAAAATGTCCATACTACCCAAATCAATCTACAGATTCAACACAATCCTGATTAAAATTCCAATGATATTTTTCACAAAACTACAACAAATAATCGTAAAATTTGTATCAAGCCACAAAAATTCCTGAAGAGCCAAAACAGTCTTGCAAAAGAGCTAACCCAGAAGTTCCATGTTTCCTTATTTCAAATATACAATAAAACTATAATAACCAAAACAGTATGGTACTGGCAGAAAATAGGCACATTGACCAATAGAACAGAATAGAAAGAATAGACACACATATGTTCAATTCATTTATGACAAAAGAACAAGAGTACACAATCGGGAAAGAACAAAATTCAATAAATGGTGCTGGAAAAACTGGAAAGATGCATCCAAAATGAGGAAACTGGACTACTGTCTTACACTACATACAAAATCAACTCAAAATGGACTTAAGACTTGAATATAAGAGCTGAAACCATGAATTCTTATAAAAGCACATGGGTGGTGAGTTCCTTGACATTGGTCTTTGTGATGTCTTTTTGGTTCTGCTTCCAAAGGCAAGGAAAACAAAAGCAAAAAATAAAATAAACAAATGGAACAACATCAACTAAAAACTTCTGCATAGCAGTCATATATTAATTTCTGGTGTACAATATAGTAATTATGCAATTCCATATATCACCTAGCATTCATTACAAATGCTTTCCTTAATTCCCATCATTCTATGTTTATTGCAGCATTATTTACAATAGCCAGGTTATGGAAACAACCTAAGTGTTCCTCAGTGAATGAATGAAAAATAGCACATACATATATATACATAATGGATTACCACTTAGTCATTAAAAAAATAAAATATTACTATTTGCAGCAACATGTATAAACCTTGATGGTCTTATACTAAGTAAAATAAATCCAAGAATGATAAATATTGCATGATTTCATTTATATGTGGAATCTATAAAAATAAAGATTACATAACAATTTTAAAAAGCAAAGAAAAACAAAACAAAAAATCCATACTCATAAATACAGTGAATTGATTTGTCGCTGCCAGAGGGACGTGGGGTTCATCGGTTGTGAAATGGGTAAAGGTGAAGCACAGACTTCCATTTATAAAATAAATAAATTAACAATGGAATATAATGTGTACCATGAGAAATAAAGTCAAGAGCACAATAACTTTGTAAGGTGATACATGGTAATGTCTTGTTGTGGTGATTATTTCACAATGTATACAAATGTCAAACCACTATGTTGTTCACCTGAAATTAATATAATATTGTATGTCAACTATACATTAATAATAATAAAAATTCCCTTTCCATTGACCTTTATGATTTTTAAAGGGGGATATGTGTCACCTCCATGTACATGGAAACTCATTAGATATGAGGCCTTTTATAATGTCTCCCCCCATGTTTATAAGTTTTCTTTTTTCCCATCTTGTAAGATTTGGAGTCCAGATTGAGGGTGCCTACTCTTCAGGGACATACTAACCATAGATTGTCCCACAGGTCATGCAACTTTCCATCTGATATGGGATTCATCTAAGTCTAAAATTCCAACACCATCCACCCCCCACCAAAAGGATTATTGAATAAGGGCAGATAATTAATCTTGGTTTTCCATCTGATCCTCTCCAAGAACTTAAAAATAGTACCACAGGAATATTCTCATAGACAGTATAGTCTACCAAAAAGAAAAAAAAAGTAAACTCTACTTAGTAAATAACAACATTTGGCAATAATAATAAAATCAACACCATATTTCATAATAAGCCAGACCCTGTTCTCGGTAATAAGACATGTCAAAGGAAAATCAACCTCAGACAACAAAAACCTGTAATAGTTTCACACTATTCTGCTTACTGTGAAGATCATTACTGTTAATTCTATTATCTGGGTACTTCTGTTAGTTTGCAACCAGAGACCCAACACCTCCAAATAAGCTATTGTTTCAACCAGATATGCAAATTTTGAAGCCAACTTGCCATTGAGTTTGGCTAATGTAAGTTCTACAACCCAAGGACCTTACAAGTTTGCCCATCAACAAACAAACAAAACAACTGAGTAAAACAATAACCAAAACAAATAAATAGAAAACATCCTATTAAAATATACAACTCAATCTGACCAGATGATTTACAGTCTATTTTCAACAAAACCCCTCTACTCAACTATCTAGCAAAACTTTGGGCTATATTTCCTGAATTCCTTCTCTGTTTAGCCCATAATTCCAGTATACTTTCTATCTGCCAAAATGTACACTCCTAGACTTCCATGCCTAAAGGGAAATCTGGTAGAGGTTACTACTAACTAAACTATTTAAAAAATAGTATTGGGGGCACCTGGGTGGCTCAGTGGGTTAAAGCCTCTGCCTTCAGCTCAGGTCATGATCCCAGGGACCTGGGATTGAACCCCACATTGGGCTCTCTGCTTGGCAGGGAGCCTGCTTTCTCCTCTCTCTCCACCTGCCTCTCTGCCTACTTGTGATATCTGTCTGTCAAATAAACAAATACAATCTTTAATAAATAAATAAATAAATAATAGTATTGGATATTATTGCTTTCCCCAGGAAGCAACTGTCTCATATCAGTCAACACATCCATCCCTCAACTGCCTTTTTCATCCTAACCCCTTCCAGCTTCCTACCATAACCTTTAGCCCTATGTCTCCAACCATGACCACCACAACCGCTCCTTCTGCTTGGCTAAACACAAATACTACTAATCTTTACATAGAGTCTGCTAGACCATCAGTTCATAGTTTCCAGCAACTAATGTGTAACACTGACTTAAGAAATACATCAAGATATTTCATTAAAATATATACATAAAATCCATACTTTTAACACTATTATACAAATGCACAAAGATATTGTTAGAGCCCTCAGAAATTTCAGATTTTGGGGGAGAGAGGAGCTAGTGCCATGTAAATGGGAACTTTAAATATGGGCCATAGAAACAAAGGTTTCTTTTTTTTCTGTGTAGAACATATCTTTAATATCATTTTAAAATTTTTATTATTTTTAAAATCATTTAACATTTAGTGTATCATTAGTTTCAGAGGTAGAGTTCAGTTATTCATCCATTGCTTATAGCACCTAGTGTTCTTTAGATCACGTGATCTTCTTAATGCCCATTAGCCAGTTGCCTCATCTCCCTACCCACCACCCCCTTCAGCAACCCTCAGTTCATTTCCTATTGTTAAGAGTCTCTCATGGGTTTTCTCCCTCTCTGATTTCATAACATTTTATTTTTCCCTCCCTTCCCCTATGGTCCTCTGTTTTTTGCTTAATTTCCACATATGAGTGAAATCATATGACATTTGTCTTTCCCTGATTATTTTACTTGACGTAATACCCTCTAGTTTAATGCATGCTGTTGCAAATGGTAAGAGTTTATATTTGTTGATGGCTGAGTTATATATATGACTATTGTCATATATATATAATATAGATAGATAGAGGATAGACAGATAGATAGATAGAGTTATATATATAACTTTTTCAATTCATCTGTTAATGGATATCTGGGCTCTTTTCATAGTTTGGCTATTGTGGACACTGCTGCTAGAAACATTGGGGTTCAGGTGCCACTTTTCGATCACTATGTTTGTATCCTTTGGGCAAATACTTAATAGTGCAATTGCTGGATCATAGGGTAGCTCTATTTTTAATATTCTAAAGAACCTCTATACTGTTTTCCAGAGTGCCTGTACCAGCTTGCATTCCCTCCAATAGTGTAGGGGTGTTCTCCTTTCTCCACATCTTCATGAACATTTGTTGTTTCCTACCTCGTTAATTTTTGCCATTCTAACTGGTGTAAGGTGGTATCTCAATGTGGTTTTGACTTGAATTTCCCTGATGGCTAATGATGATGAACACTTTTTCATGTGTCTGTTAGCCATTTGTTTGTCTTCTTTGGAAAAGTGTCTGCTCATGTCTTCTGCCCATTTTTTTTTTAACTTGATTATCTGTTTTTTGGGTTTCGAGTTTGAGAAGTTCTTTACAGATCTTGGATATCAGACCTTTGTCTATAGTGTCATTTGCAAATGTCTTCTCTCATTCTGTGGGATGCCTCTTAGTTGTGCTGGCTGATTCCTTTGCTGTAAAGAAGCTTTTTAAAAATTTTTTTTTATAAACATATAATATATTTTTATCCCCAGGGGTATAGGTCTGTGAATCGCCAGGTTTACACACTTCATAGCATTCACCATAGCACATACCCTCCCCAATGTCCATAACCCCACCCCCCTTCTCCCAATCCTCCTCCCCCCAGCAACCCTCAGTTTGTTTTGTGAGATTAAGATTCATCAAAAGAAATGAAATCTTGCCATTTGCGACGATGTGGATGGAACTAGAGGGTATCATGCTTAGCGAAATAATTCAAGCAGAGAAAGGCAACTATCATATGATCTCCCTGATATGAGGAAGTGGAGATACAACATGGAGGGTTAAGGGGGTAGGAGAAGAATAAATGTGAAGAAGATTTTTATCTTAAAGTTTCAAAAGTTCATTTTCGCTTTTGTTTCCTTTGCCTTTGGAGATGTGTCTTGAAAGAAGTTGGTAGGGCCAAAGTCCAAGAGGTTGCTGCCTATGTTGTCCCCTAGGATTCTGGTGGATTTCTGTCTCACATTGGGGTCTTTCATCCATTTTATCTTTGTGTGTGGTGTAAGACAATGATTGAGTTTCATTCTTCTGTATGTAGCTGTCCAATTTTCCCAGCACCATTTATGGAAGAGATTGTCTTTTTTCCATTCAATATTTTTTCCTGCTTTGTTAAAGATTATTTGACCACAGAGTTGAGGGTCCATATCTGTGCTCTCTACTCTGTTCCATTGGTCTGCGTGTCTGTTTTTGTGATGGTACTGTGGTGTCTTTGTGGATCACAGCTTTGTCATAAAGCTTGAAATCAGGCAATGTAATACACCCAGCTTTGTTTTACTTTTTCAACATTTCCTTGAAATTTGGGGTCTTTTCTGGTTCCACACAAATTTTAAGATTGTTTGTTCCAGTACTTTGAAAAATGCTATTGGTATTTTGGTCAGGATGACATTGAAAGTATAGATTTCCTTGTGCAGCATAGACATTTTAACAATGTTTATTCTTCTGATCTATGTGCATGAAATGTTTTTCCATCTTTTCTGTCTTCTTAAATTTCTTTCATTCATAAGTGTTCTGTAGTTTCTTGGATATAGATCTTTTACCTCTTTGACTAGGTTTATTCCAAGGTATATTATGGTTTTTGGTGCTATAGTAAATGGAATCAATTCTCAAATATCCCTTTCTATAATTTCATTGTTAGTGTATAAGAAAGCAACTGATTACTGTGCATTGATTTTGAATCCTGACACATAACTGAATTGCTGAGTTCTAGTAGTTAGAGGGTGGAGACTTTGGGGTTTTCCACATAAAGTATCGTGTCATCTGTGAAGAGAGCGAGTTTGACTTTTTTTTTTTTTTGCCAATTTGAATACCTTCTTTACTTTTTGTTGTCTGTCTGTTGTTCCTAGGACTGTAGTACTATGTTAATAGTGGTGTGAGTGTTTGTCCTTGAGTTCCTGATCTTAATGGAAAAGTGAGAATGATATTTGTTGTCAGTTTTTCATAGATGGATTTATAAAGTTGAGGAATGTTCCATCTATCTATATACTCTGAAGAATTTTAATCAGGAATGGATGCTGTATTTTGTCAAAAGCTTTTCTGCATACATTAAGAGGGCCATGCAGTTCTTCTTTCTTCTCTTATTAATTTGTTCTATCACACTGATTGATTTGTGAATTTTGAAACAGGGATAAATCCCACCTGGTCGTGGTGGACAATCTCTTTAATGTACTGTTGGATCCTATTAGGTAGGATCTTGTTGAGAATCTTGGCATCCATAATCATTAGAGATATTGATCAAAAATTCTCCTTTTTGATGGGGTCTTTGCCTTGTTTGGGGATCAAGGTGATGCTGGCTTCATAGAAAGAGTCTGCAAGTTTTCCTTCTGTTTCTATTTTTTGAAAGAGCTTTAGGAGAATAGTTATTATTTCTTCTTTGAATGTTTGGTAGAATTTCTCAGGGATTCCATTAGGTCCTGGACTCTGTTTTTTTGGGAAGTTTTTGATCACTGCCTCAAATCTTGTTACTAGTCATTGGTCCATTCAGGTTGTCAATTTCTTCCTGTTTCAGTCTTGGAAGTTTATAGGTTTCCAGGAATGCATCCGTTTCTTCTAGGTTGCTTAACTTACTGGAATATAGCTGTTGATAATAATTTCTGATGATTGTTTCTGTTTCCTTGGTGTTAGTCATGATCTCTCCCCTTTAATTCATAATTTTGTTAATTTGAGTCCTTTCTCTTTTCTCTTGGATTAGTCTGAGCAGTGGTTTGTCGATCTTATTAATTCTTTCAAAGAACCAGCTTCTAGTTTCATTGATGTGTTCTACTGTATCTCTGGTTTCTAATTCATTGATTAGATTCATTGATTCATTGATGGGTACCTTAATTATTTCGCTTCTTGTGTGTGGGGTAGGCTTAATCTGTTGTTGATTCTCCAGTTCTTTAAGGTGTAAAGAGCATTTGTGTATTCAGGATCCCTCTATTTTTTGGAGTGAGATTTGGATGGCTATGTATTCCCCCTTAGGACCACCTTTGCTGTATCCCAGGGGTTTTGGATTGAAGTGTTTTCATTCTCATTGGTTTCCATGAATTGTTTACATTCTTCTTGGATTTCCTGGTTGACCCAAACATTTTTGAGCAGATGGTCTTTAGCTTCCAATTGTTTGAATTCCTTCCAAACTTTTTCATGTGGTTGAGTTCCAGTTTCAAAGCATTTTGCTCTGAGAATATGCAGGAAATAATCTCAATCTTTTGGTTTCAGTTGAGACCTGATTTTTTACCTCCTATGTAGTCTATTCTGGAGAAAGTTCCATGTGCACTCGAGAAGAATGAGTATTCTGTTGTTTTAGGGTGGAGTGTTCTGAATATATCTGTGGGGTCCATCTGGTCCAGTGTGTCATTTGAAGCTCTTGTTTTTTTTTTTTTTTATTTTCTGCTTAGATGATCTCTCTATTGTGGAGAGTCATGTGTTAAGATCCCCTACAATTAGTGTATTCTTATCAATATGTCTCTTTATTTTGATTAACTGTTGGCTTATGTAGTTGGTTTCTCCCATGTTGGGGGCATAGATATTTACAATTGTTAGGTCTTCTTGTTGGATAGATCCTTTAAGAATGATGTAGTGTCTATGGAGTATTATGCCTCCATCAGAAAAGATGAATACCCAACTTTTGTAGCAACATGGACGGGACTGGAAGAGATTATGCTGAGTGAAATAAGTCAAGCAGAGAGAGTCAATTATCATATGGTTTCACTTATTTGTGGAGCATAACAAATATCATGGAGGACAAGGGGTGTTAGAGAGGAGAAGGGATTTGGGGTAAATTGGAAGGGGAGGTGAACCATGAGAGACTATGGACTCTGAAAAACAATCTGAGGGTTTTGAAGGGGGCGGGGGGGGGTGGGAGGTTGGGGTACCAGGTGGTGGGTATTATAGAGGGCACAGATTGCATAGAGCACTGGGTTTAGTGAAAAAATAATGAATACTGTTTTCTGAAAATAAATAAATAAATTAATTTAAAAAATGATGTAGTGTCCTTCTGTATCCTTGACTACAGTCTTTAGCTTAAAATCTAATTTATCTGATATGAAAATCACTACTCCAGCTTTCTTTTGAGGTCTGGTGACATGAAAGACGGTTCTCCATCCCTTCACTTTCAGTCTGGATGTAACTTTAGGTTCCAAATGTGTCTCAGCATATGGATGGGTCTTGTCTCTTTATCCAATCTGCAACCTTGTACCATTTTATGGGAGTATTTAGGCTGCTCATGTTGAAAGTTATTATTGAAAGATATGTTCTTATTGTCATCATGTTGCCTGTGAGGTTCTTGTTTCTATAGATTATCTCTCCAAATTTCTGTTCTATATATCTCTTGGGGTCTCTCTCTCTCTCTCTTTTAATAGAACCTCTGTTAATATTTCTTGCAGGGCCAGCTTGGTGGTCACATATTCTTGCAGTCTTTGCCATTCTTGGAAGCTCTATCTCGCCATCCATTCTAAATGACAGCCTTGCTGCATAAAGTATTCTTAGCTGCATGTTCTTCTCATTTAATGCCCTAAATATGTCTTGCCAGCCCTTTCTGTCTTGCCAGGTTTCTGTGGACAAATCTGATGTTACTTTGATGTTTCTCCTTCTGCACATAAGGAATCTACTCCCCCATGTTGCCCTTAACATATTTTCTCTGGATTTAAGGTGTGCAAGTTTTACTATCACATGCTATGGCATCATTCTACCCTCTTTGATTTTGGGGGTTCCCTCTCTGCCTCTAGGACACAAACACATGTTTCATTCCCCAGATTAAGGAAATTCTCAGCTATGATTTGCTCAACTATATCTTCTAGTCCTCTCTCTCTCTACTCCCTCAGGGATCCCAATAATTCTGACATTGGAACATTTCATAGCATAATTTATTTCTCTAATTCTGTTTTTATGGATTCTAAGCTATTTGTTCCAGGTCTCCTCCAGATTCTTCTTTTCTATCAGTTTGTGTTCTAGATCACTAATTCAATCTTCTGCCTCATTCACTCTAGCTGGTAGAGTACCTCGATTAGATTGGATCTCATTGATAGCATTTTTATCATTTATCATTTATCAGCTCCCACTTCTCATAGAGAATATATGTTGTCATTAATGGTTTTCTCCAACCTAGCTATTGTCTGCATAACTGTCACCCTGAATTTTATTTTGGACATCTTGCTTATGTCCATATCCATTAGTTCTGTGGCAGAGGTCATAGTCTCTGAATTTTTCCTCCATTGAGGGTTCTTCCTCCTACTCATTCTGGTGAGAGGTGGTTGAGGGAATGTGGAGTCCAAACTACTGACCACAATCCAAGCAAGGTGCACCTGTTTTATAGGGACTTTAGGGTTCTTGGCCTCTTTTTCTTCAGCCTGTCTTCTGGGAGGAGGGGCCTGCCATGCTGTTACTCAGGAAATTGGTTTGGGCAGAATTGTCTTGCCCTTTATTATGGGGGATGGGCTCAGTGTAAAACAGTTTTGGGGGTCTTGTTTTCTTTCAGCTTTTCCTGGTAGGTTTCTCTGTCCCTTCCAAGAGTGAGAGCAGAAGTGACTGTGTCCAAACTTCTGTCTCAGAACAGAGACCACAGACTGTTCTCCAGAAAGCCTTCAAGGTCACACTGACTCCATTTTTGTCTGTGCTGCTAAAAACCACAACAACCTGGGTTGTGTGCCCCATGGCAGCACACTCAGCTCTCATTTCCAGGTCTAGGCATATCTCTGCACTTTGTGGTTCTAAAACCACCAGCTGCCTGCAGTTCACAAGCACGCCCCCACAGCTCCAGGTTTCAGCCTGGGGGGCTGTCCTAAAGTCCTTTCCCCATGTCTACTGGCCTGCAAATCTGTGCTTGGGCCCCAGCTTGGGACACTTTTGCCCTCCTGTATTATTTCACCTTCCCTGTACTGGTGCTTATGGCAGCTCCACCCCCTTCCATTTATCTTCCAATATCTGTCTGTAGAATTGTGGTTACCTGCTTCATACCTTGAAACTGGCTGCCTCAGATATTCTGTTGGTATAGAATCTGATATATCTTCTTACATTTTAGGCTGATTTCGTGGGTGTTCTGAGTGGTCTGGCAGATATCCAGCTCAATTCAGGGTACCAATTGAAATAGGGTCCCCTATTCTTCTGCCATCTTTCCCAGCCAGAACTTTCTGATCAGTAGACATGGTACATGTAGGGGTATTTTCTGGCCTTCTGGGAGGGGTCCTCTGTGCTGGTCCTAAGGCACACTTGCCCAAGAAAAGCAGTACCAATAGACAGTAGGCAGGGTGGGACTTGTAAGCAATTAGATAGCCAGTTTCAGTGCTGTTCTGTTTACTGAATTGGGCTTGTGCTGAGGGGTAGAGAGGGATGTGGTGTCAGTCTGCTTCTTTGTCCCCAAAGAAGGGAGTCTGTACCTGCTGCTCCCACAGAAGCACTTTCAGAGGAACAAATAATTTCCCCTTGTGCATTACAGGCATTTTTCAGGTTGCTGATTTCTCACTGCCTCTGGGTCACTTGACAACCTAGAGCAGTGCAGCACACCTTGAACTGTACTCTAGTCAGGTCTTGCTGACTTTTAAAATTCCAAATTTCAGGGATGCCTGGGTGGCTCAGTCAATTAATTTTCTGCTTTTGGCTCAAGTCATGATCCCAGGGTCCTGGGATGGAGCCCTACCTCAGGCTCCTTACTCAGTGGGGAGTCTGCTTTGCCTCTGTCCTTCCTCCTCTTTGTGATTTCTCTTTTTTCCCTCTCAAATAAATAAAAATATATATATTTTTTAAATTCCAAACCTTAGCAACTTGATGTGGCTGGAACTTACCCTGGTCTTCTGGGAAAAGGTGTCACTGAGCTGGAACCGATGCAGGTTTGACCCAGAGGTGCAGTCATGCCAGAGCACAGGAGCATGGGATTTGGAGAAAGCAGGCTAAACAACCAGTGTCTGGTTTAGCCACCCTTAGCAAGCATCTGTGCACCTATGCTGAAGGATGGGAGAACATGGTGGCACCTGCCGGTTCTTTTGTCCCTAGAGAGGCAATGCCACCTTTCACAGATCTGCTCCAAAATGTACAAAATGTCTCTCCCCATGCTCCTTAGGGGATACCCAGATCACATAGTCTGCCTCAGGGTTTCTTGTAGGGCAGCAGCCTCAAATGTGTATCACAGCCAAGCCCAAACCTCTAAAAGTCCAATCTTTGAGTCCTACTGGTTGCAAAAACTCAGAAAATTAAACCCTTCTCATTTTCCTCAGCAGTGGCTTTGGGAAGTATTATCCTTGTGTGTATCCCTGTGCACACCACTCTCTCTTACCTCTCTCTACAATGAGGGCTCCCTTCCCTCCACATCACCTGTGATCTCTCTTTCCCCCAAACCACATCTTTACAGTTCCTACCTTCCTACCTTCGTTTCTCCCTATAGTTGTGGGGTTTGTTCTCTCAGTCCTCAGCTTGATTTCTTGAGTATTCAGAATGATTTGATAGTTATCTAGCTGTGTTTGAGGGACAAGGCAAGCCTAGAGGTCTCCTACAATGGTGTCATCTTAGCTGCCCCCCTTTCCCCTTATTTTTGATGATTTTTACTTTAATGTGTCTAGTGTGGCATTTTTTGAATTGAACCTGCTTGGTGTTTTGTTTTGTTTTGTTTTGTTTTAACTTAGATTAACATACTGTATTGTTAGTTTAGAAGTAGAATTTAGTTTTTCATCAGTTGCATACAACACTTAGTACTTATTACTTCAAGTGCCCTCCTTAATGCCCATCACCCACTTACTCTACCCCTCACAAATATCCCCTCCAAAAACCTTCAGTTTATTTCCTATAGTTTTGGCTCTCTTATGATTTGCTTCCCTCTCTGTTTTCATCTTATTTTAATTTTTCTTCTCTTCCCCTGTTTTCATCTTACATTTTGCTTGGTGTTTTAGAGTATCATGATTCTAGAGCTTCAGAGTATCGTGATTCTAGAGTTTCCTGACATTTATCAGTTCTGTAAAATTTTTGCCAGATCTCTTCAAATATATTTGTATTCCCTGTTTTTTCTTGCTCTTTACAGGATTCCAATTACATGTGCTAGATCTTTTTCATATGTATCATACATCTTATGTTCTTTTTCTTATTTTCATCCTCTTTTCCCTTATGCCATCCATTCATATGACTTATTTTCCAATCCACCGATTTTTTTATCATTTCTAATATGTTGTTAATCTGCATATTAAAATATTGATTTCAAATATTTAATTGTTTGGTTCTGTAGTATTTATTATATTATTTCGTATAGATTCTAATTTTCTATTGAGATTTTCCACATATTGTTCAATATTCTTTAACATATTAATAAAAATATTATACTTAATTTTAGATCTTTTATTTGCTTTACTTCTTAATTGAGCTATAACATTCAAATGTTAAATACCTGGAGTGCTATTAATGCTAACTGCTAATGTTAACCTGTTTAAAGGTTCATTTCTAGTTTGTGTTATGATGAATAACACTACTATGAACATTATGTGTATGCCTTTTATTAGATATATACACATATCCTTTTGTTATGTACACAGAAATTGAATAAAGATCATAGATTAGGCATAATCAGAATTATTTTGAAGTGTCTGGTATCTCTGATATTTAGATCACTTATTTATATGTTTCTATTGTGGGTATTTATCTCTTGGTTTTCTCTCATTTTGTCCTAAATTCTTGAAAGATGGATGATTTGGGATTACATGTTAGGCATTGTGTGTAAAAAACTGTTGGGGATCTGGATGTTATCTTATTACAGACAGGATTTAAGTTTTTTCTGAACTGTGCTTGTGGTAGGGACAGAACACCTGGATTCAATAAGATATTGAGATAGTTCTAGGTTTGTTATCAGGCATTTTGAATGCTGGTCTGTTTCTGTCTTGCCCTTACTCATATCATGCAGCTTTTCAAGAATTTTAACTAAAATATAATGAGTTTTCCAGGGCCTCTCAACTTAGAAAGCCCTGACTTTTAATTTTTATTTCTCTGTTTTGTCAATAGTCTGAGAGATTTGCTTAATTTCTTAGCATATGTTTTTCACTTCATTTCTTGGGCATGTGTCAACTTCCATTCCTATCCCACTGGCTGCACAGCTAACTTCTCTGAAGTTCATTCTTCTCAAATATTTAACTCTGAATTTTGTCTTTCCATAGTTTCGTTTAAGGGGCTTGAGTAAAAAGAATGGAAACAAGTATAAGGTGTCAGAAATTGAAAAGGAAATACAAGTTGAAGATTAAAAAAGGAAAAGATAAGCAGTGTATACATTATTCCATTCCAGTGGGACTAGAGAATAAAAAATGATAGTAGCTAATATTATATTAGTTAATATATAGCTATTATATTGTTATAATATATTATAACAAATATTAGTTAACCTTTTTCAATGCCCTGGGTATAGTTCTAAGTAATTTAAATAGACTTCTTCATGTAATCTTCAAAGAAGATGGTGTGATTATTATCCTGACTAAATAAATGAGGAATAAGGAAAATGTGACAGAGGGCTAAGTAACTTTGCCAAGGTTATGCCACCAGCACATTGAAATGTTTAGATTTAAAACAAACAAACAAAACCAAAAAATAAAACGTGCACTAAGTGGGTAGAAGAAGAATCAATGAAACAAGATGGGATTGGGAGGGAGACAAACCATAAGTGACTCTTAATCTTACAAAACAAACTGAGGGTTGCTGGGAGGAGGGGGGTTGGGAGAAGGGGGGGTGGGGTTATGGACATTGGGGAGGGTATGTGCTTTGGTGAGTGCTGTGAAGTGTGTAAACCTGGTGATTCACAGACCTGTACCCCTGGGGATAAAAATGCATGTTTATAAAAATAAAAAAATAAATAAAACTAGAACTATCATATGAAAAAACATAGATTCTAAATTATAAATTACATTATAAATTATACTTCCCTTATGCTACCAATTTCTGTTCAACTTCCATGCACCACACCAGGTAAAAGCAAATAGTTAAAAAGAAAAAAGAGATCAGGCCTGGTTTGCCTCACCTAAGATATTGGCTTCTCAAATCCTAAATGCTTTGACTGCTATATGACACTTTCAAACTGGTGAGGGTTTTAAAAATTTTATCAAGTCTTTGTAAGTGTTCCTTGAGGGTGGTGTAATCTGATACAAATTATATCATCATAGCCAGCAGTGGACGTCCTTGGCTTTTTTTTTTTCCTTCTGCCATTTTAATTTGACATTTCTTCCATGTTTATTTAATTATCCATGTGAAGACAACGTGCAAGCTGTGACCATGGCAATGAGTAAAATCAGGAGGTCTAATATGGACATGTAACATTAAAAATAACCATTGCACTTTTTCATTTCACATTCTAGATTTCTGGTTCCATGCAAAGGTGTGAGTAAATTCACTTGTCCATTATTGGACCAAATAATACTTGGTTCAGAATTTTTAAAATGTATTTACCCAAAGGATTCCATTGTTTTTTGTTCCCTCAGTTTTATGAGCATGGCTGAAGAAGATGTTAAAATACGCTTTTAATAGGAAAAGTGGGACTCTGGTTTCTCACATCACATTGCAGTAACTGAGAACATGCATTCTGAAGTCAACTGCATAACTTAAAACTATGTTTTTTGTTTTTTGTTTTTGTTTTTGTTTTGTTTGTTTGTTTTAAATCTAAACACTTCAATGTGCTGGTGGCATGACCTTGGCAAAGTTACTTAGCCCTCTGTCACATTTTCCTTATTCCTTATTTATAAAGTAGGGATAATAATCATACCAACCTCTTTGAGGACTACATGAAGAAGTGTATTTAAATTACTTGGAACTGTACCCAGAACATTGAAAAAGGTTAACAAATATTAGCTACTATTATTTTGTATTCTGTAGTCCCACTGGAATGGAATAATGTATACACTGCTTATCTTTTCCTTTTTTATTCTTTAACTTGTATTTCCTTCTCAATTTCTGACATCTTATACTTATTTCCATTCTTTCACTCAAATATAATTTTCTTCTTTTTCTGGAACAATTTTTGACACAATTTATTTTTATATATTCTTTCACTTACTCATATACACAGATGTTCAAGCTGTGACTGATTTGTGTTCACAGTCCCTGCACCAGCAACAAGAAATGCTGCCACAAGATTAAAAAAAACACACATTATAGGCAGATATACTCCAAGTAAGTCTTCAGATCAATAGGTCACATGTTCTTATTCTCTGTAAAATTTGTATGTTGTGGTGCCTGGCTGACTCAGTCAGCGGACTGACACTCTTAATTTCAGGGATGAGAGTTCAAGCTCCATGTTGGATGTAGAAATTACTTAAAAATAAAAACTTTGGAGCAGTCAAGATGGTGGAGAAGTAGCAGACTGAGACTACTTCAGCTAGCAGATCAGCGAGGTAGCTTATCTAAAGATTGCAAACACCTGCAAATCCATTGGCAATTGGAAGAGAAGAAGAACAGCAATTCTAGAAACAGAAAAACAACCACTTTCTGAAAGGTAGGACTGGCAGAGAAGTGAAACCAAAGTGATGGGAAGATAGACCCCTGGAGGAGGGGCTGGCTCACGGCAAGCAGCGGAGCTACGGCACACAAAATCAGGATTTTAAAAGTCTGTTCCGCTGAGGGACATCGCTCCAGAGGCTAAACCAGGGCGAAGCCCACGCGGGGTCAGCGTTGCCTCAGGTCCTGCAGGGTCACAGAAGGATTGGGGGTGTCTGAGTGTCGAAGAGCTCAGGGTTACCTTGAACCAGTCGCAGGTTCGGTGAGCTCGGGGCACGGCCGGGGGTCAGGCAGATGGGAGTTACTGGGACTGTTCTCTGAGGGCGCACCGAGGAGTGGGGCCCTGGGCTCTCGGCTCCTTCGGGCTGGAGAACAGGAGGCCGCCATTTGTATTCCCGTCCTCTGGAACTCTACAGAGAGCGTTCAGGAAACAAAAGCTCCTGAAAGCAAACCTGAGCGGATTATTCAACCCGACACCTGGTAAGGGCGGTGTCATTCTGCCTGGGGCAAAGACACTTGAGTCTCACTACACCAGGTCCCTCCCCCAGAAGATCAAAAGAAATCCAGAAACACCAAGTTCACCTACCAGGGAGTGCGGTTTCAATACCAAGCAGAGCAGCAGAATTCCAGAGGAGGAGAAAGCAAAGAACGGAACTCATGGCTTTCTCCCTGTGATTTTTCAGTCTTGCAGTTAAAGTAATTTTCTTTTCTTTTTTTTTTCACTTCTTTTGCTAAAATTTGTTTTAACTTTTACCCCTTTTCCTTTTTAACGTTTTTTAACTAGTTTATCTAATATATATATATTTTCTTTGTTTACTTATCTTTGTTTTCTTTTTTTAATTCTTTTCTTTTTTTTTTCCCATTCTTTCGTTTTGAACCTCTTTTTATACGCTTTCTCCCCCCTCATGATTTGGGATCTCTTCTGATTTGGTTAAAGCATATTTTCCTGGGGCTGTTGCCACCCTTTTAGTATTTTACTTGCTCCTTCATATAGTCTTATCTGGACAAAATGACAAGGCGGAAAAATTCACCACAAAAAAACAAAAAGAACAAGAGGCACTACCGAAGGCTAGGGACCTAATCAATACAGACATTGGTAATATGTCAGATCTAGAGTTCAGAATGACAGTTCACAAGGTTCTAGCTGGGCTCGAAAAAGGCATGGAAGATATTAGAGAAACCCTCTTGGGAGATATAAAAGCCCTTTCTGGAGAAATAAAAGAACTGAAATCTAACCAAGTTGAAATCAAAAAAGCTATTAATGAGGTACAATCAAAAATGGAGGCACTCACTGGTAGGATAAATGAGGCAGAACATACAATGGTAAAACTATTAGATTGGCAGCAGACTTATCCACAGAGACCTGGCAGGCCAGAAAGAGCTGGCATGATATTTTCAGAGCACTAAACGAGAAAAACATGCAGCCAAGAATACTATATCCAGCTAGGCTATCATTGAAAATAGAAGGAGAGATTAAAAGCTTCCAGGACAAACAAAAACTGAAAGAATTTGCAAAAGCCAAACCAGCTCTACAGGAAATATTGAAAGGGGTCCTCTAAGCAAAGAGAGAGCCTACAATGGTAGATCAGAAAGGAACAGAGACAATATACAGTAATAGTCACCTTATAGGCAATACAATGGCACTAAATTCATATCTCTCAAAGGTTACCCTAAATGTTAATGGGCTAAATGCCCCAATCAAAAGACATAGGGTATCAGAATGGATAAAAAACAAAACCCATCTATATGTTGCCTCCAAGAAACCCATTTTAAGCCCAAAGACACCTCCAGATTTAAAGTGAGGGGGTGGAAAAGAATTTACCATGCTAATGGACAACAGAAGAAAGCAGGAGTGGCAATCCTTATATCAGATCAATTCGATTTTAAGCCAAAGACTATAATAAGAGATGAGGAAGGACACTATATCATACTCAAAGGGTCTGTCCAACAAGAAGTTTTAACAATTTTAAATATCTATGCCCCCAACGTGGGAGCAGCCAACTATATAAACCAATTAATAACAAAATCAAAGAAACACATAAACAATAATACAATAATAGTAGGGGACTTTAACAATCCCCTCACTGAAAGGGACAGATCATCCAAGCAAAAGATCAGCAAGGAAATAAAGGCCTTAAACGACACACTGGACCAGATGGACATCACAGATATATTCAGAACATTTCATCCTAAAGTAACAGAATATACATTCTTCCCTAGTGCACATGGAACATTCACCAGAATAGATCACATCCTTGGTCCTAAAGCAGGACTGAACCGGTATCAAAACACTGGGATCATTCCCTGCATATTTTCAGACCACAATGCTCTAATGCTAGAACTCAACCATAGAAGAAAGTTTGGAAAGAACCCAAATACATGGAGACTAAACAGCATCCTTCTAAAGAATGAATGGGTCAACCAGGAAATTAAAGAAGAATTGAAAAAAATCATGGAAACAAATGATAATGAAAATACAATGGTTCAAAATCTGTGGGGCACAACAAAGGCAGTCCTGAGAGGAAAATATATAGCGGTACAAGCCTTTCTCAAGTCACAAGAAAGGTCTCAGGTACACAACCTAACCCTACACCTAAAGGAGCTGGAGAAAGAACAAGAAAGAAACCCTAAGCCCAGCAGGAGCAGAGAAATCATAAAGATCAGAGCAGAAATCAATGAAATAAAAACCAAAAAAACAATAGAACAAATCAATGAAACTAGGAGCTGGTTCTTTGAAAGAATTAATAAAATTGATAAACCCCTGGCCTGACTTATCAAAAAGAAAAGAGAAAGGACCCAAATAAATAAAATCATGAATGAAAGGGGAGATAACACAACTAACACCAAAGAAACACAAACTATTATAAGAACATACTATGAGCAACTGTACGCGAACAAATTTGACAATCTGGAAGAAATGGATGCATTCCTAGAAACATATAAACTACCACAACTTAACCAGGAAGAAATAGAAAGCCTGAACAGAACCATAAGCAGTAAGGAGATTGAAATAGTCATTAAAAATCTCTAAACAAACAAAAGCCCAGGGCCAGACTGCTTTTTGGGGGAATTCTACCAAACATTAAAGAAGAACTAATTCCTATTCTCCTGAAACTGTTCCAAAAAATAGAAATGGAAGGAAAACTTCCAAACTCATTTTATGAGGCCAGCATCACCTTGATCCCAAAAGCAGACAAGGATCCCATCAAAAAAGAGAGCTCTAGACCAATATCCTTGATGAACACAGATGCGAAAATTCTCACCAAAATACTGGCCAATAGGATTCAACAGTACATTAAAAAGATTATTCACCACGACCAAGTGGGATTTATTCCAGGGCTGCAAGGTTGGTTCAACATCCGCAAATCAGTCAATGTGATTCAACACATCAATAAAAGAAAGAACAAGAACCATATGATACTCTCAATAGAAGCTGAAAAAGCATTTGACAAAGTACAGCATCCCTTCCTGATCAAAACTCTTCAAAGTGTAGGGATAGAGGGCAAATACCTCAATATCATCAAAGCCATCTATGAAAAACCCACCACAAATATCATTCTCAATGGAGAAAAACGGAAAGCTTTTCCACTAAGGTCAGGAACACGGCAGGGATGTCCATTATCACCACTGCTATTCAACATAGTACTAGAGATCCGAGCCTCAGCTATCAGACAACAAAAGGAAATTAAAGGCATCCAAATTGGCAAATAAGTAGTCAAACTATCACTCTTCGCAGATGATGTGATACTATATGTGGAAAACCCAAAAGACTCCACTCCAAAACTGCTAGAACTTGTACAGGAATTCAGGAAAGTGTCAGGATATAAAATCAATGCACAGAAATCAGTTGCATTTCTCTACACCAACAACAAGACAGAAGAAAGAGAAATCAAGGAGTCAATCCCATTTACAATTGCTCCCAAAACCATAAGATACCTAGGAATAAACCTAACCAAAGAGGCACAGAATCTATACTCAGAAAACTATAAAGTACTCATGAAAGAAATTGAGGAAGACACAAAGACATGGAAAAATGTTCCATGCTCCTGGATTGGAAGAATAAATATTGTGAAAATGTCTATGCTACCTAAAGCAATCTACACATTTAATGCAATTCCTATCAACGTACCATCCATATTTTTCAAAGAAATGGAACAAATAATTCTAAAATTTATATGGAACCAGAAAAGACCTCGAATAGCCAAAGGGATATTGAAGAAGAAAGCCAACGTTGGTGGCATGACAATTCCGGACTTCAAGCTCTATTACAAAGCTGTCATCATCAAGACAGCATGGTACTGGCACAAAAACAGACACATAGATCAATGGAACAGAAGAGAGAGCCCAGAAATAGACCCTCAACTCTATGGTCAACTCATCTTCGACAAAGCAGGAAAGAATGTCCAATGGAAAAAAGACAGCCTCTTCAATAAATGGTGGTGGGAAAATTGGACAGCCACATGCAGAAAAATGAAATTGGACCATTTCCTTACACCACACATGAAAATAGACTCAAAATGGATGAAGGACCTCAATGTGTGAAAGGAATCCATCAAAATCCTTGAGGAGAACACAGGCAGCAACCTCTTTGACCTCAGCTGCAGCAACATCTTCTTAGGAACATGGCCAAAGGCAAGGGAAGCAAGGGCAAAAATGAACTATTGGGATTTCATCAAGATCAAAAGCTTTTGCACAGCAAAGGAAACAGTTAATAAAATCAAAAGACAACTGACAGAATGGGAGAAGATATTTGCAAACGACATATGAGATAAAGGACTAGTGTCCAAAATCTATAAAGAACTTAGCAAACTCAACACTCAAATAACAAATAATCCAATCAAGAAATGGACAGAGGACATGAACAGACATTTCTGCTAAGAAGACATCCAGATGGCCAACAGACACATGAGAAAGTGCTCCATATCACCCGGCTTCAGGGAAATACAAATCAAAACCACAATGAGGTATCACCTCACACCAGTCAGAATGGCTAAAATCAACAAGTCAGGAAATGACCGATGCTGGCGAGGATGCGGAGAAAGGGGAACCCTCCTACACTGTTGGCGGGAATGCAAGCTGGTGCAGCCACTCTGGAAAACAGCATAGAGGTTCCTCAAATTGTTGAAAATAGAACTGCCCTATGACCCAGCAATTGCACTACTGGGTATTTACCCTAAAGATACAAACGTAGTGATCCGAAGGGGCACGTGCACCTGAATGTTTATAGCAGCAATGTCCACAATAGCCAAACTATGGAAAGAACCTAGATGTCCATCAACAGATGAATGGATCAAGAAGATGTGGTTTATATACACAATGGAATACTATGCAGCCATCAAAAGAAATGAAATCTTGCCATTTGCGTCAACATGGATGGAAGTAGAGTGTATCATGCTTAGCGAAATAAGTCAAGCAGAGAAAGACAACTATCATCTGATCTCCCTGATATGAGGAAGTGGTGATGCAACATGGGGGCTTAAGTGGGTCGGAGAAGAATCAATGAAACAAGATGGGATTGGGAGGGAGACAAACCATAAGTGACTCTTAATCTCACAAAACAAACTGAGGGTTGCTGGGGGGAGGGAGGTTGGGAGAAAGGGGTGGGATTATTGACATTGGGAAGGGTATATGCTTTGGTGAGTGCTGTGAAGTGTGTAATCCTGGTGATTCACAGACCTGTACCCCTGGGGATAAAAATATATGTTTATAAAAAGTTTAAAAATTAAAAAAATTAAAAATTAAAAATAAATAAAATCCTTAAAAATTTTAATTTTGATAAAATTATGCACATTCATTTTTTATCTATAAATGAAGAAAAATCCTCCAAACTTACACCTCCCTCTATGCTTACAGTGTAACTAAATAAAAAATAAATTTCAAACAAGACTGACTTTGACCCCAAAAGTTCAATCCCAAAGGATAACTATCCTCATTTTATCCATACCAAGCCATTAATCTCCCATTTAGGGTGAGCGTTGGATATGTATCAATCAGATCCTCAGAACAAGACAGATGAACTGGTGTAATCAATCCCCTGGGTTGAATTTGTTCTTGGACCCACAGAAGGGGGCTTACAAAAGTTTAAATGACAGAAATACAATTTTGGAGTTCCTCTTGTGTTAATGAGCACAAAATGAAAGGCATGCTATAGTCACAATCAGCCTCTGCTTAACCTCCAAGCTGGCACTGGCTGCAACTAGATAAACCAATCTATTCAAAAGCTCTTTTAGTCTGTTAGTGATATGACATATTTTTCAAATGGTGCATGACAATGGTCACTTCTGTTATTTGGGAATAAGTTTACCTTTTACTTTTTTCTTTTATGTCCACACTTTAGCATAAAGGCTTCAACCATGACTTTCACCCTGAAGTTAGCCTCAGAAGGACTTTAACCTTTCATGCTTTCTTTTACCTTTTGTGACCTATCTTTGGGCAGACTTTTGTTAAGCCTCCAAGAAATCTAGGAAGGTTAGAGAGAGTAGGTCAAGCACCAAGCAAGGCCCTTGTTTATTTTAACCATATTGGAACAAAAGGTCAATTGGGTGAAAGTTCTGGATTAACTATGGCTCACATATAGCGATATTTGCTTTGTTCCTTGCTACTGTGGTCATTTAAAGTTAGTAGTGAAGTACTACTAACTGTAGGTACTGTATGCTAAGGAAATGACTCAGTCAGAGAAAGAAAAATGCCATATGATTTCACTCATATTTGGAATTTAAAACACAAAACAAATGAGCATGGGATGGGGGGGGAAATAGAGAATGAGGCAAAACAAGAAAAGACTCAACTACAGAGAACTAACCATCAGATCCAGAAGGAACGTGGGTGAGAGTCTGGGTTAGGTTGGTGAAGGGGATTAGGAAGGGCACTTGTTATGAGCACTGGCTGCTGTATGTAAGTGTTGAATCACTAAGTTAAACATCTGAAACTACTATTACACTGTATGTTAACTAGAATTTAAATAAAGACTTAAAAAGTTTTTAGCGGTACTTCACATTTTTAAATTCCATTTTGAGTTTTAAAGAAAACATCCAATACAATTAAGTGGTAATTAGAAGAAAAATCTATGAGAAAATTTTGAAAGTTATAAGTTCACAAATCAAGTTTTGTGTCAGGCAAGCAATGCAAAAACCATCAACACTAGATAAAGACTAAGAAGAAGATAAAATTATGACCCTTAGCTATTATGCAAGAGATTTAAGTCTTCAAGATAAATATAGCTTAGGCAGGGAACACAACTGAATAGTTTTTCACCATGTTCTAACATTGTCTAATACCCATCTTATATTTCCTATATCAATTGAAAAAAAAATTTAGTAAATTTTTATTAATTACGGGAAGATGTGCATTTTTGTCTTTGGCATCTAGTTAAAAAAAAAGAAAAAGAGGCTTCTGTAGAAACAAATTGTTAAAATATTTCCCTTTCAGTCCAAGAACAATATATTTCTTCTCATTGTTCATTCAGTTGTTCCCAGAGAAAAAGAAAGGAATTAAAATTATTTCTCTACCCCTAAAAATGAATATGGATTCAGCAGCAGAGAGCATGAAACTGGCTGGAACATCCTTGTTGCTGTGGGAACCATCAGCAACAGTTTACTATCTTCTACTTTCCTTTCATCTTCACTGTCTAGCCCATTCCATTCTCTGGAAAAAACACAATTTCTACTCCCGTGTGAAGATTATATTCACAGGTAAAATTATATATACACAGAAACTGTAACTTCGGATAAATTTGGGGCTTTCCCTATGAATTTTGTGCCAAATATCTCATTTGTACCCTCTGACAAAATGCTTGGAGTTACTTCTTTCCATATTCAGTCTTTTCTCCCCCTATTGGTCTATTCAGCTTTTATTTTTTATTTTATTATGTTACATTAGTCACCATAGAGTACATCATTAGTTTTTTTTTTTAAAGATTTTATTTATTTATTTGACAGACAGATATCACAAGTAGACAGAGAAGCAGGCAGAGAGAGAGGAAGGGAAGCAGGCTTCCTGCTGAGCAGAGAGCCCGATGCGGGGCTTGATCCCAGGACCCTGGGATCATGACCTGGGCCGAAGGCAGAGGCTTAACCCACTGAGCCACCCAGGCGCCCCACATCATTAGTTTTTGATGTAGTGTTCCATGATTTATTGTTTGCATATAATACCCAGTGTTCCAAGTATACATGCCCTTCTTAATACCCATCACTGGGCTACACCGCCCCCCGACCCCTCTCCCCTCTGAAACCTTCTGTTTGTTTCCCATAGTCCATAGTCTCTCATGGTTCCTTTCCCCCTTTGATTCCCACCCCCTTTATTTTTCCATTCCTTCTCCTAATGTCCCAAGTCACCAAATAAATGTTGAAAAAGAAAAACAAAGCTGGGGGCATCATGTTGCCTGATTTCCAGCTATATTACAAAGCTGTGATCACCAAGACAGCATGATACTGGCACAAAAACAGACATATAGATCAATAGAACAGAATAGAGAGCCCATATAAGAAGCCTCAACTAATGGTCAACTATTATGGTCAACTAATCTCCAACAAAGCAGGAAAAATATCCAATGGAAAAAAGACAGCCCTAGAGGAGATCATAGGCAGTAACCTCTTCCATTTTCATTCCTTTGAGTTTATATTCTCCTTCTTTTCCCCTCTTTTCTCTCTAGGGAAAACACTAAACTATTTTCAGCAACTAACACTCTTGTCATGACTTAATACTTAAGATTAGTCAGGGGTTTTTTTTGTTGGAATTGAGAGAATATGACAACAGATAGATAGGCTTTGAGGGGAGAGTGACAGGTTCAGACAGAATCTTTGGAAGCAAGGCCAGCCTGGGTAGATATAGTCAATTTCAAAATATTTTCAAAGTCTTGGACTGGGGATAGCAACCTATTCCTGGTCAGTCACTAAATTCTAATTTAACTAATCTGGGGAAGGGCTTGGCCACTTGTAGGTTTTAACACTCTCCAGGTGATTCAATATGCAGTCAGGTTTGAGAATCACTGATTTTTTTAAAAGATTTTGTTTGTTTATTTGACAGAGAGAGATTAGAAGTAGGCAAAGAGGCAAGCAGGGGGTGAGTGGGGGAGGAAGCAGGCTTCCCACTAAGCAGAGAGCCTCATGCAGGACTCGATCCCAGGACCCTGAGATCATGACCTGAACTGAAGGCAGAGGCTTAACCCACTGAGCCACCCAGGAGCCTGAGAATCATTAATCTAAATAGGACTGCAGAGGATGCAGAGGTGAATCTCAGGATACTAGAATGCAAGCCTATCCCTCTTTTTTTTTTTTTTTTTTTTTTTTAGAGCATAGTGCATTAATGTGAGGGTAGTCTGTAGAACTCTGCAGTCTTGTTCCACATGCAGCTTAATTCTGGAGGGCACTATTCTTTTTCACCCTGGCTTAGGAGGTTATATAAAACCAGCATCAGGAACTTGGTTGTTATCTAGACATTCCAAAGCAGCATCACCCCTATAACTGAAGTTAGGCTTTTTTTTTTTTCTTTTCTTTTTCCTTTAGGTCCACAGCATTAGTGCATTAGTTAAGTCCATTATATCTATTGAAGAATCAAAAAAGATCCAATGGCACTTTACTATTTGTAAACTAGAAATTCTTTCTGAAAGCTACACTGACCTGTAAGAGTTCACAAATGTTGAGTGTTCCAATTTTCAGGAGTCTAATAACTTAATTTTTTGTTGCTTGTTTTAAAATTTCTAAACTCTATTTTTATTAAATACCCTTGAAATTTTACTATGTGTACATAATTTAAAATACTGAAAATAATATCTTAACATGCTTCTCAAAAAAAATCTTAAACATTTTACTTAAAACCCCTTTACTTCAATTGCACGACTTGTAAATTATTGATTTTATGTCATTCAAAATCCCATAGACATTGTTCTTACTTTTTAAAAAAATGCTCACTTAGATCTATTTACATATTTGCCAGACTCCTTGATTCTCATTCTTTCTAGCATTACTGACCCACCTTCTGGTATTGTTATTATTTTTTTTTCTACCTGGGTTATATTCTTTAGACGTTCCTTTAGTAAAGGTCCATTAGGGTATATTAACCAGAGGTCCTTATTTTACACTTGTCCTTAGAGGATTATTTTGTTGGCTACACAATCCTATGTTAAAAATCAACTTCTCTCAGCACTTTGAATATATAATTTATCTTCTGTCTTCCTTGTTGCTCTAAGATGTTGGTTGTTAGTTTAGTTGCTTCAGATTGTACATGATCTATCTTTCCTCTCTGACTTCTTCTAGAAATTTACCCTTGTTTTGAGAATGTCACCAGATATCTAGATATGCATTTTCTTGACATAAGTATTGCTAGTTTCAGTTTTAAAGCATAATTCAGTAACTTAGTATTTAGTAGCTTGTACTATAGTTTGAATAATCAGGAAATACGGTGTCTCCAGCTTTGTTCTTTTTTTCTCAAGACTACTTTTGTTTTTCATGGTTATTTGTGGTGCCATACAAATTGTAGGACTGTTTGTTCAATCTCTGTGAAAAATACAATTGGAATTTTGATAGATCTTGCATTAAATTTGTAGACTGCTTTGCAGAACATGGAAATTTTAACAATATTAATTTTTCTAATCCATTAACATATTTATGTCTTTTCCAATTTGTTTCACCAGTGTCTTATAGATTACAGTTTAAAGATCATTTCCCTTTCTGGTTAAATTTATTCATCAGTATTGTTTTTCTTTTTGATGCAATTATAAATGGATTATTTTTTAAATTTCTTTTTCTGATAGTTTGTTATTAGTGTATACAAATGAAATAGATTTTTGTATATATTAATTTTGTATCCTGCAACTGTACTGAATTGTTTATTAGTTCTAGTAGGGTTTTTGTGGTTGCCTCTTTAGGGTTTTCTATATATAATATATCATTTGTAAATAGTGACAGCTTTACATATTCCTTTCCAATTCCAATAACTTTTATTTATTTCTGTTGTCTAATTGCTCTGGCTAGGACCCCCAAAACTATATTGAATAAAAGTGGTGAGAGTTTCCTTTCCTTGTTCCTGATCTTAGAGGGAAATCTTTCAGCTTTTTATCATTCAGTATGTTAGCTGTGAGCTAGTCATATATAGCCTTTATTGTGTTGAGTCACATTTCCTTCATACCCAGTTTGCTCAGTTTTTATCAAACAGTTGCTGAATTTTGTCAAATGTATTGGTAGAGATGATCATATGATTTTTAGTCTTCATTATCACATTAATTGATTTGTAGTCGTTGAATCATCTTTGCATATCTGGCCTATATCACATTTGACCATGGTGTATAGACTTTTTAATGTATTGTTGAATTCAGTTTGTTAATATTTTGCTGAGGATTTCTGCATCTATTTTTATCAGGGATACTGGCTTGTAGTTTTGGTTTTTTGTGGCATCATTAACTAATTTTGGTGTTAGGGTAATGTTGCTCTCATAAAATGAATTTGGAAGTGTTTCCTACTCTTTCATTTGTTGTAAGAATTGAGAAGGATTAGATTAATTCTTGCTGGAATGTTTGGTTGAATTCCCAGAGAAGTCAACTGATAATTGACTTTTGTTTGTTAGGATGTTTTTAATTTGTGGTTCAATCTTACTAGTAATTGATTTGTTCATATTTTCTTTATTTTTTCTTTTCAATCTTTTACCTTTTATTTTTTTTTCTTGCTCTACTGTGCAAGGACCTCCAGTACAATGTAGAAAGGATTGATAAAAACAGGCATCCTGATCTTGAACTTGAGCTTATAGAGGATGTTTCCAAATTTTCTATTCTTTAAAAAAAAAGAGTTATTTATTTATTTGAGAGAGAAAGAGAGAGAGAAAGCACAAGTGGGTGGGTCAGAGGGAGAAGAAGAATGAATTTCAAGCAGACTTTATGCCAAGAATGGAGCCCAATGTCGGGCTCAATGTCACAACCCTGAGATCATGACATGAGCTGAAACCAAGAGTTGGATCCTCAACAGACTGCATCACCCGGGTGCCCCCAGATTCTCTATTTCTTCATGGTTCACTCTTGGTAGATTGTATGTTTCTAGGAACTTGTGCATTTCTTCTAGTTTGTCCAACTTGTTGGTATGTGATTGTTCACAGTATTCTCTTATGATTATATTGTAAGTTATCAGTTCTAAAATCCCCTTTTTACTTTCTGATTTTGAGTCAGCTCTTTTTTTCTTGGTGAATCTCACTAAAGATTTCTGAATTTTGATTATATTTTGAAGAATCAGCTCTTTTTAAAAAGATTTTATTTATTTATTTGACAGAGAGAAAGATCACAAGTAGGGAGAGAGATGGCCATATTGAGAAGGGTAAGCAGGTTCCCTGCTGAGCAGAGAGCCCGATGTGGGATTTCTATCCTTGACCCCGAGATCATGGCCTGAGCCACCCAGGTGCCCCTGAATAATCAGCTCTTGGTTTTACTGATTTTTAAAAATCATTTTAGTCTCTAATCTCCACTGTGATCTTTGTCTTTCTTCTTTCTTTTTCCTTTTCTTTTTCCTCCTCCTATTAACTTTGGGCTTCATTTATTCTTCTAGTTCTAATAGTAGTAAAATTCTTTACTTTAGACTTTTTTCTTCATGTAGGCATTTATTGCTATGAATTTCCTTCAGAACTTCTTACAACAGCTACTACTGCATCCTATAAGTTTTGATATGCTCTATTCCCATTTTCTTTTTAAGGTATTTTAAATTTCTCTTTTGATTTCTTTGAACCATCAGTTACTCAGTAGCATGCTATTTGATCACACATTGGATAATTTTCCAGGTTTTTTGTTTGTTTATTTTTTATTGTGTTCAGTTAGCCAGCATAGAGTACTTCATAAATTCTTGTTGTAGTGGCCAACAATTCATTAATTGTGCATAATACGCAGTGCTCATCACAACATGTGCCTTCCTTAATATCCATCACCTGGTCACCCCCACTCCCTCCCTTCTGCAACTCTCAGTTTGTTTTCCAGAGTCCAGAGTTTCATCCTTTGTCTCCTTCTCTGATTTCTTTCCATTCAGTTTTCCCTCTCTTCCCCTGTGGTCCTCTGCTCTATTCCTTATGTCCCACATATGAATGAAACCATATGATAATTGTCTTTCTCTGCTTGACATATTTCACTTAGCATAATCCCCTCCAGTTCCATCCATGTCTATGCAAATGGTGGGTATTCATCCTTTCTGATGGCTAAATATTCCTTTGTATATATGTACCACATCTTTTTTATCAATTCCAGGTTTGTTTGTTTGTTTTGGGTATTTGATCTATAGTTTAATGCCATTATGGTTGGGAAAAATGCTTCATAAAATTTCAATCTTTTTTTAAATTATTAAAGCTTGTTTTGTGTCCAGATATATGATTTATCCTAGAGAATTTGCCATGGGAACTTGAGAAGAATGTGTATTCTACTGCTTTTGGATGGAGTGTTTTGCACGTATCTAATTCTGTCTGGTCTAATGTGCAGTTTAAGGCTGATCTTCCCTATTTTCTTTCTGAATGATCAGTCCATTGGTGTAAGATATTAAAACCTTTTCCTATTATTGTATTGCTGCTAGTTTTTCCTTTTAGTCCTATTATTATTTATTTTATATATTGGTGCTCTATATTGAGTGTAAATATATTGTATAAATATATACAAATGCTACATCCACTTTTTGGACTGAGCCCTTTATCATTATGTAATGACTTTCTCTGTCACTTATTACAGTCTTTGTTTTAAAGCCTATTTTGGCTGATACTAATATAATTACCTCTGATTTCTTTTACTGTCTATTTGCATGGGAAATCTTTTTCTATAACTTCACTTTAAGTGCATTGTCCTTTCATCTGAAATGCATCTCTTGTGGGCGTCATATAGTTTGTTTTTTTTTTCTAGATATTTTATTTATTTATTTGACAGACAAAGATCACAAGTAGGCAGAGAAGCAGGCAGAGAGAGAGAAGGAAGGAGGTTCCCCGCTGAGCAGAGATCCAGATTCAGGGCTGATCCCAGGACCCTGGGATCATGACCCCAGCCTAAAGCAGAGGCTTTAACTCACTGAGCCACTCAGGCGCCCCTAGTTTGTCTTTAAAAAAAAAAATTATCTATTCAGTCACTGTATTACTTTAGATTGAAGAAATTAGTCCAATTAGTCCACATACACATATTAAAACATTTATTTCAACTGTAGTCAGTTCTAACCATTGAAAAAATCTTTTCCAAAAGTTCCTTTCTCACATATTTCCACAACTTTCTTTTCCATTTTGATCTTGTTCTGTTTTCCCTCTCTATAAACAAGTCTTATTTTAGGATAAAATTATATTTCTTCAGCAAAAATAGATTCCCATTCTTCATACCTTTCTTACCAAAAACATCTACCTTACTTTCCTTTCATAGACTTGTTTTCTTTATTATTTATAGCAATCTTAATTAGTTTTTGGAACCCTTAATGCTTAGAAACCTTAAGTTCTAGTAAAACAATTGTGAATGATCTGTTACCAGCATTTTTAAATACAAATTTATGAATACATTTTAAAATTTTTAGAAATGTGTTTTTTCATACTATATTCTTTCAGTGAAACATAAAATGTTGTTTACTAATGGATCCACATTTATCTTTAGTTTGTAAGACAAAAGTAGATAAACTTACATTTAGTAATCAAAATTTCAGCATTCTATCTTATTAGGAAAATACTTAGGTATACTGTAAGGACCTCTTTTACTGTACCTGCTCCCCTTCCCTCAGGGGACTTAAAAACAAGTCCTGGAAACCAGCTCCAGGTGTGGAGGCCAAGAAAAACAAGGCTGTACCCACCTCAAGTCTAGCCCTGACATAAGTACAGCCATCTTGGCAAAGCAAGATGCACAGTGCACCTTACACCTTGCACTGTAAGAGTGGGTTAGCATAAGAATGGCCATCCTGAAGGCCGGGAAGCCATTTTACTGAGCGTCCCTAACCACCCACATGGCGCATGTAACTTGAGATAAGAGAAAGTAGCTAAAACCTAAGAAACAACTTAATCATATACCATCAGGGCGGTTAGGCGATGGCGCCACAGGGACCAGATGTTAAAGAAAAATAGTTAACTTGCAGAGATCACAATCCTGCAAGTCAGGAATCTCCCTTGGTTTGCAAATGTCCAAAAAGGGCTATCTCTTCAATGGCCCAATTTCCAGAGACAAAGGACTCAGTTCCTCAAGGCCTAAGGTCGCCCTCCCCACCATAAAACTGAGGGAGGCTGAGGCAGAAGGAAGTGCAAATAAAGTTAAATTTCTTCTAAACCTAAATCTCACTTAACCGTCAGGATGGCGCCAGGGTGATGCTGGGGTGGCAAAAATTTAAACAAAGTTAAACTGTCAAAGTGGGGCACAAGATATGTATGTAGCCATGAAGAAGTGCCTTGAAAATGATATATAAACCCTTGACTTTGAGTGCTTGGGGTCCTTGTTGAAACCTGCTGCACTGGTCGGATACTTGGACCCCAGCTAGCTGGAAATAAACCTCGCTGTGTGACTTGCATTATCAAGAATGTTCTCTGAATAAAAGGTATCCAAAGTCAAACTCTCTCTCTTCGCAGATGACATGATTCTTTATATGGAAAACCCAAAAGACTCCACCCCCAAACTACTAGAACTCATAGAGCAATTCAGCAACGTGGCAGGATACAAAGTCAATGTGCAGAAATCAGTGGCTTTCTTATACACTAACAATGAAAATACAGAAAGGGAAATTAGAGAATTGATTCCATTTACTATAGCACCAAGAACCATAAGATACCTGGGAATAAACCTAACCAAAGAGGTAAAGGATGTGTACTCGAGGAACTACAGAACACTCATGAAAGGAATTGAAGAAGACACAAAAAGATGGAAGACCATTCCATGCTCTTGGACTGGAAGAATAAACATTGTTAAAATGTCTATACTGCCTAGAGCAATCTATACTTTTAATGCCATTCCGATCAAAATTCCACCAGTATTCTTCAAAGAGCTGGAGTAAATAATCCTAAAATTTGTATAAAATCAGAAGAGACCCCGAATCGCTAAGGAAATGTTGAAAAACAAAAATAAAACAGGGGGCATCATGTTACCTGATTACAAGCTTTATTACAAAGCTGTGATCACCAAGAAAGCATGGTACTGGCATAAAAACAGACACATAGACCAGTGGAACAGAGTAGAGAGTCCAGATATGGACCCTCAACTCTATGGTCAATTAATCTTCGACAAAACAGGAAAAAATATACAGTGGAAAAAAGACAGTCTCTTCAATAAATGGTGCTGGGAAAACTGGACAGCTATATGTAGAAGAATGAAACTCGACCATTCTCTTACACTGTACACAAAGATAAAATCAAAATGGATAAAAGACCTCAACGTGAGACAGGAATCCATCAGAATCCTAGAGGAGAACATAGGCAGTAATCTCTTCGATATCAGCCACAGCAACTTTTTTCAAGATATGGCTCCAAAGGCAAAAGAAACAAAAGCGAAAATAAACTTTTGGTACTTCATCAAAATCAAAAGCTTCTGCACAGCAAAAGAAACAGCCAAAAAAACAAAGAGGCAACCCACGGAATGGGAGAAGATATTTGCAAATGACAGTACAGACAAAAGGTTGATATCCAGGATCTATAATGAACTCCTCAAACTCAACACACACGAAACAGGCAAACATATCAAAAAAATGGTCAGAAGATATGAACAGACACTTCTCCAATGAAGACATACAAATGGCTATCAGACACATGAAAAAATGTTCATCATCATTAGCCCTCATGGAGATTCAAATTAAAACCACATTGAGATATCACCTTACATCAGTTAGAATGGCCAAAATTAACAAAACAGGAAACAACATGTGTTGGAGAGGATGTGGAGAAAGGGGAACCCTCTTTCACCTTTGGTGGGAATGCAAGTTGGTGCAGCCTCTTTGGAGAACAGTGTGGAGATTCCTCAAGAAATTAAAAATAGACCTTCCCTATGACCCTGCAATTGTACTACTGGGTATTTACCCCAAGGATACAGATGTCATGAAAAGAAGGGCCATCTGTACCCCAATGTTTATAGCAACAATGGCCACAGTTGCCAAACTATGGAAAGAACCAAGATGCCCTTCAACGGACGAATGGATAAGGAAGATGTGGTCCATATACACTATGGAGTATTATGCCTCCATCAGAAAGGATGAATACCCAACTTTTGTAGCAACATGGACAGGACTGGAAGAGATTATGCTGAGTGAAATAAGTCAAGCAGAGAGAGTCAACTATCATATGGTTTCACTTATTTATGGAGCATAGCAAATATCATGGAGGACAAGGGGTGTTAGAGAGGAGAAGGGAGTTGGGGTAAATTGGAAGGGGAGGTGAATCACGAGAGACTATGGACTCTGGAAAACAATCTGAGGGGTTTGAAGTTGTGGGGGTGGGGAGGTTGGGGTACCAGGTGGTAGGTATTATAGAGGGCATGGATTGCATGGAGCACTGGGTGTGTTAAAAAAATAATGAATACTGTTTTTCTGAAAATAAATAAATTGAAAAAAATTTTTTTTAAAAAGTGTTCTCTGTCTAATTGAGGGTGGTCGATTCCATACCCTAACAATACAATAAATTCAACCCAATTTATCATTTAATCTAAAAAATATTCAAAGTTTTAGATTACTAAAAATTTTGAAAGCTATTTAAAAGTTTACCTACAAACGCTTTTATCTTCAACCTACTTGCTCTTAATAATTATCCATGAAAACTTCATCATGAGACAGACAAAATCAACTATCATTTTAAGTCACGTTTTCTGACAAATTGCAAAGAATACAAAAATTTAATAAAACCAAGTAGAATAAAAGTTGATTATTTGTATTATATTTGGTGTTGGTAACTCCAAAATACATGTCTATTTTTTTGTGTGTGTGTGTTTGTTTGTTTGTTTTTTTTTTTTAATTTATTTTTTATTTTCAGCATAACAGTATTCATTATTTTTCACCACACCCAGTGCTCCATGCAATTCGTGTCCTTTATAATACCCACCAGCTAGTACCCCAACCTCCCACCCCCCACCCCTTCAAAACCCTCAGATTGTTTTTCAGAGTCCATAGTCTCTCATGGTTCACCTTACATGTCTATTTTAATTAAACTATCAATCTCAATCAATTTTTTTATCAAATTTTTTTAGACCATGTAAACTTGAAACACATGTGGGTTGGTTTTTTCTTTAGAATGTTCAATCCTTATAAGCATTTGCCTTCAAACGAAATAAATAAAGGTTTTTTTTGCAAATCAATTTTAGCAATATCATCCAGCAATGGTAGAAACACATTTACAACACATATATAAACACATGTTAACATATAGATACATACAGACCTTATATCTTTCATTTTAATATTACTGCCATGAAATAGATACAAAATTTACTAGTTATAAAAACTGGATCTGGGGGCGCCTGGGTGGCTCAGTGGGTTAAGCCTCTGCCTTCGGCTCGGGTCATGATCTCAGGGTCCTGGGATCGAGTCCCGCATTGGGCTCTCTGCTCTGCAGGGAGCCTGCTCCCTCCTCTCTCTCTCTCTCTCTCTGCCTGTCTCTTTGTCTACTTGTGATCTCTGTCTGTCAAATAAATAAATAAAATCTTTAAAAAAAAAAAAAAAAGAAAAAGAAAAAGAAAAAAAAACTGTATCTGATTTTGTTTTTTTTTTTTTCTGGTTGTTCGAAATAAGTTAGTCATTGGCCTAGATGGCTAAAGCTTTCTCTTAATATTTGTGGAGAACACACTTAAGTGTTGTTTTTGTCCTTGACAAGTCAAGTTTTAAATGTCTTTCCCCCATTGTTTTTACTTGATAAGCATTATATCACTGGAATTTGCATTTTAAAAAGATGGGTTAGATGGCAAACCAAAGGGGATGGAAAAAAAAAAGGGGGGGGCTAGAGCACCTGGCCCCTAGTTGAGGTTAAGTTCAATTAGTTAAGCATCTGACTCTTGTTTTTTTTTTTTTTTTTTTTTTTTTTTTTATTTTTTTTTTTTTTTATTTTTTTTTTTTTTTTTTTTTTTTAAAGATTTTATTTATTTATTTGACAGAGAGAAATCACAAGTAGATGGAGAGGCAGGCAGAGAGAGAGAGAGAGGGAAGCAGGCTCCCTGCTGAGCAGAGAGCCCGATGCGGGCCTCGATCCCAGGACCCTGAGATCATGACCTGAGCCGAAGGCAGAGGCCTAACCCACTGAGCCACCCAGGCGCCCCTGACTCTTGTTTTTGACTCAGTTTGTGATCTCTGGGTTTCGAGATCAAGCCCTGTGTAGGGTTCTGTGTTGGGTATGGAGTCTGCTTAAGATTTGGGAGGGGAGAAGAGTTGGGGGAGGAGTAACTGGGTGAAGGACATTAAGGAGAGCACATGATGTAATGAGCACTAGGTATTATATAAGACTGATGACTCACTAACCTCTACCTCTGACACCAATAATACATTATATTTTATTTGTATTTAAATAAAAATAAGTATATAAAAAAGATTCTCTCTCTCCCTCTGCCTCTGCCTCTCCCTGCCTCTGCCTAAAAGTATAATTTAAAAAGTTTTAAAAATAATAAAAAGACGGGCTAGATGAAGAATTTCTGGAGAACACCAGACAGAACCCTGTATGTTTACATATAGTAAAGGCACAGGGAAAAAAAATGTCACCACTCTAGAAGGACTTTTGTTCTCTTAAGGCCATAATTTTTATAGTACTTATAAGCCTTTAGAGATAGATAAGGGTTGTTTTGGAATTGGCAAAAAGAGCTGTTTTTTTAAATTGTTTTTAAACCATGCTTCTGGTCCTTAAGGACCAGTCTTTAAAAGACTAGATTTATAAAACAAGGACAATGGTTTTTAATTTCTCAAAGAATGGGGTTACTAGATAATATCAAAAGATATTGTTGCCTAGATAATATCAAAAGACTGACACATCCATCCACCTATGAAAAAGTCTTCTTTCCTCTGGAATTATATTGCTTAGGGGAAAAGACCCAAATAAATTTTATCAGGATTTGAATATCAGCTTTTAACTTAGCCGAATGGTCAAATTTATGACTGCAGAGATATTAAATCTTTTTAAAATATCTTGCTAGGTTTTAGCTAAGACAAACAATAAAGAGTTATGGCAGTATTAAACAGCTTCATGTACCCAAGAAGGATCCTCAAAATGGGTGTAAAAGATACTATTTTTATACGATTTAGAGCCACTCCCAAAAATAGCCAAAAAAAAAAAAAAGGAACTAACAACATGCATGCCATAGGCAGGCAGAAAGCCAAGCCATATTCTTTGGATTTAAAATAAAATATACAAGAAAAAAAATAGTTATTTCCATGAGAAAAAGGATTAATAACCAGTGGGCCTGGATTTGGAAAGGAAGTGATAACATGAATTTTTATTTTCCTTTCTCCACTGGGTTCAGAAGGTAATCTATTTTTTTTTTTTTAATGTTAGGATTCCCTCTAAATCTGAGAGTGTTCTTTTACTGTGACTCATAGTCTTTAACCTAGGAGTACAAGATGCCTGGGGAAGATCACCTGTAACATTAGGTAGTTTTATTTAACTGTCTTTTCACTATGGAAAGGCAATTTAGACATAAAATCAGTAGACTGTGAGTACTCAGATAAAGAAAGATAAACGGAGTAGTAGAAGTCGCATCACTTTTTCAGTCTTCTGTCTTAGGCACCTCTTGTATTTTTAATTAGCCTTGTAACAAATCTCTCACTGAGAATATTTTGGAAACTTGAAGCTTTTTGGAAGCTTCTGCGTGCCAATTAAAATAGGCATCCCATTCTTTTTAGTTAATTTGGGAACTCTTACTTTCAAGTACATTTCTTAAGTGAAAAATATTGTCTGATTAGAGAATTCCTCATAATGACCACTGCAATTTTAGGTTATTTAATAAAAAGTTATCCAGATAACCCAGGAGTATTGTTCTTAGACATAATACAAGCATGTGTGCCAGAAGGTAGTCTGTGCCAGAAGGTAGCTTGACTCTTTAGAATTTCAGTATCTTATTAGTTAAAACTTTGGGTTTCTGGGATTCAAACTAATACCCAAAAGGGATATGTGGAAAGGACAGGAATTATGTATGTTTTACAGTATATCTCATTGCACAGAAGTCTTCTTAAGTTTAGCGGGTGACCTAGTATCAGCTTAACCTGTTCTATGACCAACTTATCCTATTATCTGAATATTAGACTATTATCAGAGTCTTCTTGAGGTGTTGATTCCTCTAATAGCTTTTAAATAATTGACCCATACTCATCTGTGTTAGGTACCCCAATAATGGGTCTGTGATTAAAGGAGCGAAACTGATGCAAAGCAAAGGTCAAGCAAAGCTTTATTTCGTGCCAAGCATCAAGAATCAAACTGACTGGCCAGGGCCATGCCTCTTACAGAAAGGGTGACCTTCTCTGTTTTACAGACTAGCTTTTAAGGGCAAAGGCCATGTGGTTGGGCCTGGCCACGCACAGGTGGCCAATGAAATTGTAACACACAGAAGAAGTGCCACAGTCATGCTAGGTCACACATAAGTGACCAATTGAATTACAATTTACCCTATAGTAGACATTTGACCTCGGCTATCACCTTGGTCAGAATTGGTACCCAAAAGTCTCCCAAAGGACAGGGCCCATACTCCTTGGTAACTAGGGAGACAGTATGCAACCCTCACTGATTGGATGTCTCCACCTGGCCTGACCCACCCTTGTATTTGGGCTTTGTTACCTGGGGATGGTTTCTGGGACTTGTTTTTGAGTAAGTCCCCTGGGGGAAGGGAGGCAGGGACAGTTTAAGGGTTAAACAACAAGGTTATTTTTTAATGGATGGAAGCATTCTGGCTAAATAGGTCCTTACAATCTGAAATCCCCACTACCAATAGCCTTTATTTACACAAAGCAAGACAAACATTTAATTTAATATATTAGCCATACTGCATCCTGACCATAAGACCATGGGTGTCCTACCTCTAATTGCTGTGAAATATTATTGGGGCTTTCTACTTGAGAACTGAGGTCTGAAAGGTCAGAGGCTTGTCTCTGAGCAGATCTTTCTGTCAGCTCAGTGGGGCTCCAGGCAAAACTTGCAGCTTAACTGGGCTCCAGGAAGAACAACCCACCATCTTAGTCAGGTTCTAGACAAAATTTCATCTCAGTAGAGCTTTGGGCAAACATACCAGCACAACTGGGCTTTGGATGTAACAATCTGCCAACTCAAGTCGACCTCCCCTGTAAAGGAAAGCCAGTTAAATTGGGAGCTCAATCTTATCATGCCCCTTTTCCAACAACAGTATAAAAATAGAAGTCAATCACAAGAAAAAAAAAATCAGAAAGAACACAAATACATGAAGGTCAACCAGCATGCTATTACTAAACAATGAATGGGCCAACCAATAAATCAAAGAAGACATTTAAAAATATGTGTAGACAAATTGAAATTTAAAAAAAAATAGTCCAAAATCTTTGGGATGCAGCAAAAGCTATTCTGAGAGGAAAGTTTATAGCAATATAGGCCTACCGCAAGAAACAAGAAAAATCTCAAACAATCTAATATTACATGTAAAGGACCTAGAAAAAGAAGAACAAAGCACAAAGTCAACAGAAGGAAGGAAATGATAAAGATCAGAGAAAAATGAATAAATTAAGACCTGTTTTATTTTAAAAGATCAACAAAATTGGTAAACCTTTAGCCAGAAAGAAAGAAATCTAGCTCAAGATCAGAAGTGAAGGAGGACAATAACAACTGATGCCACCGAAATACAAAAGTTTATGAGAGAATATTGTGGAAAAGTATATGCCAACAATTTGGACAACTTGGAAGAAATGGATAAATCCCTAGAAACATAAACTCCCAAAGCTGAAGCAGGAAGAAATAGAAAATTTGAATAGAACAGTTACTCACAATGAATTGCTTGTTGGGAGTTCTTTGATTACTGTGTCCCAGGGTCTCCAAAGTGCTTCACTATGGGACTTTTCTCATTTTCCCAACATGCGGGGGTCACTCAGCCACCGTTTAAGGTGTTTTTCAGAGGAAACCGTTCTATCTGTAGATTTGGTGTGTTCATGGAGTTGAGTTAAGAATCCCTTTATCGGGGTGCCTGGGTGGCTCAGTGGGTTAAAGCCTCTGCCTTCAGCTCAGGTCATGATCCCAGGGTCCTGGGGTCGAGCCCCACATCGGGCTCTCTGCTCAGCAGGGAGCCTGCTTTCCCCCTCTCTCTCTACCTGCCTCTCTGCCTACTTGTAATCTCTGTCAAATACATGAATAAAATCTTTAAAAAAAAAGAATCCCTTTATCATCTTCAACTGGAAGAGCATTTCTTTTTATTTATTTTGCTTTGTGAACTTTTTCTTTCTAATATCTGTAGATACATTTCTCTCATGAGGTTTGGAAAATTCTTATTCATTATCTTTTCAAGTACTACCTTTCTTCTATTTTCTTTATTCTCTTCTGAGATATATACTAAAGCTTCTAATGCATAATCAATAAATATAAACTCACCTTCTCATTTTTAGTTTTTTTTTCTCTGTTACATTATGGATAATTTCATTAGATTGATCTTCTAGTTGGCTAGTATTTTAATTCTATCTTATCTGTTGTTCAGTACATACATTGTTTTCTTTAACAATTATTTTGATGTTGTTAAGTGCCATGTAGTTGTTTTTAAAGTATCTATGTATGTATGTATCTATAAGAATTTACATATGTATGTATGTATCTATCTCGACATTTGTTATCAGCTTATATATAAAAATATCACTTATCTATAAATACATATATTTACATACATATAAATATAATTTATATAGATATTAATATATTAGATGTATATTATATTATGGAATAATAGATTATATTATAATGTATAAATATAAAGATATATAAAGATATTTATATAATTTTTTTTACCTGTTAGAATGGTTTGTTGTTTTTTAATAATTTTTTATTTTTTATAAACATATATTTTTATCCCCAAGGATACAGGTCTGTGAATCACCAGGTTTACACACTTCACAGCACTCACCAAAGCACATACCCTCCCCAATGTCTATAACCCCACCCCCCTTCTCCAACCCCCCTCCCCACCAGCAACCCTCAGTTTGTTTGTGAGATTAAGAGTCACTTATGGTTTGTCTCCCTCCCAATCCCATCTTGTTTCATTGATTCTAGACCTACCCACTTAAGCCCCCATGTTGCATCACCACTTCTTCATATCAGGGAGATCATATGATAGTTGTTTTCCCGGCTTGACTTATTTAGCTAAGAATGATATGCTCTAGTTCCATCCAGGTTGTTGCAAATGGAAAGATTTCATTTCTTTTGATGGCTGCATAGTATTCCATTGGGTATATAAACCACATCTTCTTGATCCATTCATCTGTTGATGGACATCTAGGATCTTTCCATAGTTTGGCTATTGTGGACATTGCTGCTATAAACATTCAGGTGCACATGCCCCTTCGGATCACTACGTTTGTATCTTTAGGGTAAATACCATGTAGTGCAATTGCTGGGTCCCAGGGAAGTTCTATTTTCAACATTTTGAGGAACCTCCATGCTGTTTTCCAGAGTGGTTGCACCAGCTTGCATTCCCACCAACAGTGTAGGAGGGTTCCCCTTTCTCTGCATCCTCGCCAGCATCTGTCATTTCCTGACTTGTTGATTTTAGCCATTCCGACTGGTGTGAGGTGATATCTCATTGTGGTTTTGATTTGTATTTCCCTGATGCCGAGTGATATGGAGCACTTTTTCATGTGTCTGTTGGCCATCTGGATGTCTTCTTTGCAGAAATGTCTGTTCATGTCCTCTGCCCATTTCTTGATTGGATTATTTGTTCTTTGGGTGTTGAGTTTGCTAAGTTCTTTATAGATTCTGTACACTAGTCCTTTATCTGATATGTCGTTTACAAATATCTTCTCCCATTCTGTCAGTTGTCTTTTGATTTTATTAACTGTTTCCTTTGCTGTGCAAAAGCTTTTGATCTTGATGAAATCCCAATAGTTCATTTTTGCCCTTGCTTCCCTTGCCTTTGGCGATGTTCCTAGGAAGATGTTGCTGCGACTGAGGTCGAAGAGGTTGCTGCCTGTGTTCTCCTCAAGGATTTTGATGGATTCCTTTCGCACATTGAGGTCCTTCATCCATTTTGAGTCTATTTTTGTGTGTGGTGTAAGGAAATGGTCCAATTTCATTTTTCTGCAGGTGGCTGTCCAATTTTCCCAGCACCATTTATTGAAGAGGCCGTCTTTAATCCATTGGACATTCTTTCCTGCTTTGTCGAAGATTAGTTGACTGTAGAGTTGAGGGTCTATTTCTGGGCTCTCTATTCTGTTCCATTGATCTATGTGTCTGTTTTTGTGCCAGTACCATGCTGTCTTGATGATGACAGCTTTGTAATAGAGCTTGAAGTCCGGAATTGTCATGCCACCAACGTTGGCTTTCTTTTTCAATATCCCTTTGGCTATTCGAGGTCTTTTCTGGTTCCATATAAATTTTAGAATTATTGTTCCATTTCTTTGAAAAAGATGGATGGCACTTTGATAGGAATTGCATTAAATGTGTAGATTGCTTTAGGTAGCATAGACATTTTCACAATATTTATTCTTCCAATCCAGGAGCATGGAACATTTTTCCATGTCTTTGTGTCTTCCTCAATTTCTTTCATGAGTACTTTATAGTTTTCTGAGTATAGATTCTGTGCCTCTTTGGTTAGGTTTATTCCTAGGTATCTTATGGTTTTGGGAGCAATTGTAAATGGGATTGACTCCTTAATTTCTCTTTCTTCTGTCTTGTTGTTGGTGTAGAGAAATGCAACTGATTTCTGTGCATTGATTTTATATCCTGACACTTTCCTAAATTCCTGTACAAGTTCTAGCAGTTTTGGAGTGGAGTCTTTTGGGTTTTCCACATATAGTATCACATCATCTGCGAAGAGTGATAGTTTGACTACTTATTTGCCAATTTGGATGCCTTTAATTTCCTTTTGTTGTCTGATAGCTGAGGCTCGGATCTCTAGTACTATGTTGAATAGCAGTGGTGATAATGGACATCCCTGCCGTGTTCCTGACCTTAGTGGAAAAGCTTTCAGTTTTTCTCCATTGAGAATGATATTTGTGGTGGGTTTTTCATAGATGGCTTTGATGATATTGAGGTATGTGCCCTCTATCCCTACACTTTGAAGAGTTTTGATCAGGAAGGGATGCTGTACTTTGTCAAATGCTTTTTCAGCATCTATTGAGAGTATCATATGGTTCTTGTTCTTTCTTTTATTGATGTGTTGTATCACACTGACTGATTTGCGGATGTTGAACCAACCTTGCAGCCCTGGAATAAATCCCACTTGGTCGTGGTGAATAATCCTTTTAATGTACTGTTAAATCCTATTGGCTAGTATTTTGGTGAGAATTTTCGCATCTGCGTTCATCAAGGATATTGGTGTATAGCTCTCTTTTTTGATGGGATCCTTGTCTGGTTTGGGGATCAAGGTGATGTTGGCCTCATGAAATAAATTTGGAAGTTTTCCTTCCATTTCTATTTTTTGGAACAGTTTCAGGAGAATAGGAATTAGTTCTTCTTTAAATGTTTGGTAGAATTCCCCCGGGAAGCCGTCTGGCCCTGGGCTTTTGTTTGTTTGGAGATTTTTAATGACTGTTTCAATCTCCTTACTGGTTATCGGTCTGTTCAGGCTTTCTATTTCTTCCTGGTTAAGTTGTGGTAGTTTATATGTTTCTAGGAATGCATCCATTTCTTCCAGATTGTCAAATTTGTTGGCGTAGAGTTGCTCATAGTATGTTCTTATAATAGTTTGTATTTCTTTGGTGTTAGTTTTGATCTCTCCTCTTTCATTCATGATTTTATTTATCTGGGTCCTTTCTCTTTTCTTTTTGATAAGTGGGGCCAGGGGTTTATCAATTTTATTAATTCTTTCAAAGAAAAAGCTACTAGTTTCATGATTTGTTTTGTTGTTTTTTGGTTTCTATTTCATTGATTTCTGCTCTGATCTTTATGATTTGTCCACTCCTGCTGGTCATAGGGTTTCTTTCTTGTTCTTTCTCCAGCTCCTTTAGGTGTAGGGTTAGGTTATGTACCTGAGACCTTTCTTGTTTCTTGAGAAAGGCTTGTACCACTATATATTTTCCTCTCAGGACTGCCTTTGTTGTGCCCCACAGATTTTGAACCGTTGTATTTTCATTTTCAATTTTTTCCATGATTTTTTTCAATTCTTCATTAATTTCCTGGTTGACCCATTCATTCTTTAGAAGGATGCTGTTTAGTCTCCAAGTATTTGGGTTCTTTCCAAACTTCCTTTTGTGGTTGAGTTCTAGCTTCAGAGCATTGTGGTCTGAAAATATGCAGGGAATGATCCCGATCTTTTGATACCAGTTGAGTCCTGATTGAGGACCGAAAATGTGATCTATTCTGGAGAATGTTCCATGTGCACTAGAGAAGAATGTGTATTCTGTTGCTTTGGGATGAAATGTTCTGAATATATCTGTGATGTCCATCTGGTCCAGGCCTTTATTTCCTTGCTGATCTTTTGCTTGGATGATCTGTCCATTTCAGTGAGGTGAGTGTTAAAGTCCCCTACTATTATTGTATTATTGTTTATGTGTTTCTTTGATTTTGTTATTAATTGGTTTATATAGTTGGCTGCTCCCACGTTGGGGGCATAGATATTTAAAATTGTTAAATCTTCTTGTTGGACATACCCTTTGAGTATGATATAGTGTCCTTCCTCATCTCTTATTATAGTCTTTGGCTTAAAATCTAATTGATCTGATATAAGGATTGCCACTCCTGCTTTCTTCTGTTGTCCATTAGCATGGTAAATTCTTTTCCACCCCCTCACTTTAAATCTGGAGGTGTCTTTGGGCTTAAAATGGGTTTCTTGGAGGCAACATATAGATGGGTTTTGTTTTTTTATACATTCTGATACCCTGTGTCTTTTGATTGGGGCATTGAGCCCATTAACATTCAGGGTAACTATTGAGAGATATGAATTTAGTGCCATTGTATTGCCTGTAAGGTGACTATTACTGCATATTGTCTCTGTTCCTTTCTGATCTACCACTTGTAGGCTTTCTCTTTGCTTAGAGGACCCCTTTCAATATTTCCTGTAGAGCTGGTTTGGTGTTTGCAAATTCTTTCAGTTTTTGTTTGTCCTGGAAGCTTTTAATCTCTCCTTCTATTTTCAATGATAGCCTAGCTGGATATAGTATTCTTGGCTGCATGTTTTTCTCGTTTAGTGCTCTGAATATATCATGCCAGCTCTTTCTGGCCTGCCACGTCTCTGTGGATAAGTCAGCTGCCAATCTAATATTTCACCATTGTATGTTACAGACTTCTTTTCCCGGGCTGCTTTCAGGATTTTCTCTTTGTCACTAAGGCTTATAAATTTTTCTATTAGGTGACAGGGTGTGGGCCTATTCTTATTGATTTTGAGGGGCATTCTCTAAACCTCCTGAATTTTGATGTTCATTCCCTTTGCCATATTGGGGAAATTCTCCCCAATAATTCTCTCCAGTATACCTTCTGCTCCCCTCTTTCTTCTTTTTCTGGAATCCCAATTATTTTAATGTTGTTTCGTCTTATGGTGTCACTTATCTCTCGAATTCTCTCCTTGTGGTCCAGTAGCTGTTTGTCCCTCTTTTGCTCAGCTTCTTTATTCTCTGTCATTTGGTTTTCTATATCGCTAATTCTTTCTTCTCCCTCATTTATCTTAGCAGTGAGAGCCTCCATTTTCATTGCACCTCATTAATAGCTTTTTTGATTTCAACTTGGTTAGATTTTAGTTCTTTTATTTATCCAGAAAGGGCTTTTATATTTCCCAAGAGGGTTTCTCTAATATCTTCCATGCCTTTTTTGAGCCCAGCTAGAACCTTGAGAATTGTCATTCTGAACTCTAGATCTGACATATTACCAATGTCTGTATTGATTATGTCCCTAGCCTTCAGTACTGCCTCTTGTTCTTTTTTTTTTTTGTGGTGAATTTTTCTGCCTTGTCATTTTTTCCAGATAAGAGTATATAAAGGAGCAAGTAAAATACTAAAAGGGTGGCAACAACCCCAGGAAAATATGCTTTAACCAATACAGAAGAGATCCCAAATCGTTAGAGGGGAGAAAGGGGATAAAAAGAGGTTCAGAAAGAAAGAAAGAAAAAGGTGGAAAAAAAAGAAAAGAATTTTAAAAAGAAAATGAATAAAGAAAAGTATAAAAAAGAAAAATATATATATTAGATAAACTACTTAAAAAACGTTAAAAAAGAAAAGGGTAAAAGTTATAAAAAACTTTTAGCAGAAGAAGAGAAAAAAATGAAAAAGAAAAAAATTAAATTAACTGCAAGACTAAAAAATCACAGGGAGTAAGCCATGAGTTCCGTGCTTTGCTTTCTCCTCCTCTGGAGTTCTGCTACTCTCCTTGGTATTGAAATTGCACTCCTTGGTAGGTGAACTTGGTCTTTCTGGATTTCTTGTTGAATTTCTGGCAGAGGGGCCTGTTGTAGTGATTCTCAAGTGTCTTTGCACCAGGCGGAATTACACCGCCCTTACCAGGGGCCTGGCTGAGTAATCCGCTCGGGTTTGCTTTCAGGAGCTTTTGTTTCCTGAGCGCTTTCCATAGAGCTCCAGAGGACGGGAATACAAATGGTGGCCTCCTGGTCTCTGGCCCAGAGGAGCCGAGAGCTCGGGGCCCCACTCCTCGGTGAGCCCTCAGAGAACAGCGCCCAGTAACTCCCGTGTGCCTGACCTCTTGCCGCGCTCCAAGCTCACAGAGCCTGCGACCGGTTCAAGGCAACCCCGAGCTGTGAGCTTACTGTCGGCTCTGTCTCTGCAGCTGGTTTCCCTATTCCAATATCCGCAAGCTCTGCGACACTCAGACACCCCCAATCCTTCTGCCCCGTGGGACCTGACACCAAGCTGACCCCGCGTGTGCTTCGCCCCAGTTTAGCCTCTGGAGCGATGTCCCTCAGCGGAACAGACTTTTAAAAGTCCTGATTTTGTGCTCTGTTGCTCTGCAGCTTGCTGGGAGCCGGCCCCTCCCCCCAGGGTCTATCTTCCTGTCGCTTTGGATTCAGTTCTCCGCCAGTCCTACCTTTCAGAAAGTGGTTGTTTTTCTGTTTCTATAATTGCTGTTCTTCTTCTCTTCAATCTGCCGATGAATTTGCAGGTGTTTGCAATCTTTAGATAAGCTATTTAGCCGATCTCCTGCTAGCTGAAGTAGTCTCAGCCTGCTACTTCTCTGCCATCTTGACTCCTCTCTCTATTTATATAATTTTAAATGTATATGTATAATTTTGTTGCTTACTCATTTTTAGATTTTATCTTGCATTTCATCAAACAGTTCATACACAGGCATTTTGTAATATATATCTAACTATTCTAATAACTGAGGGAAGTCTTTGGGAGTTTGAATTTGCTGTTTGCAATGGCTACAATCACCAAACTCTGTAAAAAGTGAAGATTCCCTTAAACAGATGAAAGAAGATATGGTCCATATATACAATGGAATATTATACCTCCATCGGAAAGGATGAATACCCAACTTTTGTATCAACATGGACAGGACTGGAGATTATGCTGAGTGAAATAAGCAGAGAGTGTCAATTATCATATGGTTTCACTTACTTGTGGAGCATAAAGTATAACATGGAGGACATTAGGAGAAGGAAAGGAAAAGTGAAATGGGAAAAATCGGAGGGAGAAATGAACCCTGAGAGACTATGGACTCTGAGAAAGAAAGTGAGGGTTTTGGAGGGGAGGAGGATGGGGTGTTAGGTGAGCCTGATGGTGGGTATTAAGGAGGGCACTTACTGCATGGAGCACTGGGTGTGGTACATAAACAATGAATCTTGGAACACTGAAAAAATAAAATTAAATTTAAAAAAATGAATCTGCTGTTTGCTTTTTTTCTGTTGACTCTCATTCATAATGGTTTTGTTCTTGTGTATTTGTGACCTTCTGTTCTATGCTCTTATTTTACTGGTCATCTGTGCATGTCCAAGGAGTTGAAATTAAAGGTACTTTCCCTTAGAGAATATTTGCTTTTGTCATTGTGTGTGCCAGGTTATACTACTAACCTGGAACAACTTTAGCTCCTTTCTGGATGGGGGTTTCAGCTTAATGCCCACAGCCTCAAATCCAGCTCTCCTGCTTGATGCTAAACCAAAGTTAGTCTTCTGACTATTTTAGTGATGATTAATGACATCCGCCCTTATATATAAGCCATTTTCCTGCTTGCCTATTGCTATCTGCTCAGTTTCAGGTTACTTTCATTCTAGCTAGCAGGGAGTGTGTCTCAAATTTTTCTCTGATTTTCTAAGTCCAGCAGTACATTAAATAGTTGTTACATTCAGGATCTAGTGGATGCATTGTAAGAAATCTTCTCAATATAGGTAGTCCAGTACACTACTGGAAATTTTATTTCCATTCTTTCTTTAACTTACTGGAAACTGGCCAGTTTTATCTGAAATTGCCACCACCAACATTATCTAAAAGCTTCATATAGAGTCAAATCTAACATGTTTCTGTCCTTGTCAGTACTTAACCATCCAACCTTGACTCTTTCAGGTTCTTTTTAATTTTTTATACTACCCATTCCTTAAATGTTGATGTTCCTTGGGGGTTTAACCTTAATCTTTTCCTTTTTAAACCCACACACTTTCTATGATCAATTCTAATCCATTGTGGTGATTTCAGCTCTCACCTATATATTGATGACCCCCAATACTGTGTCTCCATCACAGACAAAACCTATTTAGTGAATTATAGCCTTTCTGAATAGAGGATTCTTGGCTGAAAATTTTTGTTCTTTAGTATTTTGAAGATATCATTCCACTTCATTCTGGCTTGTACTTTCTTTCTTTTTAAGACTGTATTTATTTGTTTGTCAGAGAGAGATCACAAGCAGGGGGAGTGGCAGGCAGAGGGAGAAGCAGGCTCCCCACTGAGCAAAGAGCCTTATGTGGGACTTGATCCCAGGACCCTGAGATCATGACTGGGGCCAAAGGTAGATGCTTAACTGATTGAGCCATGCAAACAACTCTGACTTGCAGTTTCTGTTGAGAATCTCCTGCTAACCTTATGTGTTTTCTCTTATAATTTAATGCCTTCTTTTGTCTTGTTGCTTTTAAAATTTTTTCTTTATCACACTATATTTTACAAATTTCATTATAATATCATGGTGTGAATCTGCTTTTGTTGATTTTTTGGGGGGGGGTTCTTGGTGCTTCTTGAATCTGGATATTTGGATATCTGTTTCTAGATTAAGGAAATTTTGTACTATTATTTCTTCAAATAAATTTTCTACTGCCTTTTCTCTTTTCTTCTTCTGAGACTTTTATAATACTAATATTAATACATTTGATGGAGTAAGTAAGTTCCTTAAGTCTATTTTCATTTCACATAATTATTTTTCCTACCTTTGTTTCTGTTTTAATACTTTACTATTCTCTTCCTCTAGGTTACTAATTTATTCTTCTCTTCTGTTGTTCTCTTCATTCCATCAAGAATATTTATCATTTCATTTATTGTGCCCTTTTTTCCTACTATGTTTTTCCTTATCTCTGTGTTAAGGTTCTCATTCATGTCTTCTAATTTTTTCTCAAGTCTAATGAGTATCCTTGTGATCATTGCTTTAAATTCTCTATCAGGCATATTATTTATATCTGTTTGTCTTCGGTTTATAGCTGTGGCCTTGTCCTGTTCTTTCATTTGGGATAAATCCCTCTGCCTTCTCATTTTGTCTGCATTTCTGTGCCTGCTTCTCTATGTTAGAATTGTGAACTACATCTCCTGGTCTTGAAGGTAAATGCCTTTCAGAGACATCCTGGAGTGCCCTGGGATGCACTGTCTCCTGTTCACCAGAACCTGACACTTCAGGAGATTATTATTTGTGTTTTGTTTATGCCCTTCTGTTTTGTCTGAGTCACTTTTCCTTTCAGTGTAGTCGTGCACACTGACTGTCTGCCTGTTGTGGGCTGTGCTTGCTCTCTGGTGTTAACTGGATCCATTCAGGCCAGCTCTGAGAGGATGTGCCCACCATCAGACTTGGAAGCAGGGTGGCAGTTAGTAAAATTTACACTGGGATACTAGTCCAATGCCAGATCCTTTGAAACAATGCTTTGACTTGGAGCTGTGCATGAGTGTAGCCTAGGATGCAGTACTGGGCAGGGCGCATGAGGATGGCTTGGTGTGGCTGGGTAAGGTGCACAGATGTGTGTGGTGCATGCTGGTAGACCTGCACCCCATGGCTGGACATGGTGCATGCATGACTTTAACAAAATTTGTCCTGAGCCCAGGGCCCAGGCTAATAGGTTTGGAGTGGACAATTCCCCAGAAGAACTTGTGGGCCTGATGCACTGCTAGGAGGTTAGGTAACAAGTGTCTGTGCAGCTCTGCCTCCTGCTTGTGTCTCTGTTTATGCTGTGGGCAGAGGAGGAAAATGGCACCTGTCAGTCCTCATTTTTGGAGAAGTCCCTTAGCAGGCTCAGAAATCTGTAGGAACTGATCTTTCTCCCATTTTCCCCTAGCATTGTATAAACTACTATTTTTATGCTGCTTCTCCACACAGACTTCTGTCTCTTTAAGGGCAGCAATTCAACACTCACTACCCTCCCAGCTTGCCCAGTGCTGAGTCAGATGACTTTTAAAGCTTCAGGTTCCAATTCCCTGGTGTTATAAACTCATACAATTCATCCTTTCTGGGGTTTTTTTTTAAGATTTTATTTATTTGAAAGAGAGATCTCAAGTATGCAGAGAGGCAGGTGGGGGTGGGAGGATGCAGGCTCCCCGCCGAGCAGAGAGCCTGATGTGGGGCTTGATCCCAGGACCCTGAGATCATGACCTGAGCCGAAGGCAGAGGCTTAACCCACTGAGCCACCCAGACACCCCTCATACCTCTGTTTTTTAAAGCCAAACACTATGGAGATTAGTCTTCTCCATCTGAGCTCCTTGGTGTGAAGGCCTGTTTCTCTGCCCTCTCTTCACATGTATCTCCCTCCTACCTGTGGGCAGCCTCCCTCTATCTTTCTGATCTTCCTAATTTTTTAGATGCAGCTTCTTTTTATTTAGTTGTGGAGTTTGTTCTTCCAGTCTTTGGCTCACTCTCATTTATTGACTTGGATATGGATTGTATCTAGTTGAAAACATGGGACAGGGTGAGCCCGGGGACCTCTAAATCCACCATCTTCCCAAGTTCCCCTTGAAGTCCCTTTGAAAGTATTGGGTTATAATTTAAGATATGTTTTCCAATTTATTTATCACTACCAAAAAATATTTCCTTCTAGTTAAAATGTGTTTTCATAGAACATTGTTGTTTATACTCAAGAACACCTTATGGTATTTTATCATTGCTTATACTGAATATTCTCTCTATATATATTTTTTTCAATGAAATTAAGCTATTTTTGACAGTTAGTGCTAAGACTTAGAAGTTCTGTGTTTTCTATAAGAGTACATTTCTTTGAAATGTCTTCCTTTTGTCTACCTTCCCTAACTTATTTCAATATGGCCCTAATTTAATAGTAATTCCGATATTTGTTTAGGCAACTTTGCCTTAAAAAGTTAAAAGGGGCACATGGGTGACTCAGTTGGTTAAGCATCTGCCTTCTGCTCAGGTCATGATCCCAGGGTCCTGGAATCAAGTCCAACATCAGGCTCTCTGCTCAGTGGGAGCCTGCTTTTCCCTCCCTTCCCAGCTTGTGCTCTCTCTCTCATTATCTCTTCAGCTATTTCTGTCTCTCTCTCTCTCAAATAAATACAATCTTTAAAAAAAAAGTTGAAAGAATAAGACTAATTTATCATGCTATTTTTTCAGGGTGGTAGTGGTGGGAATTACTCCTGATAAATTACGTGCCTTCTTCTCAGTATTAAGTCCCTGGGTTTCCTAAAGCACAATGTTTAACATCAATACTTTTTCTTAATTAATAAATTTGTTGAATGACCAACTTATAGTAACATGTCACAATATCTCTTTTACCTGAAGTGACTTTTTGGTACAGATAAAATGTGCTGTTTATCTTTAGCTCCAGTACAGAATGTGAAAAAGAATCAATCGATGCATAAAAATGACATCAAGGTGACTAGGATTGTTCCATTATTATTGCTAATATCAGTGACTGTGACAAAAATAAATGCACTGGAAGGAATATCCTTAGATGCACTGGTTTCTAAAAGTAATAATGTTATCAATGCATTGACAGGTTCAAGAATTTAACCAAATATTTATCTGCAAACCTATGATGTGCCAACTAATCTAGATTAACAAGAGAGAGAAGGTCCTTGTTTTCATGGAGTTTCCAGTCTTGTGCCACAACACAAAACACAAATAAAAATAATTCCAAATAGTGATGATTACTAGATAGAAAAGGATTATCCTTTAGATAGGATGGCTAGAGAAGACTTTTCTGAAGAGATAATATTTGAGCTGACACTGAATGACAAGTAGCAGGCAACTTGGCAAAATATGATCCAGGCAGAGGGAATAGAAAGAACAAAGGCCATGAGGTAAGAGAAAAGGTACACATATGCCAGATCATTTATGGTCTTGTACATCACAGTAAGGAATGTAGATTTTATTCTTAGCTCAATTTATTTCAGTAGAGTTAAAATACCGTATATAATCTACCATAAAAAACTCGAAATCTTGATTCAGGATTTAACAGAATTAAGTGACAAATTCCTAACTCCTGTTATGGAGGACAAACCACTGGAAGTAAAACCTATTCTAAGCCCAATAAGTGATTACATTACTGTACCTTTTTTTTTTTTTACTAGAAATTTATGTTTAGAATAACAACCTCAGACACTACTGATGAAAAGTACGTAAAATGGCTTAGTGATATAACTGCATTTTTGGAATGTTTTCATGTGGATTATGTTGTGATAGGAGAAAGCCTGACATTTTATTTGTATGAGTTTTAAAACCATATTTATGGTTTTAGGGGTCAAGCATGAGACACTTCAGACCAGAGCAATATAATAAACCACTTATTAATTACAATACAATCTTATAGAACTCATCATATTCCAGCTAATTCCTATTCTTTGGAAAAGATAAGTTTTGGAATTAGGAAAGGAAATCTGGATAGTCATTGGGGTTTTGCCATTTTTAGGGCCACTTCTTCACCCTTCCATCTAGCACTGTTTCCTGTCCTGCTTCAGAAAAAAGAACAGTGAGTTTTGGTAGGTCTAAATGTGATCTTAGTAAAGGACTAGATTTACTAATAACCAGAGGGATGATGGAAGTGTGGAGAACTTTAAAAATTACTACTTCATCTGTTTGATGAGGTTCTTTAGCTATCTCACATCACCACATTATATGGTGGATGAGAACCCTCCCCCCAAATATCTGCAAAGGGTGTAATATAAGAGTAATCTAAGAAGGCCTTGACATTGCTGCAGGTGATGATCCTGTTGTATTTCCCAGGAAACTAGATATGGAAATGACTTTTGTCACAACTCAGGGTAGCTTTCTGGTTATGGGAATATGTATCCTTCCTACAAAAAAATGATAAGGGTATTTTCAGGTTAATATCCTACTACTCAAGTCATTTTGGCCTGGATTTGAACATTCAGAAGCAAATATCCTTCAGTAAATTTATTTGCATTAGCTGGGAACTCCTTACTCTTTTCCACACACCTATTTCTGGATACAGGTAATATTTCTTTCACACTCTTTCTGGTGGTTGACTCAGAACTGGTGAAAGATAGGAGATTGGAATGATGGTGGTAAATTATTAGCAGGAAAACTCATTCTTCTAATTCTTCACTTTCCTTTTGGAGTTTTTGATTGGAGTGGGAGAAGAAAAATGTTAATAAAAGGTTAGAAACATGATTTAAACCTACTAAACAAAAAAACTCTAAATTTTGAAGTTTTTTTCCACTTTTTATTTTTTTTTAATTTTTATTTTTTATAAACATATATTTTTATCCCCAGGGGTACAGGTCTGTGAATCACCAGGTTTACACACTTCACAGCACTCACCAAAGCACATACCCTCCCCAATGTCCATAATCCCACCCCCTTCTCCAAAACCCCCTCCCCCCAGCAACCCTCAGTTTGTTTTGTGAGATTAAGAGTCATTTCTGCTTTGTCTCCCTCCCAATCCCATCTTGTTTCATTTATTCTTCTCCTACCCACTTAAGCCCCCATGTTGCATCACCACTTCCTCATATCAGGGAGATCATATGATAGTTGTCTTTCTCTGCTTGACTTATTTCACTAAGCATGATACGCTCTAGTTCCATCCATGTTGTCGCAAATGGCAAGATTTCATTTCTTTTGATGGCTGCATAGTATTCCATTGCGTATATATACCACATCTTCTTGATCCATTCATCTGTTGATGGACATCTAGGTTCTTTCCATAGTTTGGCTATTGTGGACATTGCTGCTATAAACATTCCGGTGCACATGCCCTTTTGGATCACTATGTTTGTATCTTTAGGGTAAATACCCAGTAGTGCAATTGCTGGGTCATAGGGCAGTTCTATTTTCAACATTTTGAGGAACCTCCAAGCTGTTTTCCAGAGTGGTTGCACCAGCTTGCATTCCCACCAACAGTGTAGGAGGGTTCCCCTTTCTCCGCATCCTCGCCAGCATCTGTCATCTCCTGTCTTGTTGATTTTAGCCATTCTGACTGGTGTGAGGTGATATCTCATTGTGGTTTTGATTTGTATTTCCCTGATGCCGAGTGATATGGAGTGCTTTTTCATGTCTCTGTTGGCCATCTGGATGTCTTCTTTGCAGAAATGTCTATTCATGTCCTCTGCCCATTTCTTGATTGGATTATTTGTTCTTTGGGTGTTGAGTTTGCTAAGTTCTTTATGGATTCTGGACACTAGTCCTTTAACTGATATGTCGTTTGCAAATATCTTCTCCCATTCTGTCAGTTGTCTTTTGATGTGGTTAACTGTTTCCTTTGCTGTGCAAAAGCTTTTGATCTTGATGAAATCCTAATAGTTCATTTTTGCCCTTGCTTCCCTTGCCTTTGGCGATGTTCCTAGGAAGATGTTGCTGCGACTGAGGTCGAAGAGGTTGCTGCCTGTGTTCTCCTCAAGGATTTTGATGGATTCCTTTCGCACATTGAGGTCCTTCATCCATTTTGAGTCTATTTTTGTGTGTGGTGTAAGGAAATGGTCCAATTTCATTTTTCTGCAGGTGGCTGTCCAATTTTCCCAGCACCATTTATTGAAGAGGCCGTCTTTAATCCATTGGACATTCTTTCCTGCTTTGTCGAAGATTAGTTGACTGTAGAGTTGAGGGTCTATTTCTGGGCTCTCTCTTCTGTTCCATTGATCTATGTGTCTGTTTTTGTGCCAGTACCATGCTGTCTTGATGATGACAGCTTTGTAATAGAGCTTGAAGTCCGGAATTGTCATGCCACCAACGTTGGCTTTCTTTTTCAATATCCCTTTGGCTATTCGAGGTCTTTTCTGGTTCCATATAAATTTTAGAATTATTGTTCCATTTCTTTGAAAAAGATGGATGATACTTTGATAGGAATTGCATTAAATGTGTAGATTGCTTTAGGTAGCATAGACATTTTCACAATATTTATTCTTCCAATCCAGGAGCATGGAACATTTTTCCATTTCTTTGTGTCTTCCTCAATTTCTTTCATGAGTACTTTATAGTTTTCTGAGTATAGATTCTGTGCCTCTTTGGTTAGGTTTATTCCTAGGTATCTTATGATTTTGGGTGCAATTGTAAATGGGATTGACTCCTTAATTTCTCTTTCTTCTGTCTTGCTGTTGGTGTAGAGAAATGCAACTGATTTCTGTGCATTGATTTTATATTCTGACACATTCCTGAATTCCTGTATAAGTTCTAGCAGTTTTGGAGTGGAGTCTTTTGGGTTTTCCACACATAGTATCACATCATCTGCAAAGAGTGATAATTTGACTTCTTCTTTGCCGATTTGGATGCCTTTAATTTCCTTTTGTTGTCTGATTGCTGAGGCTAGGACCTCTAGTACTATGTTGAATAGCAGTGGTGATAATGGACATCCCTGCCATGTTCCTGACCTTAGCGGAAAAGCTTTCAGTTTTTCTCCATTGAGAATGATATTTGTGGTGGGTTTTTCATAGATGGCTTTGATGATATTGAGGTATGTCCCCTCTATCCCTACACTTTGAAGAGTTTTGATCAGGAAGGGATGCTGTACTTTGTCAAATGCTTTTTCAGTATCTATTGAGAGTATCATATGGTTCTTGTTCTTTCTTTTATGATGTGTTGTATCACATTGACTGATATGCGGATGTTGAACCAACCTTGCAGCCCTGGAATAAATCCCACTTGGTCGTGGTGAATAATCCTTTTAATGTACTGTTGAATCCTATTGGCTAGTATTTTGTTGAGTATTTTCGCATCTGTGTTCATCAAGGATATTGGTCTATATCTCTCTTTTTTGATGGGATCCTTGTTGGTTTTGGGATCAAGGTGATGTTGGCCTCATAAAATGAGTTTGGAAGTTTTCCTTCCATTTCTATTTTTGGAACAGTTTCAGGAGAATAGGAATTAGTTCTTCTTTAAATGTTTGGTAGAATTCCCCCGGGAAGCCATCTGGCCCTGGGCTTTTGTTTGTTTGGAGATTTTTAATGACTGTTTCAATCTCCTTACTGGTTATGGGTCTGTTCAGGCTTTCTATTTCTTCCTGGTTCAGTTGTGGTAGTTTATATGTTTCTAGGAATGCATCCATTTCTTCCAGATTGTCAAATTTGTTGGCGTAGAGTTGCTCATAGTATGTTCTTATAATAGTTTGTATTTTTTGGTGTTAGTTTTGATCTCTCCTCTTTCATTCATGATTTTATTTATTTGGGTCCTTTCTCTTTGCTTTATGATAAGTCAGGCCAGGGATTTATCAATTTTATTAATTCTTTCAAAGAACCAGCTCCTAGTTTCATTGATTTGTTCTATTGTTTTTTTGGTTTTTATTTCATTGATTTCTGCTCTGATCTTTATGATTTCTCTTCTCCTGCTGGGTTTAGGGTTTCTTTCTTGTTCTTTCTCCAGCTCCTTTAGGTGTAGGGTTAGGTTGTGTACCTGAGACTTTCTTGTTTCTTGAGAAAGGCTTGTACCGCTATATATTTTCCTCTCAGGACTGCCTTTGTTGTGTCCCACAGATTTTGAACCGTTGTATTTTCATTATCATTTGTTTCCATGTTTTTTTTCAATTCTTCTTTAATTTCCTGGTTGACCCATTCATTCTTTAGAAGGATGCTGTTTAGTCTCCATGTATTTGGGTTCTTTTCGAACTTCCTTTTGTGGTTGAGTTCTAGCTTTAGAGCATTGTGGTCTGAAAATATGCAGGGAATGATCCCGATCCTTTGATACCGGTTGAGTCCTGATTGAGGACCGAAAATGTGATCTATTCTGGAGAATGTTCCATGTGCACTAGAGAAGAATGTGTATTCTGTTGCTTTGGGATGAAATGTTCTGAATATATCTGTGATGTCCATCTGGTCCAGTGTTTCGTTTAAGGCCTTTATTTCCTTGTTGATCTTTTGCTTGGATGATCTGTCCATTTTAGTGAGGGGAGTGTTAAAGTCTCCTACTATTATTGTATTATTATTGATGTGTTTCTTTGATTTTGTTATTAATTGGTTTATATAGTTGGCTGCTCCCACGTTGGGGGCATAGATATTTAAAATTGTTAAATCTTCTTGTTGGACAGACCCTTTGAGTATGATATAGTGTCCTTCCTCATCTCTTATTATAGTCTTTGTCTTAAAATCTAATTGATCTGATGTAAGGATTGCCACTCCTGCTTTCTTCTGATGTTATTAGCATGGTAAATTCTTTTCCACCCCCTCACTTTAAATCTGGAGGTGTCTTTGGGCTTAAAATGAGTTTCGTGGAGGCAACATATAGATGGGTTTTGTTTTTGTATCCATTCTGATACCCTGTGTCTTTTGACAGGGGCATTTAGCCCATTAACATTCAGGGTAACTATTGAGAGATATGAATTTAGGGCCATTGTATTGCCTGTAAGGTGACTGTTACTGTATATGGTCTCTGTTCCTTTCTGATCTACCACTTGTAGGCTCTCTCTTTGCTTAGAGGACCCCTTTCAATATTTCCTGTAGAGCTGGTTTGGTGTTTGCAAATTCTTTCAGTTTTTGTTTGTCCTGGAAGCTTTTAATCTCTCCTTCTATTTTCAATGATAGCCTAGCTGGATATAGTATTCTTGGCTGCATGTTTTTCTCGTTTAGTGCTCTGAAAATATCATGCCAGCTCTTTCTGGCCTGCCAGGTCTCTGTGGATAAGTCAGCTGCCAATCTAATATTTTAACCATTGTATGTTACAGACTTCTTTTCCCGGGCTGCTTTCAGGATTTTCTCTTTGTCACTAAGACTTGTAAATTTTACTATTAGGTGACAGAGTGTGGGCCTATTCTTATTGATTTTGAGGGGCATTCTCTGAACCTCCTGAATTTTTATGTTCATTCCCTTTGCCATATTAGGGAAATTCTCCCCTATAATTCTCTCCAGTATACCTTCTGCTCCCCTCTCTCTTTCTTCTTCTCTTGAATCTCAATTATTCTAATGTTGTTTTGTCTTATGGTGTCACTTATCTCTCGAATTCTCCCCTCGTGGTCCAGTAGCTATTTGTCCCTCTTTTGCTCAGCTTCTTTATTCTCTGTCATTTGGTCTTCTATATCACGAATTCTTTCTTCTGTCATTTATCCTAGCAGTGAGAGCCTCCATTTTTTTATTGCACCTCATTAATAGCTTTTTTGATTTCAACTTGGTTAGATTTTAGTTCTTTTATTTCTCCAGAAAGGGCTTTTATATCTCTCGAGAGGTTTTCTCTCATATCTTCCATGCCTTTTTCGAGCCCGGCTAGAACCTTGAGAATTGTCATTCTGAACTCTAGATCTGATATATTACCAATGTCTGTATTGATTAGGTCCCTAGCCTTCGGTACTGCCTCTTGTTCTTTTTTTTTGTGTTGAATTTTTCCGTCTTGTCATTTTATCCAGATAAGAGTATATGAAGGAGCAAGTAAAATACTAAAACGGTGGCAACAACCCCAGGAACATATGCTTTAACCAAATTAGAAGAGATCCCAAATCGTGAGGTGGGAGAAAGGGGATAAAAAGAGGTTCAAAAAGGAAGAAAGAAAAAAAAAGAAAAGAATTTAAAAAAAGAAAACAAGTAAGAAAAATATAAAAAAGAAAAAATATATATATTGGATAAACTAGTTAAAAAACGTTAAAAAAGGAAAAGGTAAAAGTTAAAAAAAAAAAAATTACCAGAAGGCGAGAAAAAAAAAACAAAAAATAAAAAAGAAAAAAATTAACTGCAAGACTAAACAAAAAATCACAGGGAAAAAGCCATGAGTTCTGTGCTTTGCTTTCTCCCCCTCTGGAATTCTGCTGCTCTCCTTGGTATTGAAACCGCACTCCTTGGTAGGTGAACTTGGTCTCGGCTGGATTTCTTGTTGATCTTTGGTGGGAGGGGCCTGATGTAGTGATTCTCAAGTGTCTTTGCCCCAGGCGGAATTGCACCACCCTTACCAGGGGCTGGGGTGAGTAATCTGCTCGGGTTTGTTTTCAGGATCTTTTGTTCCCTGATCGCTTTCCGTAGAGTTCCGGAGGATGGCAATACAAATGGCGGCCTCCTGGTCTCTGGCCCAGAGGAGCAGATAGCCCAGAGCCCCACTCCTCAGTGCGCCCTGAGAGAACAGCACCCAGTTACTCCCGTCTGCCTGACCTCAGGCCACTCTCCAAGCTCACCGAGCCTGCGACCGGTTCAAGGTAACACTGAGCTGTGAGCTTACTCTCGGCTCTGTCTCTGTAGCCGGCTTTCCCGTTCCAATACCCGCAAGCTCTGTGACACTCAGACACCCCCGATCCTTCTGTGACCCTGCGGGACATGAGGCCACACTGACCCCGCGTGGCTTCACCCCGGTTTAGCCTCTGGAGCGATGTCCCTCAGCGGAACAGACTTTTAAAAGTCCTAATTTTGTGCTCCGTTGCTCCTCCACTTGCCGGGAGCCGGCCCCTCCCCCCGGGGTCTATCTTCTTGTTGCTTTGGATTCACTTCTCCGCCGGTCCTACCTTTCAGAAAGTGGTTGTTTTTCTGTTTCCAGAATTGCTGTTCTTCTTCTCTTCGATCTGCCGATGGATTTTTCAGGTGTTTGCAATCTTTAGATAAGCTATCTAGCTGATCTCAGGCTAGCTGAAGTAGTCTCAGCCTGCCACTTCTCCGCCATCTTGACTCCTCCCCTGGAAGTTATTATTTAAATTCCAGTTAGTTAACATACAGCCTAATATTAGTTCCAGGTGTACAATTTAGTGATTCAACAATTAACATACAACACCTAATGCTCATCACAATAAGCACACTCCTTAATCCCCATCACCTATTTAACCCATCCCCCTGCTGCTCTCCCCTTTGGTAACCATTAGTTTGCTCTCTATAATTGACAATCGGTTTCTTGGTATGACTTTCTCTTTTATTCCTCCTGTGCTCATTTGTTGTATTTGTTAAATTCCACATATGAGTGAAATCAGTATATATTTGTCTAACTCTGACTGACTTATTTTGCTTATCATAATACTCTTTAGTTCATCCACATTCTTGCAAATGGCAAGATTTCATTCTTTTTTATGGCTAAGTGTATACACACACACACACACACACACACACACACATTCTTTCCCACATCTTCTATAACCTTTCCTCAGTCAATTGACATTGGGCTGTTTACATAATTTGGTTATTGTAGATAATGCTGCTATAAATATTGGCATGCATATATCCCTTCAAATTAGTAATTTTGTTTTCTTTAGGTAAACACCTAGCAGTACAATTGCTGGATTGTAGGGTAGTTCTATTTTTAACCTTTTGAGGAACCTCCACACTGTTTTCCACAGGGGCTGCACAGCTTGAATTCCCACCAACAGTGTAAGGGGATTCTTATACTTTCTCCACAGCCTCACCTGACACCTGTTGTTTCTAGTGTTGTTGATTTTAGCCATTCTGAAAGGTGTGAAGTGGTATCTCATTTTAGTTTTTTTTTTTTTTAAAGATTTTATTTATTTATTTGACAGAGAGAAATCACAAGTAGGCAGAGAGGCAGGCAGAGAGAGAGGAAGGGAAGCAGGCCCCCTGCTGAGCAGAGAACCCGATGTGGGACTCGATCCCAGGACCCCGGAATCATGACCCGAGCCGAAGGCAGCGGCTCAACCCACTGAGCCACCCAGGCGTCCCAACTCATTTTAGTTTTTATTTGTATTTTTTTGATGATGAGTGATGATGAGCATCTTTTTATGTGTCTGTTGGCCATCTGTATGTCTTCTTTGGAAAAATGTTTATTCATTTCTTCTCTCCATTTTTAAATTGTATTATTCATTTTTGGGGTATTGAGGTTATGAGTGAGAGAGCGAGAAAGAGCCCATGAGTGGGAGTGGAGCAGAAGGAAAAGCAGGCTTCCAGCTGAGCAGGCAGCCTGAGGTGGGGTTCCATCCCAGAAATCTGGAATCATGACCTGAGCTGAAGACAGAAGCCCAACCAACTGAGCCACCCAGGTGCACCTGAGTGTTGAGTTTTATAAGTTCTTTATGTATTTCAGGCACTAACCCTTTATCAGATATGTCATTTGCAAATATCTCCTTCCATTCCATAGGCTGCCTTTCAGTTTATTTTAATTATTTTCTTCACTATGCAGAAGCTTTTCATTTTGATGAAGTCCCAATAGTTTATTTTTTATTTTGATTCCCTTGCCTCAGGAGATACATCTAGAAAGAAGTTGTTATGGCTGATGTCAAAGAGGCCACAGCCTGTGTTCTCCTCTAGGATGTTAATGGTTTCCTGTCTCTCATTTAGGTCTTTCAACCATTTTAACTATTTTTTTTTAATCGTGTAAGAATTAGCCCAGTTTCATTCTGGTTTTATTTGCCTCAGGGGACATAGTTATTATGAACTACAACCAATGTCAAAGAAGTTAATGTCTGTGCAATACTGTATGATTTTTATGGCTTAATGTCCTGCATTTAGGTCTTTAATCAATTTTGTATTTATTTTTTTCTTTTGGTGTAAGAAAGAGGCCCAGTTTTATTCTTGTCATGTTACTGTCCAGTTTTCCCAAACACCATTTGTTGAAGAGACTTTTTCTTATTGGACATTCTTCCCTGCTTTGTCAAAGATTAATTTTCCATATATCTGTGAGTTCATTTCTGGGTTATCTATTCTGTTCCATTTATCTGTGTGTCTATTTTTGTGCCAGTACCATAGTGTCTTGATGACTACAGCTTTGTAATATAGCTTGAAGTCCAGAATTGTGATACTTCCAGCTTTGCTTTTCTTTTTCCAGATTGTGTTCACTATTCAGGGTCTTTGTGGTTCCTTACAAATTTTAGGAGTTTTTGTTCTGGCTCTGTGAAAAAGGTTGTTGGTATTTTAATAGGGATGTTCTAAATGTGTAGATTGCTTTGGATAGTATAAATATTTTAACAATATTTTTTCTTCTGATCCATGAGCATGGAATGCCTTTCCACTTCTATGTGCCCTCAGTTTCTTCCATCAGTGTTTTATAGTTTTCAGAGTACAGGTCTTCCACCTCTTTGGTTAGGTTCATTCCTAGGTATCTTATTGTTTTTAGTGCAATGGTAAATGGGATTGATTCCCTATTTTCTCTTTCTGCTGCTTCATTATTGGTGTCTAGAAAGGCAACAGATTTCTGTACATTGAGTTTGTATCCTGTGAGTTTACTGAATTTTTTTGTTAGTTTTAGCAGGTTTTGGTGGAGTTTTTTAGTTAATAGCTATTTTCAAATTATTACAAAAAATAGGAAAGGAAGGAAACTTCTAAATTCATTCTATGAGGCCAGCATTACCCTGATACCAAAGCCAGATAAAGATGTCACTAAAAAAGAGGACTGTACACCAGAGTCTCTGATTAACATGGACACAAAAATTCCCAACCAAATACTAGCCAAGCAGGTCTAACAGTAAATTAAGGAATCATTCGTCAGAATTAAGTGATATTTATTTGGGGGTTGTAAGGATAGTTCACTATTCACAAATCAATCAATGTTGTATACCATATTAATAAAAGATAGGAAACATATGATCCTGTCAACAGATGCAGAACAACATTTGACAAAGTACAGCATTCATTCATGATAAAAACCCTAAACAAAGTGCAGTTAGAGGGAATACACCTTAACTTAATAAAGGCCACATAATGAAAAAAAACAAAACAAAACAGCAGCTAATATCATCCTTAATGGGGAAAGACTGAGAGACTGTCCTCTATGGTCAGGAACAAAACAGAGATATCCACTTTCACCACTCTTATTTAACATAGTACTGGATTTCCTAAGCATAGTAATCAGACAACAAAAGTAATAAAAGACATCCAAATCAACAAGAAGGAATAAAAATTTCACTATTTGCAGATGTCATGATACTTTATATAGAAAACCCAGAAGACTCCACCAAAAAAAACTTTTAATTTTTTTAAATTTATTTTTTTCTTTTCAGTGTTCCAGAATTGTTTATGCACCACACCCAGTGCTCCACACAATAAGTACCCTCCATAATACCCACCACCAGATTCACCCTACCTCTCACCCTCCTCCCCGCCAAAACTCTCAGTTTGTTTCTCAGAGTCCACAGTCTCTCATGGTTCATCTCTCTTTCCAATTTCCCCCAACTCACATCTCCTTTCGAGCTCCCCATGTCCTCCATATTATTCCTTATGTTCCACAAATAAGCGAAACAATATGATAATTGACATTCTCTGCTTGGCTTATTTCACTCAGCATAATCTCCTTGAGTCCCATCCATGTTGATACAAATGGTGGGTATTCATCCTTTCTGATTGAGGCATAATACTCCATAGTGTATATGGACCATATCTTTAACCATTCGCACATTGAAGGGCATCTTGGTTTTCTCCACAGTTTGGGGACTGTGGCCATTGCTGCTACAAACATTGGGGTACACATGGCCCTTCTTTTCACTACCTCTGCATCTTTGGAGTAAATACACAGTAGTTCAATTGCAGGGTCATAGGGAATCTCTATTTTTAATTTCTTAAGGATCTCCACACTGCTTTCCAAAGTGGCTGCACCAACTTGCATTCCCACCAACAGTGTAACAGGGTTCCACCTTCTCCACATCCTCTCTAACACATGTTCTTTGCTGTCTTGTTAATTTTGGTCATTCTAACTGGTATAAGGGGGTATCTCAGTGTGGTTTTGATATGAATCTCCCTGATGGCTAGTGATGATGAGCATTTTTTCATGTGTCTGTTAGCCATTTTTATGTCTTCTTTGGAGAAGTGTCTGTGTCTTCTGCCCATTTTTTGACACGATTATCTGTTTTGTGTGTTTTGAGTTTGAGGAGTTCTTTGTAGATCTTGGGTACCAGCTCTTTGTCTATACCTTCATTTGTGAACATATTCTCCCATTCTGTGGGTTGCCTCTTTGTTTTGTTGACTGTTTCCTTGCTGTGCAGAAGGTTTTGATCTTGATTAAGTCCCAAAAGGTCATTTTTGCTTTTGTTTCCTTTGCCTCTGGAGACATATCTTGAAAGAAGTTACTGTGGGTGACATTGAAGAGGTTACTGCCTATGTTCTCCTCTAAGATTCTGATCGATTCCTGCCTCACATTGAGGTCTTTTAGCCATTTTGAATTTATCTTTGTGTACGGTGTAAGAGAATGGTCAAGCTTCATTCTACACATACCTGTCCAGTTTTCCCAGCACCATTTATTGAAGAGACTGTCTTTTTTTCCACTGGATAATATTTTCCTGCTTTGTCGAAGATTATTTGACCATAAAGTTGTGGGTCCATATCTGGGCTCTCTACTCTGTTCCACTGGTCTATGTGTCTGTACTTGTGCCACTACCATGCTGTTATGTTGATCACAGCTTTGTAGTAAAGCTTGATATCAGGCAATGTGATACCCCCTGTTTTGTTTTTCTTTTTCAACATTTCCTTAGCAATTCAGGGTCTCTTCTGGTTCCATACAAATTTTAGGATTGTTTGCTCCAGCTCTTTGAAAAAATGCCAGTGTAATGTTGATTGGAATGGCATTGAAAGTACAGATTGCTCTAGGCAGTATAGACATTTTAACAATGCTTATTCTCCCGATCCATGAGCATGGAATGCTCTTCCAACTTTTTGTGTCATTTTCAATTTCTTTCATGAGTGTTCTGTAGTTCCTCAAATACAGATCCTTTACCTCTTTGTTTAGGTTTATTCCCAGGTATCTTATGGTTCTTGGTGCTATAGTAAATGGAATCATTTCTCTAATTTCCATTTTTGTATTTTCATTTTTAGTGTATAAGAAAGGAACTGATTTATGTACATTGATTTTGTATCCTGCCACATTACTGAATTGCTGAATGAGTTCTAGTAGTTTGTGGGTGCAGTCTTTTGGGTTTTCCATATAAAGTATCATGTCATCTGTGAAGAGAGAGAGTTTGACTTCTTCATTGCCAGTTTGGATACCTTTTATTTCTCTTTGTTGTGTGATTGCTGTTGCCAGGACTTCTAAAACTATGTTGAACAAGAGCGGTGAGAGAGGGCATCCTTGTCATTTTCCTGATCTCATAGGAAGGCTGTCAGCTTTTCCCCATTGAGGATGATATTCACTGTGGGTTTTTCATAGATAGATTTTATGAAGTTGAGGAATGTTCCCTCTATCCCTATACTTTGAAGCATTTTAATGAGGAAAGCATGCTGTATCTTGTCAACTGCTTTTTCTGCATCAATTGAGAGGACCATGTGGTTCTTCTCTCTTCTCTTATTGATTTGTTCTATCACATTGATTTGCAAGTGTTGAACCACCCTTGCATCCCAGGAATAAATCCCACCTGGTCATGATGGATAATCTTTTTAATGTACTGTTGGATCCTATTAGCTATTAGTCTTTGCCTGGTTTGGGGATCAGGGTAATGCTGGCTTCATAGAAATAGTCTGGAAGTTTTCCTTCTGTTTCTATTGTTTGAAACAGCTTCAGGAGAATAGGTATTCTTTCTTCTTTGAATGATTGGTAGAATTCCCTAGGGAATCCATCAGGTGCTGGGCTTTGTTTTTGGGGAGGTTCTTGATCACTGTTTCAATCTCATTACTAAATATTGGTCTATTCAGGTTGTCAATTTCTTCCTGATTGAGTTTTGGAAGTTTATAGGTTTCCAGGAATGCATTCATTTCATCTACATTGCTTAATTTATTGGCATATAACTGTTGGTAATAATTTCTGATGATCGTTTCTATTTCCTTGGTGTTAGTTGTGAACTCTCCCTTTTCATTCATAATTTTATTAATTTGGGTCCTCTCTCTTTTCTTTTGTATTAGTTTGTCCAGTGGTTTATCAATATTATTGATTCTTTCAAAGAACCAGCTTCTAATTTTATTGATGGTTCTACTGTATCTCTAGTTTCTATCTAATTGATCTCTGCTCTAATCTTGGTTATTTTACTTCTTGTGCATGGGGTTGCCTTAATTTGTTGTTGATTCTTCAGTTCCTTAAAGTGTAAAGAGAGCTGGTGTATTCTGGATTTTTCCTTTTTTTTTTTTTTTTTTTTTTTGAGGGAGGCTTGAATGGCTATGTATTCCCCCCTTAGGACTGCCTTTACTGTATCCCATAGGTTTTGGAATGATGTATCTTCATTCTAATTGGTGTCCATGAATTGTTTAAATTCTTCTTGGATTTCCTGGTTGATCCAAACATTCTTAAGTGTGGTGGTCTTTAGCTTCTAGGTGTTTGAATTTCTTCCTAGCTTTTGCTTGTGGTGGAGTTCCAGTTTCAAAGCACTGTGGTCTGAGAATATGCAGGGAATAATCTCAGTCTTTTGGTATTGGTTGAGTCCTGATTTGTGACCCAGTATGTGGTCTATTTTGGAGAAAGTTCCATGTGCACGTGAGAAGAATGAGTATTCTGTTGTTGTAGAGTATAGTATTCTGTGTTTATCTATGAAACCCATCTGGTTCAATGTGTCATTCAATGCTCTTGTTTCTTTATTGATTTTCTGCTTGGGTGATCTGTCTATTACTGAGAGTGGCATGGTAAGATCCCCTACTATTAATGTATTCATATCAATAGGACACTTTATCTTGATTAACAGTTGTCTTATATAGATGGTTGCTCCTGTATTAGGGGCATAAATATAATTGTTAGATCTTCTTGGTGGATAGACCCTTTAAGAATGATGTAGTGTCCTTCTTTACCTCTGATTACAGTCTTTAGTTGAAAATCTAATTTATCTGATATGAGAATCGTTACCCCAGGCTTCTTTTGAGGCCCATTCGCATGAAAGATGGTTTTCCATCCCTTCACTTTCAGTCTGTATGTATCCTTAGGTTCAAAATTGTCTCTTGCAGAAAACATATGGACGGGTTCTGTCTTTTTATCCAATCTGCAACCCTGTGCTGTTTTATGGGAGCATTTAGGTCTTTCACGTTGAGTGTGATTATTGAGAGATATGTTTTTATTGACATCGTGTTGCCTGTTAAGTCCTTGTTTCTATAGATTGTCTCCATGAATTTCTGTTCTATGATGCTCTTGAGTTCTTTCTTCCTTTATAGATCCCCCCTTTATATTTCTTGTAGTGCTGGCTTGGTGGTCACACACTCTTTTAAACCTTGCTGATTTTGGAAGCTCTTTATCACTCCAACCATTTTGAATGTCAGCCTTGCTGGATAAACTATTCTTGTCTGCATGTTTTTTTTCATTTAGTGCCCTGAATACATCTTGACAGCCCTTTATGGCTTGCCAGGTTTCTGTGGACAGGTCTGACGTTACCATGATGGGCCTTCCTCTGTACATAAGGAGTCTCTTACCCCTAGCTGCTCTTAAGAGCTAGTGTCTAAAATTATGATTCATCAGTTTCACAATCAGGTGTCTCTGGGCCTTTCTAGATTCTATGAACTTGGGGGAAAATCCTTCTGCCTCAAACGCTGGTTTCATTTGCCAGATTGGGAAAATTTTCATGAAGAATTTCTTCAACTATATCCTCTAGTCTTCTTTCTTTCTCCTCCACCTCAGGGATTCCAATAATTCTGACGTTGGAATGCTTCATGATGTCATTTATTTGCCTTATTCTGTTTTCATAGCTCCTAAGCTGTTCGTTCCACGCCTCCTCATTATCCTTTTTCTCTATCAGTTTGTTCTCTAGATCACTAATTCTATCTTCTGCCTCAGTTACCCTAGCTTTTAGGTAATTTAGATTAGATTGGAACTCATTTATAACATTTTTAACTTCTTCCCTGATGGCTTTCACTTCTGCCCTAATCGATTTCATGTTGTCATTAATGGTTTTCTCCAACCTCGCCATTGCCTGCATAATTGTTAGCCTGAATTCCCTTTCTGACATACTGTTTATGTCCATATTCAATAGCTCTGATGGGGAGGGCACAGTCTCTGAAATTTTCCTCTGTTGGGCATTCCTCCTCCTAGTCATTTTGGTTAGAGATGTCTAAGGGGATATGTAGCTGAAGGTATCAACCGTGATCCAGGCAAGGTGCATCCTGAAATGCTTCTGAGGAATAGGGAGTCCACACCAAAAAGAAAGAAAAAATAAAAAAGAGAGAGAGAGAGAGAGAGAAAAAAAAAAAGACCCAACCAGAATGGGCCCCAAAGGTAAGATTTATAAAATACACAAACAAAAACGGACAAACAAAAAGACTGACAAAATGACAAGGAAAAAAAAAAAAAGAACCCAGCCAAAATGAACTCCAAGTGTAAGATTTATATACCCCCAGAACAAAAACAAATACACGGAAACACTGACAGAAGAAAAAGATGGGAGGGTGGTTATAAATCCTCAGTGTGGATGAGGAAGGTTATTTTCTTCCTGGGTGTATCTTGATATCTTTGTTAAAGAACTCAACTTTCTGGAAATAAAGGGGGATTAAAACTGGTTTATATATAGGGGTAGTATTCATCGGGGAAAGAGGATTACCTTGAAGCTTATCTCTATATGAATATTTAAAAAAATAAAAAGCAAAAGAAAAACACAGGTAATATATCAAAAAGTTCAAATGAAAAGATTATTATGGAATTTGTTGTATTTAGCCTCTCATTGTGATGATAAATAGGTTAAAATTATAAAAAATTAAAATCAACAAGAATAGTGGGTACAAATTAAAACTAAAAGTTGTATCTATGAAGTATACAGGTTTTAGGGCAATACTGGGAGCTTAGTATTTTCTTTTCCCCTGATAATTGGGGTTTTACAGTTTTATTGGAACCCTGTGGTGGTTGTCCTCTTGTTTTTTGGGGCTGGCTTTCTAGGGGAGGGGCCTACCGTGTGGTTTTTCAGGCAGTCTTGCTTGGGTTGAGTCCTCCTGCCCCCTGTTAAGGGGCTCGGCTCTGAAGAAACCTGTCCTTCAGGCTTTTGTTCTCTGGAGGTTGTGGGTTGTTTTTTTTTGTTTGAGTGTTTGTTTGTTTTTCTCCCTTGGTGGCTTTTGGTGGCCCAGACCTCCACCTCAGAGAGAAGCTGTCTGTTCCCCTCTGGGTGGTCAAGAGAACATAGACTCCCCCTCTGCCACCTTCCACTGGCAGAGGACGTCCCCAGCCACCATCTCAGGGGTTGCAGGTGCTCCCCCTTGTCTCTGTACCCTGATGCTATTAAAACTGCAAGCAATATTGGTTCAGAGAGTCCACTTCCAGTGGCTGCTTTTGCTGAGGCTATTATCTGGGCAGGTCCAGACCCCCTGAGCCCCAAATCCCAACCAGAGACAGTGAGCTGAGATTTTCATTTGTGTCCACGCTGGGAGTGTTCAGACTCTGGCAGGTCCTAGACGCACCACCTAGCCCCTTCCGGACCTCTCTCAGGGGAGGGTGTGGAGCATGACTCAGACCCAGGTTGCACTGTGTGCATGCAGAGTGCAAAAGGCTGTGGCTCTAGAGAGCGCTGCCTGGCATCCACAGCAGACTCTCTCATGTGCACTGCCACCCAGATGCTCTCATGCTCGAGGGTGGCTCAAGGACCATGGCCTGGAGGCTTCTCTGCACTCTTTCTGGCACAGCACCAGTGGTGGCTGTCCTGAGTCCGTGGGCTTAAGCCTGTGTCCATAACCACCCGATTCCACCAATTTCCCCTTAAGATCTTTTGCTTTTTGAGTGCTTTTAACCTGACTCCAAGTTAATGCTGGGCCTCAATCCCAGGGCACTCTTGTATTGGGGTATTGCTTAGCAGTGGTCACTTCTAGTGGCTCCCTCCCCCTTCTGTTTATCCTCTGATATCAGTCCAATAACGGTCTGATCCTTCAAACTCCACTGCTCTAACTTACCACTGTCATCTTCTGACCCCATAGAGATCCAGAAGTGTATAATCCTATATCTCAGGCTGATTTCATGGGTGTTCAGAGTGTTCTGGTAGATAATCGTCTCACTTTAGGGGACCAATTGAAACAGCATCTCCTACTTCTCTGCCATCTTGCCCCTCTCCCAAAAAACTTTTAATTTTTAAAGAAAATCTGGTATTAGTGACTTGTCCCAATTCAAGGAACCACACATTTTTTGCAGGCTTTTTTGAGATATAATTTACATATCATAAAGCTCACTATTTAAAATATATAATTCAATGATGTTAGTATATTTACAGAGTTGTACAATCATTACCTTAATCTAACTATACAACAGTTTATGATGTCAAAAAAATTATCATACCCCACACTCTTCTCCCAAACACTAGGTAATCCTAATCTGTTCTCTGTTTTTATAAATTTACCTTTTCTAGATATTTTATATGAATGTAATTATATAATATGTGGTCTTTGTGACTGGCTTCTTTCAGTTAGTGTAATATCTTTAAGTTCATGTTTTTGCATGTATTATCAGTACTTCACTATTATTTATGGCTCAATAATATTCTACTGTATTAGTATATGGCATTTTGTTTATCTCATAAGTAGTTGATGGTCATTAGGGCTATCCTTTTGAACTCTTATGAATAATACTGATGTGAGCTTCTTTGAAAACCTTTTCGTTTAAAAGTATGTTTTCAACATTTGGGTATATACTTTGTACTGGAATTGTCAAAACATGCTAACTCTATGTTTAACTTTTTGAGAAACTGCCAAACTTTTTCCAAAGCAGCTGCACAATTGCACATTCTCATCAGTAATGTATAAGCATTCTGATTACTCCACATCCTCACCAATGTTTACCATTTTTAAAAAATTATTATTATAGCCATCCTGCTAGATGGAAAGTAGCATCTCATTGGGGTTTTGAATTTGATTTCAATAATAAGTGTCATGTAGAGCAACTTTTCATGTGCTTATAGGCCATTTGTTTATGTTCTTTGGAGAAATATTCAAATCTTTTGCCCATTATTAAATTGGGCTGCTTTTCTTTTAGTTGTTGAGGTGTAATACTTCTTTATACATATCCTGGATACTAAACCCTATGATATATATGATTTGCAACTATCTTATCCCATTCTGTGAGTTATCTTTCACTTTCTTGATAATGTTCTTTGAAGCACAGATGTGGTTAATTTTGATGAACTCCAATTTATTTATTTTTTTCTTTGGTTGCTCTTTTTAGGTGCTGTGTCTAAGAACTTACTGCTTAATCTAAGGTAACAAATATTTACACCTCTTTTTCTTTGAAAAGTTTTATAATTTTACCTTTTACTTTTAAGTTTTTGATCCATTTTGAGTTAATTTTTCTATGTTGCTTGATATAGTGGTCTAAATTCTTTTGCATATTGCTATCCTATTGTCCCAACACTAATAATTGAAAGAGCTGTTCTTTACCCCATTGAATTGTCTTGGCACCATTGTCAAAAATCAATTGATGGTAGACATATGGTTTATTTCTGGACTCTCAATTCTATTCAGTTGATTTACATGTCTATCATTATGTCAGTACCACATAGTGTCAATTGTAGTACCTTTTAGTAAGGCTAGAAATTGGGGAGTGTGAGTCTTCCAACTTTGCTCTTTTCAGTATTATTTTTGGCTATTTTTGGTCTCTTGCATTTCCATATGAATTTTTAAAGTTTCTGCAAAAAATCAGTTGGGATTTTGTTAGAAATTGGTTGAAAATGTGCATCAGTTTGGGTGTATTTCCACTTTAATATTGTCTTTCAAACCATGAACATGGTATACCATTCTAGTTATTTAGGCCTTCTTAATTTTATTCAGTATTTTGTAGTTTTCAGTGTATAGGTTCTGTAATAACTTTTGTTAAACTTGTGCCTATGTATTTTATTCTTCTGGATGCTATTATAAATGGAATTGTTTCCTTGACTTTATTTTTTGATTCTTCACTGATAGTGTATAGCAATATAACAGATTTTTACATATTTATCAAGCATTATGCAAAGCTGCTATATGCATTCTTTTGTTGTAACACTTTTTACATGCATTCTTTAAGATTTTCAGTATATAACAATGTAATCTGCAGATAAGAGATAATATTACTTCTTCCTTTCCATACTAGATGGCTTTTATTTATTTGCCTTGATTAAATGTTAATGTTAGGACTTCTAGGAAAATCTTGAGCATAAGTGAAGAGAACAGAAATCCTGTCTTGTTTCTCACCTTAAGAAAGTATTCAGTATTTCTTTATTAAGTCTACTACTTGTGTATTTTCACAGATACTCTTTATCAGGTTAAGAAAGTTGTCTACTCACAGTTTGCTGCACATTTTTATCAAGATTGGGTGTTGGATTAGTAAAATTATTTTTTAATTTTAATGACAAGATCATGTGGTTTTCATTTTATTCTATTAGTATGGTATATTACATTGATCATATTTCTGATTTTAAACCAAACTGCTTTCCTGAGATAAATTCCACTTGATTTTAGTGTATATACCTTTTTATATGTTACTGGATTTGCTAGTATTTTTTTACATTTTTTAAAACCTATTCTCATAAGTAATATTGACCTACAGTTTTCTTTGCAATATCTTTGTCATATTTTGGTATCTGTATAATACTGGTCTCAAGAAAATGAATTGGCAAGTGTTCCTTTCCTTTCTATTTTCTGTAATAGTTTTTTTTTAAATCACTGTTAATTTTTCCTTGCATATTTGGTAGAATTCACCAGTTAAACCATTTAGGACTGGGGTTTACTTTGAAGAATATTTTAAAATTATGAATTCAACTTTTTTTTTGTCAGTTCAAGGTGTTATTAACAAAAATAGCATAGACTGGGCTTCTTAAACAGCAAACATCTATTTCTCACAGTTCTGAAGGCTAGGAAGTCCAAGATCAATATACTAGCAGATTCAATATCTGGTGAGGGCCCTCTTTCTGGCTTGCAGGCACCCATCTTCTCCTTGTATCCTCACATTGCATAGAAAGTAAGTTCCAGTCTCTTTTTTAATGAAGACACTAACCCCTTCTTGGGCTCCACCCTCATGAACTCATCTAAAGCTACTTATCTCCCAAAGGTGTCACCTCCTAATACCCTCCCTTTGGGATTGTGGTTTCAATATATGAATTTTAGGAAGGCACAAATATGCAGTTCAAAAACACTTGTGATAGGTCTATCAAGATTTTCTATTTATTGTTAGTCAGTTTTGGCAGTTTGTATCTTTCCAGGAATTAGTCCACCCCATGTTTGTTATCTAATTTGTTGGCATGCAGTCTGCTATGGACTACTGTAGCCCTAATATGACTGTATTTGGAAATAGTCTTTAATAATCTAGCCCCTAATATGACTGTACTTGGAAATAATCTTTAAGTAGATAATTAAGGTTAAATGAAGTCATAAGGGTGGGAACTTAATCCAACATGATTGGTGTCCTCTTAAAAAGAGGAAAAAACATCAGGGATGCATGCTTGCAGAGGCCATGTGGGGAAACACTAAGGAGGCTGCTTTGTAAAAGAGAGAAGCCTCAAATGAAACCAACACTGTGAGCATGCTGATCTTAAACTTCCAGTCTCTAGAACTTTGAAACAATAAATTTGTTTTTTAAGCTACTCAATTTGTAGTATTTTGTTATGGCAGCCCTAGTGACTAATATACCACTGTTCATAGTATTCTCTAAAAATCCTTGATTTCTGTAAGGTAGGTTGTGTTGTCTTGTTTTATATTCCTGATTTTAGTAATTTGAGTCTATCTATCTTCATTTTTTCTTAGTGTATCTAGATGTTTTTCAATTTTGTTGATATTTTCATATAGTATTTTGTTTCATTATCTCTCATTTTTTCTATTCTCTATTTTTTATTTACACTCCAATTTTTTTAAAGATTTTATTTATTTATTTGACAGACAGAGATCACAAGTAGGCAGAGAGGCAGAGAGGGAGAGAGAGAGAGAGAGGAAAAAGCAGGCTCCCCGCTGAGCAGAGAGCCAGATGCGGGGCTCAATCCCAAGACCCTGAAATCATGACCTGTGCCAAAGGTAGAGGCTTTAACCTACTGAGCCACCCAGGCACCCCTATGCTCTAATTTTTATTATTTCCTTCCTTCTGCTTGCTTTGGGTTTAGTTCTTCTTTTTTTAATTTCCTAAGGTAGAAGATTAGGTTATTAATTCAAGAGCTTCCTTTCTTTTTTATATAGGTATTTACAACTATAAATTTTCCTTTTAGCACTGCTTTTGCTGATCTCAAGTTTTGGTGTGTTTCATTTTTATTCATCTCAATGTATACTCTAATTTCCCTTATAATTTATCTTGATCAATTGGTTATTTAAGAATATTGTTTAACTTCTGCATAATTGTAAAATTTCTAATTACTTCCTATTGTCAATTTTCAATTTCCTTTCACTATAGTGGGAGAACATACCATGTATGATTTTAATCCATTTAAATCTATCACAACTTATTTTATGGCTTTGCACATAGTATATTCTGAAGAATATTCCATGTGCACTTAAGAATGGGTGTCTTACTGTATTGGGTAGAATGTTCTATATATATGTCTTTTAGGTTTAGCTGGATTATAGTGTTGTTCAAGACTTTTATAACTTTGATTTCCTTCCTAGTTATTCTACCTATTATTGGAAGTGGGGTATTGAGTCATCAAACATTATTATTAAACTTTTTGCTGGATGTATTTGGGGATGTTATTAAATGCATTTGTTTATATCCCTGAGGGATTGGTCCTTTTATTATTATAAAATGAATCTCTTTATCTCTAATCAGTTTTTGTCTTAAAGTCTATTTTTTCCTTTTCCTTTTCTTCTTCTTTTTTTTTTTTAAAGTAGGCTCTACACTCAGCATGGAGCCCTTAAGGCTTATTTGAGCTTCTATTTACTATTTCCTCCCCACATTTTGTCATCCTTTCACTTTCTTCCTATGTGGATCTTTAACTCTAAAATGTCTCCTGTAAATGGTGTATAGTTTTTTTTTTTTTACCCAGTCCAGCATATCTACCTTTTGACTATATTGTTTATTCACATTTAATGTTATTTATATGGTTAGATTTGCTTTTGCCATTTTAGTTTTAATTTTCTATGTCTTATAATTATTTTGTTGGAAACTGGATGTTTCAAATAATGTATTGCAGTGACTGTGGCTAGTGATCTTCCCTACTCAGGACTTATTGTTATTTGCATGTCTCTTTCTTTAGTAAATGGTTAGATTATTTTAGTGAGGTCTATTTTTCCTCACACAGTGTCCATAGTCTAATGTTGTTTCTTGGGGAGCTTCAGTTTCTGGTCTGCCACAATCACCCTAGGATGACAGTGGTTTGTGAAATGATGTCTTTCTTTCCCTGACTGCATGCAGCTGTTAAACTCCCCTAGTTGCAAGCTGATTACTCACTTGTTTTCAACAAGTCCCTGTGTAAACTGTTTTACAAACTAACTTTTTTGAGGTCAATATTTGATATTCTAACCTTAGGAGGACTCCTCCCAATTGTTCTTTTAAAGATTTTTTTTTAATTTGACACAGAGAGATAGAGCACAAGCAGGGGGAGTGGCAGACAGAGGGAGACAGAGAAGCAGGCTTTCCCCCCAAGCAGGGAGCCCAGTGTGGGGCTCAATCCCAGGACCCTGGCATCATGACCTGAGCCAAAGGCAGGTAACTGATTGAGACACACAGGCACCTCTCCTCCTAACTGTTTTATTTTCTGGTTCTCCCCTGCAAACTAGCCTCTCTACAGTTTAGCCAATTTCTTGAATCTCCTTTTACTTGTCTTTCACCACAATGTCAACTATTTTTGAGTGCACTTAAGCAAATAAATTCAGTTATTTCAGGAAGACATTATACACCTTTTTTTAATGGCCTCCTTATTCCATCAGGCAAAATCTGGGTTGGGACTCAAGCCAGTGGTGGGGACAATGACAGGCTTCTCTCTCAGTGACACCCCTGCTCTAGGAATTGAGCACTATGTTAGGCCATAGGCAGCAGCCTGAGGTTTTCTCCAGGTATAGAACCACTACAACATGAACGGTGGTAAAGATGATCAGGGGCTCAATCTTCTTAGCCCATAATAGCAAAATAGAGTTTACATTCTACAAGACAGGGCTGGGCAGAAGAAGGGAGCCTCCACCCATCAACCTCACTCATTTGGACTTAGCCTCAGTAGGGTATAGCTGGGGGAAGTTTGAGAAATGCTAATGTCCTGCTTCTATCTGGAAGAAAGCCCTTGGACTTGGAGCTGTGGGGAGAGAAAGCCTGTGTTCTTGGCTATAGCAGTCTACAGTCTCTGCCTTGCTGACCTGGGATGGCATAGGAAGAGGAGTCTTGATGTCTTGGTTTTGGTTCAAATACCATAGATTCTCATCTTTCTTACAGAATTTTCAAATTGTCTTAAATAGATTTTTTTTTCTAGTTGCCATTTGCACTTAGGACAATTTCCAGAGGTTTTTTTGTTTTTTGTTTTTTTTTTTGGTTTATTTTTTAAAGTTTTCACCAGTTCCACTGAGAAGTCTGTGGAGTTTTTCACATTGTCATTGCTAGAAGTCAACATTTCTATTTACTTTTTTACACTTCCTAAATAGCATTTTGTAAGCCTTCTTTTGTGAAAATTGAAACCTCCTAAAGCCGTCCAGATGGGATATTTGTCTCCAAATGAATAATTTAATTGGTAGGATAGTGGGATCATCAAGATTTCTAATTTATTCATGGGGGTGATACTTTTCAAAATCTACAATATTTGAAGTTAAAACAAAAAAAAATGGAGAAAAAAGATTTCTAAGAAAATTGAGCCTCCAATAGGAGTATGTCTCAGAGAATAGGAAGATGCATAAAGAAAGGACAAGTAAGAAATTTAAAACAATAGAATCATAAGGACCTGCAAAATCATTTAGTAATTAGCTTCAACCCATGTAGCTAAACACTGAAACAAACAAACAAAAAGCTGTGGCCAAAGACACTCAAGTCTCTGACAGAGGTAGAACTATAAAACTAGCCCAATGGGAAGTGGCATAATAGTTAAGCGCACAGCCTTTGTAAAAAGGACTGGAGTCAAAATCATGTCATTTATCATTAGTGTGATCTTGGGCAAGGTTCTTTGCTTTTCCATACCTCAGTTTGCTCATCTGCAAAATGAAGCTAATAATACCTTCCCAATAGGATTGAGAGCTCAAGAAATATAACTAGAGAAATCAGGTTTGGCTGATATTATCTACATTAGATATTATTTAATATAATAGATATTATATTATCTACATTAATAGATATTATCCACATTAATATGTAGATTAATCTAATAAATAAATAAATAAAATAATTAATTAATTAAATTGATTTTAATGTCAGAATTGTAGTACAGCAATTCTGACATTAAAATTCAACCATCACCACCAATGACTGTTTTGCAACCTCTCTTGCCTCAAATAACAAAAAAGTGAGGCTTCCCCTAGCCTGTTTCTGACACTTCTGTGCTTGACACCCAAAACCTGAACATTAGGGGAATTTATTATTCATTAACCCTCTAAATCCCATTGCTTTCTCTCTTCTGGTTAAGACAGACCTTAGAACTGTAAGTTTCCCCTTAGGTTTCCATTTCCCCTTACCCTCCACCATAACCACAATACCTGACTCCATATCAGGCTACTTCTACCTAAATACACATTGTCAAACAGAGGTCAGGTCACAAAATGGCATTTAACCACAGCATAAGACTCCAACTCAGATTTCTAGGTTACATCTTTCTAATGTAAGCAAGAATTAATAGAGATATTATCAGCCAAACCTGATTTGCTCTATCTAGCTAGAAAAATAAACTCTATTTTGAAACCCAAAATAAAGCAGAACTGAGTTTCTAGAAATTAGGCAGCAAGCCTAGAGAAAATTAATATACTCTATTTTCTACTCCCTTTCAGTTTAATTTTTACAGCAATCTTTGCTGATAGATAAACTCAATAGTCTATCTGTGAGACACCAGCATTTCTGTTCCTTAGATAATAATCAGAATGAGTAGAAAGTGGTTATGAAATATGCCATGGTGAATTATGAATGAGACCAATATAAATGCCATAAACACAATACAACTTGGACAGTCCTAATTGCTTTTCAAAACACACTGCAAAATCCCAGGAAGAGAAATCTACCACGTAACAAACACCTGGATCCTAAGTTAAAATAATTGAAAGTTTTTGTCCCAGATAACCACATATATTCTACAGAGAGCAATTATAAAACTCAAATTAGCAGAGGTTCAAATTCAATATTACTGTATTTACAGGGCTAGTTAAACCACACCAACTACCAACCTCTCCCCAGAGTCTTAATTGGGAAAAAATCCTTATCATTAAGATGATACTGGGATGCCTGGATGTCTCAGTTGGTTAAGTATCTACTTTCAGCTCAGGTCATCATTCTGGGGTCCTGGGATGGAGTCCTGCATCTGTCTCCTTGCTTAGTGGGGAGCCAGCTTCTCCCTCTGCCTGCCACTCCAGCTGAATTCCAGGTACCAGACAAAACTAAGGACCCCTACTCTTCCACCATCTTCCTCCCCCACCCTAAGCCTATACCATTGACATACTGTCTGTAAGAGACTCATTTTAGACAAAAAGACACCTCCTGATTGAAAGTGGGGGAGAACCTGAGGATTTTGGGGAGACAAGATGGCGGGGAACTAGGAGGAGGCGCCGTTTCAACCTGTACCCTAAAGTGAGTTGATTACCTACCAAAGAACTCTGATCACCCATGAAATCACCCTAAGATTAGAATTATACACGTCTGGATCTCTACGAGGGCAGAAGATGCCAGTGGGCAGGTAAAGTGGAGTGAGAACATTGGACTGATATCAGAAGATAAACAAAAGGGAGAGGGAGCCACCAGAAGCGACCCATTGGAATGTAATACCCTAATATGAGAGTGCCCTGCGACTGGGGACCAGCATTAACTTGGAGCCTGGTTGAAAGCAATCAAAAAGAGCAAAGGATCATGGGGGAAATTGTGGGAATCGAGGTGGTTATGGACAGGGGCTTAAGTCCCCAGACCAAGGACAGCTACCCTGGTGCTGAGCCAGAGAGAGTGCGGCAAAGAAACCAGGTCTTGGTCCCTGAGCCGAGAGCAAGTGAGGCTAAGGGTTGGTGGGGTGCGGCTCCCATGAGGGGCTGGGAGCCTCGCCAGCTGGCAGAACCACAGCCTTTTGGCATTTCCCAAGCACTCTGTGCTGAGCTATCAGAATCTGAGTCGCGCCCGCACCTCCCCCTGAGAAAGGTGTGGGCAGGAGCCAGCCCAGGTGCTCAAGGACAGGAAAGTCTGAGCACTCCCAGCCCAGACCAGTGGGAAAATCTCCATGTTCTATTTCTGCTTGGGACCTCTCTGGCGGTCTGGAGCTGCCCAGACAGCTGTCGCTGTCATGGTTTTGGGTACAAGCAGGAGTTCCTGCGTCCCCAGGGACTGCTACTGGGAACATGCTCTGCAAGCGGCCAAGGGGGAATCTATGTGCTCTGGAGCACCCAGAGGACAATAGTCTGAGGCTTCTCTGAGAGAGAGAGGTCTGGGTGCAGTTTGCTTTACTCTAAACCTCCAAAAACCATCAAAAGCTGTCAAGGTGAGAGAAAATGAACAAACAAAAAAACCTCCAGAGAACAAAAGCTTGAAAAACTGGTTTCCTCAGAGCCCACCCCCTTGAGGGGGGTGGGAGGACTTAACTCAGGAAACATAGCCTGAAAACCCATGCAGCAGGCCTCTCCTGCAGAAATTCAACAGAAAAAAAAAAAAAAAAAGACAAGAGAACAACCACCACTACTTCATAGATACAACTTTTATTTTTAATTCCTTCCCACTATTCTGGTTCTTTTTTGTTTATAGATAATTTTTTAACCTATTTACCATCAAAGGGAGATGTCCAGTACATCAAATTCCATAATAACCTTTTAACCTGAACTTTTTGATACATATACCTGTGTTTTACTTTTGCTTTTCTATTTTTTTAAGTTTTTTTTTTAATTTTACTTTAGTTTAGTTAAGTTTATTCTTTTTTTATTTTTATTTTTTAACATTCATAAAGAGTTAAACATCAAGGTAATCCCCTTTCCTCAATCAGTGCAACCTGTATAGGTAAACCTATTTTTAATCCCTTTATCTTAGCAAAGTTGAGTCCTTTAACAAAGATACCAAGATACATCCAGGAAGAAACAAAATAACCTTCCTCACCCACACTGAGAATTGATAACCACTCTCCCATCTTTTTCTTCCACCAGTGTTTCTGTGTATTTTTGTTTGTCCTGGTAGTATATAAATCTTATACTTGAGGTTCTTTTTGACGAGTTTCTTTTATTTGTTTTGCATATATATATATATATATTTTTTTTTTTTTTTCTCTTGTCATCTACTTTCAACAGTCTTTTCGTTTGTCTGTTTTTGTTTGTATACTTCATAAATCTTACCTTGGGGGCCATTTGCGCTGGGCCTTCTCTTTCATTTTATCTTTTATTTTCTCTCTCTCTCTCTCTCTTTTTCTCTAGTTTGGGTGGGGACTCTTGATTTCTCAGAAGCGTTCCAGGGTACACCTTGCCTGCACCATGGCCGATACATTCAGCTACATCAGTTCAGCCAACTCCCACCAAAATGACTAGGAGGAGGAATGCCCAACAGAAGAAAAATTCAGAGGCTGGGCCTTCTGCAAAAGAGGTAATGACTATCGACATAGACAATATGTTGGAAAGGGAATTCAGGCTAAAAATTACCCAGGCAATAGCTAAGTTGGAGAAAGCCATAGATAACAACATGGCATTGATTAGGGCAGAACTGAAAGCCACCAGGGATGATGTTCACAATGTTCTCAATGAATTCCAATTTAATATAAATTCTCTAAAAGCTAGGATAACTGAGACAGAAGAAAGAATTCATGATCTGGAGGACAAACAAATAGAAAGCATCAGGAGGAAGCCTGGGACAAACAGCTTAGAAGACATGAAAACAGAATTAGGGAAAATAAATGATGCCATAAAACGTCCCAACATCAGAATTATTGGAGTCCCTGAAGGGGACGAGAAAGAAAGAAGTCTAGAAGATATAGTTGAACAAATTCTCCATGAAAATTTTCCCAATCTCTCGAATGGAACCAGCATTCATGGACTAGAGGCAGAATGGTCTCCCCCAAGATTATAGAATCTTGAAAGTCCATGAGACACCTGATAGTAAGAATGAGGAATCATAATTGTAGACAGGCTCTCTTGAAAGTAGCTAGGACAAAGAAGCTCCTTACATACAGAGGAAAGCCCATCAGAATAACATCAGACCTGTCCACAGAAACCTGGCAAGCCAGAAAGGGATGGCAAGATATATTCAGGGCACTAAATGAGAAGAACATGCAGCCAAGAATACTTTATCCAGCAAGACTGACATTCAAAATGGATGAAGAGATAAAGAGTTTCCAAGACCAGCAAGGCTTAAGAGTATGCAACCGCCAAGCCAACACTGCAGGAAATATTAAGGGGGTGTTCTATAAAAGAGGAAAAATCCTAAGAATATCATTGAACAGAAATATGGAGACAATCTAAAGAAAGAAAGACTTCAAAGGTAACATGATGTCAATAAAAACATATCTATCAATAATCACTCTCAATGTGAATGGCCTAAATGCACCCATAAAATGGCACAGGGTTGCAGATTGGATAAAATGACAGGACCCATCCATGTTGTCTACAAGACACCCATTTTGAACCTAAGGATACAGCCAGACTGAAAATGAAGGGATGGAGAAACATCTTTCATGCCAATGGGCCTCAAAAGAAGTGATTCTCATATCAGATAAATTAGTTTTTAAACTAAAGACTAGTCAGAGATACACAAGGACACTACATCATTCTTAAAGGGACTATCCACCAAGATGATCTAATAATTGTAAATATCTATGCTCCCAATATGGGAACAGCCAATTACATAAGAAATCTATTAATCAAGATAAAGAGTCATACTGATATGAAAACATTAATAGTAGGAGCTCTCAACACACCTCTCTCAGTAATAGACAGATCATCCAGGCAGAAAATCAATAAAGAAACAAGAGCATTGAATGAAACATTGGACCGGATGGACCTCATAGATATATAGCACATTCCACCCTAAAACAACAGAATACTCATTCTTCTCAAGTGCACATTGAACCTTCTCCAGAATAGACCACATACTGGGTCACAAATCAGGATTCAACTGATACCAAAAGACTGAGATTATTCCCTGCATATTCTCAGATCACAATGCTTTGAAACTGGAGCTCAATAACAAGGAAAAGTACAGAGGGAACTCAAACACCTGGAAGCTAAAGACCACCTTGCTTAAGAATGGTTGGAACAACCAGAAGATCAAAGAACTGAAACAATTCATGGAAACCAATGAGAATGAAGACACTTTGGTCCAAAACCTATGGCATACAGCAAAGGCAGTCCTAAGGGGGGAAATACATAGCCATCTAAGCCTCCCTCAAAAAAAAACTGAAAAATCCAGAACACACCAGCAGTCTCTACACCTTAAAGAACTGGAGAATCAACAACAAATTAAGCCAACTCCACACACAAGAAGGGAAATAATCAAGATTAGAGCACAGATCAATGAGATAGAAACTAGAGACATAGCAGAATGTATCAATAAAACTAAGGGCTGGTTTTTTTGAAAAATCAATAAGATTTATAAACCATTGGTCACATTAATCCAAAAAAAGGAGAGATAGCCCAAATTAATAAAATTATGAATGAAAAGGTAGAGATCACAACTAACACCAAGGAAGTATAAACAATCATCAGAAGTTATTATCAACAGTTATATGCCAATAAGCTAAGCAACCTAGATGAAATGGATGCATTCCTGGAAAACTATAAACTCCCAATATTGAACCAGGAAGAAATTAACAACCTGAATAGACCGATATCTAGTAATGAGATTGAAGCAATGATCAAAAACCTCCCAAAAAAGAAGAGCCTGGAACCTGATGAATTCCCTGGGGAATTCTACCAAACTTTCAAAGAAAAAATTATGCCTATTTTCCTGAAGCTGTTTCAAAAAAATTGAAGCAGAAGGAAAACTTCCAGACTCTTTCTTTTATTTTTTTTACAATATTAATTATTAGTTTGACAGAGAGAGAGCACAAGCAGAGGGAGTGGGAGAGGGAGAAGCAGGCTTCCCATAGAACAGGGAGCCTGATGTGGGGCTTGATCTCAGGACCCTGGGATCATGACCTGAGCCAAAGGCAGATGCTTAACAACTAAGCCACCTACGTGCCCCAGGCTCTTTCTATGAAGTCAGCATTACCCTGATCCCCAAACCACAGACCCCACAAGAAAGAATTTCAGACCAATATCACTGATGAATATGGATGCTAAAATTCTCAAGAAGATCCTAGCAAATAGGATCTAACAGCACATTAAAAATATTATTCACCATGACCAAGTGGGTTTCATCCCTGGGTTACAAGGATGTTTCAACATTCATAAATCAATCAATGTGATAGAACAAATCAGTAAGAGAAGAGAGAAGAACCACATGGTCCTCTCAATTGATGCAGAAAAAGCAGTTGACAAGATACAGCATGTGTTCCTGATTAAAATGCTTCAAAGTATAGGGATAGAGGGAACATTCCTCAACTTCATAAAATCTATCTATGAAAAACCCACAGCAAATATCATCCTCAATGGGAAAAAGCTTGCAGCCTTCCCGTTGAGATCAGGAACACGACAAGGATGCCCACTCTCACCACTCTTGTTCAACATAGTATTAGAAGTCCTAGCAACCGCAATCAGACAACAAAGAGAAATAAAAGGTATCCAAATTGGCAATGAAGAAGTCAAAATCTCTCTCATCGCAGATGACATGATACTTTATAGGGAAAACCCAAAAGACTCCAACCCCAAACTACTAGGACTCATTCAGCAATTCAGTAATGTGGCAGGATACAAAGTCAATGTACAGAAATCAGTTGCTTTCTTATACACTAACAATGAAAATACAGAAAGAGAAATTAGAGAATTGATTCCATTTATTATAGCACCAAGAACCATAAGATACCTGGGAATAAACCTAACCAAAGAGGTAAAGGATCTGTACTCGAGGAACTACAGAGCACTCATGAAAGTAACTGAAGAAGACACAAAAAGATGGAAGACCATTCCGTCCATTCCATTCCATTCCATTCCATTCCATTCCATGGACTGGAAGAATAAACATTGTTAAAATGTCTATACTGCCTAGAGCAATCTATACTTTTAATGCCATTCTGATCAAAATTCCACCAATCAAAATTCCACCGGTATTTTTCAAAGAGCTGGAGCAAATAATCCTAAAATTTGCATGGAATCAGAAGAGACCCCAAATTGCTAAGGAAATGTTGAAAAAGAAAAACAAAAACAAAATGGGAGCATCCTGCTACCTGCTTTCAAACTTTACGACAAAGCTGTCATCACCAAGATATCATGGTACTGTTATAAAAACAGACACACATACCAGTGGAATAGAGTAGAGAGCCCAGATATGGACCCTCAACTCTATGGGCAAATAATCTTCAACAAAGCAGGAAAAAATATACGTGGAAAAAAGATAATCTCTTCAATAAATGGTGCTGGGAAAATTGGACAGGTATACGTAGAAGAATGAAACTCAACCATTCTCTTACACCGTACACAAAGATAAACTCGAAATGGATAAAAGACCTCAATGTGAGACAGGAATCCATCAGAATCCTAGAGGAGAACATAGGCAGTAATCTCTTCGATATCAGCCACAGCAACTTCTTTCAAGATATGTCTCCAAAGGCAAAGGAAACAAAAGCGAAAATGAACTTTTGGGACTTCATCAAGATCAAAAGCATCTGCACAGCAAAGGAAACAGTCAAGAAAACAAAGAGGCAATCCACGGAATGGGAGAAGATATTTGCAAATGACAGTACAGACAAAAGGTTGATATCCAGGATCTATAAAGAACTTCTCAAACTCAACACATACAAAACAGATAATCATGTCAAAAAATGGGCAGAAGACATGAACGGACACTTCTCCAATGAAGACAGACAAATGGCTATCAGACACATGAAAAAATGTTCATCATCACTAGCCATCATGGAGATTCAAATCCAAACCACATTGAGATACCACCTCACACCAGTTAGAATGGCCAAAATTAGCAAGACAGGAAACATGTGTTGGAGAGGATGTGGAGAAAGGGGAACCCTCTTACACTGTTGGTGGGAATGCAAGTTGGTTCAGCCTCTTTGGAGAACAGTGTGGAGATTCCTTCAGAAATTAAAAATAGAGTTTCCCTATGGCCCTGCAATTGCACTACTGGGTATTTACCCCCCAAAGATTCACATGTAGTGAAAAGAAGAACCGTCTGTACCCCAATGTTTATTGCAGCAATGGCCACGGTCGCCAAACTGTGGAAAGAACCAAGATGCCCTTCAACAGACGAATGGATAAGGAAGATGTGGTCCATATACACTATGGAGTATTATGCCTCCATCAGAAAGGATGAATACTCAACTTTTTTGTCAACATGGACAGGACTGGAAGAGATTATGCTGAGTGAAATAAGTCAATCAGAGAGTCAATTATCATATGGTTTCACTTATTTGTGGAGCATAACAAATAACATGGAGGACATGGGGAGATGGAGAGGAGAAGGGAGCTGAGGGAAATTGGAAGGGGAGATGACCCATGAGAGACTATGGACTCTGAAAAACAATCTGAGGGTTTTGAAGGGGCAGGAGTGGGAGGTTGTGAGAGCCAGGTGGTGGCTATTATGGAGGGCAGGTATTGCATGGAGCCCTTTTTTGGTACATAAACAATGAATTCTGTTACGCTGAAAATAAATTAATTTAAAAAAATAAAATTAAAAAAAAAGAAATTTGGGAAAACCATTGTGCCAATGGACATCAAAAGAAAGCTGAGGTAGTCATTTATATTAGATAAATTAGATTTTAAACCAAAGATTGTAATAAGAAGTAAGATGAGGAAGGACACTATATCATAATTAAAGGGTCTATCTAAAAGATTTAGGAATTGAAAATATTTATGCCCCCAACTTGGGAGCAACCAATTATATAAACCAAGTAATAACAAAATTAAAGAAATACATGAATAATACAAATATAGTAGGGGACTTTAACACCCCACTGAATGCAATGGACAGATAATCTAAGCAGATCAACAAGGGAACAAGGGCTTTAATGACACACTGGACCAAATGGACTTCACAGATATATTCAGAGTATTCCATCCTAAAGTAACAGAATGCAAATTCTTTTCTAGTGCACATGGAACATTCTCCAGAATAGATCATATGCTGGGCAAAATAGGTCTCAACTGGTAGCAAAAGATTAAGACCATTCCCTGCATATTTTCAGATGACAATGCCTTGAAACTGGAACTCAATCAAAAGAGGAAATTTGGACAGAACTCCAATATATGGGGACTAAAGAGCATCCTACTAAAGAATCAATGGGTTGACTAGGAAATTAAATAATTAAAAAAAATTCAGGGAAGCAAATGAAAATAAAAACACAACTGTTCAAAACCTTTGGATGCAGCAAAGGTAGTCCGAAGATGGAAGAATATAGCAGTACAAACCTTTCTCAAGAAACAAGAAAGGTCTCAAATACACCCTAATATTACACCTAAAAGAGCTGAAGAACAGCAAACAAAGCCTAAACCAAGCAGAAGATAATTAATAAATATTAGAGAAAAAAATCAATGAAATAGACACCTAAGGAATAGTAGAAGAGATTAATGAAACTAGTAGCTGGTTCTTTGAAAAAATTAATAAGATTGATAAACCCCTATCCAGACCGAGAGAGAGACTGAATGTGGGAGATGATAATAAAATCTTGAATGAAAGAGGAGAGACCACAACCAACACCAAGGAAATACAATTATAAGAACATATTATGCCCAGCTATATGCCAACAAATTATGCAATTTGGAAGAACTAGATGCATTCCAAGAGCTGTATAAACGATCAAAACTCAAACATGAAGAAACATAAAATGTAAAAAGATCCATAACCAGCAAAGAAATTGAAGCAGTAATAAAGAATCTCCCAACAGAGTCCAGGCCAGATGGCTTCACAGGGGAATTCTACCAAACACTTAAAGAAGAGCTAATACCTATTCTGCTGAAGCTGTTTCAAAAAATAGAAATGGAAGGAAAACTTTCTAACTCTGAGGCCAGCATTACCTTGATCCCAAAACCAAAGTCCCCACTAAAATGCAGAATTACAAACCAACATCCCTGATGAATATGGATGCAAAAATTCTCACTGAGATACTACCCAATAGGATCCAACAGTACATTAAGGGGATTATTCACCATGACTATGTGGAACTTGTTTCTGGGATGCAAGGGTGGTTCAACATCCACAAATTGATCATTACAATACATCAGTGATACATCACATTAATAAAATAAAGGACAAGAACCGTATGATTCTCATTAGATACACAAAAAGCAATTGACAAAGTATAGCATGCTTTCTTGAGTAAAACTCTTCACAGTGTAGGGATAGAGTGAACATACCTCAATATCATAAAAGCTATCCATGGAAAGCACATAGTGAATATCACTGAGAGCTTTTCTTCTAAGGTAAGGAACATAGCAGGAATGTCTACTATTACCATTGCTGTTCAACATAGTACTAGAAGCCCTTGACTAAGCAATCAGACAATAAAAAAGAAATAAGAGGCATCCAAATTGAGAAAGAAAAAGTCAAACTCTCATTATTTACAGATGACATGATATGGTATGCAGAAACCCCAAAAGACTACATCCCCAAACTGGTAGAACTCATATAGGAATTCAGCAATGTGGCAGGATATAAAATCAATGCACAGAAATTGGTTCTATTTCCATACACTACCAATGAGACAGAAGAAAGACAAATTAAGGAGTTAATCCCATTTACAATTGCACCAAAAACCATGAACACACCTAGGAATAAACCTAACCCAAGAGGCAGAGGACCTGTTCTCTTGAAACTGTAGAACACTCATGAAAGAAACTGAAGAAGACACAAAGAAATGGAAAAATTTTCCATGCTCATGGTTTGGAAAATAAATATTGTGAAAATATCTATCTTACCTAAAGCAGTCTACACATTCAATGAAATCCATATTAAAATACCATCAACATTTTTCATAGAGCTGGAATAATCCTAAAATTTGTATGTAACCAGGGAAGACCCTGAACAGCCAAAGGAATGTTGAAAATGAAAACCAATGCTGGTGGCATCACAATTCCAGACTTCAAGTTATATTACAAAGCTGTAATCATCAAGGCAGTATGGTACTGGCATAAAAACAGACACAAAAATCGATGGAACAGAACAGAGAACCCAGAACTGGACTCTCAACTTCATGGTCAACTAAACTTTGACAAAACAGGAAAGAATATCCATCGGAAAAAAGACAGTCTCTTCAACAATTGGTGTTGGGAAAACTGGACAGCCACATGTAGAAGAATGAAACTGGACCATTTCCTTACATCATAGACAAAAATAGACTCAAAATGGTTGAACTACCTAAATGTGAGACAAGAATCCAGCCAAATTCTACAGGAGAACACAGGCAAGAACCTCTTTGATCTTAGCCACAGCAACTTCTGGATAAACACATCTCCAAAGACAAGGGAAACAAAAGCAAAACTGAAATATTGGGACATCTTCAAGACAAAAGCTTTTGCACATCGATGAAACAGTTGACAAAACCAAAAGACAACCTACAAAATGGCAGAAGATATTTGCAAATCTCTCATCACATAAAGGGCTAGTATCCATAACCTATAAAGAACATATCGAACTCAATGCTCAATGAACAAATAATCCAATCAAGAAACCAAGATGCCCTTCAATGGACAAATGGATAAGGAAGATGTGGTCCATATACACTATGGAGTATTATGCCTCCATCAGAAAGGATGAATACCCAACTTTTGTAGCAACATGGACGGGACTGGAAGAGATTATGCTGAGTAAAGTAGGTCAAGCAGAGAGAGTCAATTATCATATGGTTTCACCTATTTGTGGAGCATAACAAATAGCATGGAGGATATGGGGAGTTAGGAGAGGGGAGTTGGGGGAAATTGGAAGGGGAGGTGAACCATGAGAGACTACAGACTCTGAAAAACAATCTGAGGGGTTTGAAGTGGCAGGGGGGTGGGAGTTTGGGGGAGCCAGGTGGTGGCTATTATGGAGGGCAGGTATTGCATGGAGCATTGGGTGTGGTGCAAAAATAATGAATACTGTTATGCTGAAAATAAATAAAAAATAAATTAAAAAAAAAAGAAATAGGAGACATGAACAGAGATTTCTCCAATGAAGAAATACAAATGGCTAACAGACACATACCTCAACATCACTAGCCATCAGGGAAATTAAAACCACAATGAGATACCACCTCACAAGGGTCAGAATGGCTAAAATTAACAAATAAGGAAATGACAGATATTAGCCAGGATGTAGAGAAAGGGGAACCCTCTTCCACTGTTGGTGCAAATGGGAGCTGGTATAGCCACTCTGGAATACAGGGTAGAGGATCCTCAAAAAAGTATAAAACAGAGCTGCCCTAGGACCCAGGAATTGCACTACTAGGTATTTACCCCAAAGATACAAATGTAGTGATCCAAAGAGGTACCTGAACTCCAATGTTTATAGCAGCAATGTCCACAATGGGCAAACTATGGAAAAAGCCCAGATATCCATCAGCAGGATAAAGGATAAAGGATAAAGGATAAAGAAGCAGTGGTATGCATATTCAATGGAATATTCCTCACCTGTCAAAAGAATGAAATCTTGCCATTTGCAATGACGTGGATGGAACTAGAGGGTATTATGCTAAGTGATATAAATCAGAGAAAGACAATTTCATGATTTCACTCATATGTGTAATTTAAGAAACAAAACAGAGGATTATAGGGGAAGACAGGGAAAAATAAAAAAGATGAAACCAGAGAGGGAGACAAATCACAAGAGACTCTCAATCATAGAAAACAAACAGGGTTACTGAAGGGGAGGTGGGTGAGGGATGGGTAACTGGGTGATGGACATTAAGGAGGGTACATCATGTCATAAGCACTGGGTATTATATAAGAGTGATGAATCACTGAACTCTATTTCTGAAACTAATAGTAGAGTATATATTAATTAATTGAACTTAAATTAAAAAATAGTGAAAAAAAGGAAGGGTGCCTGGGTGGCTTAGTTGGTTAAGCATCTGCCTTTGGCTCAGGTTATGATCACAGGGTCCTGGGATTGAGCCCCACATTGGGTTCCCTGCTCAGCCAGGAGCCTGCTTCTCCCTCTCTCCCTCTGCCTGTTGCTCCCCCTACCTGTGCTCTCTCTGTAAAACAAACAAACAAACAAACAAACAAAAAAACCAAAAAAAAAGTTAAAAAGATGGTTTTACTGCCTTAAAATTACTTGACTACACAAAATTCTGAAATATAAATTAACATGTTGCTATATAAATTCTACTTAGGGTTGTATCACAATAAAAATAAACTGCAAAAAAACCCTAAAAATAAATTCCACCAAGTAATATTAGTAACCTAAATCAACCAATCTGAAATGTTTTGATTTCTTCATATATTTACTACAAAATGTATTCTCTATAAATAATCATAAAGATGCTGAGCAGGAAAGCTGGCAATTCAAAGTTTATGCATTAATGAAAAGATACTAGCTTTTGAATTTTTTTTAATTCTCCAATATCAAATTAAACCTTAATTTGTTAATAATTAATAACTTAGATAAAATTATTAGGTATTTATAATCTCTAGATGAAAGATAATATGTTATTAAAGTAATTGCCACAGCTGGCAAATGAAAACATTCTAAAGTTGCAGAGAAAGGAAAGAAAAAGAAAAAAAAATCCTCAAAACTTTGGGAAAACATTGGTACCATAAAAAGTTTATTTTATTTAATGATATATTTGGTTTTCGGCAGTATGTAGCATAAAGTATCTTTTAAATAGTAATATAAAAGACCCAAGATTGCAAATGTAAGTGTATGGGCTTAAATATCCTAAGAAAACCAACTCACAGGCTCAATATATATCGACTTCAATTATTTTGTTTATTTTTGGCAAGTAGCTTTAAATCGTCAAGGACATATAACAGAGAAAGAGGGTAGAGAGTACTTTGTTCTTGACCTTGTCAACTAGGAAAAAATGGCTCTTCTTATGAATATTGCTATAATAGCTTGTTATAAAAATTCTTTATTTTAAGAAACCTAGCAGGTAAAGTCAGAAAACATCAAAGCCCACTAATAATTTTTAACATATACTTTTGTATCTTTAATAGTGCCACTTTTAACCAATCAAGCAACTAAACACAACAATCAATGTATCTTTGCCTCACTCTGCAAATGTGAAAATTCCTTTCATAGCCACAGAACACATTTAAGAAGTCAAGAATGATATTTTTTTCTAAATACCTTACTTCATGATTCTGAATATGTAAAACAGACAATATATGTATAAAACATGCAGCCCAGTCTTTGGCTAGCTTACTTACCTTGAACCAAGTGAAGTTCTTGCCACTGGGAAGAAAACTGTCAATGCATAAATTGAAAAAATGTTCCTGTTAGGGCTTTCAATTTCTGGATCAAAAATTACCTTTCAGTTTACTTCTCTCCTTCCTTCCTGTACATTTATAATGTAATTAAGCCTCTGTGGGCAACACTACTATGAATAAAGATGCTATGGATTCACTGTTCAGTTGTTAAAACTTATAACCCATAAAGACATTAGAAATCTATTAATTTCAAAACAAAATGTTGACTAAAGCTTTGCAGGCTGTTATTTAATGCACCAAGCAGCCCACGTTTAAAATGTCAAAACATTACTTAAAAGTGACCCAAAGAATATCTGCAACGACTAAGGAAAAAAAAAAAAAAAGCCTTAACTTTCTATGATAAGCACCCTACTTTTTCAAATAACAAATAGTAATATTATATTGCAAAGAAACAAAAAGGAAAGAACCAAGAGTTAAATGTTAAAATCTCTGAAGCTGAATAATGGAAACTCCTTCTTTCTTTCTTATTGTTAATTTATCTTCAGTACCTGAGTTAAAGCATAAAGCAGGAAGAGTGCAAGTGATTCCAAACAACTTGGAATTTTATTGTAAACATCCCATAAAGAATGGCAACAAATTAATCCAGTTTTTGTCTTTGAAGATAATTGCTTATAATGACTGGTAACTGCCAAACAAAACATCTTTTATAAACCAAGCCAGTTAGTTTACCTTTCTTTACTGAATTTTAGTTTAATGGACATTTTGTCCATATATAATGTCACATCAACTATTCACTCAATGACTTTCCATCTTAAAATTTTATGGATACTAAGAACAAACATAAGGTACAGTTTTGTTAATACTTTTTAAGGGATTACAAAAGACAAAGATGGTAAGTTACAGGACAAAGAAATAAATTACTGATTGCCATCACCACAGTATTGTTTAAAGAATTAACATTTCTAGTACTGCCTAATGTGTATCTGGTGACATATGTAAAAACACATTTCCCAACTGGGTTTCTAAATATTTTTGTATGTTATTTTAAAAGTCAATTACCAATGGTGATTACATGTATCAATAGTTTTATTTTTTAGAAAATACTTATCATGCTTTTATATGTCAAAGTCTCATATTATAAATTTAATATAGGTATAAGAATAACAAATGGGCATACATATAAATAAACACACCTTAACTCTAAACTGCAGGGCCTTTCTACTGTACTTCTCCCAAGAGTGAATCATAAATTGCCAGTCTTGTTGAAGTGTGTTAAATTAGGTGCAGTCTTTATTGCAGTAAGAGAAGTGAGGATAAAAATAAGCAGGAATGATTGAAAAGAAAATAATCAAGGCTATATAAGAAATAAATTCTAGAAACTTGAGGGTAATTCATATTTCACAAAATATAGCACCATGAAAAAGAATAACTTTATATTAGAATTTAAACAAAACTTGGTAAACTTTGTAATTAAAACGCAGTATAGAAACTTTACTAAGAGATAAAAATTTTTAAAAAGCATGAAAATATTTTCACACTAATTTTTAAAATAAGCCTTAAAAGTTATCATACTCTATTTTCAATAAAACTTTCATAAAGCCTCATGGTACCATAAAAATATTGGGGATAGGGTTAACATTTAAAACAGTGAATTTCAAATGTCAAAAGTTCTATTCCGTCCCCCAGAACTGAACTATATTCATTTTGGAACTCAGTATGTTAGTAATTGTTTAAAAGTTTGGATATCGAAGTAAACTGAAAATTATACAGGATGTAAGCTTCCTTCTTGTGGATGTGAAAATTCCAACTTTAAAGATAAGTACCAGTTGGTAAATGTGCATAAAATAATTCCTAAGATATATAAGCAAGTAATAAAGGTGTTTATCACTACCACAAACATACAAATTTTGAAAAATGCTCAAAAAGCTTTTTCAAAAACTAAGAAGTGACATTCACATTTTTCTTTTCAATCACTCTGTTATTGTCTGATGACAACTTATAGGATTCCAACAAAACAATAAAATAGCAAATCACTCAAATTTCCTTCAAAGTATTACAAGGCCAAATTAGATATCTGAGCACACAGTTGTGCATTATGAGATTTATGAATTTTACTCAATTTCTTAGCCTCTGGGTGAAACAAAGTGCTATAAGAAGAATTCTAGCACAAGCCTGATCTCTGGGAAGGGAAACATTAAAAGAAACAAGTGTAAGAATAAAAAAAAAGATAGAGGGACACATGTATCTAATAAAAACCTAGTTTATCTAGAAGGCATAAAGAAATGGATGATGAAGCAGTATATATTCAGGCTAAGTGCTTTAAACAGAGGCAAAGACTGGTAGACTGTGAATACAGCTGTCTTCCATATAAAATATTGTTTTTTTAATGTCCAAGACAAAGTGTGTCAAGTTGGGGAAAAGATCTACACGCACACGCACATGCACGCACACACACACACATTTAGTCATTAAGCTGACAGGCTAGTGAATGTTTTGGAAAGCATCCTATTGCTGGAAGAGTTACACACAGCAATACAAAAGACACAATTCTGTTTTCATAAACAGAAACACATGCTAAGACCTTAAAGTTGGGAATTAAAAGATTATTAGCATTCATGAGAAATATTATAGTTCAGTGACTATTAATATCCAGCATAGGATTAGGTTTATACATATGTATGTTCTCATGGACCTAAATATAAGTTAATTTCTTAGCAATTCATTTAAGATTAAGACTTTTCTTCAAAATTTTCACCTCATTTCCTACTTGCTTTGCTATGCCTGAACCTGAAATTGTTTAAAGGTACTCTAAAAAATTAAAGTGTACAATATTCAATGTGATCCAAATTACAACACATTCACAGGAGGCGGCATTACAAACAAGCAAAGTATAAATTGGGGGAAGTGTTCAGATATAAAAGTAAAAATACTATCTTCCAAACTTTTATTTTCACACGTATTAAAATAATTTGCATGCAAACAGAAAATAATCTGTTTGTTTTGTAATAAATGGTAAATATGATCATCTAACATACCCTGGTGACTTTTAAATCCTAATAACTGAAATCAACATTATAGCAAAATGCTGTTCACTAGTATTTTCACAGTATTTCACTACATATAAAATGTGCTTAAAAATGTCTTCGGCCTTATTCTAATTATCTAAACCTAGAAAATCTTGACATATGGGAAATAAATGTGGCATTTTTATTTTTCAAAATAAATTATAAATAAAGCTTGAGATAGCTAAAATCACACAAACAGCGATTCTTCTACATTTGAAGGGGTCAGCTCTTCGTAGAAGAATGTCAACTTAAAAATTTCACACTAAAATGATACACGTAATACACATTTGAGAATATCCATGAATTTAAGTAGCTATGTTACTTTGATTAGCGTAAGTCAAAGTGTTATTGATTCTAGGAAAACACAGGCACAAATTTAGTCCAAATGCCCATGAGACGAATAATTAAAATAGTGTATTTTAGCAAAAATCAAATGCAGAGGTTCAAATGTGAATGTTTTTGAATTTATAGTATGGTTAAAAGTGTCAGCTGAGTTTAACCAGCAGTAGTTTTGGTTTAGTGAAAAACAACAACAGTAACAACAACAACAACACTACAACAACAAAAAAATCAGCTTGATCTACCTTCAGTAACAGAAGTTAGTGCCATTAACAATTCACAACAATACTTTCTTAAAGCCTGAACATCATTTCTACTGCAAGTGAAAATTGCTTAAAGTTGTTAGTACAGGAACAACCCCCCACCTGACCCAAACAAAAGAGCAAAGTTATGTGTGTACTCCTTCCTTTGCACTTAAGGATTTTCAGATGCATAAAACGACTGGAAACATGAAACAAACACATTAGGTTAAGAAATATCCTGGGATTACTAGGCATACATTAAGAAGTTTCTTTTATCTCCAAAGTCTGATCTAAGTGCAACAAATCTGCTGTTATAATAACAGAGATTAATATTATCCCACTCACCAAAACAAATTAGTGAATTTGAAATTTCTCAAATTTGAGGACTAAAATTCATCTTGGAACTCAAGCTCATTTACAGAATCATGTGCACTCTACTGCTGTAAACAAGATTGTAAGGGTTTTAAAGATTTTTTTAATATATAAAATAATGACTTGAATATCAGTGTGCATTGTAATGAGGTTCTTTTCTAAAAGATTATAATAGAAGAACCCTTTGGAATGGTATGAGCAAAACTTATTAAAATTGTCTCAAAATATTTGCTAGCCAAAACATTCCAATTCAAACTAGCTGCTTTGTTACATTTTAAAATTCAAATGAAAACCAATCACTCATAGCTGTTAAGTAGCAAGTGGTAGCAGAGATACATAAGCAGTAGACCAAGTCTACTTACACAAGTATGTACTAAGAAAAGCCTAAGGTACAGCATACTACACTTAGGAAAGTTTGTTAATTACAACTATTAATTTGAGAGCCAATACAATTATTAACAACCTCTCAGCTTATAACATATGAGTATTCATTCCTCCCAAGATTGTTCTATTTTTTTTTAGTCGGTAATGAAAAACAGCATCTATTTTCCTTAACATTTCCAGTAGTTGTAGTTAATAGAGGTAGCTGAGCTACTATTCAAAGAAGTTATTCTTTGTGGATGAGGATTTTTTTCAAATGTTTAAGTTGTTCTTTAAACTACACAAGTTCTGTTAATGCAATAAAATATAATAGGAAAAAGAAAATGGATGCAAGTAACTTTTGCATTTGGCACCTTGTCTAGATTGATACCTCAAATACTCTTTTTTAATAAAGTTAATGCAAACATCAGGACACATCACAAAGATTTGCTACATATTTACAAGGCACCAACCCTTTCTCACCTTTAACATGAATTAAGCAAATCAATGAAAAGCATATCAAGTTCCCCCCACCCCCAAAAAACTGTAGTATAAATATATACTTCAGTTCAGTACAATTCATGAAAGTTTGGCCTGGGAAGAGTAAAATAATCCAGATCGTTCTTACAATATAGAAACTGTAAACATTTAATAGCTGCCTATAGGATTGGTGTACTGTGCAAAAGTTATTATTACTGGGTACAAGAATCAAAATGGCAAAAACAAACTATATAAAACTCTGTAAGAAGGTGCTATACTTCTGTGATACAAAAGCAAAAGAGGGATATTCAATTGAGATAAAAATGTCATGCTACTCCTAAGAAGCTGAATGCTCCTTTAATGTAGTAAATCTGTAGTGTGTTTGTGATGTGTTGTGTGTGTGTGTGTGTGTGTCTATATGTGGGCAGAATTTTTTAAAATTTAAGGCCTAATGAGTAAGGCTTGTTTGAACAAATGAAGTGTGGAGATCAAAAGTCTTGAAACAAATGTATACTGGCATAATGGAAAAGCACCAATGTGAAAGGAAGCAGAAGTCCCCACACAACTTGCTTTGTAGATTTCCTAGTAAATTCCCTGCAGTAGAAGGCCATTGAATTTTTTAAATTACTCTAAATTTATTAACTGTTAATAATTCCATCCCATGAGATGGCTAACCCTGGCTTTTTCTGTCATTTTACGCACTCTGCCTGATCTGGATGTACCAAGATTCAGAGGATCTTCAGTGGACACAAAATTGTCATTATCAGAATCATCATTATATAAAACAGTCCTCCTGCCTTGGTTTCTTGTTTTAATTCGAGGCAGTCTACTGAAACGTCCTGAAAACATTGTATCAAATTCATCATCTGCAATACGTGCACGTTTGGCTCTGGTGGATCCTCTAGAAGCACCTCTTCCTCCTCTCCCTCTCCCTCTCCCTCTAGTGGCACCTGCACCTCTTCCTCGACCTCCTCGTCCCCTGCCTCCTCTTCCTCGGCCTCCTCTACTCCATCTACCCCATCTTCCCCATCTGCCCCTTCCTCCTGTGCCTCTTGTCTTCCAGTTTCTTTTTCCATTGGCATATTGCTTTCTTAGTTTTCTTTTAGGCCTGGTTTGTATGAATTTGCTATAGTCATGGTCTCCATCTATGTAATCTTGATCTGTTCTGGAAGTTGATTCAGAATCAGAATCAGAACCACAGGTACTTTCAGAACTTAAACTGGATCCTAACTCTCCACTCTCTGAGGAGGACAAATGTGATTTCTCCTTTGTTTCTTTTTTCTCTTTCTCTTCTCTTCCCATGTTTTCATCTTCTTCTGATGCACTAAGTAGTTTTCTTTTGATTCCTGTCCGAGGCTCTCTGCCATCACCATTTGTAAGGGGTCCATCAAGGGAGTGATCTAAATGAAGATGAATAATTTTTTGAAGTTAAGCTTTGACATTGAAGATAGTTATTTAAATTCAAAAGTAAAATAAAAATTCTATCAAATGGGGCGCCTGGGTGGTTCAGTGGGTTAAAGCCTCTGCCTTCAGCTCAGGTCATGATCCCAGGGTACTGGGATTGAGCCCCGCATGGGGCTCTCTGCTCAGCAGGGAGCCTGCTTCCCTCTCTCTCTGCCTGCCTCTCTGCCTACTTGTGATCTTTGTCTGCCAAATAAATAAATAAAATTAAAAAAAATACTTAGCACCCAAAGATAGATGGGGTAAAGTAATGGAGAATATTGGAATACAGATTTAAATCTGTTAAAAATGGAAGATACTAATGTTCTGAGTTTTGTCTGATTGTGTTTTGGGGGGTGCAGGGAGGAGAGTATGGGGGGATAATAGGAGGAAGCTGGGCAGAAATTTCAATGGCTTGAACTCTATATGAAGAATTATGTAAGAACATGTATCAGAATAATTTCATTTGTTCAATGAATATTTACTGTTACCTACTATATTGCTGGAAGTTTTAAATGTGGCAATAATGAGACAAAGTCCTTGCTCTTTGAATTTATATTTTAGTGGGGAAAGCATGATAGACAATGAAATAAATTAAAAAAATACGATTTCAAGTAATGACATGATATAAAGAAAAAAAAAGAATATTAAAAAATCTCATGTGTATACATGGTGGATATTTTAGATAAGAAAGACTTTCATGTAGAGGTAGTATCTGAGAAAAGAACTGAATGAAATAAGATCTGGGAAAAGAACATTCCACTGGAGGAAACAGAAACCCACTGTAACTGGAATGGAAATAAAAACAGAGTGGAAGGAGATAACTGCCAGGGATGAAGGGTTTTAGAACAAGAAAATGACAGGATATGATTTGTATTTTTTAAAAAGCACTATGGTTCTTGTACATAGAACAAATTATGGAAGGGATTAGAAGCAGAGACCAGTTTGGGAGACCATTGGAACTGTCTAGATAAGACATGATGAGGGATGTACCAAGAGAGGTGATGAGGAGTGATTATATTTGGAGTGATTCCTTCTAGAGGAGCCATCAGAACCAACCTTTTATTTTTAAAGTATGAGCTAATAGGAATTGCTGATGGATTGGATATCAAGTGGTAAGCACAGAATGAAGGTCAACTCCAGGGTTTTATGGCCTGAGAAAATGGTTGAATGGTAAAGATATTTTGCTTAGTTGGAGAATACTGAAAGAGGAATAGGTTTAAGCAGTCTGGTAGAAAAAAAAAATCAAGATTCCAGTTTTAAATACTAGAGTTCCAAGTAAAGACAATTAATAAAAAAAAAAAAAAAAGAAAAAAAAAAGCAGGTATACATACCTGTCTAGTGATCAGGGCAGACTCATTTAGAGGTAGAGATATAATTTTGGAAAATTTCAGTATGAGATAACATTTAGAGTCAAGAGAACTGAGGGTACTTATTAAGAGAACAAAGAAAGAAAGAGAATGTGACCCATGACAGACTTGGGATATTCCAGCATCTAAAGATGAAGAACAACTGGCAAAGATAATTGAGAAGAACAGCTAGTGAGGTAGGACAAAAAAATAGGAGTGGACTGAAAAGCTTGGTAGGAGCAAAGATTAGGATTGTATGTGAAGCAACAAGTAACAAGTAACAAGATTAGTTTAACAGTCTAGAGATGTTATAGACTAGATTGTGTTCTTCTCTCAAAAAAATATACATATTGGTTTTGAAGAAGATGGCAGTGGAGTAGGAGAACCCTAGGCTCATCTTGTATCACAAACACAACAAAACCAATCAAATCATCCTAAATACAGCAGAAATTAATATGGAGACTGACAGAACAAACTCCACAACTGAAGGGAGAGAAGAGGCCTTATTAAATTTGGTAGGAAGTATGCAGATGTGACTTAGGAGAGAAAAGGATAATGGGCACTGCAGAGGGGAGGGAGGGAGCTGCAGTCACAGAGAAGGGTGAGAAAGAGAGCAGAACACACAGGGGAATGCACAAGAATATTTACCCAAAGCCACTGGCTTGGAACATGAGAGGGGCCGATTTTCATGAGTTCTTAAAACCAGTGAGGCTTAAAGCTCACAATTTTAAAGGTTAGTAGGCTTGGCTGGGACAAAGCCCTGAGGGCACTGCTGTGCTCTTGGAGGGAGAAGGCAGGCAAACAACCTGGGAACAGAACATGGAAAAAGCAATCTGAAGGATACCTGGGACATACAGGAGGGAGATTATTCAATCTCCTTGGAGGGCTTTCCTGAGAGGCAGCTATCATATAGAGATGCCACTCCAGAAACAAAGGAGTGGGCCAGAGCCATTTCCCTCCAGTAACCCTCAGCATAAACACAGAGCTACCAGTGGCAAACAGTGTAGCCCTGACAACAGCTAATTAACTTGCTTATACCAAGTCTCAAACCCCTGCAGTGGGATTGCCCATCTTAGTCAAGTTTGCCTCAGTCCCAGCATGTGCGCCCATCCCCCAGAATATCAGCACAAGCCCCTACCACACCACGTCTCTAAAGCCTGTTGCAGTTTAAAAGGTCATCAAGATTATTTGGGATAGAGCCTGGAGGACATTGTACTTCTGGAGAGAAGGTAGGCAACCCCCCCCCCAAAAAAAACCTGAAGGTGTACAGTTTGAAAACAGAAAATTAGAAAATGCTTGGGGCACACAGGTGGGAGATTATTTGCTCTTCTCACAGTTCTTCCCTGAGAGGTAGCATTCATGGAGACTGCTCTCAGGGAACGAGAGCTGACTGGTACCATTTTTCTCCCCTGCTCCTCAGCATAAACAGAGCCAGCTGCAGGAAGCACCACAGCACATATACCGGCTGCCTAACATGGTTGCACTAAGTCCCACACCCCAGCTTTCTGATGAGACTGCCCTTCTCAGTCAAGCTTGCCCCAGTACCAGCATGGTGGGCTCCTCCCTCAGAAGATCAGCAGAAACCCCTGCCCAAACTATGTATCCCTACAAGAGTTTTACAGGGCTTCAGTTGGAGTAGAAATAGTATCAGGTCTCATTTGATAAGCAGACCAGAGCACAGTAGTTAAAGCTCACCACATTTTGGCCAAGGAACAAATACTGTACACTGCAAGCAAGGAGAGCCTCTGCAGGCAACTTAGGAGTGATCCTGTCCTTTAGCCTGAAGGACAGAGCAATCAAAACACAACAGCAGAGCATACAAAGAACACAGCAAAGAGAAATCTCAGAAGTGACAGGTACTAGAAACTAAATGACTGTTTCTTCATAAAGCCATTAATTTCAGGAGCAGGAAACATACTGGTTTTCCTAACACAGAGAAGAAGGCAGAAACCTAGACAAAATGCCAAGATGGAGGACTTCGTCCCAAATGAAACAACAAGAAAAGATCACAGCCAGGGATCTAATTAAAGCAGATGTAAGTAATATGCCTGGTCCAGAATTTAAAGTAGCAATCATATGGATACTCACTGGGCTTCAGAAAAGAATGGGAGACATCAAGAAGATACTTATCTCAGAGATAAAAGAGTTAAAAAAACAGTCAGAAATGAACAAGGCTATAAATGGGATTGGAACTTAATGCAATGACAACCAGGCTGGAAGAAGCTGAACAATATACAGAGAGAATTATGTAATATGAGAATAAACTTAGGGGACTTAGTGATTCTATCCAATGTATAATCATTCTTATTATATGAGTCTCAGAAGAAGAAGAGATAAAAGGAGGCAGAAAATTTATTTCAAGAAGTAATAGCAGAAAGCTTCCCTAATCTGGGAAAGAAAATAGACATCCAGGCCAGGAGAAAAGAGAACTCCCATCAAAAAAAATCAGGCCAATACCAACTCATATTGTAATTAAACTGGCAAAATCTAGTGATAGAGAAAAAAATCTTAATAGCAGCAATACTAAAGAAATCCTTAACTTACAAGGGAAGACCCATAAGGCTGGATGGATATTTCTCAATAGGAACCTGGCAAGCCAATAGGAAGTGACATGATATATTCAATTTGCTGAATGGGAAAAATCTGTAGCAATGAACACTATCCAGTAAGGCTGTTACTCAGAACAGAGGAGACATAGAGATTCCCAGATAACCAAAACTAAAAGAATATGTGACCATGAAACCAGCCCTGCAAGAAATATTAATGGGGAATCTTGGCATGGAAAGGAAGGGCCAAAAGTGACAAAAACTAGAAAGGAACAGAGAAAATCTCCAGATACATTGACAAAACAAGTAATAAAATGGTACTAAATACATGTATATCAATGATTACTCTGAATGTAAAAGGACTAAACACTCCAAAAGACACAGGCTGTCAGGAGGCAAAAAAAAAAAAAAAAAAAAAAAAAAAAACCCACAAAAACAAACATTAAAAAAAAAAAAGAACAAAACCAAAAAACCAAACAGACAAGAGTCATCTATATGCTGTCTATAAGAGAATGATCTTAGACATAAAAACACCTGCAGATCTAAAGTGAGTGGATGGTGAAACATTAATGACACAAATCCATGTCAATAATTAGCTGGAGTAGCAATATTTATAACAGATAAACTAGATTTTAAAACAAAGACTGTAAGAAATGAAGAAGGCTATATATCAAAATAAAGCAGACAATACAAGAAGATGACAATTGCAAATATTTATACACCTAATATGTGATCACCAAAGTATATATAACAATGAATAACAAACATAAGGAGATTAATAAGAACACAATAATAGGAGGGGGCGTAAATACTCCATTTATATCAATGGACAGATAATATAAATAGAAAATCAACAAGGAAACAATGGCTTTGAGTGCCACACTGATTCAGATAGAGTTAACAAATATATTCAGAACACTCCATCCTAAAAGCAGAATATGCAATCTTTTCAAGTGTACATGGGACATTCTCCAGAATAGATCACATCCTACATCACAAATCAGGCCTCAACAAATAATGATAATACTGAGATCACACTATGCATCTTTTCTGAATACAGTGCTATGAAACTTGTCAAGCACACAAAAAAATTGGAATAACCACAAATACATGAAGTTTAAACAACATGCTACTAAACAATTAATGGTTCAACTAGGATATTAAACAAAATGTATAAAAACAAATGAACATGAAAACACAAAACTACAATACAAAACATTTGAGATATAGCAGAAGCAGTCCTAAGAGGGAAGTATATAGCAGTATATGCCTACCTCAAAGCAAGAAAAATCTCAAAGAAACAACTTAATCTTACATCTAAAGGAGTGAGAAAAACAACAAATGAAGCTTAAAGCCAGATAAAGAAAGAAAATAATAAAGTTTAGAGCAGAAATAAATCATATAGAACAAAGAAAACAGTGTAACTGATCAGTGAGCCAGGAGCTGGATCTCTGATAAAATCAAGAAAACTGAGAAACCTCGAAGGCAGGCTTAATCAAAGAGAAAAGGAAGGACCCAAATACGTAAATTCACAAATGAGAGAGGAGAAATAACAACCAACGCCACAAAAATACAAAAATTGTTAAGAGAATATAATGAAAAACTATAATTCAAAAATTGGACAACCTGAAAGAAATGGATAAATTTCTAGAAACATATAAACTACCAAAACTGAAACAATAAGAAATAGAAAACCTCAACAGAACAATAACCTGCAAAGAAACTGAATCAGTAATCAAAAATCTCTACAAATAAAAGCCAGGACCAGATGGTTTCATAGATGAATTCCATAACACATTTACAGAAAAGTTAATACCTATCCTCAATCTATTCCAAAAATAAGAAAGGAAAGAAAACTCAAATTCATTTGATGATACCAGCATTACCAAGATTCCATAACCAGAGGAAGACTCTACTAAAAAATAGAACTGTAGGCCAATATTGATGAATATGGATGCAAAAATTCTCAATAAAATAGTAGCAAACTATTTTATACAATAATACATTAAATACATACAACAATAGATTAAATACAGTAGATTAAAAGAATGATTCACCACAATAATGGGATTTATTCTTGGGTTGCAAGAGTGGTTTAATATTTGCAAAAAAATCAGCATTACACTTTATTAATCACAACATTAATAAAGGAAAGAATAAGAACCATATGATCATCACAATATATTCAGAAATAGTATTTAACAAAATACAATATCATGATAAAAATGCTCAATGAAATAGGTTCAGAGGGAACATACATCAACATAATAAAGGTGATATATGAAAAACCCAGAGCTACTATCATTCTCATTGGGGGAAAAGCTGAGAGCTTTACCTCTAAGGTCAGGAACAAGACAGGGATGTCCACTCTCACTATGGTTATTTAACATAGTACTGGAAATCCTAGCCCTAGCAATCAGACAACAAAAAGTAATAAAAGGCATATGGATAAGCAAGGAAGAAGTAAAACTTTCACTATTTGCAGATGACATGGCATCATACATATTAAACCCAAAAGACTCCAGCAAAAAACTGCTAGAACTGATGAACAAATTTAGCAAAACTTCAGGACAAAAAAAATCAATGTACAGAAATCTGTTGCATTTCTCTAAACCAATAATGAAGCAGCAGAAAGAAAAATTAAGAAAACGATCCCTTATGTAACTGCACCAAAACTATGATACTTAGGTATAAACATAACCAAAGAGTTGAAAGACCTGTCATCTAAAAACTATACATCACTGATGAAAGAAATTAAAGATAACACAAGGAAATGGAAAGACACTCCATACTCAGGGAACAGAACAACAAATACTGTTAAAATATCTTTATTACCCAAAGCAATCTACATATTTAATGTAATCCCTATCAAAATATCAATAGCATTTTTCACAGAGCTAGAATTAATAACACTAAAATTTCTATGGACCTCAAAAGACCCCAGATAGGCAAAGCAATCTTGAAAAACAAAAGCAAAGTTGGAGGCATCAGAGTTCTGGAATTCAAGTTACATCACAAAGCTGTAATGATGAAAACAGTATGATACTGGCACAAAAACAGACACATAGATCAATGGAACAGAATAGAGAACCAGGAAATGAACCCACAATTATATGGCCAATTAATCTTCAACAAGGGGGGGGAAAGAATATACAGAAAATCTCTTCAAAAATGGTGCTGGTAAAACTGGACAGAGACATGAAAAATAATGAATCTGACTCACTTTCTTACACCAAACACAAAAGTAAATTCAAAATGGATGAAAGACCTAAATGAAAGACAGGGAACCATTAACATCCTACAGGAGAACACAGGCAGTAGCCTCTTTGACATCGGCAATAGCAATTTCTTTCTAGATATATCTCCTGAGGCAAGGGAGATAAAAGCAAAAATAAACTACTGGGACTTCATCAAAATTAAAAGCTTCTGGGGGTGCCTGCGTGGCTCAGAGACTGACTAAGTAGAAAGGCACCTATAAAGTAACTGGATGGGGATGCCTGGGTGGCTCAGTCAGTTAAACACCTGCCTTCATCTCAGGTCATGATCCCAGGGTCATGATCCCAGGGTTCTGGGATTGAGCCCCACACTGGGCTCCCTCCTGCTTCTCCCTCTCTGTTGCTCCCCCTGCTTGTACTCTCTCTCTCTCTCAAATGAATAAATAAATATCATTAACAAATAAAAATGAAAAAGTTCTGCACAGCAAAGGAAACAATCAATAAAACTAAAAGGCAAACTACAGAATGGGATAATATATTTGCAAATGACATATCTGATAAAGGTTTAGTATCCAAAATACATAAAGAAGTTATAAAACTCAACACCCAAAAAACAAATAATCCAATTTAAAACTGGACAGAAAAAAATAAATAAAACTGGACAGGAGACATGAATAGATATTTTCCAAAGCAGATATACAGATGGCCAATGGACACATGAAAAGATGTTCAACATCACTCATTATCAGGAAAATATAAATCAAAACTATAATAAGATATTACCGCACATCTGTCAGAATGGCTTAAAGCCAACCAGAGAGGAAACAACACATGTTTGTGAGGATGTGAAGAAAGGGGAATCTTCTTACACCGCTGGGTAGGAATGGTAACTGAGGCACCCACTATGGGAGATAGTATGGAAGTTCCTCAAAAAGTTAAAAAACACAACTACCCTATGATCCAGCAATTGCACTACTAGGTATTTACTCAGAGAATACCAAAATACTAATTCAAATACATGCCCTCCCATGTTTATACCAATATTATCTACAATAGCCAAATTATGGAAAGAGCCCAGATGTCCATTGACAAATGAATGAATAAAGATGTGGTTTACACAAACAATAGAATATTACTCATGCGATGGCATAAATTGAGCTAAAGAGTATTTTGCTAAGTGAAATAAGTCAAAGAAAGATAAATACCATATAATTTCACTCATATGTGGACTCGAAGAAAGCAAACAAATGAGCACAGGGAAAAATAAAAAAAGAGCAAGAGAAGCAACCTAAGAAAAATAATTTTTTTAAAGATTTTATTTATTTATTTGACAGACAGAGATCACAAGTAGGCAGAGAGGCAGGCAGAGAGAGAGAGGGGAGGAAGCAGGCTCCCTGTGGAGCAGAGAGCCCAATGCGGGGCTCAATCCCACGACCCTGGGATCATGACCTGAGCCGAAGGCAGAGGCTTTAACCCACTAAGCCACCCAGGTGCCCCAAGAAAAAGAATTTTAACTGTTCAGAACAAACTAATGGTTATCAGAGAGGAGAGGTTGGTGGGTGGTAGGTTAAATAAGTCATGGGGATTAAGGAGTGCACTTGTGTTGAGAACCAACTATTGTATGGAAGCATTGAACTGCTGTATTGTATACTTGAAACTAATATAAAACATTGTATGTTAACTAACTAGACTTTAAATAAAAACTTTGAAAAGTTATATATGCTAAAGTCCTATGCCCCAATGTGTCTGTATTTGGATTATATTCTATAAGGAAGTCATTAAAATTAAATGAAGTCTTAAGTGTAGGTGTTAAAGTCCTAGAATTGTTGTCCTTAAAAGACAAGGAAGAGAGCAGAGCTCACTCTCTCTTCCTGTCTGTGGATATACAATGAAAAAGTCATGTGATGACACATCAAGAAGGCAGCCATCAGCAAGCTAGGAACAGAGTCCTGACCAGATACTCAGCTGGCACCTTGATCTTAGACTTTGAGCCTCCAGAACTGTGAGGAAATAAATGTTTGTTGTACGTATATGAAAAAGTGCAAATCAAAACTTCAATGAGGTATCACCTCTCACCTAACAGAACTATTAAATTCAGTAACACAAGAAACAACAGGTGTTGGCAAGGATATAGAGTAAGAGGAACACTCTTACACTGTTTTTAGGAATGCAAACTGGTGCAGCCACTCTGAAAAATAGCAGGGAAGTTCCTCAAAAAGTTAAAAATAGAACTACCCTATGATCCAGCCATTGCACTACCAGGTATTTATCCAAAGAATACCAAAATATGAATTCAAAGGGATATATGCACTCTTACATTTATTGCAGCACTATTTACAACAGCCAAATTATGAAAAGAGCCCAATTGTCCATTGATACATGAATGGATAAAGAAGGTGCTGTGTGTGTGTCTGTGTCTGTGTGTGTGTGTGTGTGTGCGCACATGCGTGTAATGGAATATTCATCAGCCATAAAAAGTGAAATCTTGCATCTACCATGACATAGATAGAGCTAGAGGGTATAATGATATACAAAACAAGTCAGTCAAACATAGAGACCATATAATTTCACTCACATGTGGGATGTAAGAAACAGAATAAATGAGCAAAGGAAAAAAGAGATTAAAAAAAAAACAGGGGACATTTTTAACTATGGAGAACAAACTGATGGTTACCAGAGGGTGAAGGATGGGTGAGATAGGTGAAGGGGATTAAAGAGCACACTTATCATGATGAGCACTGAGTAATGTATAGAATTCTTGAATCACTATATTATATACCAAAAACTAATATAACATTGTATGTTAACTATACTGGAATTAAAACAGAAAACTTCATATAAAAGAGAGAAAAAAAAGACAAGAGGAGAGATGAGTTTGGGAAGATGATGGAGTAGGAGGACCCTGAGCTCACCCTGTCCCATGTTTTCAGTAGATTATCATCCATGTCCAAGTCAATAAATGGGAGAGTGATCCAAAGATGGGAAGAACAAACTCCACAACTAAATACAGAGAAGAAGCTGCATCCGAAAGGTGAGGAATATCATAAATGTGGGGTAAGCTGCTAGAGGAGAGAGCTATGTGAGTAGAGATGGCAGAGAAATGGGCCCTCACACCAAGGAGCTCACATAGGGAAGACTGCTCCCCCTAATGTTTGGCTTTGAAAACCACAGGGGCTGAATTCTTGTGTTTGTTTAACCACTGGGGCTTGGGAGCCTGGAGCTTTAACACTGGACAACTTTGGAGGGTGAGTGATACCTGGCTAGCTGCCCTTAAAGAGATAGCAGCCTGCGCCAGAAGGCAACATAAAAATGGCAGTTTACATAACCGTGGGGTCAAAAAGGAGACCTGTTCATACCGATTTTGGAGCATGTTGGGGGACTTCTCCAAAGACAAGAGAGCTGGCAGGTGCTGTTTTCCTCCCCTGCTCTCTAGCATAAACAATGGGCCATGTGCGTGAGGTGGAGCTGCACAGATACTTGCTACCTAACCCACTAGCAGTGCACCAAGCTCACAAGTTCTCCTGAGGATTTGCCCACTCCAAGGCTGCTGGCCTGGACCCTTGACTAATGGTAAATTTTGTTAATGTTGTGGGGACCTACACAGCCACCAGGTGCACAGCTGCCAAAGCACACCATGTCCAGCTGCCAAGCTCTGCCCTGTTGCCTGGCCATCCTGAGACACAGACATTGTGACACACCTAGCCACCTTGATGCATGGACCCAGCTGCTGTAGCACCTCAGGATTTTCACTTAAAACTAAAAATTAGTAGCCCAGCACAAATTCTGCTAACAATCCTGCCATGCCCCTACTTCCCTGGTGGGCTATCCCCCAGAGCTGGCTTGCCTGGTCCCACTAATACCACAGAGAGCAGGCACAGTCCAGAAAAAGCAGAGAGTCAGTTCAGATGACTGCATTGAAAGGGAAAGTGACTCGGACACAACAGCAAGGCATAAACAACACACAAAGGATACTCTCATGAAGGGACAGGTTCTGGTGAACAGGAGACTCTGCACTGAAGGTGCCCTTCTTCATAAAGTCACTACTTTTAAGAGCAAAAGACACAGATGACTTTCCTAATTCATAGACACAAAGAGAGGCACACAAAATGAAGATAAAGAGAAATTTATCCCAAATGAAAGAAGAGGACTAGGCCATGGCCAGAGACTGAAGTAAACTCTAAGTAACATGCCTGATAGAGAATTTAAAGAAACCATCATAAGGATCCTCACAGGACTTGAGAAAAAAGTGAAAGACAGAATTGAGAACCTTAACACAGAGATAAGGAAGAACATAGCAGAGATAAAGGGTACGATAAACAAAATGAGAAACACTCTTGATGGAATTAAGAGAACAACAGAAGAAGCAGAGGAACAAATGAGTAACCTAGAAGACACAATGACGTTAAGTATTAAAGCCGAACCAAAGACAGAGAAAAGAATACGCAAAATGAGGATAGATATAAGGAACTCACTGACTCATCCCCAACAAGACCAACAAAAGCAGATCTATACTAAGACATATTTTAATTAAATTGGCGAAATACAGTGATAAAGAGAAATTTTTTAAGTCATCAAGATAAGATAGTAACATAGAAGGGAAAACCCCTAAGACTAGCAGGAGATTTTTCAACAGAAGGGAGTGGAATGACTATTCAGAGTGTAGAACGGAAAAAATCTACAGCCAAGAGTACTCTATCTAGCAAGGGTATCATTCAGAAAAGAAGAAGAGGTAGAGTCTCCCTTTCAAGAACTAAAGGAGTTTATAACCATTAAACCAGCCCTACAAGAAATATTTAAGGGGACCCTGAGTCCCCTTAATAAGGGAGAGACCAAAAGTTACAATATAAAGGTAGGAAACATTAAAGCACTAAAGATAAATATTTCTGTGAAAACATCAGGAAAGGAACTCACAAGATAAAAGGATATAAAACAACATGTATTTAAAGCATGGGGAGAGGAGTAAAGAATGAGTTCAACCTTAAGATTACCAACTTAATATACACTCCTATATATACAAGAGGTTACATATAAATGTACTGGTAACTATATATTAAAAACCTCTAATAAATATGCAAAGAATAAAGAGAAATATATCACTAAAAAATCAGCAAAACATGAAAGAGAAAATTCAAAAAAGGATCAGAGAAAATCTTCAGAAAACTACAAAACAAGTCATAAAATGTTACTAAATACATACCTATCTATAATTACTCTGAATGTAAATGGACTAAAAAATGTTAAAATCAAAATATACAGGGTAACAGAAAGGATTAAAAAAATGAGATCCATCTATAAGGTACCTATGATGAGATTCATTTTATGTGTTTATTTGCTTATTTATCTATATTTGGGGGGTTATTTCATATTTTATTGGATTGATGTACATTTCACCATTTCTGAGACATAAAGGTAGCATAGGACTAAGAATGTGTAACGGGAAAGGGAGAGAGGACTTCCACAAATTTGACTAAACTAGAAAGGTACATAATTTTTTGGGTTGGAATATAGAGATAAACCTGCTCGAAACTGAAAGGACGTCCTTGGTTTCTATCAAAAATCTTCTAAAGTCTCTATGAATACAAGGGCCAACTTATGGAAAAGTACCCAAATGGCACAAAAACCCATTAGGCAGGAGAAATGGGCAGGACAGAAGGATATGGGTGGCGGGGGAAGCTGGTCTACAACATGGACGGACAGCTGGGTTGGAGGCCATGGCTCGGGCCCAGGAGCTGGAGGTAGGAGTAAGCTGTGAAGAAGTCTGTAGACAGAGGTTAGTACATTCACCCAAAGCCTGGGCTTCCCAGTCAGTCTCCAGGATGCAGATGCTTTCCTCAAATAAGGGAGATTCATTTTAGACCTAAAGGTACATGCAAACTGAAATTAAAGGGATGGAGAAGTATCTATCATACAAATGTATGTCAAAAGAAAGCCAAAGTAGCGATACTTATAAAGAACAAACTAGCTTTAAAACAAAGACTGTAAGAAGAGACCAAGGACACCAGCTGATGAAGAGTTCAATAAGAATATAAAACAATTGTAAATATTTATACATCTAACATAGGAACACTCAAATATATACAATTAATAACAAACATAAAGCAACTAATTGATGATAATACAACAATAGTAGGGGACTTTAACAGCACATTTACATGAATGAACAGATCCTCTAAACAGAAAATCAATGAGGAAATAATGGCTTCGAATGACATATTGAAACAGATGGATTTAACACATATATTCAGAACATTCTATCCTAAGATAGCAGAATATACATTCTTTTCAGGTGTACATGGAACTATCTCCAGAATAGATGCTGCATTAGGACACAAAAGAAGCCTAAACAAGTTCAAGAAGATCAAAGTCATACCATGCATCTTTTCTGACCATAATGCTGTGAAACTAGAAGTCAACTACAAGAAAAAAATGAGGAAAGACCACAAATATATGGAGGACAAATAGAATGGTACTAAACAATGCATGGTCAACTAGGAAATTAAGAAGAAGTAAAATATATATGGAAACAAATGAAAATGAAAACAGAATGGTCAAAAACTTTTGGAATGCAGCAAAACTGGTCCTAAGAGGGAGGGTAATAATAATATATCCCTACCTCAAGGTGAAAGAAAAATCTTAAACAATGTACCTTTATACCTAAAGGAGCTAGAAAAAGAAAAACAAAACCTATAGCCAGCAGAAAGAGAAACAGCAAAGATGAGAGGAAAAATAAATGATACAGAAACTAAAACAATAACAGAACAGATCAATAGAACCAGGAGCTGGTTGTTTGGAAAAAAAAAATCAATAAAATTCATAAATCTATAGTTAGACTTAAGATGAAAAAAGGATAAAGGATTCAAGTAAAATCACAATTAGAGAGGAGAAATAACACCCAATACCACAGAAATACAAACAACCATAAGAGAACACTATGAAAAACTATATAAACCAACAATATACCAACTGAACAACCCTGGAAGAAAAGCATACATGCTTAGAAACATATAAACTATCACAAGTGAAACATGAAGATATAGAAAATCTGGACACACTAAAACCAGCCAAGAAATTGAATCAGAAATCAGAAACAAGGAAGAAACAAAAGTCCAGAGCCAGAAGGCTTCACAGGAGAATCCTACCAAACAGTTAACAAGCATTAACACTCATTCTCTTCTAACTACTCCAAAAAATAGAAAAGGAAGGAAAATTTCCAACTTCATTCTATGAGGCCAGCTTTACCCTGATACCAAAACTAGATAAAGACACCACTAATAATAGAATTACAAGCCAATACAATACCTTTGGTGAACATAGATGCAAAAATCCTCAACAAAATAGTAGCAAACTGAATCCAACAATAAATTAGAAGAATCATTCACCATCATCAGGTGGGTTTTATTTCTGGGTTGCAAAGGTAGTTCAACATTCACAAATTAATGTGATACATGACATCAATAAGAGAAAGGATAAGAACCATGATTATTTCAATAGACACAGAAAAAGCATTTGACAAAGTACAACATCCATTCATGATAAAAACTTTTAATAAAGTAGGTTTCAAGGGAACATACCTCAACTTCATAAAGGCCATATATGAAAAACCCACAAATAAAATCATCCTTAATATGGCAAAACTAAGAGCTTTTTCTCTAAGGTCAGGAACAAGACAAGGATTGTCCACTCTCACTACTTTTATTCAATATAGTACTGGAAGCCCCAGACAAAGCCATCAGGTAACAAAATGAAATAAAAATTCATCCAAATAATGAATACTGTTATGCTGAAAATAAATAAATTAATAAAAAATTCATCCAAATAGCGAAGGAAGAAATAAAACTTTCACTATTTGTTGACGACATGATACTGTATACAGAAAACTTGAAAGACTCCACACACATACAAAACTGCCAGAACTGATAAACAAATTTAGTAAAGTCACAGGATAAAAACATCAATGTATAGAAATCTGCTTCATTTCTATATATCAATAATGAAGCAGCAGAAAGAAAAATTAAGAAAACAATTTCACTTACAATTACTTAGGAATAAAACTAACCAAAGAGGTGAAAGAGCTTGACTATAAAAACTACAAAATGCTGATGAAAGTAATTGAAGATGACACAAAGAAATGGAAAGACATTCTATGCTCATAGATTAAAAAAATAAGTATTATCAAAAAATCTGTAGTACCCAAAGCAATCTACAGATTTATTGGAATCCCACTCAAAATACCAACAGCCTTTTTTTTACAGAACTAGAACAAACAATCCTAAAATTTGTATGACAATGGAAAGACCCCAAATAGCCAAAGAAATCCTGAATAAAAAAAAAAAAAGCAAAGCTGGAGTCATCACGATTAGAGATTTCAAGTTATATTACAAAGCTCTAGTAATCAAAATAGTATGGCACTGGCACAAAAAAAGACAAACAATAATGGAACAGAATAGAAAACCCAGAAATAATCCTACAGCTATATGGTGCTGGAAAGAAAAGTGGAAAGAAATATCCAATAGGAAAAAGACAGTTTCTTCAACAACTGATGTTGGGAAAACTGGATAGCAACATGCAAAAGAGTAAAAGTAGATCACTTAATTGAAACACACATAAAAATAAAATCAAAATGGATTAAAGACCTAAATGTGAGACCTGAAACCATGAAAGTCCTAGAAGGGAACACAGGCAGTATCCTTTTTGACACTGGTTGTAGCAACTTCTTACTACATATGTCTCCTGAGTGAAGGAAAACAAAAGCAAAAAGAAACTATTAGGACTACATCAAAATAAAAAGCTTCTACACAATGAAGGAAATATATATAAAGAACTTATAAAACTCAACACTCCAAAACAAATAATCTAATTAAGAAATGGGCAGAAGATATGAACAGATATTTCTTCAAGGAAGACATCGAGACATTCAGATGGCCAAAAGACACATGAAAAGATGTTCCTCGTCACTTACTGTGGAGGGAAATGCAAATCAAAACTATAATGAGATACCACATCACACCTGTCAGAATGTCTAAAATCACCAACATAAGAAACACAGGTGTTGGCGAAGTTGAGAGAATGGAACCCTCTTGCACTGCTGATGGGAATGCAATCTGGTATAGTCACTGTGCAAAACATTATGGTCCTCAAAAAGTTACAAATAGAACTACCTTATGATCCAGTAATCACACTACTGGGTATTTACCCAAAGAATAAAATACAAAGACATACATGCACCCCCACATTTACAGCAGCATTATCAACCACAGCCAAGATATGGAAGGAGCCCAAGTATCCACTGAATAAATAAATGGATAAAGAAGATGTGGTACATGTACACAAATGTGCATGCACATGCATGAACACACACACACACAGTGGAATATTATTCAGCCATAAAAAGAATGAAATATTGCCATTTGCAATGACATGGATGGAGCTAGAAAGTAATACATAAATGAAATAAGTCAGAGAAAGACAAATACCATATGACTTCATACACTGAATTTAAGAAACAAAACACATGAGCAAAAAGAAGAAAAGAGAGAGAGACAGATCAAGAAAAAAGACTTAATTATAGAGAACAAACTTATAGTTACCAGAGGGGAGGTGCGTGGGGGGCTTGGGTTAAATAGGTGATGGGGATTAAGGAGTGCACTTCTTGTGATGAGTACCAAGTGATGTATGTAACTGCTAAATCACATATTATATACTTGAAACTAATATAACAGTGTATGTTAACTAACTGGATTTATTTATTTTTTTAAAGATTTTGTTTATTTATTTGACAGAGAGAGATCACATGTAGGCAGAGAGGCAGGCAGAGAGAAGGAGGGAGAAGCAGGCTTCCCACTGAGCAGAGAGCCCAATGTGGGGCTCAATCCCAGGACCCTGAGATCATGACCTGAGCAGAAGGCAGAGGCTTAGGCCACTGAGCCACCCAGGTGCCCCTTAACTAACTGGATTTAAAATAACAATTTTTAAGGAAGGTCAGCACCCAATGTGGCTGTGGGCATGATACCACATGTTTATGTCCTACTGTCCTGCTTCTTCCAACCATCATCCACACCCTGTACCAGTACCCTTCATTCTTCCCAGTTCTCATGCACTTTGCCACTGAGGGAGGAAATGCAGAGAATGGGAAATGTCTGATATACATGGGCCTATAGTGGTCTTTTTGTACACTCACCTTGTTTTACAGAAATAAATATTACTGGCCAAGTTCTCTTTCTTTGAAAAAAAAAAAGGTAAAAGACAACAATTGTTGGCAAGGATGTGGAGAAAGAGAAAATTAATATAGCCATTATGGAAATATTTATGGGGGTTCTTCAAAAAATTAAAAATACAACTATTATTTGATCTAGTAACCCCACTTCTGGATATATATACAAAGGGACTGAAGTCAGGGTCTTTAAGAGGTATCTGTACTCCCATGTTCACTGCAGCATTAGTCACAATAGCCAAGATATGGAAATAATCTATATGTCCTTCCATAAATGAATGTAAAAAAATATAATGCACACACTCATACCCCACAGTGGAATATTACTCAGCCTTTAAAAAAAAGGAAATTTTGCAATTTGTGATAATATGTTCAGAGCTGGGAAGGTACTATGCTAAGCAGAATGAGGAAGATGGGGCAAGAGAAATACTGCATGTCACTTACGTATATAATCGAAAACAGTCATATTCATAAAAACAGAGAGTAGGATGGTGGTTGCTAGGGGCTGGAGGAAGATGAATTTATTTATCTGACACAGGTCAAAGGGTATAAAAATTCAGTTATTCAGAATGAATAAGTTCTGGGTATCTAAGGTACAGCATGGTGATTACAGTTAACAATACTATACAGTATACTTGAAATTTGCTAAAAGGAGAGATCTTAACTTTTAACACACAGGGTAACTATGTAGAGGTGATGGATCTGTTATAATTAGTTTGTGGTGACCATTTCACAATGTATACATATACCAAGACATCAAGTTATACACTTTAAATATATACATTATTTTATATGTCAGTGGTATCTCAATAAAGTTGCTAAAAGCAAATATCTGCTTTTAAGCCATCCAGTCTGTGGTATCATATTGTAACAGCCCAGACTAAGAAATATAGTAGGCTAGAGACTAAGGTGATAGCAACAGAAACTGTGGACAAAGGATTTAAGTGGTATTAAAAAGTTTTAGAATTCACAAAACTTAGCAACTGACTAGATATGAGGGGTGAAAGAAGTGTCTAAGAACACTGCAAGATTTTAAGTTGGATGACTAGGAAGATGGTGGTGACATTAACTAAAATAGTGAGTGCAGAAATAGAAATAAGTTTGACACAGAAAGATGGATGATAAGCACCCAAGGAAATTATCTTAGGAAGCACATGGAGATAAAACTGGTAGAATAACAAAATGTTAGGGCTAGATATGTGAATTTGGAGAGTCATCAGCATAAAGATGATTGACGTGGTTACCAGATAATTTGCAGAAGACCCCCCCCCAAAAAAAGCCCAAAACAAACAAATCAAGAAACCTGTGGAAAACTCTGCAAATAGGAGGTAAGTACAGTCAAAGAAAAGAAACAGAAAATACAGAAATGTAAGAAAACAGAGATGTACGATAAGATCAGGAAAGAAGCCTGGCAGGAGAGTTCCTAGGAGCGGTATTTAATAGTATGTAAAGACAGATAAAATCAAGGATATAGAGTCTAAGAACAGAACACTGGTTGGTTACTAAAGAGAATAGGTGATTCTGGAGAGAACAGCTTTTGGAGAGTGGTGGTGTCAGAAGCCAGACAATAAAGGATAAAGGAATTTTTAGATAGAAAAGAGAAACAAGAAATAAAGGATATTCTAATAGCTTGACAGTGAAGGGGAGGGGAAAAAGACAAAGTGGCACGAGTAGTCAATGTGTAGCACAATCAGAGAAGATAATAAAGATACAAATTGGGAAAAATAAAGGCACTAAATATTTTAAGTAATCATATATTTCAATACTTTTCATATACCAATACAAATTATATGTTAAATATAATTAATTTAATATATTAATATAAATTAATATAAATATAATTAATTAAATACAATTAATTTAATAAATTAAAGTCCATTTTTAAGTCATTGATAGTTCAAGAATAATGGATATGCTACTTAATCATTCATTAAAATTTACAAAAAATAAAAATGTTTCATATATTAAACTATATTAATAACAAAGGAAAAAAATTCCAAAATCATCTTTAGATAGGCTTTATATTTTTAAGGGCTATCTCAATTTCAAAAAAGGATTTGGTTTGAAATACCTCTTCATTTAGTTTTTCCTCTTTATTATTTCATATTTTATTTTAAAAGACTAAAATATATTTTGAAGTAGTTATTGAAATCTGCTCATGGCTTGTTCCTGATTGTGGATATGAACCCCTATCTTACTCAAATTTAACACAACATTAAAATTGGCATTAACTATAAGGGAATGCTAATTTTTACTACCTAAACACATCAGCTTTTAAATAATTCATCTGTCACCAAAAGAGAACAGAGAATAAATGCCCTGTCCATATTTATTTCCTACCTTGTTTAATTGGTAAAACTCTATTCCGAAATGATTTGGCTTTCCCTGGGTCATGGCTATTTCCACTTCTGCTATAACCACTGAAGCTCGATGAAGAAAATGGCCCATCCATTTCATCATCCAGTAAATATAATGAAAGGCCTTCAGCAGCATCTGAAACTTACATTTAAAAAGACTGTAATATTAACATATATTAGAATGTTTTCAGGAAAATTAAACAAGCTGTTTTTAAAACTATATCTCACTCAGTTACTTTATACCAACATCAAAAATACAAGCTGTCTGAAGAGGGAAATATGAATATATTGAGAACAAATATTTTATCACATCATTAAGTTTTCAAGCACAGAATGTCAGAAAAACTTGTCCAATAAAACCACCTCCCCAGATGATGAATTTTTAATTTTTATGTTTGCAAATATGTTGTAAATGAGTGCTCTGAGATATTATAGAGTTAAAAATTATAGTTAACAGAATTGTAAAACAAAAAGACTTCAAAATTCATCTAGTCTCAATACTTTCATTTTAAAATTAAAACTGAATTCTATGGCCTAATGTCTTACCCAGGGCCACACAGAAGTAAGCACACCTTTCTACATCCAAATCCAATGCTTTTCATACTATAAATCATGCTGCCTCTTCTACATGCTTAATATCAGTATTAAACTGAAATACAGAACAGCAAAAACAAAAGATATTTACCGGGAGACGAGAAAGGAGAGCTAGTCCTGGCATAAGACACTGAGGTATTCTGGTCATTTTTAGGCTGCAACTTCATTTGTTTCTGCTTCCCTTTGGGACTATAATTTAAAATATATAAAAATGAACATTTTTTCTACTACCAACATATTATGATAGACAGTATGATACAAATGCTTAAGCTGACTAAAGAAATGCCTTATAATTTAAGTGAAATGCTTCAAACTGGTAATCATCAAAATTAAAAAAAAAATAGCTTTTGGCAGAATAAAATCCACATAAACAAAGCTTTGGGTTACCAACTCCATCTTTACACAATAATAAGAGTTCTTAAAAAAATCTTTTTGGTCTTTGGATCTTCTCAAACTATTCAATAAACCTTAAAAAATGAGATAATATATACAAAGTGCCTTAAAACATAAAATCCTACATATGTGTAACATACCTAGGAGCTCTGCTACTAGATAATGAGCTGCTACTGCTTCTTAGACGTTTTCTGTACCGTGGCCGCCTCCTCTTCTGACTCTGCATTCCTGACTTATATTCAGAGATGATATTTTTAATATGACTTTCAAATAAGGCAGATAATCGCAGTGTCATGCTATAGATCTGAAAAGGTAGAAATCAACTACTTTAATTATATAAAATAGAAAGTATAAATATACCTAAGACTAGCATCAGCATCAATCTTTCAGACAAAATAAATGTGCAATTTCATATACTTGAAAATCTCTTCCTAAAGAATTAAAACATAATTTTCACCTAAAAGTAACAAAGATTATTAAAAAAATCATATCAAATGTTGGGAAGGGTAGAAAAAAGATTCTCATACATTGCCAGTGAATATTTTAACTGGAACAACATTCTAAAATAAAATTTGCATTATATACCAAAAATATTAAAAATATATTGATCCTTTCAATAATAATTTTGCTTCTGGGAATTTATTCTAAATAAATATCAGAGAACTGCACACACAAAATAATTATGTTCAAGGATGTTAAAGATGAAAGCCACAGCATTATTCATGTAAAGTTAAAAACTAGAAACCACCTAAATCTCAAGCACTAGGGTACTGGTTAAGTAACATAAAACAACCACAAAGCAGAATACTATGGAGACATTAGAAGTATTCTCAAAGAGTCGTAATGACATGGGAAAATGTTCATAATATATAAGTTGATAAAGGGCTTCAAAATATGAAACTTAGAGTTTCAAATAGTATATAAACATATGTCATACTGTAGGAAGAAAACCAAAAGTGAAAAAAATTATGCCTGCAGAAATTAGTGAAAATTCATTTTATACAAGTTGAAAGTGGGCAAATATATATCTAGTGCACAACTGATTTAAAAGTTAATTAGACACCAGTGATTACAAAATACAAAAATTATTATTACTACTTTTTTGTTCATAAGATATTTAAGTTCTAACAAAACATAGGGAAAGTATCACACTCCAGTAACCATGTCAGAACTGTAATATACTTCTTTAGAAAGTATAAGCAGTTTTAAAACTAATGAAAGAAAACTACCTGATATACATATATATGTAAATACTTAAGTAATTAATCCACAGAGTATTTTTTTTTGCATACCCTTGACTTTTTATTAGAGGTATAAGTTTTAGAGTTGCTGAATATTTGGCGAACATCTTTATAAAATTCCAGAGGACTACCATAATTTCCTGCTTCCAAAGTTTCTTTCACAGTGCTGAAGTCCATAGGCGTGTCTGTAATATCTGGAAAATCCTACAAGGAAGGATGTGTTATTAAATATACAAGCTGGGTAACAATACTACATAATACAATGGTACTGAGATTTGCATCACCAATCCACCATGAAATAAACACACTGCTTTTCAAACTGCCAACTATCTACTCTAATCAAAACCATTCATTTAAACAGAATTCCTTTGGTAGCTCAGGAAAAGAGCAGGGGTCTCTGGGAGAGTCTTAGCCTTCACCCTGAAATCGATAACCATATGATTCTCTCAAGAGACAGAATAGAAAATGCACAGCCACTGGCTTTATCCCTACAGAATACAAAATTCTATTTTTTACTTAAAGGTTGAAGGAGCCCCCAATTGCCTAGCAAAGCGCCCAATGAAGGTATAAGATGGGTTTATTCACATATAATTAAATAGTTCCATGTCACAAATTAATTACACATTTCCAAGCTATTTCTAGATAGGAGGGCATTCTACCTAAAATGTCATTAGTTGAAGGTCAAAGTCAAACTGGCCATGTCTGTGCCTAGCTCCTATATTTTTGCTTTTTAATGAATATGACACTTGTGCTTCATTGGAGGTCTGTGTCTCATAAATTATGAATTAGTTTGATTTTTATTAGGGAAGGGAGAAGATTCTATTTTAACCTAAATCTGTCAAGTCTTGTTAAGATATGCCTAGGTTTATCATAAAGAATGTAATCTAAAAGTCATACTTATATATATCATAACCATCAAGAACTAAACATTTTGGAGTGAAAACCATAGTCAATATTAGATCTCTCATCCCATTTAAATTCATTAAGTAACAATCACCACATTTCTTTCAGAGAAGAAGCCAAAAATCCAGAAGAATGGGCAGAGGAAAATTGTATTATAAATTACAAATTATAAAAAAAAGTGAAAATATTTTTCCAAGTGTAAGAGACCACAATTGCTCTTAATCTATCTTTAAAAATATTTTTGTCTTAAATCATAACAACAAAAGTATATTCCTACATACATAGCTTATGAAACAAAGATTTTCATAAAGGAAGTATGTTGGACTTGTAAAATGTAATCAAAACTCAAAAGATCCCATAAGGTGGCTGAATGAAGTCCCAGTGGATACAATCAGCTGCAATACAGACATATTGTGCAATTAATGTTTTCTACTCCACTACAGTAACTTTAGGTCTATAGAAACAATTATGTGTATGCAAATGCCATAAAGAACATACTTGGAAACACATGATGATTTAAAAACCAAAAACACAAGGGTGCTTGGGTGGCTTAGTTGGTTAAGCATTTGATTCTTGGCTTTGGCTCAGGTCATGATCTCAGGGTCTTGAGATCGAGCCCTGTGTCAGGCTCCGCACTCAGCACGGAGTATGCTTCTCTCCCTCTCCTTCTGCCCCTTCCCACTGTTTGTGGTCTCTCTCAATCTAAACAAAATTAAAAAATCTTCAAAAAAAAAATAAAACCTTAAAAGAACCAAAAAAACCCCACAAACAAACAAAACAAAAACATAAACCACCAAAAAAAATCAAAGACAAAAAAAGTACGAAGAATTGGAAAACAGCTTTACAAATTATAAAAGTTTCATTTACAGTATGGAAATTTTAAAAAGTAGAACAAATATAAAAACAACCAGTGCATGTCTTTTAAGAGACAACCTAGGTCTACCTCAGAAAGAGACGGCTCTTGTCTTTCTGCAACAACTGACTCTGAAGATTCTCCCTCTTGTTCTTGATGGCCCTATTAGGGTAAAGAAGATATATTTTATTTCCAGACTACTACAACGAAATATCAAGTTGGCAAAGCAATAATGATTTAAAGATTTAAGTAATAAATAGTATTTAGGTTTTTACTGACTATACTTTAAGATGAAAGAATTCTACATTCACCATTGTCCTCTACTATGAGAAACACAAGACTGATTTATTCTAGTCAAACTCCTTACAAACAAAATGAGCTTCGTTGAACATAATTTTGTTTTTTATTTGAATATTTTTTTCCCAACTAAAACCTGTGTATGCAGAAAACATTTATGTTTACTAATTTCAGAGGATGGTCTGATGCATTTCTGAAATACTGCTATAACTTTTCTCTGAAAAAGTTAAGACAGATTTGCTATCTACACTGAACAGTTATTCAACAGATACACTCCTAAAAAAAAATCCTATAATAGTTCTCATGTTTTTATCTTTGATGAAAAGTAATATGGCATACATTAATTACTCTAAGTGATCCTACTGGATAACACATTAAGTATAAATTAAACAGGCTGACATGTTATGAGGGGTCTCCAGTGAGTAGAAATGTATTAGAAATTAGTAAAATTTATTTAAAAATATCCAAAATAAAAGCAGGAAGGGATTGCAAAGATATTTAGATTCAGATTTGGTTCACAACTATATAATTTACACACAAAGTACATGATTGGAATTTCATTATCATTAATCATACTACCCACTTTCACAATTAAAAGACATATGAAAAAGGAAGGAAGAGGAAGGAAATAGGGAGGTAAGAAGGGATGGAGGAAAGAAGGAAAGAAAAAAAAAGGAAAAGTGGCTTCAAATTATATTTTAGCATGTATAGTTGTGGGGAAATTACATATTGGCAATTATTTAAACAAGTGTATGTTTACTAGATAAGAAAGATGATCGGCTGGCTGTCGAAATGGCTCTGCATCTTCACGTTCATAAATGAGGCTCAACAGTTCTTTGCATTGTTTTCTCCAAGCATCAGGATTACACCTTAAAGACTGTTTTCTGCCTCGGCATTTGACCTGTAGATTTTAACAGAATTATATATAAAAGCTCTTTTCTTAACTATTCATTGATTTTCTCCTGCGTTCCTATGTTAATAAATCTATGTAACATAGAGGAGCTGCTATTTAAGTTTCTTAATTTAGACATTATTCTGCCTGACAAAAATATATATAATAAAAACTAGACAGTATATTCATGGAAATAGCAAGAATTCTAGTATTCTGAAATTTCATTTTAAGAAAATCTGAACCACAAATAAAACACCGAGGAACATGGGACGCCTGGGTGGCTCAGTTGGTTAAGCAGCTGCCTTCAGCTCAGGTCATGATCCTAGCTAGCGTCCTGGGATCGAGTCCCGTATCGGGCTCCTTGCTTGGCAGGGAGCCTGCTTCTCCCTCTGCCTCTGTCTGCCTGTACTCGCTCTCTCTCTCTCTGATAAATAAATAAAATCTTTAAAAAAAAAAAACACACAGAGGAACATATATTTTTCCTTAATATTTACTGGTAGTTAAGTATACTTAACAATGGCATTATAATTTTCTCAAAACTCAAACAAATATATGTTTATATATTATCTATTTATTAATTGTGTATGTGTATATATATATATATATCTTTTGTTGTGTATGTGTGTGTATACATATATATATTTATCCATATTATCCATATGCTCTGTGTATCTATATCTATATATCCTTTGTTGTCATGGTCCATTCTAGCCTTTACCATTTGATGCCTTTTTATAAGATTTCTTTCAGTATTTCAAAGAAAATATTCCTTATATAAAATAAGAATTTGTTTAATTACTATGGAAGGGAAGTGTACAGAACAGAGCTAACATAACAGACCTGAGGCTGTTTATCTTTACCAGGGCTTGCTTATAAGGTTGGCCTTTGGTTGGCATTCTGGATAACTGGCACGTGAACCATTCCTAAATAATAAAGGTGGTTTACTGTGTCTACACTGTTTGTACAATGTGATTTGTATGGGACACTTGCTTTCCTGTACTTTTCCTATGCCTTCTTGCTTTTTGGGAGCCTGGAATCTTGGGATGTACTAGACAGACAGTGTCTATATATAACCAGTTCCAAATAAATTCTTGGGGTGTTAGTCTCTAATCACATATACATTGCTAAATTTTCATTGTATAGGAAGAGTGTGCTCTGTTTGGCCCCTCAAAGAAGGGAGAAAGCAAAAAAAGCCTACACGTGGATTCCTCCAGATTCTGCCTATGTTTATTTCCCTGTGATCCAACTGTGCATCCTTTATTATATGTCACTGTAATAAACCTTAGTAATGAATCACAAGTATATATACTGAGTTCTAAGAGTCTTTATAGAAATTTTCCAAACAGGTGGAGTTAGTCTTAGGGATCCCTAACACGGGAAGCCTGAAAATTCTTCTTTTTGGCAGGTTATTTTACTCACTCACCCTTCTCCCAGATGAAGTACCAGGACCATCTGAATCTAAATCAACCAATTCTGTATCCTAAAATTAAAAGGGAAGAGTGAGAAAACATGTTAATTTAAATTCAAAGTCTTACAAATTTGATAGACATTTACAAAGAAATGGCAAATACAGTCACAATTAACTCCCTCATTGGAGCAGGCAGCAGGCAGAACGAAGTTTAAAGGAACAATTACTCCAAACTTTGCCTATATGCTAGATACAAACTGAGAAATATATAGGGAGAGGAGGAATGAACAAGGTCTCTTTAAATCAGAATAGGAAATGAAGAAAATAGTATAGTGACTGGTGTCTAAAGTTGTACCTAATATTAATATTTAAAAAAAAAACTTACTCTATATAACATGCTACTTCAATATATTATAATCATGAATTATTCATGATTAATCTTTTACTATGTCAAGAAATACATGTATTTTCTATAGGGAACTATGAATGTGTATTAAAACTTAAGATTCAAATGGCAACATTTCATTTCTTTTGATGGCTGCATAGTATTCCATTGTGTATATATACCACATCTTCTTGATCCATTCATCTGTTGATGGACATCTAGGTTCTTTCCATAGTTTGGCTATTGTGGACATTGCTGCTATAAACATTCGGGTGCGTGTGCCCCTTGCGACAACATGGATGGAACTAGAGCGTATCATGCTTAGTGAAATAAGTCAAGCAGAGAAAGACAACTATCATATGATCCCCCTGATATGAGGAAGTGGTGATGCAACATGGGGGCTTAAGTGGGTAGGAGAAGAATAAATGAAACAAGATGGGATTGGGAGGTAGACAAACCATAAGTGACTCTTAATCTCACAAAACAAACTGAGGGTTGCTGGGGGGAGGGGGTTTGGGAGAAGGGGGTGGGATTATGGACATGGGGGAGGGTATGTGCTTTGGTGAGTGCTGTGAAGTGTGTAAACCTGTTGATTCACAGACCTGTACCCCTGGGGATAAAAATATATGTTTATAAAAAATAAAAAATTAAAAAAAAAACTTAAGATTCAATTAAGTATCCCTCTGAGCAATAGTTTTTTAATACAAAGAGGCAAGGCCCACATACCATTATTACCCTGGTGGTGGTAAAGCACATAGGTAATGCGTAGGAGAAAATAAAAGCATCAAAATACACGAGGTACAGAGAACCCCCCTCAAAATCAATACGAACAGGTCCACACCTCATCATCTAAAAGCAACATTTACAAGTCGTAGAGACAAAAAGAAAATCCTGAAAGCAGCCCGGGACAAGAAGTCTGTAACATACAATGGTAAAAATATTAGACTGGCAACAGATTTATCCATAGAGACTTGGCAGGCCAGAAAAAACTGGCATGATATTTTCAGAGCACTAAATGAGAAAACATACAGCGAAGAATACTATATCCAGCTAGGCTATCATTGAAAATAGGAGAGGTAAAAAGCTTCCAGAACAAACATAAACTAAAAGAATTTATAAACACCAAACCGGATCTACAGGAAATATTGAAAGGGGTCCTCTAAGCAAAAAAAGAGCTTAAAATAACTAGATCAGAATGGAACAGAGACAATATACAGTAATAGTCACCTTACAGACAATACAATGGCACCAAATTCATATCACTCAATAGTTACCCTGAATGTAAATGGGCTAAATGCCCCAATCAAAAGACACAGGGTATCAGAATAGATAAAAAATACCATCAATATGCTGTCTAGAAAAAACTCATTTTAGACCAAAAGAAACCTCCTGATTTAAAGTGAGGGGGTGGAAAACAAATTACAATGCTAATGAACACCAGAAGAAAGCTGGGGTGGCAATCCTTGTATCACATCAATTAGATTCTAAGCCATGACTATAATAAGAGATGAGGGAGGACACTATATCATACTTGAATGGTCTGTCCAAAAAGAAGATCTAACAATTTTAAATATCTATACCGCTAACATGGGAACAGACAACTACATAAACCAATTAATAATAAAATCAAAGACATGCATCAACAATAATACAGTAGTAGTAGGGGGACTTTAACACTCTTCTCACTGAAATGGACAGATCATCCAAGCAAAAGATCAAGAAAATAAAAGCCTTAAATGATACACTGGACCAGATGGACATCACAGATATATTCAGAACATTCCATCCCAGAGCAACAGAACACACATTCTTCTCTAGTGCATATGCAACATTCTCCAGAATAAATCACATCCTGGGTCATAAATCAGGTCTCAACTGGTATCAAAAGACTGGGATCATTCCCTGCATATTTTCAGACCACAATGCTCTAAAGCTAGAACTCAATCACAAAAGGAAAATTGGAGAGAATCCAAATACATGGAGACTAAAGAGCATCCTTCTAAAGAATGAATGGGTCAACCAGGAAATTAAAGAATAGTTGAAAAAATCATGGAAACAAATGATAATGAAAACACAATGGTTCAAAATCTGTGGGACACAGCAAAGGCAGTCCTGGAAGGAAAATATACAGTGATACAAGCCTCTCTCAAGAAACAAAAAAGGTCTCAAATATACAACCTAACCCTACACCTGAAGGAGATGGAGAAAGAACAACAAAGAAAGCCTAAACCTAGTAGAAGAGAAATAATAAAGATCAGAGCAGAAATCAATGAACGAGAAGCCAAAAGAACAGTAGAACAAATCAATGAAACTAGGAGGTGGTTCTCCGAACGAATTAATCTGATGGATACACCACTGGCCAGACTTATCAAAAAGAAAAGAGAAAAGACCCAAATAAATAAAATCATGAATGAAAGAGGAAAAATCACAACCAACACCAAAGAAATACAAACCATTATAAGAACATACTATGAGCAACTCTACGCCAACAAATTTGACAATCTGGAAGAAATGGATGCATTCCTAGAAACATATAAACTACCACAACTGAACCAGGAAGAAATAGAAAACCTGAACAGACCCATAACCAGTAAGGAGATTGAAGGAGTCATCAAATATCTCCCAACAGACAAGAGCCCAGGGCCAGAAGGCTTCCCAGGGAAATTCTACCAAACAGTTAGAGAAGAATTAATTCCTATTCTCCTGAAACACTTCCAAAAACTAGAAATGGAAGGAAAACTTCCAAACTCATTTTATGAGGCCAGCATCACCCTGATCCCAAAACCAGACAAGGATCACATCAAAAAGGAGAATTACAGACCAATATCCTTGATGAACACAGATGCGAAAATTCTCACCAAAATGCTAGCCAATAGGATCCAACAGTACATTAAAAGGCTTATTCACCACCACCAAGTGGGATTTATTCCAGGGCTGCAATGTTGGTTCAACATCTGCGAATCAATCAATGTGATACAATACATTAATAAAAGAAAGAACAAGAACCATATGATACTCTCCATAGATGCTGAAAAAGCATTTGACAAAGTGCAGCATCCCTTCCTGATCAACACTCTTCAAAGTGTAGGGATAGAGGGCATATACCTCAATATCATCAAAGCCATCTATGAAAAACCCACTGCAAATATCATGCTCAATGGAGAAAAACTGAGAGCATTTCCGCTAAGATCAGGAACACGGCAGGGATGTCCATTATCACCACTGCTATTCAACATAGTACTAGAAGTCCTAGCCTCAGCAATCAGACAACAGAAAGAAATTAAAGGCATCCAAATCGACAAAGAAGAAGTCAAACTATCACTCTTTGCAGATGATATGATACTATATGTGGAAAACCCAAAAGACTCCACTCCAAAACTGCTAGAACTTGTACAGGAATTCAGTAAAGTGTCAGCATATAAAATCAATGCACAGAAATCAGTTGCATTTCTCTACACCAACAGCAAGACAGAAGAAAGAGAAATCAAGGAGTCAATCCCATTTACAATTGCACCCAAAACCATTAAGATACCTAGAAATAAACTTAACCAAAGAGGCAAACAATCTATACTCAGAAAACTATAAAGTCCTCATGAAAGAAATTGAGGAAGACACAAAGAAATGGAAACATGTCCCATGCTCCTGGATTGGAAGAACAAATATTGTGAAAATGTCTAGCTACCTAAAGCAATCTACACATTTAATGCAATCCCTATTAAAGTCCCATCCATTTTTTCCAAAGAAATGGAACAAATGATCCTAAAATTTGTATGGAACCAGAAAAGACCTCAAATAGAGGAATTTTCAAAAAGAAAGCCAAAGGGGCGCCTGGGTGGCTCAGTGGGATAAAGCCTCTGCCTATTCGCAGGTCATGATCCCAGTGTCCTGGGATCGAGCCCCACATTGGGCTGTCTGCTCCGCGGAGAGCCTGCTTCCTCCTCTCTCTCTCTCTCTCTCTCTCTCTCTGCCTACTTGTAATCTCTGTCTGTCAAATAAATAAATAAAATAAAATAAAAAAAAAAGAAAGCCAAAGTTGGTGGCATCACAATTCCAGACATCAAGCTCTACTACAAAATTGTCATCATCAACTCAGTATGGTCCTGGCAGAACAGACACATAGATCAATGGAACAGAAGAGAGAGTCCAGAAATAGACCCTCAACTCTATGGTCAACTAATCTTCGACAAAGCAGGAAAGAATGTCCAATGAAAAAAAGACAGCCTCTTCAATAAATGGTGCTGGGAAAATTGGACAGCCACATGCAGAAAAATGAAATTGGACCATTTCCCTACACCACACACAAAAATAGACTCAAAATGGATGAAGGACCTCAATGTGAGAAAGGAATCCATCAAAATCCTTGAGGAGAACACAGGCAGCAACCTCTTTGACCTCAGCTGCAGCAACTTCTTCCTAGGAACATCGCCAAAGGCAAGGGAAGCAAGGGCAAAAATGAACTATTGGGACTACATCAACATCAAAAGCTTTTGCACAGCAAAGGAAACAGTTAACAAAACTAAAAGACAACTGACAGAATGGGAGAAGATATTTGCAAACGACATATCAGATAAAGGGGTGGTATCCAAAATCTATAAAGAGCTTAGCAAACTCAACACACAAAGAACAAAGAATCCAATCAAGAAAAGGGAGGAGGACATGAAAGAAGATATCCAGATGGCCAACAGACACAGGAAAAAGTGCTCCACATAACTCGGCATCAGGGAAATACAAATCAAAAGCACAAGGAGATACCACCTCACACCAGTCAGATTGGCTAAAATTAACAAGTCAGAAATGACAGATGCTGGCAAGGATGCGCAGAAAAGGGAACCCTTCTACACTGTTGGTGGGCATGCAAGCTGATGCAATTACTCTGGAAAATGGCATGAAGGTTTCTCAAAAAGTTGAAAATAGAGCTACCCTAGGACCCAGCAATTGCACTATTGGGTATTTACCCTAAAGATACAAACGTAGTGATCCAAAAGTGGCATGTGCACCTGAATGTTTATAGCAGTAATGCCCACAATAGCCAAACTATGGAAAGAACCTAGATGTCCATCAACAGATGAATGGATAAAGAAGATATGGTGTGTATATATATATACAATGGAATACTATGCAGCCATCAAAAGAAATGAAATCATGCTATTTGCAACGGCGTGGATAGAACGAGAGGGCATTTTGCTTAGCGAAATAAGTCGATCACAGAAAGACAACTATCATATGATCTCCCTGATATGAGGAAGTAGAAATGCAATGTGGGGAGTTTGGGGGGTTGGAAAAGAAGAAATGAAACAAGAGATCAGGAGGGGGACAAAGCATAAGAGACTCTTAATCTCACAAAACAAACTGAGGGTTACCAGGGGGAATAGGGAAGGAAGAGGGTGGTGGGGTTATAGACATCGGGGAGAGTATGTGCTATGGTGAGTGCTGTAAAGTGTGTAAACCTGGCAATTCACTGACCAGTAACGCTGGGGCTACTAATATATTATATATTAATTTAAAAATTAAAATAAATAAAATACACACAGAAAAAGAGAATTTCAGACCAATATCCCTGATGAATATGAATGCCTATATTCTCAGCAAGATCTTAGCTAATAGGATCCAACAGTACATTATAAAGATTATCCACCATGGCCAGGTGGGATTTATTCCTGGGATGCAAGGGTGGTTCAACATTTGCAAATCAATGTGATAGAACAAATCAATAAGAGAAGAGAGAAGAACCACATGGTCCTCTCAATGGATGCAGAAAAAAGTATTTGACAAAATACAGAATCTTTTCGTGATTAAAACAGTTCAAAGTACAGGGATAGAGGGAACATTCCTCAACTTCATAAAATCTATCTATGAAAAACCCATAGTGAATATCATTCTCAATAGAGAAAAGCTGACAGCCTTTCCTTTTAGATCAGGAACACAGGGATGCCCACTCTCACCACTATTGTTCAATATAGTACTAGAAGTCCTAGCAAAAGCAATCAGACAACAAAAAGAAATACAAGGTATTCAAATTAGCAAAGAAGAAGTCAACCTCTCTCTCTTTGC